>NC_060141.1:790841576-791441576 GCF_021461385.2 Schistocerca piceifrons
TGCTTGTACAGCCCTCTCGCAGTGTCCGGAGCAAGTATGGTGGGTCTGACACACCGGTGTCAATGTGTTCTTTTTTCCATTTCCAGGAGTGTAAAATGTAATTATCTCAAACCCCCGAAATTGTCTCCCAGTGTGGCGCAGAAGTTCGAAATTTGTCTCATACGTGACCTACAGCCTTGCTTCGTAATGGCGCCAAGTGTGGCACCCTCGGCCTCGGCGATGCGTCGATCAGCAAGGTGTCGGCACGTGCGACATAAAGGCCGCAGCTCAGAAGCGCATTTGCGGGGTAAGGTCGATTAATGATGCTACATTGGCAACAAATTTCACCACAATTTTGTAAACTCTTCCACCTGGCATTCGATGGAAATATTGACACACACACCCATTTCCACCATTTCACCACTTTTTTTGACGATTCTACGTTGGAGGTCAGACCCGCGACACACAGCGTAGGAATCACGCGGATTTCGTAGGGATGGTCGAGCATAACATTTCAGATACAACGCCGCTAAGGATCTACAAAGAAAAGGCTTCAGGGTAACGGATAAATGGCGTCTATAGAACCACTCCATCCGTTGCGCAGTTGGCTGCCTGATATTTCGTGGTCGAAAATTACAGTTCAGAGTGCGATGAGCAACAGGATAAAGTTATTGGAAACCTTCGATACTGCTGACGCCCCCCTGAGCAATTCAGCTCTTGTTGAAGGACCTCGTGGGCCTGCAACCCCAAAAAACATGGTACGTTCAGAGCCATTCGACGAAATGCGAACGTGATCCGAAGCAGCAAAGCGTGCTTATGGTTTTCCATCCCTCTTCAGAGGGGGAGTGGGCGACACTGACACAGACTTGAATGAAGCGGCAGAGTGTCCTTTTGAAACCTTTCAGTTCCGCAACACCTCCGCACGTTTGTTGGGCACTTCAGAAGTGTTCCTGTACAGAGACAGCCATTCACTGACCCCTAAGCGCTGGCGTGACAGCCATCCTTTTCGACACCTTCTATATTTCGCGTGCGGCTTACAAGCGCTAGTTCAGCTGCGTAGCGCCTCTCGGCTGAGGTGTGTCGAACTGGTTGCCTGTCACACCGGCGCCTAGGAATCAGCGATGGTTCAAATGGCTCTGAGTACTATGGGACTTAACATGTCATCAGTCCCCTAGGAGTTAGAACCTGCGACCGTAGCGGTCGCGCGGTTCCAGACTGAAGCACCTCGGAATCAGTGAATGGCTGTCTCTGTACAGGAACATTTCTAAAGTTCCCAACAGAGCTCTGCAGATGGCAGCGAAGGTGTTGCCAAATTGGGGTCTTAGAGGGTCTCTCCTCCCCCGAATCATACCATAGGAGGGCCCGAAACATGAGATGTGGAAATGCATAAACACTCGTGCTGCTTCGGATCACATTCAAATTTCGTCGAATGGCTGGAACGGTTCCAATCGGTTTTTCCCTGTACACCAAAGTAAAAGTTGCGATCCCGCTACTCTTCCAAAGGCGTGCTGTCATATTCGTTGCGGTTGCAGGCCTGCCATGTCCTTATAGAAGGGTTGAATCGTCCGGGAGGTGAAATCAATGTCGAAGGTTGTCAGGAGCTTCCTCCTGTTGCACACAACACAGTGAACTCTCATTTTACACCGCGGGAAGTGTGGGAGTCAACGCTCCGAATGCCACCACCCTGAGGCCTTTACGTGTCTCTTCTGTGCGCCGATTCGTGTAAAATGTGTTCTTACCCCACCCATAAGAAAATCGTGTGATTTCAGTACTGGTCATCAGTGATCTGACCTTCCTGGCACAGGCGTCAAAAGAACGGGTGTGGCGACCTTTCCGACGTATGACACGTTCACGGTGGCGTTGGAGAGAAGTGTGGTGAAATGTAGTGGCAATGTGATTTCACTAACCCATCTTACACCCCATATGAGCTTCTAGGTTTCGGCCTTTTTGTGGCATGTGTTGACACCTTCGTGTTTGAAGCATCTCCGTGCCCGAGCGTCTCGTTGCAGGGCGCAGGGCCATTACAGGGGAAGGTTGTACTTGTTAAGTACAATGGTAGAAAATAATGGGGTTTCGAATAAGTGACCCTCCGATACTGTGTCGCGCAGTGTAGTTACCTCAGAATTAATTACCCCAGCGCACTAGCACCCGACAAACGCCATAAAAATTGGCGAAGAAGATGAAATGTGGGTCCCAGAGCGTTATTATGAACTGCTTTGAATCTTGTATTTTTCTGGATCACTTGACAAGAACGAATCAAATACAGTCTATACTCGCGACAGTACGGCCTGTGCCATCAAAGAAACAGAAATCGGTGCCTTCATTACATCTCCAGTTCCGAATACCGCATTAATTTTTGTGCTGCACTAAGTTGTTAAGGACATTATGAAATTAGTGTACAATCTTCTAAGAAAGATCGTGGTTGGGTTAATCAGTAGGGGAATGTATTTGACAAGAAACTAAAGTACGTACATACATCATGTACGAACAAAGGAAAATGCAATTACAATTAATAATACGCCCAGTCACCCGCAAAGTTGATAACTGCTTAGCGCCTACGAGGTATGCTTGAAACCAAGTTTTCCGCGTATTCACGTGGAAGAGGCCTCCAAACGCTTCGAATTTGGGTTGACACCTGTTTCATGCTAAGAATGACTCCCGAAAAGAGATTAGTAAGCATTTTTTCGACTTTTGGATTCACTTTGCTGCTGGGCCACATTCTTCAAAGTCATCCATTTTAACCAAATTTATATCGTATTACCCACTTCTGAACAAAACACTTTGATTTCCGCATGTATTCAGATGCCGCGGCATGACTCATTTTCGAACCTTTGTGGTCGCTACAGAGGAACACAGTCTCAAAAGGCGACGCGTAAGCTGCACTCACGTATCTTCTCGTGTATCTCAGTCAAGACTTCAAAGTAAACTAATACTCCACGATAAATGATAACAGCCAAACACTTGCAGGATAAAGATTTATTAAAATCCTTGACCTTGGTTTCGGTATATCTAAATATACCTTCATCAGAAGTAAGATACACTAAAATCAAATCCTGCAGTGGAGATACATAAACAATTGTGCCAATTGTGTTCGCATCGACCCTCTGTCCATAATTATGTTGTATAAAAGGAGATGATGTTTTAACTACTGACGACGCCTTTGGCACAATTGTTTTATGTATCTCCACTGCAGGATGTGATTTTAGTTTATTTTGCTTCTGATGAATGTACATTTAGATATAACAAAACCGTGGTCATGGATTTTAATAAATCTTTATCCTGCAACTGTTTGGCTGTTATCATTTATCGTGAAGAATTTCAACAGTTGCTGTATCAGCTACGTTTAAGATTTTAAACTAAAGCTATACGAAATTGCATGAAGGACAACGGTTCCCTCTATTGTGCTTTGAAAGAACTGTGGCGATATGTTTTACCATCTGTGGGTAATGCAGACTACGCTCTTACTCAACTTGTAAGTAGGCTATTTAGGTTTTCTTTTTGGTAACGCCATGTAGCGCTCTGTATGAAAATCACTGGCTGTGCTGCGTGCAGTCTGTGGCTAGTTGGCATTGTTGTCTGCCATCGTAGTGTTGGGCAGCTGGATGCGAACAGCGCGTAGCGTTGCGCAGTTGGAGGTGAGCCGCCAGCAATGCTGGATGTGAGGAGAGAAATGGCGGAGTTTTGAAATTTGTAACACTGGATGTCATGAACTGCTATGTATCTTATGATTTTCAACACTATTAAGGTAAATACATTGTTTGTTCTCTATTAAAATCTTTCATTTGCTAACTATGCCTGTTAGTAGTTAGTGCCTTCAGTAGTTAGAATCTTTTATTTAGCTAGCAGTAGTGGCGCTCGCTGTATTGCAGTAGTTCGTGTAACGAAGATTTTTGTGAGATAAGTGATTCATGAAAGGTATAGGCTAATGTTAGTCAGGACCACTCTTTTGTAGGGACTACTGAAAGTCAGATTGCGTTGCGCTAAAAATATTGTGTTTCAGTTTAAGGAGAGTCATGTATAATTGTTCAAAGGGGACGTTTCATATGTCGACCCTTAGCCGAGGATACCTCACTGGAACCTTCTCATTTTTTTTTGTAGTTTGTGTAATTAGTGTAGCTTTTGTTTATTGCTAGCGCGTAATTGTAGAGAGAATCTCCTTTGTAGTTGCAGTCTTTCACTGCTGTACAGTAAAACAGTTGTTGTATGCATGTAGATTTGCACCAAGTATTTCGCAGCTGCGCTTGCAATTAACTTGATATTATTTTCAGCGCTTTGTTAATGTGTTCTCTTTTTTTTGCTCTTCAAATTGTGGTTTTCTGGGTTATCGTGTGAAATATTGTGACAATAATGGCTTGTGAAAAACGTAACACTAGGCTCCAAAGTAAACTGAGAAATAATAGTGACGACGAGCGTAGCTTACCAACACCACTGTGTAATGAATTAACAGACATTCAGAGTAGTAATTTGGTAACTGTGCATAGGGAAGTGGAGCGGGCGTCAAACAATGGTGTAGACAGTGAAACAGGTAGTGAACAGGGAAGCATTATCGATGGATCTGTCGGCAACAGCTCGCCTCAGGAATCGGGAATGACAGAACACAAAATTGCAAGTACTGTAGACTCAGGTTTTGGGTTTTCACCGTTTTCTCAAATGAGTCAAGACACATTTACCGCTTGTCAAAATGTGAATGTTGCCGGTGCAAATTCACTGCCGAAAGCACTGAGGAACATGTTTCAGACACCAGTGCACTGTAATTACAGTTAATGCAACAAATGGGACAAAAGCTTCAAAAGTTAGACACAATGGAACAAAATCAGAGACAAACACAGCAAAAGCTTCAAAAGTTAGACACAATGGAACAAAATCTTCAAAAGTTAGACACAATGGAACAAAATCTTCGGAAGTTAGACACCACGCTTGAACAAACACGTGAAGATTTAACTACTGAGTTACATAACATTGAATCGAAATGTCAAAAAGTCTGTAATGACCTAAAAACACAAATTTGTGAGCATTTTCAACCTATTTTTTCGCGGCATGAAAATGCATTACAGAATCACGAAGCAGCCATAAAAGAACTGCAAGCAATTGTTCACGAAAATCATGAGACCTTGCAAGCTAAAACTGACTCAGTTGCATCTACCGATTCGGTTACGCAACTTGCAAAAACTCATGAAAACTTAAAGGACACAGTAGATACTCTGAAAATTGGTTCAGAAAGACACATGGAGGAAATTAGTTCATTATCAGAGAAAGTAGTCGAACTTTCGGATCAGCTAAATAATTTATCTACAAAGGTAGATGATGAGCTGAATGACACAAGACCTGTAGCCCTCACTGACACTGAAGAGTATGAACAAATTAGAAAATTCAAACAAAATCAAAATCAAATCAATACACAGTACAAAAGAGAAATCTGGGAAGTATAAGATCAGTTGGCACAAGTAATACAAGAATTACATATTTCAGAGGACACTCACACTCCAACACGGGAAGAGCAACTTAGAAATACGGAAAAGTCACAAAACAATAACACAGGCATTTCGGAAATTATGAAAGAAATTGCCAATGTGCACCGATTTTTAAGACGGAACCGCCGACACGACGTAATAATGACCGATATGCGACTCGCCGACATGATGATTTTCACTATAAGCTGTTTATTACTACACGTAAATTCAAAACATTTAAGAATTCCGGCAACGACATTCATCCACAAGCGTGGCTTCATCAATTCTCTCATTGTTTTCCTCCCAACTGGTCATTAGAGCACAATTAGAATTTATGTGTGGCTATTTACAGAATGAACCAGCTGTAAGAATGCGATCTGTCATTCACGATTGTCACAGTAAAGGAGAATTTTATCATGCCTTCCTCTCAGCATATTGGTCTCAAGCTACACAAGACCGAGTAAAACATAGCATCATAATGATGAAACGTTTCGAACAATCTGAATTCTCCAGCCTTGTGAAATATTTTGAAGACATCTTGTACAAGAATCAGTACCTGTCAAACCCATACAGCCCCTCAGAACTCTTCCGCATTTGCTTAATCAAATTACCTGAATGTTTACGACATATTATTTTGGCAGGACGTTGCAAAGACGACATTGAAGCTTTTCAGGGACTCTTACAAGAATTAGAAATTGACACTAACAATCGCGGAACGCGAAAACAGGAACACAACAATTACAGGTCACATCCGTCGCAATTCCGCGATGCAAGAAATTATAACTGGACACGACAAGGCTATTCTTACAACGCAAATCGTGAACAATACAGACACCACCCATATGACAACCGTTGGCAGAATAATAGTTACAGAGAAAGATCACATTTCCGTAGTAATGAATATGTCAGAGATAACCACAAAAACAGACAATATGGCAACCAGAACTATTATTATCACGGGAGACAGAATAGCTTCAGATGCAACGGTCCACCGTGCAGTGATAATTCAGGGAGAAATCCTCCACCACTTAACCGACAAGAAAGAAACTACAGGAACTACCGACACGATGACAGACGATATAATCGTAACGACAGACTTGAATTGCATCAGAACTGGCGAGATTCAAACAGAGCAGGGTACACTCGACAAGGTGAATTTGTAGAAGCTAAGTCTCCTAATCCTAATAACGACACGCGCCAACAAACAGACAGACAATGACTCCCACCACAGGCTGGCTAAGAGAAAAATGACATAGACGCTAACCTTGAGACAAATTTTAGCATTCTTTAACGATGTATAGCGCATGATAATTGTGCTCAAGTTATTTTGCTGCGTACTGAGAAAAGGGTAAAAGATTGCACCACATTTCAAATGTAAAACCGTTTATTGAGAGATAATCTGCTTTTTAACTTTGTTTTTTCCATAAAACTTTTCACTTCACATTACTAGTACGCTTTGTCAGACTTAGAATCTGTTAACATGCAACAACGTTTGAAGTTAACTATCCAGTCTAGAACCTAGGTAACATATTTAGACAGTGTTTATGAATGCATTGTTATAGTGAACAGACGTCACAATGATATTGTGTGTGTACATTCTTGCTTGTCAGCTGCACGATTACGTAACGATTATCAGGCTTACATACTTAGAACATATAGTGGTACTGCTAATGAGATTTTAATGCAACATTTTGGTTTACTTGAAAATACATTCTGTGTTTAAAGTACTTTCTAAGAGATACCAGATGACACAGTGGTTAGTTTATTTGACAGCTACACTATTATAACACGACGCTACTAATGTGTGACACAATTTACATTGTTGCTTTTGTGGTGTATCTGTTTTATATCTGCACAGTTTTTCTGAATTCTTCTGGAAAGTAAAACATGTTTTAGTAGTAACTTTTGTGGTATAGCTACAATGAGACAGCCTTTTTCGTAGCACAATAAGTTGCATTATAGTACTTTCTTGATCACAGTAAGGTACGTATTAACTACGATATCTATACGCAAAGTATTTCACTTTTGTTTATCATGAGGTAAGTACATTGACTTCTGCAGAACTTAGCTTTCGGAGGACGATAACTACGACACTTCCACAGAGATTATCTTACAACATGAGCACAGTTTAGCGCTACAGGACACGCATTTGAGTGATTAAATTTGTACTTAAGACATTTACTTTTAAAGATTTTTGAATTACAAAGAAAGTTTTCCGTGATGCATTTCACTCAATTGCTGTAATCTGTAACACCTGAGGGTATAATTACATTAATCCTCAGGGGGGTACACGCTTACTCTGTGTACCATGTGTTTGGCAAGCACAAGGGGCCCTAGCTAATATGGTATTTGCTTATACAACTTTACACTTCGGTACCATATTTCTCTAACACATAAATTACAGAGCTATCTGATCATTTAACTGAAAGAGACAAACATTTATTTTACTACATCAGTGACAGATGTTTACGTAATTACACCGTTGGATAACTTCACACTTACGAAATTGTATTTTGTCTGTACTTTGTGAACTGTTCATATTTTTTCGGAACCATTGTGATATTATGAGTGCTTTGAATGATGTATTTGGTATGGGATCATGATTTTTAAAGTACGTTAGAGGTAGATGACACTCTTGAAATGAGCAGAGAATTTTTCTTAGGTCTTGAAATTATTAAAAGAATTTGCAACCATTTTCAGATGTGATTGATCTGTTATGATGTTATTATTACAATGACGATATGTATTATGCTGTTGAGGTATGTTTATGATCAATAAGCTGATAATTTGATTATGCTACATATTTATTATGATGAAATATTGAAGAAGTGTCGACAAATATGTATATGTGTAATAAAGTAAGGAATAATGAGTGGTGGTTAGGGACTCTGGTTTGTGAACAAGGATGTTGGAAATCAAGAATTGTACTTTAAGAGTTATGAAATGTGTGTAAATGTGTGAATGCATTACAATGCCGCCAAAAATTTTTTGGACACTGTTATATTTACAGGATTTTGTTCCTACACATTTGCAACGCAAATTCTAGACCTGTGAAATTTTCATATAAGACTGCCACTGTAGCGGAAACTGCTGTCGTAAATATTTTGGTAAGAAAGGTAAGTGACCTTGACGTAATGCGTTTCGGGCGCCCAGCTGAGAGATAGTCGTCTGGCAAAAGAAAGCCATTAGGTGAAGAAAAAAAAAGAGGCCATTATCGTCGCTATTGACATTTCTTTGCAGAAAGGATCGTAAATACGACACGCTCAAACTTGAAAACATATGATTACACTGTGGAGATCTTAATGTATGATATTTACTAAAATGCCTAATGAAATGATGAGAAACATTTTACATCTATTGTCTTTCTAATTGAGAGATTGCTTATTTTGTTTGATATCTAGTTTCAAGTTGCACTGCAGCATTGTTTAAATTAAAATTTAATAGATGTACTAATATCACCATTTTCTGTCTACAGACCCAGTAAGAATATGATGTACTTTCTTAGAAAAGAGAGCACAAATAGACGTTTCCCTTCACAGGAACTGCATAAATAATTTTTTTAATGACTTGGTAACTTTCTTGCAGAGTAATTTTTTGTGATGCATCACTCTAGTGTTAAGATGTGACAAAGGTATTAAACATGGCCATTTTTACTGTAATATTTTTTCTGCTTGAGCTTTGTCATGTTTAGATATAAGTTATTGCATTTGCTGCTGCTGTTTGCCAGGCATAGTGCTACTAAATTTCACTTTGTATTACTCTGTTAAGCTAGTTTTACTACTGATTTATTTTTCTTGTTGCTGCACATTGGCTCATATTAGTTGTAATGTTGCATTGCTTGGTAATTTAGATTTATTGCAGCTTGCTTTGACAATTTCCATTTTTTTCATTGTTGTTTGTATTAATTATTTTATGCTGCTGCATTGCCTCGTCCCTTAGTTTAGCATCCTAGCTCAGAAGATTTAAGTTAGCTTAAGAGGGGGTAGACTATATAAGAGAATGAGTTGCGATGAATTGGAAGAAATGCATTGAGAAGTCATACGAAAAAAGTACAGAAAGCAGGTATAGATAGGACTTTTTGGAAATAATGAAGAACGGAGATCTCCGAGAAGTAAAGAAAGTTTTGTTTGCAAAATACTGCAGTAAAAGAAACCCTGTCCTTTCCTTGTGTTATCCCACTATGTGTTTGTGTTGCCTTGTGTATTTGTGTTTTTCCTGTCTTTATGTGTTTAGCTGATGTTGTTATGTTGTAGAATTTTTCAAATACTGTGTTATTTTCTTCGTAAAGATGTTTAGACATTATTTATTCTGTTTTGTTTTAATGCTCATGTTGATGTTTCAAAAGTTATTCTGATCTTTCATATATTTACTTATGTCATAATTCCTGTAACACTGATGTATATGTCTATTTCTATTCTTTTGTAAAGCCTGTTTTACTACAAATGTTATCTGTATTGTTATGTTCTTTAATGATGTATTTTGTACCTTTGTAATTGTATTCTCATGTTATAAAATTGTAATTGACACCAGTTCATCAAATTATTAACTTGTAAGTTACATTTCACTGCACTCGTTTCTGTTGGTATAGTATATGGACACTATGTGAGAAGTAGGGACTGTTAGCATTTGCACGTGTGTTAGTAATTCAGCAAGGGATTGGATAACAGCATTGCTGGTTCTAAGGAGAAATCCAAAAACTTTGTGAGTGCACAAGTGGTGGTTATGGACTTGCTATATTATCCGCAAGACTCTTCAATGGTGATTGTGCACCTGCACAGTCACAACAGATGGCTGCTGGCCATCTCTACAAGGACTACAGTGGGTCTGCATCTTTGATGACCCAACAATACCATTATTTCTACAAGGACTACAGTGGGTCTACACCTTTGCTGACTCACCTGTACCATTATCTCTACAAGGACTACAGTGGTTCTACACCTTTGATGATCCATCAATACCATTATTTCTACAAGGACTGCAGTGGGTCTGCACCTTTGGTGGCCCACCAATACCATACTCTCCACCAAGACTATACTGGGTCTGCTTTGTGATGACCTACCTACCAATATTCTTCAAAACGTCGAATGACTCTGCTGTGGGTTTGCTCTGTTGTGGCCCATTACCTGTCTGCATGTCGAGAGTCAGTACTGTCTTTCCGTTGGAAGGACAACACTACTTCTTCAAGACTGCATGGAAATCCACTACTTCTGTGTGCATTTTCTTTTACTGCTCAGACTTTGAGAAAAACACTGCAATTTTACTGTGATGAATGATCAGGACTGTCTTTATGGACTGTGAGAAAATTTTAGCTTTTCACCAACATTGTATCAATAAATGTGCTCATTTGATTTCTTTGTTATTGTAATTAAGAAAATTTTTTTCAAATCTGTATTGGCCCCTGCCCAAAACAATTTGCAAATTTTTTTGTGGGAAGCATGGTGGCTATGTAAGTAGGCTATTTAGGTTTTATTATTGGTAACGCCATGTAGCGCTCTGTATGAAAATCACTGGATGTGCTGTGTGCAGTCTGTGGCTAGATGGCATTGTTGTCTGCCATCGTAGTGTTGGGCAGCTGGATGCGAACAGCGCGTAGCGTTGTGCAGTTGGAGGTGAGCCGCCAGCAGTGGTGGATGTGGGGAGAGAAATGGCGGAGTTTTGAAATTTGTAAGACTGGATGTCATGAACTGCTATGTATATTATGATTTTCAACACTATTAAGGTAAATACATTGTTTGTTCTCTATTGAAATCTTTCATTTGCTAACTATGCCTGTTAGTAGTTAGTGCCTTCAGTAGTTAGAATCTTTTATTTAGCTGGCAGTAGTGGCGCTCGCTGTATTGCAGTAGTTCGTGTAACGAAGATTTTTGTGAGGTAAGTGATTCATGAAAGGTATAGGTTAATGTCAGTCAGGGCCACTCTTTTGTAGGGACTACTGAAAGTCAGATTGCGTTGCGCTAAAAATATTGTGTTTCAGCTTAAGGACAGTCATGTATAATTGTTCAAAGAAACTGACTATACAATGTCGTTACGTGCCTCCTCGCAGGTGCCGCAATCTGTAACTGCGTCGCTTCTTATTAGTGGTGCTGAATCGTTACGCACCTGCACGTCTCTGGTGAACTGGTTGTTGCAGAAGATGTGGACAGCGTTGAACTCGCGCACCTTATCGAACTCGAACTTAATCTCGACGGGCTGTCCACCACGGCTGTCGTTCCTCCAGCCGACCCAGCCCTGACCTGCAGAAACAAAGAACACACGCTGTTCTCAACAACTAAACAATAAAACTGGCCAGTAGTTTCTTTAGAGAGTGTGCTTGGTGCCACACCTCGGTTAGTCAAGAGTGAGACTGTTGGTATGATTTGTTTGATGTTCAAGTCTCATGTACTTCAACGCGATTTCACCCTGTTTAATATACATTATCGAACACCGATTGATTGCAAAATTTCAAACGTCAGTCCGTTTAAGTGACAATTCCTCCTTCCTTACACCGCTTTTGTTATTTCTGTTACATACGCTAAGTTAACCTAGAATCAGTTTTCGGCCTGCAGTGAAATAGCCAGCCACGTAGTTTTTTAAACTTTGGATATGATGAAATTATTAAACACTAATTTCATGTCTTTCTGATATATATGAATGATTTTAAGAAGCATAACATAACAAACGATGTGACAAATTTTGTAGATCATTGTGAAAATTAAATACGGTACGTTAGTGCAAATATTTAGAGAACATGAATAGCTCGATCAAAGGATGAAGCGAACTACCATTTAAGATACGAAAATGACACATCTCTAGCCGAAAATTGGTATGAGAAATATCGTATGTTACACTACTAACTGAAAGACTAATTACATGCATAACCTAACGTATAATGCAAAATATAAAATTAATTCATACTTAATTCCATTTTTCAAACTTTATCAAACCTCTAAGTCTACCAGGCAGTTCAGTCATTCAAAATTATTAGGGGAGTATACCTGTTGAAAGAAACATTTAAAATTCAGATCAATTAATCCACTATAGTCAAACTTTTCCCATAGGGAACGTAATGAATTATGCAAAAAAACGAAGAAAATGTTTATTGTGGAGTAGTGAATGAAAATCTTGCGAAACAGACTAATTTCATAAGAAAATTATTCAACAGAACGTACAAATGCACAGCATTTTTTTCAATTTGTGGTTCTCAAAGCTTCCCAAGGTGAAATGTTTCTGTTTTAACCTCTGTTAATTAAGATACTGAGGTTTTAGAAAGGACCTACAAAGATATATCAAACTGTCGATTATAGTTACACGTTACTTCACACAACGACTGTTCCAGAATGGTATCGGGGTGGCTTGAAAAAGGCTCCCTGGTCCTCGTGTAACGACTGAGTTCGTTTGACGTAAATCCTTTTGGGCATGGCGGGAAAGTTATTGCGTGTGATATGGGGGCCTGAAACCAGCTATGGCCAATGTCCGTGAATTTTTTTACTAAAACTGACTAACTTACTCTGCACTTTTAAGCCGTTAGGAAGCTGCAACTCCGAAATATTCTATCAGAATAATCAACTGAAAAACTGTTTCTTTTTGCATAAATGAGCAGTAACCTACTTACTTCATTTCAGTGTTTTTTTTCCTTTTTTTTCTTTTTTTTTTTGCATTAGTCAGAGTATCAGTATCCCATCATTCACCAACAGATTCCCATCATTCTGTTGCGTGGTGTTTTCATATACAAAACTTTTAAATTTACTCATCGAACAGTTCCTCGATTCTCATTGGACAGACATTCAACCTGAGAGGCATATCTTAATTTCGCAGCTTCTTGGAAACAGTAGTGTCTGTTCACATACTGGACTTCTCGTGTACCATTATTTCCGAGTCGATGTGTGATTTCGTATGACTTTTTAGTTAACATGAATAGTCATTCCAATACAAGTGCGCTGTCTAATACGTGCCGTATAGTTTCGGGTCACACAAATAGCATCAATACTGGTTTAGGCTTCTTAGCAAGTTTTAAAGAGGTGATCAGTCACAAAATAATTTCGTTACAAGAGAGGCACTGTGTTCCCCTCAAGTAGTACGCCTAGTGTGGTCAACCGTGTGTGCTGTGCCAACATATAAAATGTATTCTACTTTCCTTAATTAGCTGACCTTTTTCAAATTAAAATAACGATCGCGGTCTTAAGAAATGCATAAGAACTCCCACAGAGTGGTCCATGTTTTCCCACTCTAGAAACGGCCGTCATAATTCTGAAAACTTCTCTTGAAGTTTTGTACACGTTTAAACTTTAATGATAAATGCAAATAAAGGAAGACGTGACTCAGCTGCAGAAGGTATATTTGTGTTTGTTTAACTCGATTCTTAATTCAAGTACAGTGAAAACTACAAAGGCAAATTTAAACTCGAATCCTCTCTCTCCGTTTCATGAGTCCTGTACATAACGGTGAGACCTCCAGACGTATTACAATACAGAAGAAATATACGAGGGTCAGTGTGCCACTGACGACTCATGTGACTATTTCAGATAATAGAGTTGGATGAATGACTACACGTGTTTTGTAATTTCGGACAGCCTTCGCACGGGACATGGCGTTCGACGCAATACGCGCTGACGTTTCCACCTCGCTGCAAACGGTACGCTGACTATCGCCTTATTGGACGGTGGCACATTCCAGGGTCAATTTTTGGTGCAGGTAACACTCGGGGACTATATACGAGTTCTTCAAACAAGGAAGCGTAAAGTAAATCTTACATGTCCGAGAGACGAAATACAGCTACTGCCTGATAATATTTACTGTCGTAATTTGTGCTTTCCAATTGCTATTTTCTTTCAGTTTGTATCACTGTCCAAACAGCCAGCAGGCTATCTATGTACTGAAATTAGAAGCGACCTGGAGGTACTTCTCTCTAGAGTAGACGGCATCGAACGGAATTACAAACAACATCTCCCTGCGACCAGCTTCTCCACCTCGTCTACGTACTCTACCAGCAACACAACAGGTGTCGACTTTCGCTCTCTTTTTCCATAGGCCACGACAAAGGCTATGCTCGTGCACTATATTCCATGTCCCAAGTGTGGACTTTTAGTCAACCACATCTACCAGCTGCCTCTTTTACAATTAACCATCCATCTTACATGTAACACTCTCAATATGTCGTCTCGTATTTTGCATGCAACTGCAGCAGTATCCTGTCACTACAATACCCTCTCCTGTATACCTGTTCCAACACGCTGACGACACCGCCTTCTGCGCAACCCATACTACCCTTCAATCATCCCGAAGCCCCCTTGAACATTAACTTCACCGTTTCATCTCCTGGTGTAACAAGTGGTACCTCTCCAACAATCCCACAAAATATAGGTAACAATCATAGGAAACACCACCCGAGTTTTCTCCTTGACATTTACCTAACAGTCTAGAACGCCCAGTCACTACAATTGAAACACCATCGATTAAAACTCGATCCGAAATTAACCTGAAATTTCAATCCACTAACCATCCAGCACAGTGGCTGCAATAGCCTAAAATTACTGACTAAATTCTCTAGTATTCTTCTTAAGTCATCCATCGTATCCTTAGGCTGTATCAATTTTGTACGGACCTCCACCCCTGAATTAGTTTACTACTGCCACCTAATGCCAGAGCGCTATGCACTCTGCCTTGCCTTCCGTATTCATTTAGCCTCGCCAACCGTCTCCTTCACCTGTCAATCAAATTCCCCCTTCTCCTCCACCACGTGGAACATATACAGGGTGAAAAATATTTAAACCGACAAACTCTAGGAGGTTGTAGGGGACATTAAAACAAACATTTTTCCCTAATGTAATTTTTTCCTATGAGGAGTATTTAAACCAGTGGAGGCCGTATTACAATCTTCAGTTGTAGGCAGCTTCTGTCCACCAGTGTAGTAGTGCATTGTCTCTGTTTACTAATGGAGCGATACACCAGGAGTGAGTTACACTGACATGCTTGGTGCGTACTGCGTAGCGCACCACAGCGGACGAGCTTCACAGCGGGTTTATCAACAACAATATCCTAATCACCGTATCGCGCATCATACGACCTTTGCTGCTGTGTACCAACGTCTGCGTGAGACCGGGTCATTTAGCAGATTACCTGGACAGGGACGCCGTCGCACGGTAAGAACGTTGCAATTTGAGGAAGCTGTCTCGCAGCACGTGGAGCGGGATCCTTCAATCAGCACTCGTGCAATTGCACGTAACATGGGGACATATCAGGCGAATGTAAGAACCGTCCTTCGAGAGCAATTGTTACGTCCATTTCACATACAACGTGTCCACAACCTGGAACTAGTTGATTATCAACCCAGAGAACAGTTTTCGCAGCGGTACCTGGGACACTGTGAAATGCATCCTACATTTCCATCCTCTGTGATGTTTACCGATGAAGCAAACTTCGGGGGTGATGGAGTCTTCAACATGCACAATTCGTATGTTTGGAGTGAGGATAACCCACATGCCACAGTTACTAGCGCTCATCAAGTGCGGTTCTTCGGTAAAATGTGGGTCGGTGTTGTTGGGGACTGTTTACCTGGGCCGTATCTGCTACCTAGGCCATTAAATGGCAGGCACTATTACAATTTTCTCACCAGAGTATTGCCAGAATTGCTGGAAAACGTCCCGCCCCCTACAAGACAACGCATGTGGTTCCAACATGACGGGGCGCCGGCACATTTCAGTTGTCGTGTGCGTCGATTCCTGGACCGACGGTTCCCAGAAACGTGGATTGTCAGAGGTGGTCCTGTACCATGGCGTGCTCGATCCCCAGATATTGCCCCTCTGGACATTTTTGTTCGTTTAATTAATTTGTCGCCAGAGAAATCTTCCTCTACCTGTTTAAATACTCCTCATAGGAAAAAATGACATTAGGGAAAAATATTTGTTTTGATGTAATCTAAAACCTCCCAGAGTTTTTCGGTTTAAATATTTTCACCCTGTATACTTTCTGTAAACTTGTTCCCTTACATCCCACAGTCTCCTCCATCCTTGAGAAACCTAGGATATTCAGTAGCCTTCCCCTCCGAGACGTTGAACTCATCCTCAAGATTTAACCCTCCATCCAACATAGCTTACCCTACCCATCGCATCGCAAATGAAAGATCTAACCCACCACAGCGGGGACCACAGTCCTGTCCCAATACCTGCTACCTAACAATCAGTTCCTTTCCACAAATAGATCCCTCATCCCTTTCCATCCAATATCCTCCAGAAAACCTACCACATCCCAGTTTCAAGCCACAGTTACCGGGAGTCCTCACCACAAAATCCTGATTACGATTTAGAATACACATCACACCACCATCATCGTCCACGAACATCTTAATCATCTGAATTTTAAATTCTTAAGTTTGATTTATTTGAACCACTTTTTACAAAATTGAGTGGCTGAAGACCGAGTACGTGCCACCACCATCCCTCTCCTCAAATATTTTTGGGGTGGTCAGTCTTAATAACTTTTAAATGTTAAGAAAAGTCACGCCTGTGACGCAGGTGGAGTTCTTGTCCACATTATAATGTGCGTTCGGAACATTTGACATGCATGAAGTTGCTCTGTGTTTTCGGAGAGATTCCGCCAAGGTGCGTTGTCTAGGCCCTAACGGCATAAGCTCGTCACGCGGCATGCTGGCGTCCAGACTCGCGGCAGCACGAACCTTTGTCCAGCACCGGGTAGTGGCCGGGCCGGAAGCTGTCGGCGGCGACGCGGCCGTCCGTCAGCTGGCCCAGCCCCCGGCGCAGCTCGCCGTCCCAGTGGCCGTCGTACGTCGCGTCGAACAGCTCCCAGCCGGCGCCGCGCTTGTCGCCCTGGGGCATCGAGTAGCTCACCACGCCGTCTGCAACACAGCACAGTAAACCTTAGTCACTCCAGCAGGTTGACGTGCAATCAAGGGGGTTGGCGGGTGTCACCAGGGTTGCCAAAACAGGGACCAGGATTCGGTGTTTAACAACACGGGAATGAACCATTCTGCTTATGCTGTAAGGCACCCCAGTTACGATATAAACACTTAGGTGACATGGTATAGAGATACGCACGATACAAATGGTGGTAGTATCGCATACGCAAGGGATAAAAGGGCAGCTCATTGGCAGAGATGTCATTTGTACTCGGGTGGTTCATGGGAACAGGTTTCCACTGTGATTATGGCCCCACGACGTGAATGAACAGCCTCTGTGCGCCTGATGGTACTTGCAGCTAGATGCATGAGACATTCAGTTCCGGAAATCGTTAGGTGAACCAATATTCTACGATCCACAGTGTCAAGACAATGTTGAGAATACCAAATTTCAGGCGTTATCTCTTACCATCGACAATACAGCGGCTGACGACCTACAATTAACGACCGGAAACTGGCCGGCCGTTGTGGCTGTGCGATTCTAGGCGCTTCAGTCCGGAACCGCGTTGCTGCTACGGTCGCAGGTTCGAATCCTGCCTCGGGGATGGATGTGTGTGATGTGTGATGTCCTTAGTT
This sequence comes from Schistocerca piceifrons, assembly GCF_021461385.2. Lineage (NCBI taxonomy): Eukaryota > Metazoa > Arthropoda > Insecta > Orthoptera > Acrididae > Schistocerca > Schistocerca piceifrons. The sequence continues at coordinate 790,859,472 of NC_060141.1, forward strand.
AGATTTAAGTAGTTCTAAGGAACTGATGACCTCAGATGTTAAGTCCCATAGTGCTTAGAGCCATTAGTATTTCTTTTTTTTTTTTTTGACCGGAAGCAGTGCCGTTTGCGTAGAGTTGTCAGTGCTAACAGACAAGCAGTACCGCGTGAAATAACCGCGGAAATCAATGTGGGACGTAAAGCGAACCTGTCTGTTAGGACAGTGCAGCGAAATGTGGCGTTAATGGTAGCAGACGACAGAGTGAGTGCCTTTTCTAACAGCGACTCTCCTAGGCTCATGACAACATCGTTGGCACCCTACATGACTGGAAAACGGTAGCCTGATCAATTTAGTCACGGTTTCTGTCGCTAAGAGTTCGAGTGTGACGCAGACCCTTCGAATCAATGGACCCACGTTGTCAAGGAGGTACTTTACAAGCGCGTGGTGGCTTTATAAAGGTATTAGCTGCGTGTACATGAAATGGAGTGGGTCCTCTCGTCCAAGTGAAGCGATCTTTGTATGGAAATTGTTATGAGACCAATTATAGCCATTCAGGGACTTCATTTTTCCAAAAAAACGATGGAATTTTCATGGATGACATTGTGTCATGTCACAGGGCCACAATTGTTAGCAATTGGTTTTAAGAACATTCTGGAAAGAGCGCGTGAATGATTTCGCCACCCGTATCGCCCGACATGAATTCCGTCTGATATTTGTGGGACATAATCCAGAGGTCAGTTCGCGTTCCAAATCCTGCTCCAGCAACTATTTCGCAATTACGGACGGTTATAGAGACAACACGGCTCAGTATTTCTGTAGGGACTTCGAACGACTTGTTGAGTCCATCTCACGACCTGTTGCTGCTCTACGCCTAGCAAACGGATGTCCGACACGATATTAATAGCTATCCTGCGACTTTTGTAACCTCAGTGTACTGCTTTTCTTTGCCGTAAGAACACCATCTGCTTGTGCAAAACAGCAGAGAGTAACACATTTATGCAGACAGGACAAGATCAAACTCGCTGAAGAAGATATGTCGGAATAGTGAGACCTATTAGTATGATTCGAGGAACTGCACAACAGCATAAGTGTAGGATCCGTTAGTACCCTGCAAACATTATTTTAACTAAATTTTAGCTCTATTATGTTTCCATATGTCTCAAATTCTCTTTCTGTAGCCCATGTCAGTAAAAGTTTCAGGTGTGCGCTACCTCGAAGTAGACAGTTGGAAACCTAATAGCAGTGCATTATTTTTTTTTTTTTAATTATAACATATTCTGAGGGGAAGCAAGAGGCATCAGTTGCATACGTTTTGGTCACAGAGGAATGTATCAAACCCCAATCTTCCAGTGGAGTCCGAGGGGATCAGGGCACGTGACACTGTTGACGGTAATAAGAACATCAGATGCGCACGCTAAGCTTGTCAGATCCCATGGTGCTGTTCGGGATGCCTCCAAATTTCATCGACAACCTTTCAGTCAGTAAAACAGAAACTCTAAACTACTTATGGAGACATCTCAGACAAAAACGCGACAAAAATACACACCTGTAACTCCCTAAAGGCCACCGTAAACGATCAAACATTTTGTCAAACTTTGTTACACTAACCAAATATTTGACCGTGTACGGTGCAGCTCGACGTATTTGACGAGCATAGATCATATTTGACGTGTTTGAGAGAGATTTTGGTTGCAGAAGGTTTGAAGAGATGGCGGAGGTTGGTAGTGTTGACATTTCGCTGCGTATGTTTAGTGAAAAACTGTTGTTTATCTCAATGTATAGTGAGTTTCCAGTACTATGAAAACTGCGATCAAGTATAAAAACAAAACAGCACTGACAATTACCAAAATGATAGAGGTACCACATCTTTCCCAACTATACATTGCGTATGAAGAGGTTATGAACAAAATCAATATTTTACGCATACAGTGACATACAAGCGAATTGGAATAAAATAAATGAAGTGGAGAGTTCTCGGATTCTTTCACGGACGATGTGGATCATATGTTACCACGTTGTAGTATTTTAATGACCTGTCGTTAGAGGACCAAGTAGAAGAGAATAAATTTTCTCGTACTTGTGTCTTCTTTTTCAACGTGAGCGTGGAGTAACGCTAAACAAGTTATTAAACGTTTCAGTGTCGTTCCGCAGAAAGTTGATGTAATCATCAGGCTCTGAGTGAAACATTTTCATTAACAGGTTTCCAGTTGCATATTTCTCATTTTAAACAATTCCATGGATCAGCGTCCTATTGCCTTCTTTAAACCCAATGACAGGGGCAATGTTAGACATGCTTTATCTACATTTGTAGCCATTCCCACCAGTGCCAAAATGCTGCACATACGAAAAGAGTCTGCTTGAAAAGTAAGGTTAAATTGACAAGCTTTCTTAGTATGTTTGCAGACTTGTTTGAAACATCCGTGGCTAGACAATAGCGAACTTGACAGGCAAGTTTGCTCTCTTAGCAGGGACTTAAATAAGATTTAAAAGGTTCCAATGTCCATTCGAAGATAGTTGGTGTAATCATCTGGTTCTGAGACTAATATCTCCTTTATCACATTTTCATGGATAAATCTCTCATTTTAAGCCACTCCCTGGACCAGAGTCTTGTTTCCTTCTTCTTCTTAAAACACAGTGCCGATGTCAATTCCAGGACTGCTTTGTCTGCATTTGTGACCGTACACAAATGGTTCAAATGGCTCTGAGCACTATGGGACTTAACAGCTGTGGTCATCAGTCCCCTAGAACTTAGAACTACATAAGCCTAACTAACCTAAGGACAGCACACATATCCATGGCCGAGGCAGGATTCGAACCTGCGACCGTAGCAGTCGCGCGGTTCCGGACTGAGCGCCTAGAACCGCTAGACCACCGCGGCCGGCGACCGTACTCACTACTCTCAAAATGCACACCAACACGAATAGCGTCTGCTTCAAAGTGAGGTTAAACTCACAAGCATTGTTTGAACGTGTACGGACTTGCCTGGCAAATCTATGGCTAGGTAAGAGTGATTTTGTCAAACACGTTTGATCTTATACGGGGGCCTTAACAGCTTTGAAGAAAATAACTGCGAGCCATACCCATTACTCAGACAGCTATGCAAGATTGTAATTGTCACCAGGACTCACCGCAGAAATCCGCGACTAGGACAGATATTTCATCTAGTTGTACAGAACTGCATGCTCAGCAGCCACGTGCAAACGTGCAAAAGTGATTCACTTTAAATACTGTCCTGGTTTATTGCACAATTTCTTTTACCTGTGAGTACAACTAGACCTGAATTTCATTACAGAAAAAAAACAAATGTAATTAGTACATAGTCAAATGTACTCCCTGTCATCTGAAGAATAGGACGAAACATTCAAACGTTTTGTATTTTTATGGGGTGCAGCAGTAAGTTCTTCTGTTCTGTAGCAAATATTTCGTACATCAAATTGAGACGATTGTACTACCAATGGCGACAAAATTAGTAGCATCCAGTCTAAAAGACAAAGGGATTAATTAAATTATCTCTCGCTTCCAAACTAAGCATTCTTATGCTAGTAATAACATTAATACAAATTTTTGCTTACGATGAAAGTCTAACATAGTGTCTATACTACTATTGTACTCGGCTTATTAAAAACATTATTAAAGATGCAACAATACTGTGTGCGAAGTAACAGGTTATGGACGATTAATCATCATTTTGTTGATTAAACTGCCAAATCATTGCTTGAGATACTGCAGCGGCAACTAATGACACAGTATTTGTTCGAATAACTGTGTAGTGACGGTCCACAGCAAAGCCGGCAAATATGCAAGAATCCAGGGTTTAGTGCAGAAACTGATATTTGCCGTAAAATCTCTACAAATTCTTTATTTTGAAAATTGTCTGAAATTAATTATTTTGGGCTATTGTCGTTGGGAAATTACAATGGTGAATTACAAAATTTTCGAGAAGGGATACTTCACTGCAGCCCCTTACCAGTGTCACTTCGCTCAGCTCTGGCTTAAAAAGCTCCTACGTTTCCGCGGAAGTTCTAGTATAATTTTTCTTGGGAAAATGGACAACATTGTCGTATAAATATGTTAATAAGTGTTACAAACCCAGGTTATCAACAACATTTCCCTCGGATAGCAAGTGAATGCCGGAACTATAAATCCCCCAAAAAAGTTTACAGCTGGGAACCCCTTTTCCCAGTTCCCACTTTCATGGTATTTGGCTGATAAGACCCGAGTCCAGCAGCGCGCCACATATCGCTATATTAGCGAACATGCAACACTTGTCGTTTTTGGAGCCATTCCTTCATTCCCACATATCTCAGCCGAGAAAGATTAAGAAGATGTGCGACGTAATAAGGTGGAGAGAAAGATCATTTATGATGCTACCTGATTACAGCAATGAGGTAAATTGCGGGAACTGAATAGGCTTGTGTTCTGATTGTCTGTTGTGATAAAAGATGGAGGGAGTATGCTCTGGCGTGCGGATCAAAACGCTTAATTTAGATTACCAATTATTAATAAATTAATATTGAGATTTTTTCATAATAGTGTGGAAGAATCTCTTAATACTACGCTATAATCACCTAGTAAAATATCATTACGATATCACCTTTAAGTAGACATTAAAAAAAGCTGAATCATTACGTGTCATCGCCTTCGTTCCGAACGACCGACTAGCGAGGTGGTTAGAGCCAAATAGTTCAGTTCAGGGCGCAAGTGCCTAGTCGAATGGAATAAAGTGCGCTCTAAAATCGAAAATTTGCGAGCAGTGCTGATTGTTCCTGAGCGTAGTAAAATGCAATTCCGCTTGTGATACTGGTATGTTAATTTTATTCGTTGCAAAGCAGTAAAGTGACAAAGAAATGTATTTTGATCAACAAGAATGATTGGTAAATTTCCGACTGATTATTTTAAGCGTACGCATGTCCACCCAACATTATTTTCCTCTTTCCTGATTTATCTGAAGCAATGTTCACCATAAAAAGTAGCTGGTATCCCGGAAACTGCGGAACTCACTATTTCAGTCAGGAAAAGTCTTGGTCTGTTTCACTGTACGAGAACGTTCAATAATTAATGTAACACATTTTTTCTCCACCAATTTCGACATAAAATAGACAGGATTTCTTCTGTGACATCGTGGGAAATTCCTAGCTTCTTCGCTGATCCGTTATGGACCGTGGGACAACGGCTGGCATGTTTCTCTTGATGCAATAATTTAGCAACAGCCGTATGTATTGTAGAAATTTATTTTATGAACTTCTTATGTGCTAACAGTTTCAGCATTACATTGGTGCCATCTTCAGGCCCGACACGTCATAGTCGTAAAATCACTATACACGGAAGGAGCTATAAAACCGGATCCGTGAATCAAATCGTGCCGCCTGGCCACCAAGAGTTGTTGCATAACAAGAAGTTCATAAAACAAATTTCTGCAATACATACGCCTGTTGGTAAATTATTGCATCAAGAGAAATTCCTGCCTTAGCCGCCACAATCTGCAGTTCCGATAGGTGGCGCCGTTATACTTAACCTTCAAAATGGCGTCTGTAAAGGAGGTCTGCTCCAGGCATAGAGCCGTCATTGAGTTCCTTTTGGCGGAAAACCAGATTATCGTAGATACTCGTAGGCGCATGCAGAATGTCTGCGAAGACCTGGCAGTAAACAAAAGCATGGTGAGTCGTTGGGCGAGGCGCCTATCATCATCGCACGAAATTGTCATTTCTCCGACGTGCCAGCCGACGGCGCACAGCTGTGGCTCCTGCAATGTTGGAACGTGCGGACACTCTCATTGGAGGTGATCGACGGATCACAATCAAACAGCCCGCTGCTCACCTGCAAGTCTCTGTTAGTAGTGCTGATAGACTCGTACACCACTTGGGGTATTCAAAAGAGTTTCCCACCACCTGTCAGAAGACGATAAAGAGCAAAGAAGAACAATCCGTGTAGAATTGCTTCCGCAGATAGTGACACGTTTTTGTCGGGCATCCTCACAGGCGATGAAATATGGGTTCATCACTTCGAACCGGAAAGAAAACGGCAGTCCATGGAGTGATGCCACACCACCCCATTAACCTTTTCGTGGGCAAAATTATTGAGCTGTTTTTTTAATGAATGGAGAGCAGATAGTAGTTAACAGATAGGTATAGTTATCATACAGAATATCAAATTTGCTCCAACTGTGAAAGTGAGGTCACACAACAAGGTGGGAAGTATTCTTCCCACTTCCCTTCCTTGGAGTTAAATGACAAAAACGAGGTCACACAACACACAGTGGGAAGTATTCTTCCCACTGCCCTTCCTTGGAGTTAAATGACAAAAACAACTTTTTCAATACATGTCATATTTATTTGATAAATTTACTTCTCTTGTTGCAATGATTGTTCACAATTATTTGCCATGAAATTTTGTGAATCATGGGTCTATGGAAATTGGTATTTGACAATATGTACAAACACAACGAGTGTTCTTTTCCGCGGCTTTGGTACTACAATGACGGCACGTCCAGTAGTTTTCTCCTAAAATGGGTTGATGCTCCCTTACAGCCACATGACGAAAATCTTCAGGTACTTTAGCCTTTTTGCCAGAAGGACAGGTTTTTGTTCACGTCTTTTTTTGGATGAGAAGCCAGCGATCATTTGTCTGGCTAGATGGATCCTGTATATGAGCTGATCATGCTGTCCACTTTCTCTTTTACTTATTTTCCACAGGATAAAACTGTTCACTGCAGCAACGCCCACCAGGAAATAAAATATTCTGTGCTACCATTTTACAGAACGTCTGCGTATAGCATACATTTCTCGTAATTGATCAAACTTATCGACACCACCCATTATTTTGATGTATTTTGCCACAACTTTAGGACAAGAAATCTCTGTACTAGTACCATCCTTGTTTTTCCTTTTCACTGTGGCTGTTTCTCATGGGTCATGAATTGAGGACAGGAAATTGACTGGACGTTTATCCATCCATTTTACTGCAGAAATGGCTCCTTTTGTTTCAACCTGGAATTCTCCTCGTTCCAGTTTTACATTTTCCTTCATAAATTTGCGTAAATCAAAAGTATTTACCTTGTACTAAAGCTTTGAGGAAAAAATCACATAATGTGACGCAAACAGCACTTAAAGGCTCATCTGCAAAGCAATACTCACCTACACAATGCCTCTGCGCGAAGTTACAGCAAAAACGGCGGGAACTTACGATTGGAAGCAGTACCCCATACTGTTCACTAGGTGGTAGCACCGTACAGAGGTGGGAACTGTGAATCCCACGGGACAAGGAGCGAGTTCATTGTAGTGGGAAGCATGTTTCCCACGGCTCACGAAAGGGTTAAAGTCATAGCGACTGTATTCTGTGATTCTGAAGGGGTTATTTTGTTTGATGTTCTCCGTCGTGGTGCAACGATCGACTCTGAAACTGAAGAAACGTCTTCAGCAAGTTCGTTGTCACAAAAATGCAAACGAACTTCTCCTTCTCCAAGACAACGCAAGGCCTCACACATGTCTGCGCACCCGAGAGGAGGTCACAAAGCTTGGTTGGACTGAACGGAAATGATGTATGCAGAAGAGTGGGAAATAGTATGGTGTATTCGAATCTTGAATCAAACGAAACTGCTTTCAGAAAAAAGAAGTGTTGCATTACTTATCGAACGTCCCTAGTAGTTCCATTAATGCCTCACAACAAATGCTGCAGATTCTAGATCTAAGTTCCAGGAAGACGACATGGCTTAGAGACGCCAGGTTGGTGGAAATATTAGAAACACGATGATTCGCTTGGATACAACTCCCCCCCCCCCCCCCCCCCCCCCGGCCCTCACACCTCGTGGTACTCACATAGAAATGGGAACAGTTACGCGCCAACTGTGGTAACACAGAGACTTATTAATTAAAACGAAAGATAAAAAGAGTCATCGTATAAATCACACAGTTAAATGGCAAAGTTCAAGCAAACAGGCACCACTACTCATGACTGCTAGACTGTATTTCTTTGCATTCTAAAAACCTATAAAACTGTTGAGCCATTGACTTTTAGGGAGTAAGTCTCCAGTCGAACTGGACTGTGGTGTGGGTAGGCTGCGACCTATGTCGCAAGTATTGTGTACACTACTCCCGTGACACAAGACAGATTACACAAATCTCATCGACTACAGCACCGCTACTAATGATCCACTTTAATTGACACAACGATTCGTTGCAATCGTAATTCGTAATTACAAGAATACAGTCATTGTCCCTACACCGTGCGTGACCTGTTATATGAAAGGAGTCATATCACTGTCTAAAGTAGTTTAATTGTTTCCTGTTGTCAAAACTGGAATTACAAGGGGACCCTCTATACTGTAAATCACGGATGTTGATGGGCTTCAAATATGTTGTAGAGGCACTTACCCCGAGCACCTGGCTATCCGGTTTTTTAGCGACGGGGCTTGGTTTTTCAGAAAATCGATTTTGGAGTTCATTGCGCGCTTTGTATATCCGTAACATTACATATGTTTCGAATAAGTCAGCGTAGCGCAGCGGTAAAGGTTCGCGGCTACCGTGCTAGAGGTACCGTATTCGAATCTTGCTAGTGTACTTTCCTTTTTTTTTCAAAATCGACAGAATTTTTCAATTTTATTTCAAAGAATATCAACAAACAGTGTAAGGTGTGCGAAATTATAAAGATATATTCAGTTATAATTTTTTTTCAAATATTCATTCCGTTTGTGGTTCGCATCATACTCTCCCAATTCATCTTCTTCGTTGAAATCTATCAGTTCATCATCAATAATGATCTGTCTTTCGGGCAAGAGATCCTTATTGCGATACATATCTCATCGCCAATTGCAACGGAATTGGCAGAGATCGCGCTAGGTGGTGTATTCGTTACGAGATTCAAATCGCGGAATATGTTTTCGGCGTATTTAAAGGCTTTTGTGATTTCGCCTTTTGATTCTTCGTTCAACTCTTCTACTTGTGGATCTTCTTCTGGCTGCACTACTGCACAAACACTTGGTTCTTCCATTTCACAGATTTTTTCTATCACACGGCACTAGAGACGCTTCGCGAGCAACTGACGCTGGAGTTAGATGCGAACGTGAACGTTAGAGTGCAACTCGCATCCTCACTGGCCTAGGAGCAGGGGTTCCCGTTACGGCTAACGGTATTCCCGGGAGAGGTGGCGATAATGGGCGGAGATCAATTTCAGGTAATACAAGAAGCGACCATTGTACGAACATTTGGAACTCCAACTGCGAACCACAAACAAAATGAATATTTGAAAAAATTAATAACTGAATATATCTTTATAATATAGCACACCTTACACTGTTTGTTGATATTATTTGAAATAAAATTTCGAACACGGTACATCCACCGCGGTAGCTGTGAACCTTTACCCCTGCGCTACACTGACTTGCTCGAAACATACGTAATGTTACGGGTATACAAAGCACGCAATGAACTTCAAAATCGATTTTGTCAAAAACCAAGGCCCGTCGCTAAGAAACCGGATAGCCAGGTGCTCAGGGTAAGTGCCTCTACGACATATTTGTAGCCGGCCGGTGTGGCCGTACGGTTCTAGGCGCTACAGTGTGGAACCGCGGGACCGCTACGGTCACAGGTTCGAATCCTGCCCCGGGCATAGATGTGTTTGATGTCCTTAGGTTAGTTAGGTTTAGGTAGTTCTAAGTTCTAGGGGACTGATGACCCCAGAAGTTGAGTCCCATAGTGCTCAGAGCCTTTTGAACCATTTTTGAACATATTCGTAGCGCATCAAAATCCGTGATTTACAGTATGGAGGGTGCCCTTGTTAGTTTCAGCTATGAATGTAATATTGAGTATGTGCGGTATATCACACCTAAACAACTACTCAACAAAATCTCTCGTTGATACACTATCAGAAACGAAAGCATTGGAACCCGTCCCCACTTCGTCCCGCATCGCTTGCCAGGCCCTCCCACGACTCATCACGTAGGAACCGCACATATCTGTGCGTTTGACAACTTTTGTTGTGCTGTGGCTGCCTAGTAGAGAACTAGCTACGACTGATTTTACATTTCAGGGGGAACATTAGGTTTCCGGTGCATTCTCACTGTCGTTATCTACTGGGAATTACGGCCAGCTGCTCACTTACCTGTCCACCGGCAGCCGTACAGCTCGACCCTCATGCAGACGGTCCTGCGGTGGTAGCTGTAGGGCAGGAAGCGCACCCTGCTCGCCCATATGGCCGGCTCCAGCTGCTGCTTCGACTCCAGGTACGTGTTGCTGTTGCCTTTCAGTACCTGCGACACAGAACGAGATACGTTGCCTCACGGTGGAATACGATGTCAACCATGCTACAAACTCTATAAGTGGGGTTATTTGTACGCATTCGCCAACTACAATCGCCTACAAATAATTGTTTCCAGTTCAAAACGCAGATCTTGGTCACCTTTCCGGTCTAACTTATTTCTATTATTCTCCGTTCCTACAGAATTAACATCTGATCCAGGAGCCATTTCTTCATCAACGACATAGAGGCGTTATGCTTCTGTACTTTCGGAATCAAGCTTTTCTGAGGTCGAAAGTTCTAAATAAAATTCTACACAACTAAAAACAAAATCACCCATATCCACCCAGGCCGCCTAAGTGTCGGCGTATCGAAATGCCCTCACTGGTTTGTGTAGGCTTCGACGATTTTGCTTCTGGAAATTTACGTATCTTTATTACTTTCTCACAAGATCACTATATCTTCAGTGTTTTGGATCTCATTATATTCCTCATCTGCATTAGTCTACGATCGGTGAGCATATATGCTTTACCGGCCATCATCTGGTTCGTAACAATTCGTCAATTTGTACTCCATTTAAGCTTCCCATATTTTTCCTCCAGCTTCCCAAAAAACTTTTTTCTCCAAGCACTTGAAAAGTATTTCAAATTAACTCACGTCACTTCGAATCTTCTAAAGTTTTACATTACTTACCACTGAAACCGCATTAGACAGACTTTCATCTTCATCGCGTAGTATTTCAAGCATCATTTATCTCATATATTATTTGTATTTTCTTTTATGAAGTTGTGACAAGGCATGAAAACATTATCAACGTTGATTTCATAAATCTTCAAAGGAGTGATTGGATTATTCTGTTGTTATTAGAAACTCACAATGTTTCTATAGTCTCTATTCATATGAATGCCAGTCAACACATATTACCAATATTTTCTAATGTTCTTTGTGGGAGTATATTCCTACAATTCCCTGCTAAGCTTTCGTACTCTTTGGTCTTTGGATTATACTCAAAACGCCTCTAGTATCCTGTTAAATTTTTCTCTGTGTTTCTGTAACACTGAACGCTTGACTCGCTAAATGGAAGGATTTGTGTACCTCAAAATATACACACGGAAAGAAAATATTAAATTACCTTAGCTTACAGTACATCCTGTATCGGTGTCGGCACATTACGCTGCCTGCTGAACTGGGAGATCCAATGAACAATAAGTTAAAACACTTAGAGTACTACAGAAAATTAAACCGACAAACAAGATTCTAAAGAAAATGCTAGAAATGTTAGACCACGAAAGATGTCAGTGGAAAATGCATATTAGTGGAAACAACAGGTTGATGGGCCAGCAACTGTAGCAATTAAAATCATTAACTACGTTTTTCAAGTAGCAGTACACGAAAAAAATGTCGGGTGTATAATGATTAAAATATCTCGCTTATCGAGAATGGTGAGTGAAGTAGGCACGTACAGACGAAAGGAATAATCCAGTATAAGAATGAAGCAGGTAGGCATCAAACAACTAGAGAATACAAATGTTATCGGCGTTGATCATAACAAACACAGGGACAGCACCTTCTGTTACAGACTGAATTACTTCCTTTATTTTAGTTTTCGTATAGCAACAAACGTAGATTTCCATCGTTATCGCACACATAAGGAGCAACAAAATCAATCCCATCTTAAACGAAAGTGGCGTGACTTGCGTGTTATCAACAACAACGGAAATTTGTGGTAGGATCTTATGGGACAAAACTGCTGAGATCATCGGTCCAAAAAAATGTGCAAATGTGTGAGAAATCTTATGGGACCTAACTGCTAAGGTCATCAGACCCTAAGCTTACACACTACTTAACCTAAATTATCCTAAGAACAAACACACACATCCATGCCTGAGGAAGGACTCGAACCTCGGCAGGGACCAGCCACACAGTCCATGACTGCAGCGCCTAAGACCACTCGGCTAATCCCGCGCGGCTCATCGGTCCCTAAGCTTACACACTACATAATCTAACTTACACTAATTTACGCTAAGGACGACACACACACACCCATGCCCGAAGGAGGACTCGAACCTCAGACGGGGGAAGCCGCGCGGACCGTGACAAGACGCCTGAGACCGCACGGCAACCCGCGCAGCCAACAACAGTGTCCCATACGTTTATCGAAACAGTCACATGGCTACTATCAACCTCTTTACCTTCTGCCTAAGATTAGTAACATTCGGTATAACGATAATACGGATTTTAGTGCTAAGGAGAAACTGTTAAAACTCTCAGTGAGACCCTCAACTAATCCTGTCCTGCTACAGCAGTAACGTGTGTTAAGAAATGTTGCAAGAAAAATAGCAGAAAATTAAAAAGAAGACGAAGCCAGTAATGCACTTAAAATCATCGGTCCAATTCAGACCGGCCTAAACGCCATACCCTACATGGATATCATGAGGCAATAGGGAAGACGGTAACTTAATATCTTTCTATTAACATACCGTACACATTTACGTGAGTAGATCTATGACACAACGAAGTTCCCGAAATCACGCAGGGTATCTTGGACCGAACTAAATTTCGCCAACAGTCTTAGTAAAAAGAGCCAATGAAGACATTGTTGGAATGCACAAACCAACTTTTAAGTTCCCATAGCGACATATACTGAGGTGACAAAAGCCATGGGATGCATCCTAAAATTGTGACGGACTTCATTTTACCCGGCGGACTGGCATGGACTCAACAAGTCGTTGGAAGTCCACTGCAGAAATATTGAGCCATGCGCCTCTGTAGACGTCCATAATTGCGAACGTGTTGCCGGTGCAGGATTTTGTGCACGAACTGACCTCTCGATAATGTCCCATGAATGTTGTGCGGGATTCACGTTGGACGATTTGCGTGCCCAAATCCTTCGCTTGAATTGTCCAGAATGTTCTTCAAACCAGTTGCGGACGACTGTAGTCCGGTGACAAGACGCATTGTCCCCCACAAAATTTCCGTCGTCGTTTGAGAACATGAAGTCCACAAATGGTTGCAAACGGTCTCCTGGCAGCCGAACCATTTCCAGTCAATGATGGGTTCAATTGGACCGGAGGACCTACTCCATTATATATAGAAACAGCCCAAACCACTATGCAGCCACTAGCACCTTACACAGCGCCTTGTTGACAACGTGGGTCCATGACTTCGTGGGGTCTGTGCCACACTCGAAATTACCATCAGCTCTCATCAAGTGAAATAGGGACTCATCTGACCACACCACAGTTTTCCAGTCGGCTAGAGTCAAACCGATATGGTCACGAGCCGAGGAAAGGCGCAGCAGGCGATGTCGTGCTGTAAGCAAAGGCACTTGCTTCGGTCGCCTGCTGCCATAGTCCATTAACGCCAAATTTCACTGCATTCTTCGAAAGGATAAGTTCGTCGTACGTCCAACATTGATTTCTGCTGTTATTTCACGCAGTATTGCTCCTCTGTTTTTACTGACACTTCTAAGCAAAAATCGCTGCTCTCTGTCGTTAAGTGAAGGCCCTCGTCTACTTTGTGTTGTTGGTGATGAGAGGTAATGCCTGAAATTTGGTATTCTCGGCACACTCTTGACATTGTGGATTTCGAAATATTGACTTCTGTAATGATTTCCGAAGTGGGATGTCCCATGCGTGTTGCTCCAACTACCATTCGGACTTTAAAGTCTGTTAATTGTTGTCGTGCAACTATAATCATGTCGGACACCTTTCCACTTGAAACACCTGACAACTCCGCCAACTGACTGCCTTTTTATACTCCGCGTACGGGATACTACTAGCATTTGTACATTTCCACATCGCTATCCCATGACTTTTGTCAATTGAGTGTATTTCCTGTCTTAAATGAATTGATTTGATGCATTTAAGAAAGCTCTGAGGGACTTGGATGAAGTAGCTCCATGTGCAGTGACTCGGTTGTTCGAACTCAAAGAAAGAATATGTTATTATATTAAACTACAGTACGCTACTGGAGTGTCCTAGGACTTTACTGTCCACAACGACTGTAGGTGGCCTAGCGTATAACGTCCCACAAAACCATGAAGCCGGTTGTGAATGGTACTGTTTCACATAGAAATGTCGCAATTGAAACGAAATGAAGGAGGACCTAGAGAGGATCAATGCTTGGAAGAAGAGACTAGTAGGTATCCCGCAACGTAAATAAAGGTAAGGTACTGCACATAAAAGTGTAGAGGGACCAAATCTTACATGATTGCACGATTTCAGAACATGCACTAGAAGCAGTCACATCCTCACTTCTCCAGACTGACGAAATATGTGGCTAAAGTAACATGCTCGGTGGAAATGAATGAAAGTGCGGGAGCATGCTGCCAGAGGTCTCCTAATCGTGCACATGTAGCTGGATGTCACATGGCATGAGGTCAAATTGGGTCTGCCCCGCAAAACGAGGCAGTTGAAGGAAAAGACAGTGTTTATCAATCAGCGTAGTGAGCGAACAGACGCCGTGCACTGTGGTTGATGTTGACCGGAAACAACATTTGGACGACTTTATGCGGGGAAGAATTATTGGGAAACTGGAGTGAAGACGAAGTATGACGAGTATAGCCCAAGGGTTTGCAATGTTAACAACATTGTTATTACGTGCATGACGAGCGTTCCGAAAGGTACTGCTGCCGGAAGGAGAGGATGTGGTCTACCACGAGTAACTACAGCAGCACACAACCGCTACATTGGCAACAGGCAAGCTGTCACCCGCCTCAAACAGAGGGTGTAATTGCGCAATTGTAACCACATTTGAAAGAACTGCGGGACATGAAATCTCACGCTCCACATGGACTGCATGGGGCAGAGGGACTGGACCTGGAGAAGTGGGATCGAATGTTCTACACGGATGAAAGCAGATTGAGTCTATTGATTCTGGACGTAACCTCACATGGTTAGTGACGCGAACACTTAATGCGCCCGGAACATCGTCGAACACGATCATTTTGGTGGTCCTTGTGTTATGCATAATGGTGCGTGGGCGAACTGATCTTCAAATCTTTGAACGCGATGCGCTCACCGGGTAAAGATATCACGACACTGTACATCTTCTCCGTGTGCGTCGTTTCAGATTCCACAGTGATTTCATTATTACGGATGACGAAGCGCAAGCGCATCGAACAGCACGGGTGAATCTATTGGAACGAAAGGATATTCGACGAATTTGCTTGCCTGCCCAACCGCCGACTTAAAGCCCATCGAGCACGTGCGTGATGCATTGCGAAGATCTTTTGCAACAAGTAGACGTGCTCCAGCGACCAACCAGCAATTGTTAACAGCGCTGGTGGAGAAATGGTGCCCTCTACCATAAGAACTCCTTAGCAATCTTGTGACCAACACTGGAGCAAGTTGCAGACTACGCAGTGCCTTCCGTGGTAATAATGCACCCTACCCAGAACCGTGGCCGGCATTTTGAAATGTCCAGAGAATATCATTGTTCGCCATGACGTCAATGTAGTTATTGTATTTAAATAAAAGTGTAATATCTTTCAGTTACCTTCTGCAACATACTGTGGCGCCTGTTTGTACACAGGGTGGTCCATTGATCGTGACCGGGCCAAATATCTCCCGAAATAAGGGTCAAACGAAAATACTACAAAGAACGAAACTCGTCTAGCTTGAAGGGGGAAACCAGATCGCGCTATGGTTGTCCCACTAGATGGCGCTGCCGTAGGTGAAACGGATATGAACTGCGTTTTTTAAAATAGAAACCCCCATTTTTTATTACTTATTCGTGTAGTACGCAAAGAAATATGAAGGTTTTAGTTGGACAACTTTTTTCGCTTTGTGATACATGGTGCTGTAATAGTCACGAACGTTTAAGTACGTGGTGTCACGTAACATTCCGCCAGTGCGGACGGTATTTGCTTCGTGATACATTATCCGTGTTAAAATGGACCGTTTACCAATTGCTGAAAAGGTCGATATCGTGTTGATGTATGGCTATTGTGATCAAAATGCCCAACGGGCGTGTGCTATGTATGCTGCTCGGTATCCTGGACGACATCACCCAAGTGTCCGGACCGTTCGACGGATAGTTACGTTATTTAAGGAAACAGGAAGTGTTCAGCCACTTGTGAAACGTCAACCACGACCTGCAACAAATAATGATGCCCAAGCAGGTGTTTTAGCTGCTGTCGCGGCTAATCCGCACATCAGTAGCAGACAGATGGCACGAGAAGCGGGAATCTCAAAAACGTCGGTCTTGAGAATGCTACATCAACATCGATTCCACCCGTACCATATTTCTATGGACCAGGAATTGCATGGAGACGACTCTGAACCTCGTGTACAGTTCTGCCACTCGGCACAAGAGAAATTACTGGACGATGAGAGACTTTTTGCACGCGTTCTATTTAGCGACGAAGTGTCATTCACCAACAGCGGTAAAGTAAACCTGCATTATATGCACTGTTTGGCATCGGAAAATCCACGATGGCTGCGACAAGTCGAACGCCAGCGACGTTGGCGGGTTAATGTATGGTGCAGCATTATGGGAGGAAGGATAATTGGCCCCCATTTTGTCCATGGCAATCTAAATGGTGCAATGTATGCTGATTTTCTACGTCATGTTCTACCGATGTTACTACAAGATGTTTCACTGCATGACAGAATGGAGATGTACTTCCAACATGATGGATGTACGGCACATAGCTCGCGTGCGGTAGAAGCGGTATTGAATACCATATTTCATGACAGGTGGATTGGTCGTCGAGGCACCATACCGTGGCCCGCACGGTCAACGGGCCTGACGTCCCTGGATTTCTTTTTGGGGGGAAAGTTGAAGGATATTTGGTATCGTGATCTACCGACAACGCCTGACAACATGTGTCAGCGCATTCTCAATGCATGTGCGAACATTACGGAAGGCGAACTACTCGTTGTTGGTAGGAATGTCGTCACACGTATTGCTAAATGCATTGAGGTTGACGGACATCATTTTGATCATTTATTGCATTAATGTGGTATTTACAGGTAATCACGATGTAACAGCATGCGTTCTCAGAAATGATAAGTTTACAAATACATGTATCACATTGGTACAACCAATATAAAAATGATCAAACGTACCTACGTTCTGTATTTTAATTTAAAAAACCTACCTGTTACCAACTGTTCGTCTAAAATTGTGAGATACATGTTTGTGACTATTAAGGCGCCATCTATCGCAAAGTGAAAAAAGTTGTCCAACTAAAACATTCATATTTCTTTACGGACTACACGAATATGTAATTAAAATCGGGGTTCCTATTTAATAAAACGTAGATGATATCCGTTTGACCTATGACAGCGCCATCTAGCGGGCCAACCATAGCGCCATCTGGTTTCCCCTTCAAGCTAGACAAGTTACGTTCTTCGTAGTTTTTTCGTTTTACTCACATTTCGTGAGATATTTGGCCCGGTCACCATCAATGAACCACCCTGTATATTGTCCAAGTGACACAGGAAGCGAAAGTTACTTTCGTCCTTAAGTTTTACACAACAGTGTATTAGATATCTGGGAGTATGCATAAGGAGCGATTTGAAGTGGAACGAGCAAATAAAACTACGCATACGAAAGTCATATCTCATCAGACGAAGACTTGCTGAGAGGACGTTCACGATCTGTAGCCCACTGTAACGGGACATCCTCCTCTAGCATTACTTTCCCTCGATAGTAGTTGTCGATACTTGTATTATTTTTTCAATTTTGGTTAGGCCAGTTTTATCTCAGATGCTTTCCTGTAAAGTTTCGTATAATTTCATACACAGTATATTTCAAGCTAAAATTTATGAAAAGGAATTACTTTATTTTGGATGATATAGTGGGTAAGGACTCTTTCTGAATGCACAGTTCAATTTATTTTTCTCATAAACATCTGAAATTACGAATTATTTGTCACTCTTAAGATTTTCATTAGTACTGTTTACTATGTTTATTTCTGGATACTTTTATTAAATAATAATCTAAACTAACAAATATTCACTTGTCAATTAAAACTATAAAACTTTTGGAATATTGTTAGTTCCGATGAGTGAGATAGTAGTAAGCATGCCTCTGATGTGATCGGCCGTATTTTATATTTTGTGCGAACAATGTAATTTCGGCTTTATTCATGTGAAGAATTTAGACAACATTCCATTAGAACTGCTGACAGCCTTGGGAGAGCCAGTTCTGACAAAACTCTACCATCTGGTGAGCAAGACGAAACAGGCGGAATACCCTCAGACTTCAAGAAGAATATAACAATTCCAATCCCAAAGAAAGCAGGTCTTGATATATATGAAAATTACCGAACTATCATTATAATAAGTCACGGCTGCATAATACTAACGCAAATTCTTTAGAGACGAATGGAAAAACTGGCAGAACCCGACCCCGGGGAAGATCAGTTTGGATTCCGTAGAAATATTGGAACGCGTGAGGCAATACTGACCGTATGACTTATCTTAGAAGAAAGATTAAGGAAAGGCAAACCTACGAAAGGTTATTTACAATTTGTTCAGAAACCAGATGGCAGTTAAAAGAGTCGAGGGACATGAAAGGGAAGCATTGGTTGGGAAGGGAGTAAGACAGGTTTGTAGCCTCTCCCCGATGTTATTCAATCTGTATATTGAGCAAGTAGTAAAGGAAAGAAAACAAAAATTCGGAGTAGGTATTAAAATCCATGGAGAAGAAATAAAAACTTTGAGGTTCGCCGATGACATTGTAATTCTGTCAGAGACAGCAACGGACGTGGAAGAGCAGGTGAACGGAATGGACAGTGTCTTGAAAGGTGGATATAAGATGAACATCAACAAAAGCCAAACGAGGATAATGGAATGTAGTCGAATTAAATCGGGTGATGTTGAGGGAATTAGGTTAGGAAATGAGACACTTAAAGTAGTAAAGGAGATTCGCTATTTGGGGAGCAAAATAACTGATGATGGTCGAAGTAGAGAGAATATAAAATGTAGACTGGCAATGGCAGGGAAAGCGTTTCTGGAGAAATTTGCTAACTTCGATTATAGATTTATGTGTCAGGAGGTTGTTTCTGAAAGTATTTGTATAGAGTGTTGCCATGTATGAGAGTGAAACGTGGACGATAAATAGTTTGGACAAGAAGAGAATAGAATCATTCGAAATGTGGTGCTACAAAAGAATGCTGAAGATTAGATGGGTAGATCGTATAACTAATGAGGAGGTATTGAATAGAATTGGGAGGAGTTTGTGGCACAATTTGACTAGAAGAAGGGATCAGGTGGTAGGACATGTTCTGAGGCATCAAGGGATCACCAATTTAGTATTGGAGGGCAGCGTGGACGGTAAAAATCGTAGAGGGGGACCAAGAGACGAATACACCAAGCAGATTCAGAAGGATGTAGGTTACAGTAGGTACTTGGAGACGAAGAAGCTTACACAGGCTAGAGTAGCATGGAGAGCTGCATCAAACCATTCTCAGGACTGAAGACCACAACAACAACAACAACAATGTGAAGAATCAAAAGGCTGTATGATATACTGAAATGTGACAAAATATAGTAACGTAACAATAAAAATTCTGCAACCACAATCTTCAAAATTGTTTGGATCAATTTAACCAAGAGGACCTAAAATGTGAGAATTTCAGCTTCAAGCATCAGACCCCTAGACAAGCAGAACTGGAGCCAACTCTACGTGAAAAGACAAGTAAACCAGAAAGTTTATTGTAATCTTCATAAAAGAGTAATGTGAACAATAGCTGCACGTAGGAAGGAGGGGGTAGATCAAATTACGCATGAAGGAGATATAAAAAGAGCAGCGCGTTCCCTCACAATTCTCTGTATCTTCCCAATTTTAGTATACAGGGTGTCCCAGCTACCTTGTTGTTGTTGTTGTGGTCTTCAGTCCTGAGACTGGTTTGATGCAGCTCTCCGTGCTACTCTATCCTGTGAAAGCTTCTTCATCTCCCAGTACCTACTGCAACCTACATCCTTCTGAATCTGTTTAGTGTATTCATCTCTTGGTCTCCCCCTACGATTTTTACCCTCCACTCTGCCCTCCAATACTAAACTGGTGATCCCTTGATGCCTCAGAACATGTCTTACCAACCGATCCCTTCTTCTGGTCAAGTTGTACCACTAACTTCTCTTCTCCCCAATCCTATTCAATACTTCCTCATTAGTTATGTGATCTACCCATCTAAACTTCAGCATTCTTCTGTAGCACCACATTTCGAAAGCTTCTATTCTCTTCTTGTCCAAACTATTTACCGTCCATGTTTCACTTCCATACATGGCTACACTCCGTACAAATACTTTCAGAAATGACTTCCTGAGACTTAAATCTATACTCGATGTTAACATATTTCTCTTCTTCAGAAACGCTTTCCTTGCCATTGCCAGTCTACATTTTATATCCTCTCTGCTTCGACCATCATCAGTTATTTTGCTCCCCAAATAGCAAAACTCCTTTACTACTTTAAGTGTCTCATTTCCTAATCTAATAGCCTCAACATCACCCGACTTAATTCGAGTACATTCCATTATCCTCGTTTTGCTTTTGTTGATGTTCATCTTACATCCTCCCTTCAAGACACCATCCATTCCGTTCAACTGCTCTTCCAAGTCCTTTGCTGTCTCTGACAGAATTACAATGTCATCGGCGAACCTCGAAGTTTTTATTTCTCCTCCATGGATTTTAATACCTACTCCGAATTTTTCTTTTGTTTCCTTTACTGCTTGCTCAATATACAGATTGAATAACATTGGGGAGAGGCTACAACCCTGTATTACTCCCTTCCCAACCACTGCTTCCCTTTCATGTCCCTCGACTCTTATAACTGCCATCTGGTTTCTGTACAAATTGTAAATAGCCTTTCGCTCCCTGTGTTTTACCCCTGCCACCTTTAGAATTTGAAAGAGAGTATTCCAGTCAACATTGTCAAAAGCTTTCTCTAAGTCTACAAATGCTAGAAACGTAGGTTTACCTTTACTTAATCTTTCTTCTAAGATAAGTCGTAAGGTCAGTATTGCCTCACGTGTTCCAGAATTTCTACAGAATCCAAACTGATCTTCCCCGAGGTCGGCTTTCTACTAGTTTTTCAGCTACCTTCTCCACCCAAAATATCTCTGGAACAATAACAGCTAATGGAAAACGACTTTCACCGGTATCAATGTAGGGCTGGGGCCATGAATATACTTATTTGGAAACATTCTAAAACGAAAGCATATGTGTTTTTTAACACAAACTTATGATTTTTTAAATGGACCTCCTATATTTTTTCTTCAGCAATCCATAGCATGACGAAGCACATACACAAAGGCGTTGATTGCATCGCAATATTCCCATTACATCCCGAGATATTGAGACGTGAAGTTGACGCTTGAAACAACCGATATGCGCTGCTAGCGCACGTCCTGAGGCTCAGGCGTGAACCCCATGCTGCCCGTAATCGCGATGTGATTGACATGTGTAATCACAGCTCCATACTTATCAAGAGGTCCGAAACGAATAATACGGTCTGCTGCCATCAACTCTTATAAGCACATAATGGTTTCCCTCTTGCACGTTTTACGTATCTACGTACACAATATGAACCAGTACCGATCGGTGTACACCCGTGAGGTTGTCTTATTTATCCTGCAAACCCAAAATAAGGTTTATCTAATGCGTTATATGACCCATTGTGCCTGTCGCGCAGGGCCTGGCTCTACCTAGTCAAGTGTCCAACGTAGTTCCCACTACTGCCACAGCTACCACTTCGCCTTGTTTATGGTTTGCGACCCATGCAAACTCCTGTACTCACCACCCTCCGAGCATCCCATTTGTTGTTGCTTTGGCGTGCAGTACACCGCTTGCCAGTGTAGTCGTGCATCAGAGTAATCTAGGGACGGTACGGAGGTAGTACACATTCTGAATAAACGTTGTGTTGTGGAACTTATACTGTACAGTATAATGTACACCCATGAAGATATGGTAGAAATGCTGCTGATCTATGGAGAATGCTTGTTTGTTGATAGTACTGTTAGCGAACATTATGATTATGAAGTTAATATGTCTGTTTTCTACCCTACCTGTACTGTACCCTGTTGTAGGTGGACGAAATGCTGTTCAGGCAGAACGACTGTACAGAAGACCATTCCCTGATAAGCCATCACCTTCGCGCCGGATGTTTGGTCGTCTCACATCTCGTCAACGTGAAACGGGAAGCTTAAATCCAAGACCTCGACATCGTCCTAGAACACGCACAGATGAACGTGCTGAAGTTGCTGCGCTCGCTACCACAGCTGTGAATCCTCAAATCAGTACACGTCAAATTGAACGTGAAGTTGGTGTGTCGAAATAAAGTGCACAGCGTATTCTTAAACGTCATTAATTTCATCCTTACCATGTTCATTTACACCAGGATCTTCATGGAAATGACTTCCGCAATAGGGTAACATTTTGTCGGTGGGCTCAGCAAAAACTTCTGACTAATCCAAATTTTTTTGCAGATGTTCTCTTTACCGACGAGACATCATTCTCCAACAAAGGAATTGTCAATATGAGGAATATGCATTATTGGTCCGCAGACAATCCAAAATGGCTCTGTCAGGTAGAGCATCAATGTCCGTGGAAAGTTAATATTTGGTGTGGGATTATTGGAGATACCATTATCGGACCTTTCTTTGTAAATGGCATCCAAAATGGCAGACAATACTCCAGATTTATACGACACAATCTTCTTGTTCTCTTGGACACCGTACCTCTGAACCGGAGAATGGTCATGTGGTATCAGCATGACGGATGCCCTGCAAACAACGCCTTACGAGCACGACGACTTCTGAACCGTAAGTTCCCTGGTAGGTGGATTGGACGAGGTGGCCCAGTTAGGTGGCCTGCCCGATCTCCGGACCTTACACCGCTGGATTATTTTCTTTGGGGAGTAGTGAAGGATGCTGTTTACCAACATGAACCAACAACACCAGAGAACATGAAGCAACGCATTATTGATGCTTGTACAGCCATCAAAGAGGAAACAGTAGCACGAAGTAGGGCATCCTTCATCCGCAGAGTGACCCGATGTATGCAAGCCAATGGGCATCACTTTGAGCATGAGATGTGAACGCTATGTTTAGTATGTAGTGCTGGTATGACAGTGGAAGTTTCTACAAAGGGCCATTTTACCCAGTGATGTTAAGAAACATTTGTTTGTAACAATTTGTCATTTAATGCATTAGATAAACATAACATTGATAATTATGTGGTAATAAAACTAATTGGTTAAACATGTTTACATTCATCTTCTACGTCCTACCTGAACTTCCCAAATCAAAACATTTTTACCTAAACAACGGTAAAACTTTTAGTCCACTTGCTCGTTTCACTAAAACCATCAACATGAGTTTTACTATTACGAGTGAATGATTAACTGTCACTTGCGCTAGCTCTACAGTAAAGTAAAATTTTAACGTTAAACGACATTACCTTTTTAGTAACGGATTAGCGATAAGCGAAGTTAAGTTTGTGACTAAGGTTGCGGTACACAGATATGTTACAGAACCGCCTATGGGATAAATACCTGCTGGAATATACGACGTTAATGCAGGATGGCAGCAGACCGTATTACTCGTTTCGGACCTCTTGATAAGTATGGAAGTGTGATTACGCATGTCAATCACATCGCGATTACTGGCAGCATGGGGTTCACGCCTGAGCCTCAGGACGAGCGCTAGCAGCGCATGTCGGGTGTTTCAAGCGTCAACTTCGCGTCTTAACATCTCGGGATGTAATGGGAATATTGCGATGCAATCAACGCCATTGTGTATGTGCTTCGTCATGCTATGGATTGCTGAAGAAAAAATATAGGATGTCCATTTAAAAAAAAACCTTAATTTGTGTTAAAAAACACATATGCTTTCGTTTTAGAATGTTTCCAAATATGTACATTCATGGGTCCCAGCCCTACATTGATACCGGTGAAAGTCGTTTTCCAATAGCTGTTATTGTTCCAGAGATATTTTGGGTGGACAAGATAGCTGGGACACCCTGTATGTACCACCGAAGCGAGTACGTACATTTCTCACAACCATAGGTGGAAGCACAAGCGGCCACAGACACTACTAGATAGGGCATAACCACCTATGGTAAACTACCATTCACCAACAAGTGACAAACGTCGGCAAGCCCCTGCGTATCAGCAACACTGACTGGCAACTACCAGCTGCTATTAGAGCCGACCAACAGGCCACAGTAGGGACACCGACGAGCTCGAACACTGACGCACAAACAATTCGCCAACATCACCCTACACTGTGCATCAGATATATGACCTATCGGACACAAAGACCATAGTAAACCTAACTGTTGAAGGTTGCTGACGCTGAACGAAAGCTGAACACCGCCACCCAGCGGCAGCCGCCGAGCAACACCACCGCACAACGTCGAAGGTATCGATATGCATGATACCCACTGCTAACAAAGCCTACCCTTGCACGACCTATCGCAGGCAGCAAGACATCCGCTACTGCTCTTACCACCCGACCTAACTACCGCAGAGGTTTTTTTTCCCTTGTATCTTGCCTTGGCACATTTTTTCCTCTGTCCTTCAAACCACTACCCTTCGTTCGGCTTCGATCCAATCTATCTCCAGATTAGCACGTATTAATGGTTGACCTTAACCAGACGTACGTAAACATCTCAGGACCCACATCCTGCGACACCTCACTTTAGTGAATACTAACCATTATGCAGAGATGGCAGTAGACCTATTGTGTTGGCCATCGTGCCGGTGTGGGCGTGGAGGGGCTCCACCTCCGTTTTTTTGTCACAATTCAGTTAAGTAAGCGCGAAAGCTTCGAGGAGGCGCCAATACAGCTCCAGTGGCATACGCCACAAGAGAGGCGCTTTGTATAAAGGTGTGGTTTATGGTTAAAACTGCGTTAGTGAATTTTCGTGTAAGAGTGAGCCAACGTATTACTTCCTTCTATCCCGCAATAAGTTAGACTTATAATCGAGGTAACACGGAGACTTATAAACAATCGTTATCTCGCTCATCATTGTCAGTGGAACAGGGAAGGGAGGGAGTACAGAGATGCACAAAAGACCTTCCAACAAAACAGAAACGTGTTTTGGAAAGTATAAACGTTAATGTATGCTATCTGATAAGAAACATATGGGCAGCTCTATGTAACACGAAACTGACCACTAGACGTTACGATGAACGGACCCGCCGGTATAAAATGAGGCAGAAAGTACTGTGTTGTCGGTATAGAAGCACAAACAGCAGCACAGGTCAGTCAGGACAGCTCAGTGATTTCGAACCTGGACTAGTCACTGGACGCCACGAGAGCAACATATTCGTCACGGACATTGCAGCCCTTCTTAAGCTGCCCTAGTCGACTGTTGCTGATCAGATTGGGAAATGGAAACCTGAAACTATAGCAAGACCAGGCACACCTCATGTAGTAACGGACAGGCACCATCGAGCATGGCCGAGGGTGGTTGTAAGAAGCACCACGAAATCAGCGGAAGGAACTACTCGTCCAGCAGTTCAGCTAGAACAATGACTGTGCGTAAGGAGTTAAAAAGAATGCAGTCCAGTCGACCAGTCGACAATAAGCTCTTCAGAACCCAAACGTTTCTGCAGTCAATACTAGGCGAAGCTTGAGGTGGTGTAAAGGGTCACTGCACTGGACAGTGGATAACTAAAAACGGGTGGCTGGAGCGAAGGATCATGCTATACCCTTTTGCGATCCGATAGAGGAGTGTGTTCTGTGAATGGCTGGGGATCGTTACCTGCAGTCATGTGTTGTGTCAACAGTGAAGTACGGAGGAGGTGACGTTAAAATAAGGGCGTGCTTTTCGTGATTAGCTTGTTGTCTCGTTATTGCACTTAAGAAAAACAACACTAAATGCGCAAGGGTGTTAACACGTTTTACAGAAATGTGTTCTGCGTAGAGTAGGGAAATAATTCAGAGACGATGATTGATTGTAACTGTACGACAACGCATCCCATCATAAAGTAGCATGTGTGTGGCACTCGTTTAAGGAGAAGACTAACTCTCCTGAAATTGACTGGCCTGTCAGAAGCTCGACTTCAAACCAGTGGAATACATCAGAGATGCATCAGAACGTAGACGTCGATCCAGTCCAATATCACGACCTCCTCCAGTATCAGCTTTTCAGGAAGAATAAGCTGTCGTTCCTACACAGATTGGCTCAAATGGCTCTGAGCACTATGGGACTTAGTATCTCAGGTCATCAGTCAGCTAGAACTTAGAACTACTTAAACCTAAGGACATCACACACATTCATGCCCGAGGCAGGATTCGAACCTGCCACCGTAGCGGTCGTTCGGTTCCAGAATGAAGCGCCTAGAACCGCTCGGCCACACAGGCCGGCGTTCCTACACAGACTTTCAGAGTCCTCAATGAAAGTGTTCACAGCAGAATTGAAGCCGTAATAATGCCGAACGGCGCACATCCAATATCAATGTCCTTTGAAATGTGTCGGGGACTTTTTCGCACACAATTTAGCAGCAGCTGAAAGTAACGACACAGACTTCATGCCCTTATTCGAATTTCACATATCCTATAACTTTCCACAGTTGGTGGCAACTTTGTTATCCTATTTCAGTGCCATCTATCGAGACATTTACATACTTAGCATGCCTTTGCTGCGCTAAATAGAACCGCCAATGCTAGAAACAAATAGGTACCTACAACACTATCAAAATATAAATACACACTGAAGAGCCAAAGAAACTTGTACACCTGCCTAATATCGGGTGGGGCCCTGTGAGCACGCAGAAGTGCCGCAACACGACGTGACGGGGACTCGATTAATGTCTGAAGTAGTGCTGGATGGAACTGACATCAGGAATCCTGCAGGGCTGTCCGTAAATCCGTAAGAGTACGACGGGGTGCGGATCTCTTCTGAACACCAAGTTTCAAGGCGTGCCAGACATTCTCAATAATGTTCATGTCTGGGGAGCTTGGTGGCCAGCAGAACTGTTTCAACTCAGAAGAGTGTTCCTGGAGCCACTCTATAGCAATTCTGGACGTGTGGGGCGTCGCATTGTACTGCTAGAATTGCCTAAGTCCGTTGGAATGCACAATTGGAATGAATGGATGCAGGTGATCAGGCAGAATACTTACGTACGTGTCAGAGTCGTGTCTAGACGTATCAGGGGTCCAATATCACTGCAACTACGCACGCCCCACAACACCACAGATCCTCCACCAGCTTGGACAGTCCCCTGCTGACATGCAGGGTCCATTTATTCGTGAGATTATCTCCACACCCGTATACGTTCATCGGTTCGACACAATTTGATACGAGCCTCGTCCGACCAGATGAAATGAAATGATCGTATGACATTGTTGGCCGGGAGGCCCCATGCGGGAAGTTCGGCCGCCGTATGCAAGTCCTCTTTAGTTGACGCCACTTCGGCGACTTGCGAGTCAATGACGATGAAATGATGATGGAGAACACACAACACCCAGTCATCAGTAGGTAGAGAAAATCCCTGACCCCGCCGGGAATCGAACCCGGGACCCCGTGCGCAGGAAGCGAGAACGCTACCGCAAGACCACGAGCTGCGGACGTCCGACCAGATAACACGTATCCAGTCATCAACAGTTCAATATCAACGGTTCCAGGCCCTCGCCTGGCTTTGTGTCGAGCAGTCATCAAGGGGCAGTCATCAAGGGTATACGAGTTGGCCCTTGGCTCCGCAAGTCCACATCGATGACGTTCCGTTGAATGGTTCGTACGCTGACACTTGCTGATGGCCCAGCATTGACATCTGCAGCAATTTGCGGAAGGGTTGCACTTCTGACACGTTAAACGATTCTCTTCGGTCGTCGTTAGTCCCGTTCTTGCAGGATCTTTTTCCGGCCGCAGCGATGTCGGACATATGATGTCTTACCAGATGTCTGATATTCAGGGTACACTCGTGGAATGGTCGTACGGGAAAATCTCCACTTCTTCGCCACCTCGGAGATGCTGCGTCGCATCGCTCGAGCGGCGACTATAACACCACGAACAAACTCACTTAAATCTTGATAACCTGCTACTGTAGCCCCAGTAACCGATCTGACAGCTTTACCAGGCAGTTGTTGTCTTATATAGGAGTTGCTGACCGCAGCGCCGTATTCTGTTTTTGAATACGCATGCCTGTACGAGGTTCTTTGGCGCTTCCGTGTAATACGTAGGTTAATGGAGCATCGAAGCATAACAGACAGATATAGCGACAGGTATGCGAGAATGAATGACCAGTCACTCTGCGGATTATCTTTCATTGTAAAAGAAGATGCACACTCAGACATGTACTACATGGAGCGAACCTGAATTTCAAGGCGGATCCTTAAGGCTAGCTACTACCTCTTTCAAAAACATCACTCGATATTAACAATTCTAAAAACATTGAATCATTATTTAAATCTGAATGGCAAATATTCAAATAGTACCTAGTAATTTGATTTGGTAATAGATTATTGAAAAATATATTTTTAATCCACTCGTTTCTTTTGTGGAGGCTCCGCCTCAGAGTCAGTCCTGGTGAAGGTATAGAGTCATGTGCACGTAGTGGGCGCTTGGTGTGTGGTGGCGGTGTGGGTGGTTAGTCAGATAGGCAGACACAGGCAGCGGCGAGGTGCGGCCGCTCCGCTGAGTCAGCGTCTGGCGGGACTGAGGCTCGGCCCTCGGGTGGAGTGGAGCGCGTGAGTGGCCCTCTCACGGCACGGCTGGGCCGGGACCCACTCCCCTGTGTGCCGCCGATAAAGGAAGGAAAGGATGGCACGGGGCGGCAGGGCGCACCGGGAAAGCAAAGGGCAGCGGCCCATCGATCTCCCGCCCTGCGCCGTCCCAGTCACCAAAAAACTCTGCCAGCCCGCTGCCCAAACCCCCCCAGCCATCGAGACCGTCCCAGCGCGTGATCTGCAACTTCCTATGGTGCTCACTGCGCGCGCGCACACACAACACACACGCGCATATACACACAACACACACACACACACACACACACACACACACACACACACACACACACGCAACACGCTCGCGCAGACACGCACATACAGTCACCAGTTGCGTTCCACACAGTAATTCTAGAAATATGTACGAATATGAAATTATTTCAACCAAAACACAGCATGAACTGTTCATCCGGCATCCAGCAACTTTTCACTGACTGGGCACTTCGCATTTGGTTCATCCAAAAGCAATAATTCCATACTGCAACTTCTCGCTCGCTCCATTCCTTCCCAAATCGTCATTAGCTCCGCCTTCCTCCATCCTCCCCCACCCTCTTTTTAAAAAAAAAAAAACAACAGAATTTGGTGCTTTATATACAACTTTGTTAACATATACTTCCTTTATCAGGTTACCTTCCATTAGGAACGTAGGTGCATTCAGTAACTGTGACCTGATTTATAAACGATAGAGCACAGCAATCAGTAGTCATTTTTTGCAGGTTTTATTTGGCAAATCCAGATTTGGGCTAGTGCCTAGTCATTATCAGTTCACTACTTTTTAGTGTCAACGCACGTCAGTTCCCTTTTGTTGGGTCGTCAGCCACAGTTCTTTCAATACTACTCGACTGTATTGTTAATGCCTAGGCACTAGCCGAAATCTGGATTTGCCAAATAAATCTGCAAAAATGGACGACTGATTGCTGTTCTCTACCATTTATAAATATACTTCCTTTGAGATAAGACAAAGCGCTACGAGACAGTCGCTCGTGAACTCCTGTATGCTGATGATGCTGCAATTGTTACGAACTCCGCAGAAGAGCTGCAAGAGCTAGTATCAAGATTTAGTCACGCATGCCACCTATTCTCGATAAGTGTAAACAGCAGTAAGACCGTAATTATGGTTCACGGTGCTAACACAAAGCCGAATATCACACTAGATGGCATTACTCTGCAAGTCGTAGATAACTTCTGCTATCTTTGATCTACTACAGAATCAAACATGTCTGTTGACAAGGAAATTGATGCTCGCATTGGAAGAGCTGCGACAACTTTTGGCAAACTCTCTACACGTGTTTGGAAAAATAACAAACTCTCTTTGACCACAAAGTTCTTGTATATCAAACTTGCGTCCTCAGCATCCTTTTGTATGCATCGGAAACATGGACTGCCTATGCCAAACAAGGTCGCCTTAATGCTTTCCACATGTGGTGCCTGAGATCCATCCTCAGAGTAACGTGGAAGGACCGAGTGACCAACCAAGCAGTGCTATCTAAAACTAACTGCAACAGTATTTCAGCTATCTTTAAGCAGAGACGACTCCGCTGGCTGGGACACGTCCACCGTATGGATCCTTACAGATTACCACCTGAGGCGACGCTTGGAGAGATCTCTATAGCCAAAGGTTCAAGGACTCCTGTAAACGAGATATGGAGAGCTTTGGAATCGACACAGATGGGAGACACGGGCTAGCATGAGACCAGTGGCGTGATGATATATCATCTGGAACGTCGAAGCATGGTGAAGGACTGTTAGACAGATTAAGGCAGAAAATGCTTCGCAGTGCTACCACTGCTCCTGCCTCAGCAGCCAGATATACTTGAGACAATTGCGGCAAGAGATGCTGTGCTGCCATTGGCTTGACAAGTCATATGAAAAAATGCAACCCATAAACACACAGACACTGCAACAATGATGTACCAAGATGTCGTGGCCTTTGACGCATGTGTGCCGCTTACATACTACTGTTCTCTCTTGGGATGTGGTTTTACCTCTTTCTCGTGTGGACACTGTAGGGAAGCAGCCTACTCACGCTGTAGTAAATTCACATCAGTTTTCATTGTGTGCCAGCCAGTCTGCTGTAACTAGCTCTGACGTCATAAATGTTGCGCAATACCTTAAAAATCAAGCAAATGAACTAAAACTTTTCTAGCATGTCAGAAATAATATTAAATTAATGTGTGTTAAATATCAGTTCGATAACTTCAGCCATTTCCGAGATTTGGACATTTTTCTGGAAAAATCATTGGCGCAACAGAAAAGAGCTAGAGACTTCAAAATTTATATTTAGATTCATCTTTCATAATGATTTAATAAAAACAGTACTTTGGATTTCACAAATTAAGATTTTAGTGGAAATTCATGATTTTCTGGTTTTCGTCTCAAAACTGAAGGAAGCAAGATAGATTAAGTAGGCTAGTAAATAAGGCTAGGATGTTTAGATTTAAATAGGTTGGAGGTCCGCTATGATTATGAAGATGTGTAAAGTTTCTTTTTAATACCTATAAAATTATAGCGATAGCGGATCTCAACAGGGCCAGTTCAGAGCTCATCTAGTGCGTGCAGGGCAATTAAATTAATTCTCTCGCCTAAAGTATTTAACTTAGCCACGTCAAAATTTTATTATCAATAATTCCTGCGTGCTGAATGCACGTTTAAATTAAGAACTTCTTCGGCCATCAGCCAAAGAAGCTATAAATTATTATGTAACTTGAAGTGGTGCGTTACTAGCCCAGCGGCTAGTCGGGATAGCGGATTTGATCAGGCGTTCCCTCAGCCGTCCGCACCGCGGCTTTATATATATGAACACTGCGCGAGGAAGCAAGGCCCCAGTTCTCTCCAGACGCTGAATGACACGCCATCTGTGTCGGTAGTCGCGTCGCATCAGTGTATCTGCTACAAACAGCCCCGGGTGCCGTATTATGTTACTAGAGATACGCGGAACCATGAAAACATTTTATGTGAAGTGTTAATTTGGGAATGATTTTCATTATCTAGCTTCAGTTTGCGTATTGTCGTATTTTCACGTGCCGTCGCGGGACAGACATTCTACCAAATATTTAGCGTGGCGTTTGATGAAGTATTTTCATCAAATTATGGCGAGCATTCTTTTTAACATTTAATTCGGACATTTATAGTTGCATCAGCGCATTAGACTCTGAACTGCTCTGTTAGTTAGGTTGTAGGGATACTTGTGGTTTTTATCAGTGAATTTCAGAATATACTCAACTATTTTGGAAAACCGTTTTTGATTAGAAATCCCGGGCAATCTCCTAATTCCTCAGAGCTATAAGCTGCAGCTATAAGAACATTCTCAGGTAAAGTGGGCACTAGGATATCTATTTACTGGCTCCAAGTTTTATTAAATCACTTTCTGGGGGTCACGGAGTAAATAGAGAGCCAGTGTTGAGAACGGCAAAAGACAGCAATAACAACATTCTAAAAGCTATAAACTGATTCAACACGCAAGCGTTTATACAGCAATGCAATTTTAATTTTTTTAATAAACGCATCCGCCGCCCCACAACACCTATTCGAAGATCATATGTCATGTACCCTTTACGAACAAACTGGCTAGTTTCGCCAATATTGGGAAGCTCAATGGAACACGGCACCATTGTTTTGCAATCCATCTTGATCCTCAAGCCGAAACTCATTGCGCCCTGTTATAATTTAGGACCAGAATCAGAACATTTTATTGGTTGGACAGGCTATGCAGAGAGCCCGTTGAGGACAGGAGTGTTGTGTACGCACCTCCCGGCCCTTGGAGTCGCGGTAGCGGACCCACTTGCCCAGCTTGGGCCGCCAGTACTCCAGCATGTACGCCTCGGCGAACTCCTGGCCCTGGCCGTTACCGAAGCGGCCCTGCGTCTCGGTGGCGGTGACCAGGTGCACTTGCCGTAGGTCCACCTCCAGCCACTCCTTGGGCTCCATCGTCGCCTGCTGCTTGGGGCACCAAGCGCCTCCCTGCCGCTCCGTGCGAACCCTGCCAACAGTACAAGTAAACCATGAGTCTCTTCACCAGATGTCATGTTAAGCGCCTTTGGAATCAATGTAGGATCTACAGGGGATAGGCAAAATAACGTGAACAGTGGCAGTAGGAGGGTTTTGTTTGGCGGTCAACAACGCAGGTAAGGCACGTGTCGCACTGTACTGTGCGTGTTCAGTACGGACTAGGCATCAGTGCAGGTTCCTCACGAGTAGTGCACACTTCGTATTTTCATTCAGAGGCCGAGGTCGACGTGCAATGAAAGACCTAACTGAGCCGTGACGCTCGTTACTGGCGCGCCAGTCTCTTGGATCTCCATTATCGATCCTTCGATGTTTCTTATCTTTGCTTGTCTTGTGGTTTTCCGCATTCGCGGGGCGAGTGGCAGTTGACGTTTGCTCGGGCTACCTGCTGAGACGCCGCGAGGTACGAGGAGGGAAGCAACCACGCATATGTGGAGTTGGTTGTACGCGGTCTGCCGGTTCAGGATGGAGGATATGCGTCGGCTGCCTGTCTGTCTGCTCTCCTGATTTTGCTCGCCGTGCCTTGCGACCGTCTAGCTTGGGTTGCTGCCTGGTGTATCCTACACGAGCAATACCGGACGTCCAGCAGAAGTTAAGCAGCCTTATGTTTATTTTAAAGAAAAGGAGCAAATGTAAACGACTTTTGTAACCAATTTCGGTGGCTTCTTAAGTGTGGCCTTAGCGTTTACACTGCCTTTGGGGAGAGCTAATTCTTATAATTTAAATAGTTGGGGTTCCCTGTCCTTTAAAATCTTTTGGCGGTTTTATTTGAGTTTTCTCTTTGGGGTTCCTTCCTTGTGCTTGGTTAAATTTTTACTTGTATAGCGGGAAGGTGTTTGATGTTACTGCCGCCTCCAGCATTCGTCTTTTCAATTAAGTGTTGTCATCCTTGGTGTCACTCCTCGTTAATTAATGCTGGTTTATGTGTACTTAATTTGGAATTGGCCATTTGAATTATTATTTTGGAGCGCAGTATAGCACTAAGGCAACCTCATTGTATACCACCTTGTGCCCGGGCTAGTACCTTAATTTTCAGTGGCACGAGTTAGCTCCACTGCCGGTTTTACTGATGTGCTCCCTTCAAAATCTTGTCTTATATAAGTTTGCCCCATGTGTGTCTGGGAACACAGAGATGAGATTTAGTGTGACTTCAGTGCTAGTCAGTTAATGGAATCTTCATTTTGGCTTGGCTTCCACTGAAGAGTTTGAGTGGAGCGTAGTGTGTTTGATCTGTTATTCATTTAATTACTGTAAGTTTGTTTATATAATGGGGAGCAAGACATTTAAAGACTGTTAGTATTAGCTCCCCTAGTTGCTGGGTGTTGCTAATTCGTTCCAAATGGGCTCCTCCTTATTCAATGGCAAGGCTGTTGATTAGTTGGTTACTGTGAGTACAAATTCACGCTATTTACTTGTTGCCGAAATTGTTAAAGTGTCTGTGTCGTGATTCAATCACGCTAAATTGATATAAACCTTACATTGCCTCCTTAAAAGTTGTTGCCAGCAGAAACCCTTAAAAGAATTAAGTTTTGTCACTGCATATGTTAACCTTTACTGGGAGCAATATTTCATGTAGTTAAATTTTGTCTTAAAATGTGTATTTCTATGATGTAATAAACGAGTGATAAAAGAAAAAGCAAAGGTGCGTGGTCCTTCCTATTGTGTCCGGTTGGTAGCACGTATCACTAACGGAGTTACAAAGAGGGCATTTTGGGGGCCGATTAGCTGGAAAGACGTCATCGTGTAACGTAATAGTGGGCGCAAATCAAAACTAAGTGGCAGAGATTGTAGTACGCAAAGACGAATTGTGTCGAAACAACACAAAACTACGGCAGCTAAGGGATTACCCGGGCGGTCTAAGGCGCTGCAGTCATGGACTGTGCGGCTGATCCCGGCGGAGGTTCGAGTCCTCCCTTGGGCATGGGTGTGTGTGTCTGTCCTTAGGATAATTTAGGTTAAGTAGTGTGTAAGCTTAAGGACTGATGACCTTATCAGTTAAGTCCCATAAGATTTCACATACATTTGAACATTTTTTTTACGGCAGCTGAAGTGACAGCAGAGCTCAATAGCCATCTACGAGACGCCGTATCTATCGCCACTGTCCGCCGAGAACTTCATAAGGAGAATACTGATGGACGAGCTGTTATACCGAAACATTAGTGACGACAACCGACACAGAGAAGGGTAAAGGATGGTGTCAGGATCATAAATCCTGGACGGTTGATCGGTGGAAACCCGTTGAATGGTCTGACGATTCATTTTCTCGTTATTTCCAACATCGGGCTGGGTTTACGTCAGGAGAACTCCAAAAGCAGCCTACAGTCCTAATTGCTTCATTCCAGCGGTTAAGTATGGAGGTAGAAGTGTGACGGTTTGGGCAGTCATCTCATGGTACTCTGCTGAGCCCACCATTATTCACAAAGGCCGTATACAGCCAACAATTATGTGAACATTTTAGTGTTCAGATGCATCCCATGATTCAAATGTTGTTCCTCAACATTGATGCCGAATTTCAGGACGACAATGCATCCATTCACACAGACAGGACAGTAAAATAATGGTATGAGGAGTATGCAACTGAACCGCAGCGTCTCGTCTGGCCAGTACAGACAGCGGACTTGAACAGTGTCGAACCTTGTGGGCAGTATTTGAGCGCAGACTCCGGAGCAGATTTCCACCTCCCTCCCCACTACAGTAGTTAAAAGAGGTTCTGATCGAAGAGCGGCATAACATTCAACTGAAGACTATACAATCATTATATGCCAGTATTCCAAGAAGAATCGCAGCCGTGTTACGGCCAAATGGGAGTCCAACCCGTTATTAATAAACCATTCCCATATAAATATAGGTGTTCACTTTATTTTGCCTATACCCTGTGTGTTAGGTTAAAGTGAAACGTAATACAATTTTGCTTTGCGACAAGGTATTTACTTCAAAGGAACATCGCAAAGCAGCATGTGCAGTAAAAACCCTCCGTGCGGTTGAAGCTCGATGGCAGTTTGAAAAGTTCGCTTTATCATCACCAGACGCCAGCGCTGCCACAACGAGGTTCACGCACAAAAGTAGGTCACCCTTCTCTGAGTGCGGACGTCTGTTGTTGTTCCCGTGTAGTGATTAATGAAGACAGAAAAAATCGAGATTCGAGTTGTGATTAAGTACTTCACAAAGAAAGTTATGAAAGCAACGGCACTTTCAAGCAGGTTTTCAGGACACGCATTGTACTGGCGTACGCCTTCGCCAGCACACCGGTTGGCACTAGAAAACATTGTATAGGAGGCGCTGAACTAGGCGCGCCTATGACTACAGAAGACCAAGACACGCCCTCAGGCTACGACCGAGCTGTTTCAATCTCTCAATCTCAGTAACTCAGTACTTTGCATCGGGACTGAGGTAGCATCGCACCTCAATACGTCGCAGTGTGTCTTCAACAGTGATAGTCGTCGCCTCTCACCGTGGATAGCCGTGAGGGAACGTTTGTCATCGTATATAGTTGCAATATGGACACGGACGAGATTCAAGAAGTACTACATGTTATTTGATTGCTGCTAACCAGCACTGGGAATCACTGAAGTATTCAGTTGGTTCATGTAATAAAGTGTATTTCAACCACGTGTACATTTAGTGTTGTAGTTAAAGGAAATTGGCCGCCACCCATCACAGCACTCTCTCCTCATCCAGCCAGGGACCACAAAAAACATTACAGGAGGACGCAGCCACAACACACTTCAGAACTTACTCCTTTATATTAAACTGTTGCCAAGAGTAGAAATGAGCTTAAAGTTAGTCGGGATAGCTGAGATGATGTTCCTCCCTGTGATCGAATAAGATGTCCCACTACCCAAGAAATTATTGCAAAAGTGCATAAAACTGTCATGGAAAATCGCCGACAGGAAGTGCGAGAAACTGCTGAAGGTGTAGGAATGTTACCTGAACGGGCATGTTGCATTTTAACAATGGAACTGAATATGAGAAACTTTTCTGCCACATGGATGCCGCGACTGTAACCATAAGATCAGATAGGCATTAGAATGCAAATGTCTGAATCAGGTTCAACCCGTTTTCAGAGTTTCAAACATGATTTTATACGCCGGGGGAGACCAAAAGTGGAAATTGGGTCCGATACTTTACACCAAGGCACATCAACCGTCAAAGCAGTCACAAAACTGTGTATTTTTAAAACAATGGCATAAAGTGCAGAGTGACGGTCAGCACTGACCATTCAGTATCATATAACGAACATAATGATATATCGATGCAACTAATAAATCGTAGACTTGTCGATGAATAGTCTCTCTGCCCTCCCATTCGCCTTCGTTGTCTGAAACTTCTCTGTACAAGAAGAGCACATACTTCAGTAAATTATTTTATATAGATTCTGAGCAGGAAGAATGTATTAATGTCTACTTGGTTAAATACAGCACTTTTTTCGTCGAACCAATATTTATAGACTTCATAAGCCTCCACGTCAATACTGCTAATAGAAAAGGAACAACAGTCGTTCAAAATTTTACAGTAGTGGCATAAATAAAAAACGGGAGTTCCTATTTTAAAAAAAACTCAGTTGATATCCGTTTGACCTATGGCAGCGCCATCTAGCGAGCGAACCATAGCGCCATCTGGTTTCCTCCTTCAAGCTAGACGAGTTTCGTTCTTTCTAGTTTTTTCGTTTGACGCTTATTTCGTGAGATATTTCGCCTGGTCAAGACCAATGGACCACCCTGTATATACCTCCTAATTGTGTCATTATGTGATGTGTAACTGGTAAAAATGAATTTGCCGGAAATCAATAAGTAATAAAAGGCACTGTACAGTTACTAGAATGAGTAACTCCATCCATCCACGAAATGTCGACCACGTCTCGTAATGTAATCCGGTGCGGAGGTCTGGCCGGCCGCACAGTGTCGCGGCAGCAGGAGCGAATGAACCCGCGGCCGCTGGGCTTCCGTGCCTGCCCCGCATAAGCCAGGCAGCGCGCCGCGGCGACCGGCGACTTTTTCTGAGGCCCGCCCCGGCCGGAAGAGCGGCGCCGTGCTGGCTGCGGGCCAGCCGCCGCGCCGTCGCGTGACCCCACAGAATTTGATTAAGCAGCCGTTCCAGCAAGTAATTGCAGAAAGGCCGGCTAATTTTTCACCGTCACGCCACGTTGTATTCCTGGCGCACGGAGCGCCGCCTCCCCGCCACAGGCCATCGGCCCCTCCTGTCCCACTCTGTGTCGTTCCCGCTCTTTGTGGTGTTTACAAGCCCTGCAGCGAGGAGTTTGCGTCGCAGACAACACATAACGTTCCCCCTACAGAGGCTAGTTCTCACGGTCTGACAATTAACGTTGGTACATTCCGAGATTCTCAATTCGACGTAAGCGAGGAAGTCAGCCGCACGTGCAGCGTATAACGCCTCTTTTTCTTGATGATTTGAACTTGGCCTCGGCTAAAACTCGGCGACAGCCGGTAGAGTGTTGAGATCGTTATCAAGTTACGAAGACGACGTTACACAAAATAACAGTGCTGAACCGAAATGTCGACGTGCGTGAGATATTTACTTCACCAAGAATCGTAATTAATCGTTCGTAATCGACGTTTAACTGATTAATGATGAAATATTAATGCTAAAACCAATACAGTCACATCCACAACAAATTCCCTACAAGCTGGTCGGAATTTCAAGTATCTAAGAAATCGTAACAGTGGGCTTGTTATTTGAGTCAAAGATTCTACACAAGCGCCGAGCGCTACAGTCAAATATTATCGCAGCGCGCAATTATTACTCGGGAGTTTCATGTCAATAATTTGATAGAATTTTAAATCACAAATGCACGACTTGGCACGAGAGGGTGTTTTATTGCACAATATCAGTCAGCTCCTAACCGAGCCTTGAGAGGCCAACTTTCCCAGGTCTTGGGCGGATGTAAATTATATGCTTCGGACCTATCACCGAAGTTCCATAAACCACTGGCTATTATGAATGAAAATTGTCTATCAGTGTTCGTTGCCTAAATCTCTAAGTAATGTTTAGTTCAATTATCTAGTTAAAAGTTCACTTTATTCTAGTAAGTAAAAGTCCTCCGTTCGAATTCTAATGCCGTGATATTTGAAGTCAGAAGATCGTATTACTGCGTCATAATAGATCGCAATTATTCAATCTCAAAAACAATCTAAGCGCGCCTACATGTGCGAGCATTCAAATATATGACCTGCTTCGGCTAACTCTCGTAACGTAGTGACAATGCATTGAATTAGTCATTACTCACGATTCCCAAAGAGTAATCACACGGAGTATTCTTTGGGATCGTTGGTTCTACTTTCCGAATGTTGATTTGTGCTAATTTTACGATTTATTATGATTTTGGTTTTAATTTTACTGAAATTTAATCTTACTTTCGTAGGCTGCTAAATTGTCTTGTCTTAGATTCCTGATTTAATTACTTGTTATTGTCCTAATAATAGTGATAAATGGAACTTCGTTCGCTTATTCACTTTTCTGGGAATTTGGGACTTGGGGGGAAATCTTTGGGGTATTGGGAGCTAATTTTTGATTTTTATATCTCTGGTCACAAGGGACGGCCAAAACCTGGGACACAGCGTGTATCGGAAACCGAAGAACCCGAGACAGAAGCCAATAGGCAGTTTGTCAACAAGTGGCCACGAAAGCCTTAACAATTTTGTATTTCCAGGAATGCAGTTAAGTCACCTTTGTACAGGATGACCGAAATATTCGTCAATATTGTACAACGCACTTATTCACGGAATAAAGTACGCAGAGAGGTAAAACTTGACACTCATATCTGAAATCGAAAACAAGTGTGCCGGCCGCGGTGGCCGAGCCGTTCTCGGCGCTTCAGTCTGGAACCGCGCGACCGCTACTGTCACAGGTTCGAATCCTGCCTCGGGCATGGATGTGTGTGATTTCCTTAGCTTAGTTAGGTTTAAGTAGTTCTAAGCTCTAGGGGACTGATGACCTCAGAAATTAAGTCCCATAGTGCTCAGAGCCACTTGAACCATTTTTGAAAACAAGTGCAAAAACCGGGCAACAGATGGCACTGCACAGAAGCACGTCAGTGAGGTTTGCATGAGAACTAGAGATGGGCAAAGTCGTTCATCCTTGCGAACTAGTGCACTGGTGATCGCTCTTTTTTGGGAACCGTTCATTTTTACTCGTTCACGTTCATTGTGCTTAGTGTATGGTTCTTATGGAAAATTGAAAATTAGTAGCATAGGTGGCTAAAGTTGGAAGGTGCGAAGAGGGGGCACTTGCCTCCCCCCTGGAGCACAGTGGCTTCTCACACACCTGTAATTTTCTCTTTTAGCCAACTGCACCGTTATGTGGCTGATCGCAGTGAAGTAATATAAGGTAGCGTATGAAAAACCGGCCCGAGTACAGACTGCTCTTCGATTACGAACGATTTGTTGACCACTACGAGCAGAATAGATAAACATGTAATAATTAGGCTCTGAAGAAATAACAGTTAAGCTAATGCAAACAAGTTCGAAACAATACATGATGATTGGTAAGCGACAATGAGCAGTCTAGTACTCGGGGCCGATTTTTCATGCGCCACCCTGTACCACTGAAAATGTGACACCATACACACTTCATTCGGTTGTACGTTGGTCTGCCTTTCATAATAATAAACATGCTCTTTTACCATGGATCAAAAAAAGACGGAAAATGGCCACTCGTATGTGCCGTACCGACGTCCTTTTCATGTATAATAACAAAAAATGTTGCCTTTTTCAAGTATTTCTTCTGCTGATTATAGAAATAGTGAAGTAAGCTGATACGCGGTTTTGTTACCTGAAAATATGTATGTATTACATACCACGTAATTTTTATGTAATTTACGCAGATATAAAATACATTTTAATTACCGGTCGTGGACGCTTAATAGAATACGAAAAGAACCAGACGTTCAGAGTTCAAGAAAGGTTTGAAACAGATCTAGAATGGACGTGCGAAGCGAACGAAACGAACAACTCGATACTGAACTAACTACGAGAAGTCGAGAGTGGAACTGCGACGAGTGGCCACGCGAAGAAGGACGAGTCCGGCCAAGCGAGACCGAAACCGAGACAGACGGGAACGGGACCTAGGCTGGAACGAGACCGGCCGACGTGCCGTTGCGGGAACCAGACCGACCGTTTCCCGTTCCTGAGAACTATAAGTAGAAAGCCGCGACCGAACTATAAAAGACCGTTCCTTAGAATTCGTTCCTCGCTCGTTCCGTTCATCTTGGTGAACCGTTCCTTTGGACATGTTAGTTCGCGAACGTCCTATCTCTAATGAGAACACCCATAGCTGCAGTATTTCGGCTACCGATAATCCTATAACTGCTATGGAAAAGCCACTGTATGACGAGAAACCCGGTGTGTGGTGTGGATTTACCACAGCAGTCGTGTTGGACACGGAGTGCTGCTTTTCAAACTGGCTGCGTGATGAGTGCGAGCTATGCCGATATGTTATAAAATTCCATCATCGCTAGCCTGGTTGATAAACCATTTGTTTTTGCAGGAAGATGCTCCACCTCATTTTGCGAGACGTCCGAAATACCTCTTGTGTACTTCGTTTGGTGAGGACCGCGTGCTGAGCCTCCAGGTCTGTCACGCCTCGTCTCCCACGTCCCTGTCACTGTTGATTGTAGGGGCATCTGAAGTCGAAGTCTACCGCGGTCATCCGACCTAATTAGGTATGCTACAAGACAACATCGGATGGCAATTTCTCACCGTAACTACACTGATATGCTGCACAGCGCTGTTACAACATTGTTCCTCGATTACAGATATTCTTGAAGAATGACTGCTGACAAGTTGAGCACCTGTTATGCAGAAAATCGCCTTTACTCAAAATAAATTTTTACTCTAATTATTGCTTTTCTATCATGTGAAGCTCCATCTGTTGGTCGTTTTGTGCAGTTTTTCTAGGTCTGAATGGAACCCCATAACATTTCAAGCACGTTTGTCGATTTTTACCTCTCTACCTACATTATTACGTGAAGAACTGAGTTTTCATATATTAACTGGCTTTTGGGCCCCCTGTAACTATGGGTAACTTGATGCAAATCTTGTGATATAAATCATTAAAACACAGCAAGTGACTGACGATATCAACTATGCCATGGATCATTGTAAGGTCATTGTTGAAGACATCCAGATCTATCTCTCGGCAAACAATGCTGCAGTCCTATAAACTACGACTGAACATCAGTTCAGTATCCTAAAACCATTCCTCCTGTCGAAATCGTCGATTCTTATTTATGAAAATCAAACAGGACTCAGATAAATTTCTTCTACAGTGCAATACTGTGGCTCGGCAGCGACCACAAAAACACGTATCGGAGAACTCTCCGTGGAAATATGTGCTCACTCCAGTCCCCTGAGATTCAACCTTTGGCACACTGCTTTTCTCAATAAATATCAATGATAATTCATCCCTCCTACAGTCTTGTAACTACCACTTTTTGTTCAAGACATCCAGTTCTATCTAAGCTCCATCTCTGGAAACAATGCTGCAGTCGTATCAGCTACGACTGAACATCAATTCAGTATCCTACAGCCATTTCTGCTGTCATAATTGTCGAGACATTTGTCGAGTATCGCGATGGGGACAACACCTGAGTCTTTAACTAAACTTTAAGAAGTCACAAGCCATGCTCATACGACACCGGAAACTGATCGGTGGATATTTCCGCGGAACAGCTCCCTGAACACTCATTGGTCGTATCCCACTACCTTCTCAAAAACTGGTGAAAGGTCCCCGCAAAGTCTTGGATGAACATACACATTGGCAAAAACAAACATTTACAAATGCAGAAAATTTCTCTCCCCAGAATCCAAAGGTTTATGAATACATATCGCCTCCAATAAAACCAAGATTAGTCTATTACGAGGGGTATGCACCAGTTAAAGAGATACACTGTTGTAGAAAGAAAGTTGTGTATCTTTGTTTTTCAGAATGCGTCTATTTCTCGACATAGTCCTCACCTATAATAATACACTTGCCACAAGGATGAACTGCTCTTTTCAGCGTGATGCAAAGAAGTCTTCGTCTTTTTGTTTGAGCCACTTTCCCACAGATTCTTCCCTCCTCCTTGTTGCTGAATTTTTTTTTCCTCGTAAAGTTCCTGTGAATCGACCAAATGAATGAAAATCCGAGAGAGTCAAACCTGGAAGGTAGGGATGATGAAGTAGCAGCTTCCAAAACATTTTGTCAATGGTTTCCTGGGCAGTGTGAGGGCGAGCATTGTCGTGTAGTAATGTCACGCCTTTTCTTTGAGATCCACAAAGTCTTTTTGTCATTGCTGGCTTCACTTTGGTCATCAGCATGTAGCAGTATACACTGTTTACTGTATGCTGATCTTCAAAATAATCACAGAAGAAGATAATTTGGACATCCCAAAAGACATAAGTCACTGAGGTTCGACAATTTTTGGAATCATAAAAATTTTCGCGGTTCATATAGCTTTCACTATACTCTTTCGAGAAAAGGTTTTTAGCTGGTGTTCTATCTTGAGAAAGCAAAAAAGGCATCACTGACGATTGTTCAACTAATGTGGAAACTTCAGTCGGATATGCCATCGTTAAATGTAAATGTGGTTTTGAGGTTATAAACAAAAAAAATTTTATACAGTAGTTGTTCGCGTCTCATCCCAGTGATGCCAATCTAAAGTCATGAAAGTAAAAAACTGCTCCTACAAATTGTTAAATTTCTACATCAGCTTGTCTCTTCAATTATTTAGTGTCCCTTGTATGTAATACTCCCATATGTTTACTACTGTGATGTTGTTGTACACTGCACAAATAGTCAGAATTCCGGACAATTTCAACTAGCCATGAATCATTGCCTCAGATTCGGGTATAATATTTGGATGTTCGGTTACGTCAGTTCCTTTCATGCCCATGCAGGGTGGATGCGACCTGACAGGCAACGTGATTCTCACACGCTCTGCTTTCTTCCTCAGTTTCTTAGGCACTGGAGTCCATGTAACTGTCATCATATCAAACAACTAGCATCAGCGGGTAACTGCAGTGCCAGATACGTACCTTATCTTGGGTATGGCTAAGCATAACACTAAATTTTGCCATCCCTTTCTCTATTTCAGCCATACATGTCTGGAACAAACTGCCACGTAATGTCCGTTTCATCTGTAACTTCTGCGCATTCACAAGAATCTTGAAGTTTTATCTCCTGACCATTGGCCTAATTTCCCTTCTCAGACTTTTCTGTTTTCTTTCCATCCAGTCGCGAATCACTACCTTTCTCACATTGCCAAAACTAAACATGTCTTTCTCACCCTCTTCTATTTCCTTCGTTTCACATTATCTGCTAATCTTACACTTTTATTTCTCGTTCTTCCTCTGGCCAGTCACCACTGGTTCCTTCAGTGAATGCGTCACACATTTCTGTTCGAAGTTATTTCTCACATTCGGCAAGGGCAAAATGAGGAAATTAACATTAATGAGACCGAAAACTCCTTAAATTCCATGTATTTATTACTGTTACTATTACTATTATTATCAGTATTTACAA
Source organism: Schistocerca piceifrons (assembly GCF_021461385.2). NCBI lineage: Eukaryota > Metazoa > Arthropoda > Insecta > Orthoptera > Acrididae > Schistocerca > Schistocerca piceifrons. The sequence continues at coordinate 790,903,886 of NC_060141.1, forward strand.
CTCATGTATTATGCATATTGCAAATGTTGACTCGCATAGGACGTCTGGCTAGAGTTAATGATCCTTTTAGATCCTGAGTGCTGATCCGTCAGGACTAACATCCGTTGAATTCTTCATTTGTGTGGCCATGTTACCAGTGATTGCTGTATAAATAGTTGGTTTCACGAGTTGCGATACAATAGCACCAAAATTCAAAGTTATCCAGTAAAGTACACTCCTGGAAATGGAAAAAAGAACACATTGACACCGGTGTGTCACACCCACCATACTTCCTCCGGACACTGCGAGAGGGCTGTACAAGCAATGATCACACGCACGGCACAGCGGACACACCAGGAACCGCGGTGTTGGCCGTCGAATGGCGCTAGCTGCGCAGCATTTGTGCACCGCCGCCGTCAGTGTCAGCCAGTTTGCCGTGGCATACGGAGCTCCATCGCAGTCTTTAACACTGGTAGCATGCCGCGACAGCGTGGACGTGAACCGTATGTGCAGTTGACGGACTTTGAGCGAGGGCGTGTATTGGGCATGCGGGAGGCCGGGTGGACGTACCGCCGAATTGCTCAACACGTGGGGCGTGAGGTCTCCACAGTACATCGATGTTGTCGCCAGTGGTCGGCGGAAGGTGCACGTGCCCGTCGACCTGGGACCGGACCGCAGCGACGCACGGATGCACGCCAAGACCGTAGGATCCTACGCAGTGCCGTAGGGGACCGCACCGCCACTTCCCAGCAAATTAGGGTCACTGTTGCTCCTGGGGTATCGGCGAGGACCATTCGCAACCGTCTCCATGAAGCTGGGCTACGGTCCCGCACACCGTTAGGCCGTCTTCCGCTCACGCCCCAACATCGTGCAGCCCGCCTCCAGTGGTGTCGCGACAGGCGTGAATGGACGGACGAATGGAGACGTGTCGTCTTCAGCGATGAGAGTCGCTTCTGCCTTGGTGCCAATGATGGTCGTATGCGTGTTTGGCGCCGTGCAGGTGAGCGCCACAATCAGGACTGCATACGACCGAGGCACACAGGGCCAACACCTGGCATCAAGGTGTGGGGAGCGATCTCCTACACTGGCCGTACTCCACTGGTGATCGTCGAGGGGACACTGAATAGTGCACGGTACATCCAAACCGTCATCGAACCCATCGTTCTACCATTCCTAGACCGGCAAGGGAACTTGCTGTTCCAACAGGACAATGCACGTCCGCATGTATCCCGTGCCACCCAACGTGCTCTAGAAGGTGTAAGTCAACTACCCTGGCCAGCAAGATCTCCGGATCTGTCCCCCATTGAGCATGTTTGGGACTGGATGAAGCGTCGTCTCACGCGGTCTGCACGTCCAGCACGAACGCTGGTCAAACTGAGGCGCCAGGTGGAAATGGCATGGCAAGCCGTTCCACAGGACTACATCCAGCATCTCTACGATCGTCTCCATGGGAGAATAGCAGCCTGCATTGCTGCGAAAGGTGGATATACACTGTACTAGTGCCGACATTGTGCATGCTCTGTTGCCTGTGTCTATGTGCCTGTGGTTTTGTCAGTGTGATCATGTGATGTATCTGACCCCAGGAATGTGTCAATAAAGTTTCCCCTTCCTGGGACAATGAATTCACGGTGTTCTTATTTCAATTTCCAGGAGTGTAGTTTGTTTATTAAGCCTGAAATTCGTTCCTTTGTCACGAGGCATATCTAGTTTTATCGAGACAAAAGATTGTCAGTGGTAGAGCATGCTCTGTCTATTTCTCACTTACAATGGGGCCGTTATATCTGCAAGCACGTTTCTTAGGAACACTCCTATCTGGCACTGCTTCTTTAAGTATACAATAAAAGAAAACCGGAGACTATACGGCGAACACGGAAACCTAAGACAGCGCGACAGACAACGAACTCCACTGGCAAGGCAATATTTTTCGGGCAGCCAATAACACTGACATCGACAGCTGTGGGAGGCACCGAGGAGAAACACTGCCGCATCAGTCGGCGCCTCTCCCGTCCCAACACTCTCTTCAGCTGCCTTCTGCACGTCACCACGGGAATCGCGGGGCCGTTTGAGAGTTAATCGAGATTAACACCAAATAACTCAACACCACAGTTACACGTATTCTTTACAGAAACTATACTATACAGCTTGTCACCTGATACGTCGGGGACACGTGCTGCAAGAATGGGGTCCAGGGTTCAGGAAGAGAGGTCTGAGCCGGACAATGATGCAAATGGGAAGAAAGGTACTTCGGCGAATTAGTGCAGTGATTAACACACGAAATCTCGGTTCGACAGAAGTACCCTTCAGCTACAGTAACTGCAATGATGTGGAGAGCACTTAGGAAGATAAAGAGTAAGAGAAAGACCGTGGCGGGGGTGAAGAGGAGTGGAGAGGGGGGAGTGGGGGAAGACGAAGAAGGAAAGAAGGAAGGAAGAGAGTTCGGTCTTTCATTTTCTACAGTAAATTAACTCAGGAAAAAAAATTGCTTCGCCGTTGGGAGAACTAGTCATACGATTTGCAGGACATACTCGTATGGTACACCGAAAAATCTGTTCAGATGTGCACTCAACATACAATATTACACGTGAGTCAACCAATGCCTGCTGCAATCATTTTACTCAAAAGTTGATTTTTAACGAAGTGATGTATATTGTTTCAAATGGCAACGGAACACAAAAACGTGCAATGGGAGTTCATGAGCGACTTTAGGGAAATACACTGAAGCGTCAAGAAACTGGCACAGGCATGCATAATCAAAAATAGAGGTATGGAAACAGGCAGAAAACGGCCCTGCGGTCTGCAACGCCTATATAAGACAGTAAGTACGGCGCAGTTGCTGCTTCAGTTCCAGGTTATCAAGATTTAAGTGAGTTTGAACGTGGTGTTATAGTCGGCGCACGAGCGGTGGGACACAGCATCTCCGAGGTAGCGATGAAATGGGGACCGGTACGACCATTCGACAAGTGTACCATGTATATCAGGAATCCGGAATGACATCATATCCCCGACATCGCTCCGGAAAAATATCCTACAAAAACAGGACCAATGACGACTGAAGAGAATCGTTTGACGTGACAGAACTGCAACCGTTACACTAAACTGCTGCAGATTTCAGTGCTGGGCCATCAACAAGTGTCAGCGTGCGAACCATTCAACCAAACACCATCGATCTGGGCTTTCGGAGCCGAAGGCTCTTTCGTGAACCCTTGATGACTGCACGACACGAAGCTTTACGTCTCGTCTGCGCCCGTCAAGACCGATATTGGGCTGTTAATGACTGGAAACATGTTGCCTGGTAACACCAGTCTCTTTTAAAATTGTATTGAGCGGATGGACGTGCACAGGTATGGAGACAACCTCATGAATCCATGGACCCTGCATGTCAGCAGGGGACTGCTCAAGCTGGTGGAGGTTCGGATATGGTGTGGGGCATGCGCAGGTGGAATGATATGGGACCACTGATAACGTCTGGTTACGACTCTGACAGGTGACATGTACGTGAGCATCCTGTCGGATCACTTGCATCCATTCATGTCCACTCAGTATTCCGACAGACTTGGACAATTCCAGAGGACAGTGCGACACACCGTTTGTCCGGAATTGCTACAGAGTAACTTCAGGTCATTCTTTTGAGTTTAAACACTTCCGCTGGCCACCAAACTCCCTAGACATGAACATTATCGAGTAGCAACGTGCTGTTCAGAGGAGATCTCCACCCCCCTCGTACTCTTGCGGATTTATGGACAGCCCTGCAGGATTCATTGGGTTAGTTCCCTCCAGCACTACTTCAAACATTAGTCGAACCCATGCGACGTCGTGTTGCGGTTCTTGTGCGAGCTCTCGGAGTACTACACGATATTCGGCATTTGTACCAGTTTCTTCGGCTCTTCAGTGTAGTTACTACCAGGTACCATCATATGGATCGCGTGGCATTTCAGATCACAGCCTGTCAGATGAAATAGGTGTAAGAATGAAAGTTGAACAGTTTTATGAAGAAACCTGCTAGAGATATTAAACTTCAGTCAGATTTGGTGCAAATATTTAGGGGCCAAAATGGTTCAAATGGCTCTGAGCGCTATTGGACTTAACTTCTCAGGTCATCAGTCTCCTAGAACTTAGAACTACTTAAACCTAACTAACCTAAGGACATCACACACAGCCATGCCCGAGGCAGGATTCGAACCTGCGACTGTAGCGGTCGCGCGGTTCCTAACTGTAGCGCCTAGAACCGCTGGGCCACTACGGCCGGCTTTAGGGGCCAATTTTCCAGTCTGCACATACAGGATGTTACGGGTGTAACTGCAGATATTTCTTTTGATTGCAGGTGACAATGTATTGAACGACTATGCATCAGAATTTACTTCATTTGCAGAGTAATAATTCTAATATGTTTTCAGGTTGGTGGATACCTCAGGGTATGTGTGGTACACGTAAACCGTTATTATTTGTTTTCCCCTTGGCAGGAGGTCAGGTATTGAATTGTGGACGCTTGAATCCAAACCTGGACAGTCTATACTGTCAGGTGTATTCCACTTAACGGCGCAGTTATGACCATGCAGAAAACATTAGGTAGTGGATTATTTGATGTGTTGGTGGTATGTTAAGGTAGCAATTATCACAATATCTGTAACTATACTCCCAACACCCTCTATGATACATTGCTTAAAAAACTACAGTTGTCCTGAATCCGAAAATTTGTACAACCTCCACGGCACTAGTTAGTTTATAAACCACGTGGAGGAAATTAACTGTGGTAAACTTAATTACGTCAACGTGACAAAATATGAATTTGGTATATGTGAAGTGTGTCTGAATTGCAAAATTATGTCTCATTTGAAACGAATTGCCACGGTGACATCCAACTTTGACATTACAGTATGCAAAAAGTAGTTGTACAAAATAACGAATGCTTCATGTACAAGACGGCAGTTCGACCATCATTCGGTCATACTGACACTTACTTGTTCCCCTGATTGCTCAAAGTTAATTATGTAATTTTCTGAAAAGGAAAGCTTCATCGAAACATCAGACACCTTTCTCTGTTTGATGATAAATTACTGTAACGGGTTACGCATATTAAAGCCTAGGCGTGATATTACAAAAGAAATTGAAACGAGATGAACGGAAGGCTTTGTTATTATTGGGAGGATTCTGGGAAACAGTTATACATATGTTAAAGTAATTATCTTAGGTTACTTTTCTCATGTTTGGTGTCCTAGGGAAACAGGCATGATAACAGCCATTGGAGGAATACGAAAATGCCGATACAGGCACACAGAAAGCATAAAAGGTTTGCGCAGAGAAATTCAGTGGCTAACCCTCAAGAAAGGAGGTGTTGTTGTCGCGAAACCCCACTGTATAAGCTTAGAGATTAAATACTGCACTGATTAAGCTCATGATACAGCCAACTCTCAGCACTTGCATTAACCCTGTAGTGTACTTGTCCATTCCAGTCAACCGCTGTCAGTGGTCGCTTCTTCAGCGTTTACAGTCCGTTCCGAGGATCCAAATGAACGCAGCCCACTCTAGTGGACACTTTCCATGGGTGCTGTGCCCTGCATGCATTTGCAGGCTGAAAACGGACTGGAAACTCCGAAGAAGCGACCGTAAACAGCTCTCCAAAGCGGTGGACATGTGCACCACAGGGTGTAATCTGAGCCATCCCTTGAGTTACCCACCTTTATATTAAGTGAATCGCTTTCTGTGAGACGACTATAATTCGAAGCGCACATGACTGAAGCTAACAGGCTTCCTTTGGTTAAATTCCTTTCAGTTACCGGTTACGTCTGTATCATTCAGTTTAGTACAACATTTTTAATACTGTGGTCTCGACACAGCTGTATTCGATATCTACATGTATATTACTCGTACTTTTATATTTCGCTTTGTAACAAAACTGACGCTTTCATAGTTATTTTATAGCCAACTCTTTATTACTTTCCTTCGGGTAATAAGTGGCTGCATTGTTTTGTAACTGTCACTACTACAAGTAGCTTAAACCTACGGGTCAGTACGGAAACAATGAATATCCACTGGCGAACGAGAGTGCGACAGTGTATTAGATACCATGATTTCATTTTAAATCACGTGCAGAAATATTTTGCATATTATCTCTTATTTCCTTTTCTCGTTTTGTCAGTACAGCTATCAAGCTCCAATACTCCCATAATGAGAAACAACAGTAGGTAATTATTTTTGTAATCCTCTTCAGCTTAACAATAAATTACAAGCGATTACATAGGATTGAGCATGTAGCAAATGTCCCCTCAGAACAGATTTCTGTATGTTCCCCAACGAGGACAACACATTTTTCGTCCGATACGATCACTGTTCGCCGGCCGGAGTGGCCAAGCGGTTCTGGGCGCTGCAGTCTGGAATCGTGCTACCGCTGCGGTCGCAGGTTCAAATCCTGCCTCGGGTATGGATGTGTGTGATGTCCTTAGGTTGGTTAGGTTTAAGTAGTTCTAAGTTCTAGGGGACTGATGACCTCAGAAGTTAACTCCCATAGTGCTCAGAGCCATTTGATCACTGTTCCGTTGCATATGTTAGTCGTACGGGTAGGTTAAAGCTAAAAATACATAGGGTTTGGGATTCTGTCCCGGTTAGATAAAGAATTGATTTTTATATGCAGGTAAAGCAACTTTAATCTCTGACAATCTATAGATGTTATAAATGAAAGTCACTCGCCGTCATTTTCTGTCTGCATGTGAAGATTGATCCGATGCACTACTGAAGTGGTTTTGACACTAATAGAAGGACTGACTTAGTCACGAGGAGGGTTTGTGTATGTCATCATCAGACAAGCTATCCAGCTGTATATACTCAGTGCCACTCGAGCGAAGCCAGGACAATTTGTGTAGTGGTTAGAGAAACGGGACGTTCTTAAATAACTAAAATCTAAACACTTCTCTTCGCATGGATGACTGCTGTACTATTTAAGGAGAGGAGTGGATGTGATAATAGGTTTCCCACTATTAACTTTTGCCATCACTTTTGAATGCTGGAATGGTTCCTTAAAAAAGCCCAGTCTGTTTGTTTCTCACGTCTTCCTCTGACGAACACCCTCCACAAGGCATAACAGAAGTGTAGTAACCACACACTCAGTTAGGTATTTGACGATAGACTACAACTGTTGTATGTCGCTTGCACCAAATGATTTCTGTCTGGTTGGATGTTGCCTGTCATCACTTTCTCTATTGTGTCAACATCTTAGAATGACACCTATACCATGCATCCAAAATTAACTGTCGAATTTATTCCAGTCTCTACTTGGCCTATAGCTTTTGCCTTTGCTGGTCTCCATAGTTCCATGTGTGTTATTTTCTGAGAACATTCCCCAGCGCCCCTGCCGAGAACAACCTCATTTCTTATCAGTCTGCTTACTTTGCACTATCCTTCCGTAGCATCGCATCGGAACTGGAAACATTATTGTACAATAAAAGAGGTCGTAGCGCTGCTGATGACGTAAAAATACAACAAACAATATTCAGATGGAAAGACAACTCCAACAAAAAAATTGTTTATCAATACAATAAAATTCTCTTCAGTTGCCGCCGGCCGAAGTGGCCGTGCGGTTAAAGGCGCTGCAGTCTGGAACCGCAGGACCGCTACGGTCGCAGGTTCGAATCCTGCCTCGGGCATGGATGTTTGTGATATCCTTAGGTTAGTTAGGTTTAACTAATTCTAAGTTCTAGGGGACTAATGACCTCAGCAGTTGAGTCCCATAGTGCTCAGAGCCATTTGAACCATTTGAACCATTCTTCAGTTGCCAGTGATTTTGAAACCAGGTGACAGTCTGTTTAACTAAGACGCACGGCAGCTGTTGCAGTTGTGAAGATTCTTTCATCAAGTCTAGTGTGCCACACAATTTCGGTCATACACATCGGTGTAAGGAATTTAGAAAGCGCCATCTACTGACAATCTAATTTTGAAAATTCAAATTGCTCTGAGCACTGTGGGACTTAACTTCTGAGGTCATCAGTCCCCTAGAACTTAGAACTACTTAAACCTAACTAACCTAAGCACATCACACAAGCCGGCCGGAGTGGCCGTGCGGTTCTAGGCGCTGCAGTCTGGAACCGAGCGACCGCTACGGTCTCAGGTTCGAATCCTGCCTCGGGCATGGATGTGTGTGATGTCCTTAGGTTAGTTAGGTTTAATTAGTTCTAAGTTCTAGGCGGCTGATGACCTCAGAAGTTAAGTCGCATAGTGCTCAGAGCCATTTGACATCACACACATCCATGCCCGAGGCAGGATTCGAACCTGCGACATTAGCGGTCGCGCGGTTCCAGACTGTAGCGCCTAGAACCGCTAGGCCACCCCGGCCGGCAATCTAATTTTACTGTTATGGACAACAGCAGTTGGAGTTGTTTACTACCTTCTTGTACTGTGCGGATAATCTGAATGACATCAACGTTTACCATCACAGGTAAGTACCGTTTGCCTTTATAATTTAATCTATTTAACTTTTAATTCGACATTACTTTACAGCGTTTGCAACGTTACGTTACACTGTTGATTGGCGACTCCATGGAATGCAGTGTGCGCAACGATCATATGTGTTAAATTAAAAGAAAGGTCAGTGTTGGCCGTAATATTGATCTAATTTTTACACTACAGTACTCAGGATGGTCACTATGTGATTGAAAATCGATTTTGCTATCAATAAAACATCAATATTACGGCCAACGCTAACTTTCATTTTAATTTACGTTACACTTCTCCTAACCTCAGCAGCCATAATCTGCATTACCAGCAGACGTAAGGCAAACATTTAGTGCCTGCAACATTTATTTCATACTAATTTTTCTTAACAAATGAATAATTACATTAAAGCAAAATCTGTCGTTCGTCTGATAATTTTTTCCTTCTATATTTCAGGCTTTCAAGAAGCCACAATCCACAAATACAGACCGAGAGGGAGACTCACAAACAGCTGGGGTTCCAAGGCATTGGAACACGTCACAGAGCGCAGAAGAAGAAATGTCAGATAAAGTGACTAACAAAGACGACTTCGACTTCAGCAAGATAGAGAAGTTCAGTGCAATCGCAGACGAAACAGAGTCACTGCTCAATGCCAACAACTAATACAATACTGTTTCACTAACTTAACTACTTAACGTCGTTCGAACTATAAGTACAAGAAGACAACTGCATAAGATTCCGGAAACATGTTCTGCCCGCCTTTTCCCTAAACACAATGAACTGCAAACAGTTAGTGGTGGTAACATGGACGTAATGTGCGACCACTGCTCTGGGAGGTTGTTTGTAAAGGAGCTTACTGACGATTCAGCCACCACGGCGTTATTTTTAGATAAGTAATGCGGGAGGTATGGTGACCTGGCAGAAAGTGGAGTTGGGAAACAATATATACGACGCAACTGTTATATTAATTAGGAATCTTAATGCTAATCAGGGATTAATTCCTGCTGCAAGATTATCCGAGTACATTGTCCCTACTACATTCAATGGCCCCGATAAAACTTGTGGTAATACCCCATATTAACCTCACAACTTCTCATCCATCCATGCGTCTCCAAATGATAAGACAACAACTCCCAACAAAAGTATCCATCGCTGTGACCATGAATAAAGCACAAGGTGAAACGCTTCAAAGGACAGGACTGTATTTAACATTCAACTGTTTCTTCGCATGCACACTTACATGCGACTTTTCACTAATTCGAACATTCAGTGATATTTATACCTGTAATAAAGACACATGCAGCCAAAAAATAAACAATGATCACTTTGTAACTGCTAACACTGTTTTCAGAGAAGTTTTATGAAATAATGAAGTATTACAAAGTAAAATTAATCTGTCAAAGAATATCTGCTTTTTATTTGTTTTACAAATATATATATATATATATATATATATATATATATATATATATATATATATCGACTTTTTACATTGGCATTAATATTTTTTACTACTACTAAAATTGTAGTACCTTTCATTAGTAAACACTTACATTTATTTGTTTCTCCACTACTACATTACCTGTTGGTGACCTAGTCGCACGTGTGTCTCATTAATACTAAGAACACTCCTCGCTTCAATGTTCCTGCGACGTTCCTCACTCACGTTTCAACACGAAGTGTGTTCGCAGAAAAAGTTTTAATTGGTGGTTTTAGTTTCCAAAACACCTACTTCAGTTTTCCATGTACCCTCTGTTTACTTCCAAGTGCTTTTCTTGACGTGGCAACAGTTTCTCCAATCCCTCTGTGAATTTAATCATTCGGGCACAGTGGGTTTGAGTTCCTCGTCACCTTCAAAACGTTTTCCGCCAACCCGTCGTTTGAAGTGTAACGTGAGGTATAGTCGCTAGATAGGGTGGGTGCTCGATAAGTTCCCAATCGAAGTTCTGAATAATATCCTCTTTACGTTCGGTGGCGCGTGGTCACTCGTCTAGAAACAGATTTTCACACCGTCGATTTTAGTGGCACGTCTCAATTTGATATGCGTTTCGCAGTACACATAAGGTGAAAGTTTTCATCCACACTCCACGAAATCAACATACAGTAACCCTTCTCCAGTCCAGTATACGATTGTAATCATTTTTTGGTTCGAAGTAAGAAGGTAGCCTAAATTACTTCGGCCATGGGTTAGTCACTGCATTGACTGTTGTTTTAACACTTCGCTTATCTCTTATATCCACCACCCGACGGTCGTAACAGCGGCGGAAAGTAATTCATCCCAATCCCGTCGAGAGTGATTTAAAAAAAAGAAATCGCTCCTTTGCTTGAGGTCTATTCCTTTTTGTTTTGGTCGGTAAGCATTTTCCTACTGCCGCTTGAAACACTTTACAATATCCGAGATTTTCCACGACAATCGTGTGAATACGAACGAGTGTCAAAAAATAACTAGAATTATTTTTTTGATCGGAGACGATATTCCATACGCGTCAGTCGCCTGGCGGTACGCAGTTGGAGGAAAGCAGAGAAAGCCTGTGCGCGTGTTTACTGTACTCAAGATGTATCTCAAATTGAAGCAACACACGTCAGTTAGATTTTGCGTTCTTCTTGACTAAAACTGTGTCGAAGACATTGGAAATGTTGCAGAAAGCCTACAGGGAGCAAGCCATTGGGAAATTACAAGTTTTTGAGTGCAATAAACGATTTAAGGAGGGTGAAAATGACCTTGCGGATGCTCCGCACCCAGGATGGCCATCAACTTCGAAGACTGAAACCAATTTAAACACAACTGATGTCATGTTGCGGGCAGACCATCGTTTACAATTAACAAAGAGTTTATGAATACATCGTACAGATCAGCTGAAGACATTGCGCGAAATGTTGAATGTTATACAAAAGTTGCGGCAAAGTGTGTGCCTCATGAGGTTAGTGACGAACAGAAGGCTCACCGTGTGATGACGCGTCGGCAGTGGAAGGGAAGGTTTCAGTGAGATCCAGATTTTTTGGACAACGTCATCACATGCAACGAATCCTGGTTTCGTCATTATGACCCAGAGACAGAACAGGACGGTGACCAAAGGAACTACCCTTCAAGCCCAGGACCCAAAAGGGCCAACGTTCAGCCAAGTGCAGTAGTCACTCATCTTGTCTTCTTCGCTAAGCAAGACACTATGTACGATCACGTTATGGATGAGAAATGTACAGTTACTGCGAATTACTATTGTGACGTATTGAAATGGCCATTAAGAGGGAAAATTACAACAGAAAGAGACATCTTGCTGAAATGTGATGGCTCCTTCATCAGCATAACGCATCGGCTCATCGCGCCATCAAGACTCAAGAAATTGTCACTGTATTAGGCACTGAGGTGACACCACATCCACCCTATTCACCGGACCCAGCGGCGTGTAAGTTTCACTTATTTCCTGCAGTGATAAAAGACCTACGTGGCCGTTATTTTCAGAGTAATCGAGAGCTAAACAAGCAAATTTCAGGTGTACTCAACGGTCTATCAGAAGGGGCTTTAGCGAGTGTTTTGAACAACAGACTGAACGCTGGAATAGTTATATTGTGTGCAAGGGAGATTACTTTGAATGTCTGAAATGGAATTTGAATAAAGTGATCAGTATTTTCCACTAAATAAATAATTCCGGCTGTTTCTTGACGCCCCTCGTGGTGGCGCGTATAATATTTGGAATTTGATCAGTCATAAAGTCAATTATCAGCTGTCGATTAGATAACATTTTAGTGCACCTAACGCAGTATTTCTTTGGTCTGGCTGGTGGGCCTGCCACTCCACTGTATATCAAGCACATCTGCTCGGCTACCAGCTTACATCTACATCTAAACATACACCCACACTCCGCGAGCCATCATACAGTGTGTGGCAGAGGGTACTGGTACCTCTGTCTGATTCCTCTCCTTCCCTTTCCCATTCGCGAATGTTACGTGGGAAGAATGACTTTAGGTAAACATGATGAGCAGTACGCAATAATTGCTCGAACAAGTGCTTTCTGCCACTTCATTCATGGATGAATTACACATCGTAAGATTTCTTCCATGAATATCAGTCTGGCATCCACTTTTCCTACTATATTTATTTTCATGCAGCCATTCCACTTGAGTTCACTCTGGATAGTTACTGCTGTTTCCAGCAAATTGTACTGTGTTTCTTTTCCTATGTTTGCGCAGTATGCAACATTTATTTGCGATGAGGATCAATGTGAGTCCCCGTACCATTCATCCATTCTCCGCCTTGCGGAAATCACATCATCTGCAAACAGTATCATGGAAAGAATGGTGCTAATGGCTCTAAGCACGATGGGACTTAACATCTGAGGTCATCAGTCCCCTAGACTTAGAACTACTTAAACACAAATCCACGCCCGGGGCAGGATTCGAACCTGCGACCGTAGCAGCTACGCGGTTCCGGACTGAAGCGCCTAGAACCGCTCGGCCACAGTAGCCAGCAGCATAATGGAGCTTCCCTCATTATCCATTACATCACTTACATACAGGGTATCCCAGAAACTTTGCTTCGACGGCTTGTACAGACGGTCTTGAGAAAGAAATCTAGAATAGGAACCCGTGTCTAGAAACTTCATCCAACGATACTGCCCGCCGGCGTGGCCGTGCGGTTCTAGGCGCTACAGCCTGGAGCCAAGCGACCGCTACGGTCGCAGGTTCGAATCCTGCCTCGGGCATGGATGTGTGTGATGTCCTTAGGTTAGTTAGGTTTAATTAGTTCTAAGTTCTAGGCGACTGATGACCTCAGAAGTTAAGTCGCATAGTGCTCAGAGCCAGCCAACGATGCTACAGAGTGTCGCAGTTCAAAGCGCCGTAACCTGCCACTGGACTACCTCTTCGGCAGCAAAAGTGACATAGTACACTGACGGACCGCAAGCGGAACGCCTCGCTATGTTGCTTGTCAGTTAGTGATTACGACTGATTGCTTCGATCGTCAGTGGAGAGACGAAGCTAGCTGCTGCTTAGACAGGCCCTGCCTCCCATGAATGTGATGCTCTCCTGCCTTGGTGGATGTCAGTTTTGGACACAGGTTTCCATCTTCAGTTTGTTTTTCTCTTGCATACGGGAAAACATCGGATATTTTAGAAGGTTGCAGAAGGAAAATAAACTACGAGTTGGGACATATCGTCAGTGGAGAAACGGAGCAAGCTGCTGCTTAGACAGGCCCTGCCACCCATAATGTGATGCTCTGTTGCCTTGGTGGATGGTAGTTTTGGACACGGGTTTCCATCTGCAGTTTGTTTTTCTCCTGCGTACGGGAAAACTTTGGACATTTTAGAAGGTTGCAGAAGAAAAATAAACTATCGGTTGGAGACCGAGACCGTCATCCACCAACTGAAACCAACTGATGAAGGAAGTCATCACTGAAAACAGATTTTACGAATATCAGTAATTTAATGCTAACCCCTATTTCGACTGCATGTGTGGTTGGATTCCCCTTACATGTTGGTCAGGGAGTTTGAGGATGACGTAGTGAAACGACGAAACTAGTCGCGTAAATAAATTGCATTCAAAATATGGACGACTGAATGTGTTTTTAACTATATTATTTTATATAAAAAATGTGCTCATGATATTCCGGCCATCGGTGTATGAAAGATTATGGCACAGTAGATTCGAGTAAGTGTGTATGATAAATGGGCATGTACAATATAGGATTTTCTAACAACTATTACCGCCACGTACTGGTCACATTTTTCCTTAGCGGCAGAAGAAGAGGCTGCAGGGAGCGGAAGAACCAAATACCGCCCAGCCCGCTCGTTACTACGGGGTTAAGAATGGTGCGGAGGGAGCAGGCCACTTAATATATGCACCGTGCGCCGTATCAAGCATCAATCCTTCCTGCCTACATCGGGCGTTATTTTCAAAGGAACCGTAAGTAGAGCCTTTGAAGGACCTGCAACTGCATGAATAATTCTAGTACAAAAAGAAGGACAGCCGGTAAAGTGAAATGTAACACGGCTTTAACCCCGTCGTTCCTAAAAGACTGCTGCACAGAATACTGTTTGACGCAACCGTTGCGAGGAGGAAGGTCTGAAACACTGACATTACTAACATTTATTGGAAGTCGGTATCACCTCTACTCCCCAAGATACAACGGGCTATAGTGAAAGTAGTCACTCCGCCTGAGGCTATTAGAAATATTTATTACTGTTGCAATCACGACATTTTGGCAATGCCATGTATTCTGAAAAAAAAAAAAGAACGAGAAGACGCTAGAGTTATAAGTAAGGTAACGGAACTGTACAACACTAAATTCAAGGGTGCGGCTATTTAAATGGAATATGAAAGCTCGCTCTACAACGATAAGTTGCGACATGTGGAAACGTAATTCCCAGCAGTCTGAATCCAAATACTGTTAATATTGTGGCACAAGTTCACCCGCTCTTCCACACACCTTGTGTGCACGAGTCATGTGCCATGCACAATAACAGCAATCAGTTTGCATTAAAATAATAACTATAGGCATCAAAAATACAACATAGTGGCTGTAAAATACAGTTTGAGCTTGAGAGTACAAATATGTTAAAATGTAGTTTTCACATAGTGTGAAAAACGTGTACCCGCAACGGTCGAATGTGATGGGTGTATGAAACCAAATGAAAATTATCTGTACATCCATTTGTAATGCGGAACTGACCAGTAGATGTCGCGTGACGCATGCCCGTCACTGTAAAAGGAGGCGGGTAGTATTGTGTTGCCAGGGGGAAGCAGTAGCAGCGAAATGGGTCAGGCAGGAGAGCTAAGGGATTTGGAACAGGAGGTACTCATCGGATGTCATCCGAGTAACAAATCCCTCAAGGATATTCCAGACGTTCTAAATCCGGTCAAGTCGACTGTTGGTGACGTGATTGTGAAGTCGAAACACGGAGGAACAACCACTAGTTTTTAAAAAAAAATCGCGTGAAATCCTCTGGAGCAACCACTCGTGAGTTCTAGAATGCTACCCGTAGTAGAGATGACAGTTCATAGGGAGTTAAAGGGAATTGGTTACTATGGTCGAGCGGCTCTTCATAAGCCACAAATTCCTGTAGATAATTATAGCCGATTATTGAGATGGTGGAAAGTCTAACGACAATGTGTACTGCACGACTGGATACGAACTGTTTCGAGTGATGAATCACGCTGTACCCTGTGACAATCCGATGGAAGTGTTTAGGTTTGCCTAATGCCTGGAGAACGCCACCTGCTGTCATTTGTAGCGCTAACAGTGAAAAGCAGAGGAGGTGGTGTGAGGGTATGGATGTGTTTTTCATGGTCCGTAAGAAAACGCTAAATTCTTAGCATAAGTACACATTTTACAACCGTGTTTACTGCGTAAACCAAAGGGACCGATCGAAGACAGTGACTGTACAAGCTTAAAAATGCACCCTCTCATAAAGCAGCTTCAGTGATGCAGTATTTTTTGGGCAATAACGTAAATGAAATAGAGTGGCCAGCCCAAAGTCCCGACTTGAACCCAATCGGATGAGTTACAACATCGTTCCAGACCTAAGCATCCGACGTCACTAACTTCTCTGGTTTTAGATCTTGACGAGGAATGGACTGCCTTCTTCTACAGACATTCAGACACAGCCTTAAAAATATCCCCAGCAGAGTTCAAGACAAGTCGTGTAAAAATCAAATGGCGGACACACCCCTGATATTAATTTCCATTAACAGGTGTCCAGACACTTCTGATCAGACAATGTCTGTATTAGCAGAATGGCAGCAGAAGCATTTTCAGGTCTACTGTGCTTCATCAGGTCTACTAAATGGACGGTGGTAAGACTGACGATGACGTACTGTATTGGCGCCATCTGTATTTATTAGGTAGGATTGTTTTGGGGGAGGAGACCAGACAGCGAGGTCATCGGTCAATTCGGATTAGGAAAGGACGGGGAAGGAAGGCGGCCGTGCGCTTTCGAAGGAACCGTCCCGGAATTTGCCTGGAGCGATTTAGGGAAATCACGGAAAAACTAAATCAAGATAGCCGGACACGGGATTGAACCGTCGTCCTCCCGAATGTGAGTCCAGTGTGCCAGCCACTCCGCCATCTCGTTCGGTCTGTTTTTATTATTTAGAATTGAATGATAAACACCACGCGAAATTCCTGTTTCTCATTAAAATAACCTCAAACGATGTATGAAGCCGTAGATCGGCGACCTTGGACAAATCAAGGCCAAAAAATAACTATATCCACAGCAGTTGTGGATCTTAGAATCGACTGATGGGGATTCGCACACTACGCCAAAACAGTAAACGCAGCTCCATCTCAACGGGAGGATTGAAATGGAGGGCACTAAGCATCTGGAGGACAGTTGAGTGGCTTTGTGAATGAGATACAGCTACAAGGTCAGGAAAAGTCGACAATGATGGGGACAGTGCTTTCCTGAACACAGGAAACTCAATGCTACATGCAGTGACACCGTTGTTTGAAGATAACGCAGCGATTCGTCACCAAGGTTTACTCTTCAAGGCCTGATGACAATTTTAGTTGTAGTTTATAAATAGGACTTCTCCAGAATCGTTCGCAGATACCATTGCAATTAATGTTTATGTTACGTAATACATGTTTGAGTACCATATAAATATATAGGTCCTCTTTCATAGCTGAAGGCTTCATAGCTGGCTAAAGTGCCGATGGACACCAGGTGGGTCGCCGGTAACTCCTTGTTTTATTTCTGAACTAGGGGGAGTCTGTGGGGAGTTCACCCAGTCCTTCTGTGGCCAAATGAGATGCCACATGAATAAGAAAGCATTGGCACCATCAGGACTCATCTAATGGCAGTAACGACTGGAATGTCTGGTCATATGGTGGCTGCACGTTCCACGATCGTAGGTCGCTCCTCGTACTGACTTGTAGGCAGCAGTCAGCAGCCAGAACAAGCCTAACGCATAATCCGTCATTGACGTTTACTTTACTTTTAAGTGTACAGGAAATTTAATAACACAACAAATACTATACCAATATTCATGTAAGCTACGACGCAATTTGATATCACGGAGAAGAAACAAAACTTTAATGTCAGAGACACTGTTATTTTGGGATGAACAAAAAATGGTTCAAATGGCTCTGAGCACTATGGGACTTAACATCTGAGGTCATTAGTCCCCTAGAACTTAGAACTACTTAAACCTAACTAATCTAAGGACATCACACACATCCATGGCCGAGGCAGGATTCGAACCTGCGACCGTAGCAGTCGCGCGGTTCCGGACTGCGCGCCTAGAACCGCTAGACCACCGCGGCCGGCTTGGGATGAACAGTAAAGGACTTGGACGCCCAATTACACGCAATGGAATGGATCTTGAAATTATGTTATAAAATGAATATCAACAAAAGTAATCCAAGGATTACTGAATACAGTCGAATTAAATCAGGTGATACTAAGGTATTTAAATTATGTACTGCGGACATGTTCTGAGACATCGAGGGATCACCAATTTAGTATTGGAGGGCAGCGTGGAGGGTAAAAATCATAGAGGGAGACTAAGAGACGAATACACTAAGCAGATTCAGAAGGATGTAGGCTGCAGTAGGTACTGGGAGATGAAGAAGCTTACACAGGATAGAGTAGCATGGAGAGCTGCATCAAACCAGTCTCAGGTCTGAAGATCACAACAACAACAACAACAACAACACCGACAACAACTGTGACACTAAAGATGGAAGACAGGTTTAGGTTTCAGGGGAGCAAAATAAATGACGATGGCAGGCGTGAAAATGATCTAAAACTAAAAAGAAAAATTTAGTGACATCTAATTGAAATTAAAGTGTCAAGAATTATTTTCTGAGAATATTTATCTGTAGCATAAGCCTTAAGCTGAAGTGAAACGTGGACGATATGTAGTTCAGGAAAGAAGAAAATAGAAGCTCTTCAGATATCGCTCTGCAGAAGAATTCTGAGTGTATTGATAAATCGAGTAACTAATGAAGTAAGGAATTGTGTTGGGGGGGGGGGGGGGAGGGGGATAATATGTTTATGGCTCAACGTAAGTGAAAGAGAGATACTTCGACAGAACACTTTCTGAAGCATTAATGAATAGTCAGTCAGGTAATGGATGGATTGTGGATCAAAATAGCATTGAAACATAAAGGCTGGATTACAGTAAGGATGTTCAGGTAGATGCAGGTGGTAGAAACTATGCAAAGGTGAAGAGACTGGCACAGAATAGACGAGCATGGAAAGCTGCTATCAATCAGTCTTCGGAATGAAGAGCACAGCACCGCCACCAACAACAACACTGCATCTTTATTAACAGCCATCAAATTTAGTAGGATAAGGTACACTAATTCACTATTTCGCAGTGAAAGTCGATTCATGGGCAGGACAGTGCACTGTACGATTTAAACATCGACAAAACGGTAGGTCATGAAGAATAGTCATTAGTTGCCTCCAAAAAGGTTTGCAATTCAATTTACAGAATTACTCTTCTCGTATCCTGAAAAAATGGGGTAACACATGAAAACAAGGGATGTTACCGACTGACACTGCCTTCCAAGTGAAATTAATTGGATAGATTTTTGTTTCACACTTCTCATTCTCTACGCCGTCTACTGCTTGAGACACAACTCACAGCAGTGTTATAATTCTTTTAGCCAATTACCAGACGAGAGGATAGTGCATCAGATGGAATCCGGCTTTTAATATTTGGGAAAAACACCCACTTCAAGCATTTACTTTATATCCTGCACATATATACAAAAAATTTCAAATTTCCCATTGTATGCTTGAGAAAAACATCTACAAATGGTGTAAAGGAATGAGTCAGAAAGCTTTTGAAAATAGCGTCCAACTTCGCTATGACAGCATTAATTTGACAGCTGAACTATTTTTTCTTTTTTTTCTGGGTTCCGTATCTTAATCGGTAAAAGCGGAAGCCTTAGATGATACATGATCACTTCCTTATCCGTCTGTTAAGGCCCCTTTTTCTCATGGAAGAGCAGACGTAGGAATTTGAAATTTATATTAATTACTAATGTCTACGGTCCCTTGGTGGCGTAAAAAATTTAAGCTTCAAAGACAACGCAATCAAAAGGTGCGGCCATTTACGTTATAATTTTGATACTCGCAAATTCACTCATCAAAACCTATATATGAAGCATTTATACACTTAATTACATTTGTACGTAACCCATAGAGCGCCAGTTCTACTCTCACTTGTCCGATGTCTTTTTTTTCTGATGCGGTAGACACAGCTGCCCTCCCCACCGTAACACTGGTGGGAGGTTTGTGTGTTTCAATGATCGACGGAGTCACGCTGGCTGGAGTAATCTTCCCATTAGGGTCCCCATTGCAAGTCTGATCAGTTTGTGAGATTTCAGACGAAGTGTAGACCTTCTAAGGGGTTCCCTTCTTGGAAGCAGATGGGGATGGCAACCACACATTCATCTATCTGACTCCTTTAGCCAACTCACGATTTTTTCGACCTCAACGATATCAGGTTTAGAGGCCCGATTGTGTCTTTCATTTTTCCTATTCTGTCTCAACTGGGCACATGCCTACTGAGGTTAACAGTACCAGCTTGCTTCCTTATAGGAAGAGGAGGGATCCACAAAGGCTAAGAGACTATTCCTAAACAGAAAAGGCAGCCACCCAAAGGGCTGTGAAGAGGACAGCCTCCTTGGTGGTAGTGCGCAGTGGTGACTTCTCTGCTACCTAAAAAACATGTAGTCACGAAAATGTCGAGCACTTGTGAAAATAGCCTCTACGATGGTGACCAAGCTAAGGGCACGAGCAGCAAAAGTGGAACCAATATTACGTCAGCACCCAGCGTGCTACAGGTGGAAGAACGGGAAATCTAATGAACGGAGCGGATAGATCAAAACAAGTCCGAGAAAGAAGCACTGGCGTGAAGTTGTAACATTATCACAACACCATCGTTCTTCTCTAAAGCCAATTTGTTCCTCTATTAGGAACTATCTTTGCCGTCCTATTGTAAGTGTATAGTACAAGGGTAATCCCAAAAGTAAGGTTTACTATTTTTTTATAAGTACATAGACATGTTTATTTCTACAATGGTTAAAATTAGTTTACAGCTTAAACATTTAGCAATTTTTCTACATAATGGTCATTTCTGTCGATGCATTTTTGTAGACGCCGTGGAAGTTTTTGTATTCTCATGTCATACCAGATCGCCCCATGATGTGCAGAAAGTTATGAACCTCTTCTTTCACCTCGTCGTCGGAGCTGAATCGCTGGGAACACAATTAACGTTTACAGGTACTGTGAGACTGCGAAAAAACTGAAACGGGCAATTCAGAACCGGAGAAGAGGAATGCTGAGCAATGGCGTACACATTCTCCATGACATTGGTTGCCCACACATCGCTCGGCAAACCGTTGCTCTCCTGCAACAGTTTCAGTGAAACATAATCACCCACCCACCATATAGTCCTGACTTGGCCCCCAGTGACTATCACCTGTTGCCTAGGTTAAAAGAACATTTGGCCGGAAAGCAATTCAGCTCTGACGACGAGGTGAAAGAAGAGGTTCATAACTTTCTGAACAGCATGGCGGTGAGATGGTATGACATGAGAAAACTACCACAGCGTCTGCAAAAATGCATCGCCAGAAATGGCGATTATGTCGAAAAATAGCTAAATGTTCAAGCTGTAAAGTGATGCACACCATTGTAGAAATAAAGAGGTCTATGTACTTATAAAAAATAGGAGAACTTACTTTTGTGATTACCCTCGTAGGCTCAATCCTTTGTAGTTTTACAGGCGTTTCTGTCTGCGTTTTAGTAGAGCGGTATCCTTTCCACTGTCTTCCACGATAAAGGTATTATTGGTACTCTTTAAATAAAAAGTTGTATAACAGAATTTGCTACATATTGTGGAGGTAAGCAAAGACGTTTCACTGGGAACCCTTGGCGATCACAGACAACGCTATAGAGACAACGCCTCCTGTTTTTTGCTGCGGGGAGTCTGAGGTTCGTCAGGCTCCAAAACTTGCCGTGGCTCGGCTTTTAATTTGCAACTCCCTCTGTTGCGTCCGCCAAGTTGCCTGGAAGTTGCGCGCGGCGTCCTCCTCTTTCAGTCGAGTATTACGTAGTTTTGTGCATGACAAGAGCGTCCTCACCCAGAGAAGGAAAAGAAAAGCCCTTCCCTTAAGGGCGGCGCCGTGCCCCGGGGCGCCGGGGTGACGTGAACTACGACTCTGAGCGCCGAGCGCAGCCGAGCGCTGCCGAGCGGCCCCGAGCAGCCACTCAGCTCGTCCGCCTTGCTTTATTGCACGGCGAGAAGCCCCTGCGCGGCCGTTGAGCGGGCTGTGAGGAAAGGCGCCGAGCAGCGAAGACGCCGGCAGGTACGCTGGAAGGAGGAGGGGGGAGTGGAGTGTGAGTGGGGGGAGGGGGGAGCCGCGCTCGGGGACTCCCCGCGAAGAGCGACGAGGCGGCGCGACGCCTGCTGCAACTTTGCCTGGAACTTGGCGATTCCAGGGCCCGCTGGAACTGGCGCTGTCACTGTGGCAGCCCGTCTCCAGCGCAACTTTTCCGCTTTGTGCGAAGAGGAGGAACACAGGGGAGTTTGTTTGCACGCTGTAAAGCAACGAAAGGCGGGTAACAATCTGCTGTAGAGTCGCCATATAACCGTCTTGTCTTTGAGGCAGAAGAAATTTGTAAACATCAGAAATAACTACAATGTCTTTCACTAGGTATTTATTATACAAATTTTTCTCGTGGCACTTATTGCATTAAATCTATATGAAAATTCTAGCTTTTAACAATAACCTACATTATATTAGGACAAATAAGCCCTCGGTCACAAATATTAAGTCAAAATTGACTAGGTCTCGACGCTACTTTGAGCAATAGTCTTGTTGCAACCCTTGTTCACAGTACGAACAGCCCTTAGCGGCTCGCCATCTCACAACTATTCATGACGTCGCCTTTCCGGCTTAGATCTTTTTTAATATGTGACTTGTAAGTACTGCATCTTATCCAGTCAGTACAAATTTTAATTTTATTAATGTATTATATACCTAATATGTTTTAGAACAGTTAGTCTAATTCTGAAGACGACTCTCACAGTAGCGTCGAAACTGTGGTGTCACCGCCAGACACCACACTTGCTAGGTGGTAGCCTTTTAAATCGGCCGCGGTCCGCTAGTCTACGACGGACCCGCGTGTCGCCACTGTCAGTAATTGCAGACCGAGCGCCGCCACACGGCAGGTCTAGAGAGAGTTACTAGCACTCGCCCAGTTGTACAGCCGACTTTGCTAGGAAAGGTTCACTGACAATTAAGCTCTCATTTGCCGAGACGATAGTTAGCATAGCCTTCAGCTAAGTCAATTGCTACAACCTAGCAAGGCGCCATTTATCCTTTGCTATGTATCTAATGAAGCATGTACAGTAACAGGACCAATGTTCACCAATTGTGGATTAAAGTTAAGTATTCCAGCAGCTACGTACTTTTCTTTATAGCATTCATTACGTATCCTGTTTCAGACCTCACGCCTGCCTGCGTGAGTTTAAGCGCGTGCCTTTCGGTTACCCGTCACTGTGGATTGGCTGTCTTGCCAGTCCACAACAGAAACCTAGTCAATTTTGACTTAATATTTGTGACCGAGGGCTTATTTGTCCTAATATAATTCTGACACGGTCACTGAACCTTAGCAGCTATGTTAAAAGTTTTAATAACCTACATTATCTTCGTCAAGAATGCAACTGACTGTCGAAGAAGTGAGGGAATCGCACAGATGTAGAGGTGCTCGTTCGTGGCCATCTTTTTCTCATGACGATGTGATACAGTCCCATTCCACAGTGCGTCCCATAAAAAAGCGGCTTTTGGGGGCGCAACATATAAATTTATTTATCAAATTATGTAATTTATTTATTAGTCCAGTGTACGTTCCCTGTGATTATCTATGAATTCTGGTACTACCGAAATAACCTCTACGACTCTGCAGGCTCAATCTTATTCATTCCATGAAAGGTCCTACGACATACTTGCTCCCCTAGTTTTGAAATGAGTCACTGTATCTCGGCTTTGATATGAGGAAGTGATCGGGGTATTTTGCATTCATACGAGTTTGCAAATACCTTCACAGAAAGAAATTACACTACTGGCTATTAAAATTGATACACCACGAAGATGACGTGCTACAGACGAAACATTTAACCGACAGGAAGAAGATGCTGTAATATGCAAATGATTAGCTTTTCAGAGCATTCACACAAGGTTGGCGCCGGTGGCGACACCGACAACGTGCTGACACGAGGAAAGTATCCAACCGATTGCTCATACACAAACAGCAGTTAACCGGCGTTACCTGGTGAAACATTGTTATGATGCCTCGTGTAAGCAGGGGAAATGCGTACCATCATGTTTCCGACATATATAAAGGTCGGATTGTAGCCTATCGCGATTGCGGTTTATCGTATCGCGACATTGCTGCTCGCGTTGGTCGAGATCCAATGACTGTTAGCAGAATATGGAACCGTTGGGTTCCGGAGGGTAATATGGAAGGCCGTGCTGGATCCTAACGGCCTCGTATCTCTAATAGTCGAGATGACAGCAATCTATTCCGCATGGCTGCAAGGGATCGTGTAGACACGTCTCGATCCCTGAGTCAACAGATGGGGACGTTTGCAAAACAACATCCATCTGCACGAACAGTTCGACGACGTTTCAGCAGCATGGACTATCAGGTCTGAGACCATGGCTGCGGTTACCCTTGACGCTGCATCACAGACAGGAGCGCCTGCGTTGGTGTACTCAACGACGAACCTGGGTGCACGAATGGCAAAACGTCAGTTTTTCGGATGAATCCGGGTTCTGTTTACAGGATCATGATGGTCGCATCCGTGTTTGGCGACATTGGGGTGAACTCAAATTGGAAGCTTGTATTCGTCATCGCCATACTGGCGTATCACTTGGCATGATGGTATGGGGTGCCATTGGTTATACGTCTCGGTCACCTATTGTTCGCATTGACGGCACTTTGAACAGAGGACGTTACATTTCAGGTGTGCTACGACCGTGACTCTACCCTTCATTCGATCCCTGTGAAACTCTACATTTCAGCAGGATAATGCACGACCGCATGTTGCAGGTCCCGTACGGGCCTTTCTGGATACAGAAAATGTTCGACTGCTGCCCTGGTCAGCTCATTCTCCAGATCTCTCACCAATTGAAAACGTCTTGTCAGTGGTGGCCGAGCAACTGGCTCGTCACAAGACGCCAGTCACTGCTCTTGATGAACTGTGGTATCGCGTTGAAGCTGCATGGGCAGCTGCACCTGTACACGCCATACAAGCTCTGTTTGACTCAATGCCCAGGCGTATCAAGGCCGTTATTACGGCCAGAGGTGGTTGTTCTGGGTGCTGATTTCTCAGGATCTATGCACCCAAATTGTGTGAATATGTAATCACATGTGAGTTATAGAATAATATATTTGTCCAATGAGTACCCGTTTATCATCTGCATTTCTTCTTTGTGTAGCAATTTCAATTGCCAGTAGTGTACATGCTGTCAGATCACAAGACTTCGGTGTTCAATACACATTGCGCTGCGAGCAATCAGCCGGTCTGGGAATCTCTCTCGTAATAACTACATTGCTGTCGTCGGTCTGTGATAGGTTCATAGATGTCTGCAATATCGGGTAGAGAATGAGCAAATGCTATCGCTTTTCGTGGTAGTTCGTTTCATGTGTATTTTATGGGCCGAAAGGTGCAGATATTCTTTCAGAACTCGTTGCTTGCTGCTTCTGGGCGTATCCAGTTATTGTGAAAGTCGGCGAATAAATTTCACAGGACCCTGGTTGTCCTAATTCGGCACGAATAAAGTTTCTTATTTTTGTTCGTACTATTCTGGATCATGCTCCAATTATCACTCGCGATTGCGATGATTTCTGCAAAACGACCAACAAGACGACGCTCCGAGGCTTTCATGACCTCAACGGAACCGACTACTCAAATTTAGCAATCAGTCCCATAACAATCGACTTTTTCGGTATACTGCGTTGATCAACCATTCCACAGAATTAGCGAACAGACACTACGAAAAATTCACAGCATTTGTATTAAGTAATCACTACGACACCACGGTGTTCCGTCGTGTAGCACTCAGCTGCTAGCGAGAAAGTAAACAGATAAAAATCGTTCAACGTTCTATGCTGCCAACTTATTAGAGCAGAAATGGTGGGCCTTTCAAAACTTGCGTTCTTTATGGGACATCATCTATGCTTGTCGACATACATACCTATATACATACAAGAAGTATACAAACACACACATTTTCCGTTTTGTCTGAGACAATGGACACTATGCTGATAGAAATAATTTGAAAATAGTTCCAAACCCCAGGGTCGGGTTTGGGTCGAGCTAGATTTTCAAGAGGTTTCTACTGGTTTATCAGATTAATGTCGCAGTCGCAAGTTCCCTCCCAAATATTTTCAACTGAGATATTCTCTGCCCACTCTCGGCCTATGTGAATATTTGGCTGACAGAAACTGCGTTCCTGAAATGGGATTGATATCAAAGAGCCCAACCGACTCGTTGGAGATAAAATAAACGATCTCTCTTAGTATTATGTACGTAAAACACACAAAACGACGCTATTTAACATACACTAGACTAAAAACATTTTTCTGGGACATATGGTCCTAGAATTAAGTTCAAAATAATCTTCATTCCTCGGTGCTGACCAAGGTTTTCTGGAGGTTTTCCATGTTTGTAAGGCAATCGCCGCAACTGGAAATTACCTCCCAAATGTTTGTAGCTGAGACTCACTCTGTTCCACTACTACTTCGTCTGGTATTTGTTTGAAAAGTCACTGACTCTGCAATGGGTCATTATTCAAACAGCTCAGTTTACCGAGAGAGTGAAAAATATACAAAGTGCCCGCTTCCCCGTTCTGCTCAGCGTGAATCCCGTTCTGTATTAAAGTCTTTGACACAAAAATACTAATCACCACAGCTTCTCTGGTGTCTGTGTCCTAGTATCTTGCGGTATAGGCTAGAATTCGAATCAGCGTCCTTACGTAAAAGCACAAAATCTTTTTAGAGCAGACATGGATTCAAGCCCATGCTTGTAACAATAATAAAAGAAACTGTAGAAATTGCAGTATGTATCAGCAGCTTTAACAGAGATTCAGGAATCGCACCGAGGAGTGGCTAACCGACGCAAAGAAGCAGCGTGTGTGTGTGTGTGTCGCACTTCACGTCATAATGAAAGCAAAGATCGTCGTAGTGACGTTGCATGGTTGGTACCAACGTAATTTGTGTGACGCCGTTACTGCTTCAGCTGTTAATTACTTTCCTTACAACGTTGTATATTCTGGATGACTCGGATTGTCGTAGAGTATTAAGACAACAGGTGCACCAAGAATAATTTACACCTCTGACTATAGAGCCTTCACTAAATAGTCTCTGCACGGAATCGATGAAAGTAAATTAAAAGCTTAATGTGTTATCAAAGTTGTGATGATCTGCTGTTGTCAGATGAACGTGTCGGTTTGTAATGTCTTGACTGTAGGAAGTAACAGTCAACGGCCAGTGGACCTAATTGGGCATCTCTGACTTCCAAATACTCTGGTAGTTTTAGAGGTGTTCATTTGTGTTGAATGAGCAGACGTGATAAGTGTGTGCCCTGGTTAACAGCGTAGACATCCACAAAAAAAGCAGTAGCCCTTGTGTATTCCTGCAGTTTTAGGTACAGGAAGTTAACTAATTCCAGAATACACACAAATTTTCAGATTTAGCATTGACGAAGATTACCACGTTCATGTGGTTTGTCTTTTCTCAAACAGAAGTGTAGCTCTCAAATCACATTTTGTTGAAGTTAAGTTATGGCATTCAATATAACAAATAGAAGGCAAGAAAATATCAAAAGCCATCCATTAACAGACTGCGGGAGTGGCCGAGCGGTTCTAGGCGCTACAGTCTGGAACCGCGCAACCACTACGTTCGCAGGTTCGACTCCTGCCTCGGGCTTGCATGTGCGTGATGTCCCTAGGTTAGTGAGGTTTAAGTAGTTCTAAGTTATAGGGGACTGATGACCTCAGCAGTTAAGTCCCATAGTGCTCAGAGCCATTTGAACCATCCGTTAACGTCATTAGATGTGAAGATTTTTCAAGCAAAGTGTTGCAGGTGATATCAGAGTTGCATAAGCATTTTCCTTTTACGTCTATTTCCTGTTTCTCCACTCTGAAAAGTTATCATCAAAGCCATTTTTCTCAGTTGTCTTTGTTCATAAGTAGCACAGTTTTCTCCGTGCCTCTTTTTCTTTATATCTACTGCAGATTTTTAATTTTCAGTGCAATCCAACAGTATAGATGTATGAATATTTTCTAACATTAGTCTCTAAGCCGTTCCATGCCACTGGCTGGTTCATATGAGGATGTTGCTTCAAACCATTTTAAACTGATAGTTGTAGTAATATTGTAAAAACGTACTTTACATATACCCCCCGAAATATGTTAAGCTTTTCTGTATCAAAGTAACCTATATTCAACAACATATCAACTGATAGCTACCAGTCGTTTAGGAACAACAGGTTTTGTTTATCTGCCGTCAAATTTACTTTTTGGAGCACGATACGTCTTCAAATTTATCGAACCAGTTATACAAACTATGGCAATAATGGAATCTCGTCTGCTCTTAGATAAATTTTTGCTCATGCTGACTGTTGATCTGCTTGTCTAATCATTATGCAATCGTGGAAGCAGATGACTGTAAATCTAATTAAACGCGGAAATGCTGTAAAATAAAAAATCGTCAACTGAAATCAAGCTGTCAACTACATTTTAATTTTGTTTCAAAGAGAGTAATACTGGTAAATAAAATACCTCATATTACGCAGTCACATAAGGGCAGTCAAGATCAGCAGTGAATTCGGGTACTTGTTGCCGTGGAAGACGTAAACAAGAGCAACAATAGTTAAGTATTTGTTTTTAAGAATGGATGAGACTTCACAAATGCATGTACACGGAATAAAGCGGCGATCAAAGAATGTGTCATGCAGGGATAAATCTTCAGTACAAGCATATTTTTTCAAATATCTGCCTGTTTCTATCCCCCATTTGAACAGTTTCTGAGGGTATGTTTCTTTGGGCACTGAATGGTACGTTAAGTTAATTTTTTTCTTTGCAAATTCACGGGGTACAAAAATTAGTACCACGACAGCAATCAAAAAATAAATCATGCCACCTCACCATGGAAACAGGGGGAAAACCTTTTAAAAAGAAAGAAAAGTGCGATACACTTGCGCAGGCTGGAGCGTGCTGTTCGATGGAAGATATTGGGAGCGATTTACTTTTTCTTAACTTCCGAAAGTACAAGACAACGGTAGTAACACTGGCTCATAAGGGAATGATGGGTTGGCATACATTGCAATTATGTGGTCTTAACCTGTTGCCTAAAACTTGCAGTTGGAGTAATATAGGACCCTGATAGTTTAGTTACGACTCTGCCACGTCACACATACGTAAGCACCCTATCTGATCACCGGCATGCATTATGTCCATTGTGCATTCCGACGGATTTTAGCAATTCCAAAGGGACAATGCGACACCCGACACGTCCAGAATTGCTACAGAGTCCCTCCTGGAACACCCTTCTGAGTTTAAACATTCCCGCTGGCCACCTAACTCCGCAGACATGAACATTATTGAGTATATCTGGGATGCCTTGCAACATGCTGTTCAGAGCAGATCTCCACCCCTTCGTACTCTTACGGATTCATGGAGTCAATGCCCTCTAGCACTGCTCCAGACAGTAGTCGAGTCCATACCACGTCGTGCTGCGGCGCTGACGTGCGCTGGCGGAGGCCCCACTCGATAGTACGCAGCTATACCAGTTTCGAATCTTCGACTCTTCAGCGAACATGTAGGCACCAGTTCCTTCACCTAAGAGCATAGCAAGTCTAGTGAGTTTCCAGTCCTAATTCGCCCAAATCAGTCCCGAAATAAGCGAGTCTGTGGTCCCTTCGTCAGGTATGCACTTCTGCTGCGCATGTCTCCATACTCATTCACTTCTGCAACAGCAGATGATTATACACTCCTGGAAATTGAAATAAGAACACCGTGAATTCATTGTCCCAGGAAGGGGAAACTTTATTGACACATTCCTGGGGTCAGATACATCACATGATCACACTGACAGAACCACAGGCACATAGACACAGGCAACAGAGCATGCACAATGTCGGCACTAGTACAGTGTATATCCACCTTTCGCAGCAATGCAGGCTGCTATTCTCCCATGGAGACGATCGTAGAGATGCTGGATGTAGTCCTGTGGAACGGCTTGCCATGCCATTTCCACCTGGCGCCTCAGTTGGACCAGCGTTCGTGCTGGACGTGCAGACCGCGTGAGACGACGCTTCATCCAGTCCCAAACATGCTCAATGGGGGACAGATCCGGAGATCTTGCTGGCCAGGGTAGTTGACTTACACCTTCTAGAGCACGTTGGGTGGCACGGGATACATGCGGACGTGCATTGTCCTGTTGGAACAGCAAGTTCCCTTGCCGGTCTAGGAATGGTAGAACGATGGGTTCGATGACGGTTTGGATGTACCGTGCACTATTCAGTGTCCCCTCGACGATCACCAGTGGTGTACGGCCAGTGTAGGAGATCGCTCCCCACACCATGATGCCGGGTGTTGGCCCTGTGTGCCTCGGTCGTATGCAGTCCTGATTGTGGCGCTCACCTGCACAGCGCCAAACACGCATACGACCATCATTGGCACCAAGGCAGAAGCGACTCTCATCGCTGAAGACGACACGTCTCCATTCGTCCCTCCATTCACGCCTGTCGCGACACCACTGGAGGCGGGCTGCACGATGTTGGGGCGTGAGCGGAAGACGGCCTAACGGTGTGCGGGACCGTAGCCCAGCTTCATGGAGACGGTTGCGAATGGTCCTCGCCGATACCCCAGGAGCAACAGTGTCCCTAATTTGCTGGGAAGTGGCGGTGCGGTCCCCTACGGCACTGCGTAGGATCCTACGGTCTTGGCGTGCATCCGTGCGTTGCTGCGGTCCGGTCCCAGGTCGACGGGCACGTGCACCTTCCGCCGACCACTGGCGACAACATCGATGTACTGTGGAGACCTCACGCCCCAAGTGTTGAGCAATTCGGCGGTACGTCCACCCGGCCTCCCGCATGCCCACTATACGCCCTCGCTCAAAGTCCGTCAACTGCACATACGGTTCACGTCCACGCTGTCGCGGCATGCTACCAGTGTTAAAGACTGCGATGGAGCTCCGTATGCCACGGCAAACTGGCTGACACTGACGGCGGCGGTGCACAAATGCTGCGCAGCTAGCGCCATTCGATGGCCAACACCGCGGTTCCTGGTGTGTCCGCTGTGCCGTGTGTGTGATCATTGCTTGTACAGCCCTCTCGCAGTGTCCGGAGCAAGTATGGTGGGTCTGACATACCGGTGTCAATGTGTTCTTTTTTCCATTTCCAGGAGTGTAGTAGTGTCTGCGCACTCCGATAATAGCCACAGTATTTCCATCTCTTTTGCAGTAGATTCCTAACTCTGCAAAACGTAGGTGAAGACGGCTCCTGGGCTTTCAGAGAAGAAGTGCCCTGCAGGGCTCCTGAGGTGGAAGTGCCCGCCTAAGGTGAACTCTGCTCTGTTCGCCTTTACAGAAACTGTGCTAGCTCTACCAGCATCGGAAACTCTGTAGCTAACTATAGTAAAGACTCAGACTTTCGAGCAATAAATTATTCAGAAGTACACAGAAGAGCAAAAGAAACTGTCACACCTGCCTTATTCCGTGTAGGGCACCCGCGAGCATCAAGAAGTGCCGCAACACGACGTGGCATTGACCCGACTAACGTCTGCTGTAGTGCTGGAGGGAACAGACACCATGAATCCTGCAGGGCTGTCGATAAATCCGTAAGAGTACGGCGGGGGGGTGGGGGTGGGGGGAGGGAGGGGCTGCAGATCTCTTCTGAACAGCGCGTTGCAAGCATTCCAGATATACTCGATAATATTCATGTCTGCGGAGTTTGGTGGGCAGCGGAAGTGTGTAAACTCAGAAGAGTGTTCCTGGAGGAACTCTGTAGCAATTCTGAACGTGCGGTGTGTCGGATTATCCTGCTGGAATTGCCCAAGTCCGTCGGAATGCATAACGGATATGAACAGGTGAGGATGATCAGACAGAATGCTTACGTACTGCTTACCTGTCAGAGTCGTATCTCGACGTATCAGGCGTCCAGTATCACTCCTAATGCACACGCCCCACACCATTACAGAGCCCCCACCAGCTTGAACAGTCCCCTGCTGATATGCAGGATCAATGGATTCATGACGCTGTTCCCATACCCGTACACGTCCGTCTGCTCGATGCAATTTTAAACGAGACTCATCCGGCCAGGAAACATGTTTCCAGTCATTAACACTGCAATGTCGGTGTTGACGGGTCCAGGCGAGGCGTACAGCTCTGTGTCCTGCAGTCATACAGAGCACACAAGTGGGCTTTCGGATCCGAAAGCTATTATCGATTATGTTTCGTTGAATGTTTCTCACGCTGACAGTTGTTAATGGCCGAGCATTGAAATCTGTTGCAAGTTGCGGAAGGGTTGAACTTCTGTCACGTTGAACGATTCCCATTCTTGCAGGATTTTTTTTTTTCCGGCCGCAGCAATGTCGGAGATTTGATAATTTACCGGATTCTGATATTCACGGTAGATTTGTGAAATGATCGTACTGGAAAATCTCAACTTCATCGCCACTTCGGACATGCTGTGTTCCATGGCTCGTACGCCGACTA
This sequence comes from Schistocerca piceifrons, assembly GCF_021461385.2. Lineage (NCBI taxonomy): Eukaryota > Metazoa > Arthropoda > Insecta > Orthoptera > Acrididae > Schistocerca > Schistocerca piceifrons. The sequence goes on from NC_060141.1 coordinate 790,936,021, forward strand.
TAACACAACGTTCAGAGTCTCGTAAATCTTGGTAACCTGCCATTGTAGCAGCAGTACCCAATCTAACGACTGCGCCACACACTTATCGTTTGATATAGGCGCTGCCGACAGCAGCGCCGTATTCTGACTACTTACATATCTCTGTATTTGAATAGACATGCGTATAAAAGTTTCTTTGGCGCCTCTGTGTATATTATCAACATCAATTCCCTGACATGTTTTGACTTGATTAACCAATGGTGTTAACTGTCTCTAAAAGTGAGGGCAGAAGTTCAGATTTCTGTCCCGCCAAGAATGTCATTTTCCTCCTTCCCAATAAGAGTGGAGGTATGTACACCTGAGTCCTTCCCCCGTATACCAACATTTTTCTCTAGCCATTAAGAGGTCGATTTACAAGTTTAATTAAGAACACTTGGCTGCCTCCTTTCTCACTATAGCGTCATTCTTTGTTTTCAAAGCGTGTTGTGCTTTTTACCCAGCCTCGTAGATTCGTATCTGTCCAAAAAGCATTCTTAGAGTTCCTCACGGTCCTGAAGTTTTCCAGACTCTTATTTTCGTCAGACCTTCCTCCGTTATTAGTGGCTCTGGACGATTTCAACCTCCTTCAAACCCCAGCTGCAGCGACCACCTTTGAGTACTGGGCTTTTCGAAAGATATATGTTTACGACCCTCTATTGCGCCCCCAGGCGGTAATGTCCCATTGTAGCTCGCCTAACTTGTAATAGCTCGTACCTGAACGCGTACTCAGGTGCAATAACCATCTCACGACTTTATGGGATCCAAATGAATGATAGCTTTTGCGTCAGTTTGGCAAAAACTGGCATCTGCGACCAGGTCTGAATTCGTGTATTAAGGACCTATCTGCGTCCTCGTGACAACAGTGCGCTACTGTTGCGTTAAAGAAGACTACTCCCGTAGTAAGGGACAATTAGCACGGCGGAACGCAGACGCCGCAGTCCGGTTTGGGTGGCCGCGGCCCGCACGTATTAAAACGGGCCGCGGCTGACCCAGCGGCCCGTATCGATCACGCCGCACTTGTCGGCGGGCGGCAGGCGCCGCTCTGTCTGCCGCCAGCGGGGTTCCCTCTGACGGCCCCACCTCCGCCACCAGCACCAGACACCACCACAGTCTCGGCAAAGTGCTGCGAACACAGCGGTTTCTTTGACTGCTGCTGCTACGCACAAAATTTTCTGCCTTAATAACACAGTGGTTTACACAGCGTCTCAACTAAAATTATCTAATTTATTTTTAAAGAAGTGCTGCATATGTGTGTGGGTCACGTGGAGCACATGTTTGTTATACAAGGTAAAAGTTATTAAAGTTACTTTGCGTGATGTAGCCACTAGCTACAATTTGCAACGTATTCTTCTACAACTTGACCGCTTCATGCGACTTGTCCATTAAGCCTACTGCATCATTTAATCCTCTGTCTTGACAGAAAACGTTGAGGCCCCAAGTATGTATGCTAATTGCAATGCTACTTCGTATTGTCCATCTGAGCCATTTGCTCGCTATCGAGTTTCCAAGTATCAGCAAGTCCTCCGCTTCCACTCCCCACCCCACCCCCATCCCCACTTCCTAAAATTAGCGTAACAGTGGAGGTTGAGCATGTAGATTTTTCATGGCCGAATACAAAAATGCTAGTTATGATGGTTTTATAAGGTTCGGATTATTTACTGGATGAATATTGTGACCCAATCAAGCCAATAAAAGAGTATGAAACATACGAAACCAGTGGGTATCGATAGCTCCCGTTACGTAAAAAAGATTTCGTATGAACAAATATTCGCAAAATATTCGTTGTTTCACTTTTAAACATTCATATTGCAGGTATTTGAATTAATGTTGAAGCATTTCATTTAAATTTCAGTAAATTCATTTTTATTAATTGTTTCAAAGATGTACGAGAGTATTATCGACGAAATTGTAAACTCTATGATTAGCATGTTATCTTTGTTCTGTTTCGTTGTGCAGTCTTGGCGGAACCGTAGTTGTAAATCGGCGTTCTTGGCGGGAATGTGAGGTGGTTGACGGAAGAACTATTGTCCGAGCGTTGCCCAGATAATTAATGTACCGCAACCATTTTTTTCTGAGCCGAAAACAAAGCTACGAATGCGAAACGTTATCTACGTATTACACACATCAAAAAAGTTTTGCATCACCACCATTCCCAGAACACCTGAAGATAGACGTTGTCTGTGGATATTGTACCACAGAGACAGACTCTTTGACTGTTCAGAAATGTCACTAAACCCGCCAAATATGTAAACAACCATGCATGAGCAGCGCCTATTAGACGGAGGGAGTCCAACAGCCGACTAGTTCCAGGAAGGAGGTACACGGCTCGTGTTGTCTGTTGTTCAACCATGCATAGACGCTCAATACTGCTGTTCGATCGCGTCCGCATTGTTACTTTGTGCCAGGAAGGGCTCTCAACAAGGGAAGTGCCCACGCGTCTCGGAGCGTACCAAAACGATGTTCTTCAGACATGGAGGAGATTCAGAGAGACAGGAACTTCCTATGAGATGCCTCGCTCAGGCCGCCCAACGGCTACTACTGCAGTGCATGGCCGCTACCTACGGATTACGGCTTGGACAAACCCTGACAGCAACGCCACCATGTTGAATAGAACTAGTCGTGTTACGACTCAAACTGTGCGCAACAGCCTGCATGATGCGCAACTTCACTCCCGATGTCCATCTTGACGTCCACCTTTGCAGCCACGACACCGTGCAGCCCGGTACGGATGGGCCCAACAACATGCCGAATGGCCCACTCAGGATTGGCACACGTTCTCCTCACCGATGTATGTAGCATATGCCTTCAACCAGACAATCGTCGGAGACATGTTTTGAGGCAACCCGGCCAGGCTGAAAACCTTAGACACAGTGTCCAGCGAGTGCAGTAAGGTGGAGGTTCCCTGCTGTTTTGGGATGGCATTACGTGGGGCCGACGTACGCCGCTGGTGATCATGGAAGGCGCCGTAACGGCTGTACGATATGTGAATGCCATCCTCCGACCGACAGTGCAACGATATCTGCAGCATATTGCCGAGGCATTCGTCTTCATGGACGACATTTCGCGTCCCCATCGTGCACATCTTGCGAATGACTTCCTTCAGGATAACGTCATCGCTCTACTAGAGTGGCCAGCATGTTCTCCAGACCTGAAACCTATCGAACATGCCTGGGATTGATTGGAAAGGGCTGTTTATGGACGACGTGACTCACCAACCACTCGGAGAGATTCACGCCGATTCGCCGTTCAGGAGTGGGACAATCTAGACAAACAGTGCCTTGATTAGCTCGTGGATAGTATATCACGATGAATACAGGCACGCAGCAATGCAAGAGGACGCACTACTGGGTATCAGATGTACCGGTAAGAACAGAAATCTGGACCAACACCTCTGAAGGTCTCGCTGCATGGTGGTACAATACGCCATGTGTCGTTTTCCTGACAAGGACTAAATCGACTAGTGGGTGTCAGGAGTGTCTAAGATTGACAAGAACATTGTTGTGTTACACATCGCAGTGCAAACTGTCGTTCTCGACCGCGTAATGAGTATGAATGAACACTCAAGGGAACGGGTTATTCCATTGACGCCATCTGTTTCATCTCTAGAGGCTTCATACTGTCGATTTTCAGCGGTGATGTGTCCGGAATATATTCTTCAGCCACTCATAAGAAAACCGTGTGATCTGAATGCTGGACGTAGAGGCATCAAGAGAAGGGGGGAGGTGTGTGGATGACCTTCCTGTCATGTTGCATTTCCAAGGCGTAGAGTAAATTATTTAAAAAAGTTGAATCTTGTGGAATAAGAAGTCCGCTCAAATTTCTTGGAAATTGGAAATTTATGGTACGTTCTATGGGACCAAACTGCTAAGGTCATCGTTCCCTCGGCTTACACACTACTTAATCAAACTTAAACTAACTTACGCTAACGACAACACACACATACCCATGCCGAAGGGAGGACTCGAACCTCCGACGGGGGGAGCCGCGTGAACCGTGGCAAGGCGCCCCTGACCGAACGGCTACCCTGCGTGGCTCAAATTTGTTGAATTTATGAAGTGCAGCAAGGAGGAGTACTTCACTATAGGAACAACGAAGGAACTTTGAGAATATTGGAATAATAATAAAAGAAAAGCCATTGCGGAATAACTCGTAATGAAAGGAAACATCCCTATTCTCCAACCGATATTTAGATTTCCTATGAATTCTTAAACCGGCTATGAGGAATGTCGGAATGGTTCCTTCGAAAAGGGGACGGCCGATGTCTGTGGCATTCCTTGTCTAATAGAAGACTCTGCTCCGTATCTAAACGACCTCCCCGTCGGCAGGACGTGAATCCCCCATCATCTTTCTCTACAATTAACACCAAAGAAATGCCGTTCTGTCACTGTGTAACTGTGGCGAAAGGATATAAACCGCATCTTCTTGTCATGTGGAAAGTGCAAACATTCTAGACAAAAATGTCATGCGATAGTTGGTCCAGTTCCCACAAAACATTGTGTTAATATTCTTCTTTACAATTTGAAAGTTTTTACGGTACTTAATAAAGTGATACAGAGAACTGAAGGGATAAAAATTTAAATATATTTCTAAAACGTTACGTTAACTGTGTATTTTAGCAATCTCATTAAAAGGTGCCGGATGTTACACACGATCTTAACAAATCTTAAGTAAGCTATTTGCAATGTAAGATGGTCGTTGTAACGTACTAATTTCAGTGCGCAAATAGGCTAGTTGTAAGTTTTGGGCACATTTACACTTCAGATTGTTATAGGCTTATCCATTGTTCTACGTCATCCGCCTAAATTGTATCACAATGGTAATGATATTCTTCATCCCGGTAGCCGTCTACGACTTAGTCATGTATATACGCTTTTTTTGTTGGTGCTACATTCCTTTCTGGCAGGATCTGAGCAACATGCAATCAACTGCTGGCTTTATTGCTCCTAAATTTTCGGAGTGGTATGACTCGTGCTTGTAGTAGTAACGCACATAATTATTTACTGCAAGTATTAGTTGCCAAGATGATGTAATTGGAATTTATTTCATTTTGGACTGCAATTTCACACTCCGTATGTGTTACAGGTAAAATACAGCCCTTTCAGAGCATAGTTTTCTGTCAGCCACATAATAAAAATGCCACTGTCAGAGGAAAAGTAAGGAGTGTGTTTTAACGGATACAGTTCACTGCACTACGGAGAAATAAGTAAAAAAACGCATTTGCATTTGCATCAACTAGCAACAGATAAACCCACAAAACATATCTACGACAAGTGGAACTGTCTCTCTTTCACTCCATTTCCGCACCTATTGAGAATATTTGGTCATTCTTGTGGGAAAAGAAACACGTATTTAACAAAGCTACTGGAAACCAACACACCTACTGCATGTATGCATTCCTTCAGCGCCTCAACAAAGAAAAAAAAATGCTATGGTGATTGACCACCAGCATCATTTGTACATAGAAACCTTTTTTCAAAATTTCCCGTATCAAGTAAAGACTCGTGAACTGTCAACGAAACGTTTCGTAAAATAGGTGCTATTGTTATACAAATCGCGTTACGAGCTCATAGGTTATGGGATGTAGTTCTCCCGTTCAAGGATGACACGCAAGAGAGATTAGTTGGATGACCATGATGTTAGTAGTTGTTTGGTGGGTTACCATTTCCGTAATCTAAACTCTTTTGTATAATAGTCAAGATACGTTTCTGCATTTCACATTAAAGATTTAGCATTTTCTTTGTACGCGTAATTCGGCACTGAAAGATTACGTAATCAAGAGAATATTTGCTTGTACAGAAAAATGTGGGATCATCATCGCTGTTCATTCCCAGTTTTCGTACTGTCTAGCGTCTTAACAACTATATTCGACTTTCAGTTGTCATCTTCATAATGAAACAGCAATGAATATTATAAAAATAGCAGGTAATTTCTTACGTTATTCATACAGAATTGCTGAAGATGAACTGTACTCGCTGAGTTACCAGCAACGGAAATTTTATTTAATAGGCAAATGCCCTCTTATACTGATAAAAGCCTTAGAATAGGCAGTAAAATAATTACGTTCAGCGGCTCGTGTTTCATCTTTTTCCTTTGTAAGACTCATAGAAACGGACACACACACACACACACACACACACACGGAATACACTTGCTTTTTACTGACACACTACGGTCTCATTTGTAAATGAAATTGCTTCTAGCCAAGAATTTTCGCGGTCTGTTCTTGGCTGTAATGCAAATTCTGGAACTGGAAGTCCCCGTTTTAATACTAACAGTTGGATAGCAGTTTGTCCTACTCCCACCTCACTGGGATCTGAGACGGAAAACTGAACTCTGATTTCAGCGCTGCCCTACTGAGTTGTGAATACAGTGGAAAAAAGTAGAAGACGGACGCTGACCTTCCATTCTGCGGTCCCACGTTGCCGCTGTCGAAGGATGAACTGGCGCTAATGTCCTCGTCAGCGATGGCCCCGGACTCCATCCCCAGTGGCGCGACGCATTGTGCTGCAAGGAAACAGGAGCCATCAGTACACACTGTAAAAAGCTCTTCAAAATTTAATGAACACTGCTTCAGATCACGAGTAATGAGAATGACTGACATTCTGGATTCTTCCTTCTTTGCATTGTGCGCTGCACCGTATTAGTAGCAAACATATGCATTACGATGGACAATTTATATGGGCAACAACCACTGATCCTCTATGTTTTAAAGTTTCTATGAGTACTAGTTCTAACAACAGTTGTAGTGTTCTTCTACTCATATGATTTCAAACATCGTGTTAGCATAACTTCGAGGACATAATATGAACACAATAACTTGGATGGAGAAGGTAAGAGAAACGGGAAGAAAGAGAGGGACGTAACAAAAGCTCGGACTGTGTGAGAATGTGGCAGACCGTCGCCTTTTCAGCAGTCTCCTTGAGTGATTTAGGGTCATCAGAATCGTATTCGTTGGCAGGTAGCTGAACACTGGTTGTCGCGAACGTAAGTTCAGTGTCTTAAATACTGCGAAAACTCGGTCAGTATGACAGTAGAAAGCGCATCTGGCTGACCTCTGTCGTAACCCACGTAATGTAACTGTCATACGTGACACCAAAGCGCGACAATGGTGCAGGTACTTTCAAGCAGGATTCACGGATTTCGTGATGCAAACAGTCAGGTAAGGAAGCGACTGCCAACCTATGATTTGTTTCACTAAGTGGATAAGATGATGCCAGAAAATAGGCTACGAAGCACAATTCAGAACACGCGAAGAGGAATATTGTCATCAGGCACTATCTTTCTCCATTACAAGGGTCTGCCTCACACTGCAGCTGCAACAAAGAACCTGATGAAGCGTTTTCAATGGGAAGCGTTTGATTATCCATGATTTCAGACTTGGCTGCTTCTTAGTTTCATCTATTTGTACACATGAAATGCTGGCTATGAGGACAGCAGTTTGGTACAGGCAACGAACTGCAGACCAGTGTAGAGAATTGGCGGAAACCACGGCTGCGTTCTACGACGAGGGTATTCCAAAGTTGGTACCACGCTACGACATGCTTAAGTCGGAGCGCCGACTATGAAGAAAGGTAGCTAGAAAGTGTACTAAATATTGCAAATACAAAATTTTTAATTTTCACTGAGGTTTCCATTTTATCACCTTTTCAGAACTTGGAAAAAAAGATTATTCTTGGTTAATTTTGAAGGTACATTCTGTGTATACGTGGATACTGTCCGTAGAATATGTTGCAAAGGGAGTTGGTAGTAAGGAAGTAATAGATTTAAAACGTTATGCATGATGCTGAAGTTTACTTGCATGAATAGCCAACACATAGAAAGCTATAAACATTTTTCCTTTCATTACTTTTAGTGTGTGTCTGCGAGCTTTTTGAGAGAGTCAGGGAGGTAAAGTACTGGATGAATATTGTGTAGGTAATTTGTGCGTTGTGACTAACGCTGATTAAGGTCGTATATACAGTTTTTAAGTTTAATACTTGAATTATTATGTTAAACCTTTAACGTAAGATTATACTTATCTATCAGTAGATTAAACAGCATTTATCATTTTAAATTCGTTGTATAACAATACGAAAAAAGGAAATAAATTTTTTGCTGCTTCTGGAGGCCGTCAAATAGGCAACCACCATATGGAACGGGTGATCATAGCCGCCCGGTAACACAGATATGCTGGAGTTAGAATGGAAAGATCCGCAGCGGTAGCCCACATAAAGATCCGCCAGGTTCATAGTTTCCATTTGTACAACTCCTTTCTCTAATCCCAGTGAATGACCTCAAAAAAACTGACGTAAAATTATGGGTGTCTGTACATATAAACCATCTTCAGATCTTAATAAAACAGTAGAAGCTATATATGTTCCTAAAACAATTAATACAGGGTGACATTGTCAGGAAACGCGAAGAGAGTTGTCTTGTCAGCGTCGAATAGGTACAATAATACAGTGAATGTCATGCTTCAGTGTCGGAATAATCATAATACGAACGGTTCCGCTGTTCATATAAACTGGGGAGCAATTGTGAAATGAGAAAAATGAGTGAGTATACGTAAGTATTCCATTACAGAATATTCTGTTTCGACCTAGGAGTACTGTTTTGGCCAGATGAAACTAGAACCTTCACTTTATTACTTGAATGATAAAAAGATTTTCTTAAGTTGATACAATCCTTTGCCACAGGAGTGCTTGGTACTTTGAAACTCGTTGACTGTTACAGCGTTACTTAATGAACTAATTAACAAACTCGTCTCTTGAAGAACGATATTCAACATTTACAAAAGTACATCTCAGACTACGACTTGAACAAATATTTAATCGTACTCGATGATGTTGACTGCTTCCGTTGCGGTCACGAACTGGGAAAGTGCTTGCATCTTCGGCTCTATATTGACCTCTGTACTGAGATAGAGGGCGCGCCTTCTTCAGCTTCACCCATTCGTCGTTGCGGACTGCAGGGAGACATCGCCCAGTGATTGTGGTATCGATATGCACTGCCGGCTTTGGTGTGACACCGCGTTTCCTGGACGATATAACAGGTACAAGGACTTTTCGGACACTCTGTAATGATTCTCTTATACTGACGAAAACGTATAAGAGTGGGTGGGGAAAGTGATTGGGCTGTGTATTAAGTAAAAAAAAAATTGTAATATGTCGTCAGGGTGGATGGTGGGGGACAATGTCAAAACTTGTCAAGGCGACAATTTACACTCGTTACGCCAGTGCAAAGCATCAGTCATGACTTGGTATTCCTGCGATCTAAGGATATGGAGTCTAACTATCCACGCAGTCATAGTGCAGTTTCATGCTGATGAGTCAAAGCAGTATGAAAACTGTCCACTGCGAGATTGACTGGCACATTCTGGTGATGTCGAGGTAAGAAATGTGTGGAAGGAGAGAAGAGAGCAATGGGGAATAGTTCTAGCGAGCGTATGGAGCACAAATGGAGTAATCCACTAGCTTAACTGGCTGTAACATATTCACGATGCCTGAGAACAAGCGTCTCGGAAATGGCGAAGCTAGTCCGTTGTTCCTTTGCTACTGTCGTGAGAATCTATGAAACTTGATTGAAGTACCACGAAACCACGACTAGATGACGAGGTGCTGGGCGTCCAAGTCTCATAACAGAACATCCAGTGGCAGACTTATATGCACTACAGCGAATTATAGACATCGACCTGCGGGAACAAGGTACAATGGTGGAACAAGCTGTTCCAAACACGCCATTCATTGTGCACTGGTGAACACTGTGGTGTCACCGCCAGACACCACACTTGCTAGGTGGTAGTTTAAATCGGCCGCGGTCCATGTAGTACATGTCGGACCCGCGTGTCGCCACTGTGATCGCAGACCTAGCGCCACCACCAAGGCAGGTCTCGTGATACGAGAGTGGACTCGACCCCAGTTGTACGAGAACCAAGCTACCGGCCAGTTGTACGCGAACCTAGCTATCGCCCAGTGGTACGAAGCCTTTCTCTCTCATTAGCCGAGAGACAGAATAGCCATCAGAAGTTAAGGGCTAAGAACTAGCAAGGAGCCATTTGTATCAGTGCCTATAGCGTACGAGTATTCCAGAGAGATGTATTCCAAGGATAAATAAAAGTTAAGTAAAAAGCATCTACATACTTTTCTTCGTATTCATTTATAAGTTCTCATGTTCCAGACTTCACGCCCGTCTGCTTATTGCCGTTCGTGCACTATCGGCCACAGCATTAGTCTAGCGTGCCTTTCTTTTGGCTACTACCGTGTGGCGTAACAGTCTTGTTACGTCACTACAGATTGGCGACGAGATAAAGAGTTTGTATTACTTTGTTTGTACCATTGATGACGTTTCAAGTGTTCTGATTGTTTCTATTTGTGTCATGGCTTCGCCACATTCTCCAGATGTACTGTCCGAATTTTATCGCTTGCAGAATCAGCAGACGCAGGCGTTACTGGATGCCCTTGGACAGCTCGTCCAGGGTCAACGTACCCTTCAAACCGATGCGGCCGCCGCCGCTTCTTCGCTACCGCTGCCACTGAACGCTGTTGCACCTCCCTTTCGACCATACGTGGCAGCCGATGAGACCTGGCAAGAGTGGTCTCGCCAGTTCCACTTTCATCTAGAAGCCTACAGAATTCAAGGTAAAGAGCGGCAGCCGTTTTTGCTTTCTTGTGTCGGTGTGTCCACATACCGTGTGATAGTGAAATTGTTTCCCCGGCGAGACGTAGCAACTCTGTCCTACGAGGAAATTTTGTCTGCATTAGATGCCTATTTCAAAGAAACAGTTAATGTGGTTGCAAAACGGTATACGTTTTTTCGTACAAAACGTACGGCCGGTCAAACTAATAGGGAGTGGGTAGCAACATTGCAAGGACTTACTAGGGACTGTGCCTTTGAATGTGACTGTGGTCTTTCTTATTCAGATACAATGGTGCGTGATGCAATTGCACAGAACGTTTCTGATGTTCGCTTACGGGAGCAAATTTTGAAACTAGTTAATCCCTCCCTTCAACAAGTGATAGACATATTGGATAGACAGGACACACTTGACTGTGCTCAGGAATCTTTTGAAACTTCGCCAGCCGTGTGTAACATTAACCGGCCCGCTGGACGCGCTGTGCGACCCGGTAACCGGGCCTCGCGCACGGACGCACAGCGACCGCCGCGTGCTAAGCCAGGTGTGCCGCGCCAGCCCACAAATGTAGTGAAATCATGCCCGCGGTGTGCTACTAGACATTCGCGTGAACAATGCCCGTCACGCCAAGCTATTTGCTTTTTCTGCAATAAGAAAGGACATGTTCAAAGTGTTTGCCAGAAAAAGCTCAGATCAGACAATCACAATCATTCCAGGCCCTTTGCTTCGCGCCGGAATCGAACCAAGGACACTCAGGCTCGTGGACCTTCGCCTATGGACATTCATGTCGTTAATTCCACTTCGTCCAGTGACACTTTCTCTAACTGTAACTGTGTTCGTCCCACAAAAACTGTGCGTCGACGTCGCCGGAAATCACGTGAATTAGCAAGTGATTCTGTACCAGTGTCTGTTCCAATTGCACAAAACAGTCGCTCTTGTCGTCAGCAGGACAATAAACTTTTTGTGGACTTAGACTTTGAAGGCAAAGTGATACCATTCCAGCTCGATACCGGAGCTGCAGTTTCATTGCTCAATCACGACACATACAAACAACTGGGCGCACCTCCGTTGCGTGCCGCAAATGTTAAGCTAACTACATATTCCGGACAGAAAATTCCTGTGTTAGGACAGTGCAGCCTTCTTGCCACATACAAGGGACAAACAAAACTTGTGTCATTTTACGTTCTTCGTTCTTCTTCTGCCGTGAACTTGTTTGGTCTAGATTTATTTAAGTTGTTTAACATGTCTATTGTAAATCAGGTCCTATCAGTGAATCAGACTGTGCCTACAGACAGTGTTTCTCGGCTGTGTGACGAATTTGCAGACATTTTTGCACCGGGCTTAGGTTGCGCTAAAAACTATGAAGCACATTTAGAACTGAAGGTAAACGCGCAACCGAAATTTTTCAGGGCGCGCAATGTTCCCCACGCATTGCGTGATGAGGTCGCAAGAACGTTACACGATCTCGAATCACAGGGTGTAATTGAACGTGTGCAAGCTTCTCTCTGGGCCTCACCCTTAGTCATTTTGCCAAAACCTTCCGGAAAATTGAGACTTTGCGTGGACTTCAAGGCCACAGTGAATCCACAGCTAGTGACTGCTACTTTTCCTTTGCCCCGCCCGGAAGATCTTTTTGCTAAACTGTGCCCGGGAAAATATTTTTCAAAGTTGGACCTAGCCGATGCGTACTTGCAAATACCGGTGGACGACGAATCCCAGCGCGTATTGGTGGTTAACACGCATCTTGGATTGTACCGCTTCAAAAGACTGCCATTCGGGTGTGCATCCGCCCCTGCCTTGTTTCAGCAATATTTACAAACTATTTGTGCGTCGGTCCCTACTGCAGCAAACTATCTGGACGATATAGTGATCTCCGGACAGACAGAAGAAGATCATCTTGCGAATTTACGAACATTATTTCAGGTCTTGCGGCAAAATGGTCTTCGCTTGAGGAAGGACAAATGTGTGTTTTTTGCTCGTGACTTACCATACCTGGGACATGTCATTAATGCCCAAGGCATACATCCAAGTCCAGAGCACCTCCGTGCCATACAAGATTTGCCTTCCCCTCAAAATCTGAAACAGCTACAGAGTGTGTTGGGTAAAATTAACTATTATCATAAATATGTGCGCAATGCCTCTTCCATATCAGCTCCGCTTCATCGTTTACGCCGTAAAGGTGTTCCGTTCGTCTGGACGACGGAATGCGAACGCGCCTTTCGCCAGTTGAAATCGGCGTTGCTTTCTAATACTTGCCTTACGCCATTCGATCCCCAGAAACCCCTTTTGTTGATGGTAGATGCATCGGATTTCGGGATCGGTGCTGTGCTTGCGCACAAAGTTGGCTCACATGATCGCCCTATTGCCTTTGCGTCCAAATTGCTCTCGTCTGCGCAAAGAAATTATTCACAGATAGAGAAAGAAGCTTTGGCTCTCGTGTTTGGTGTTACTAAGTTCCATGATTTCTTGTATGGTCGTCACTTTACCATCATCACAGACCACAAACCTTTGACATCGCTTTTTCATCCGAACAAGCCTGTACCTCCACGTACAGCGCAGAAATTCATTCGCTGGTCTATTTTCCTCTCGCAGTACCGCTACGATATCTTGTATCGGTCCACTGCTAAGCACGGCAACGCTGATGCGTTGTCCCGTTTGCCTGTTGCTGAGGATAAAGCATTCGATTCTTCCGAACTTGCTTGCATGTTCATTGATTCGGAAACCGATGAAGTGGTCGAATCGTTTCCGATTGATTTTCGTCGTGTCGCTACAGCCACAGCTGCTGACCCTGTCCTTGCTACTGTTTTACGTTTTGTTGCTACGCAATGGCCTTTGTCAAAGTCTCGGATCGAGGATCCGTTGGTTCGCCGATTTTTTGCTCACAAGGAGAGACTTTTTGTTCGGCGTGGTGTTTTGTTGTTGCGTTCTGATAATGATCAGTCCAGAGTCGTGGTCCCACGTTCGTTACAGTCCTCTGTTTTACGGCTTCTTCATCAAGGACATTGGGGTATAGTGCGAACGAAACAACTTGCTCGTCAGCACTGTACTTGGTTCGGAATCGATGCTGCGATTACGAATATGTGTTCTTCGTGCCCGGCGTGTGCCGAACAACAGTCCGCACCGCCGCGGAAAGTCTTTGCGTGGCCAAAAGCCACTTCCCCTTGGCAACGCTTGCACATTGATTTTGCTGGTCCATTCTGGAATGCTCGATGGTTGGTTCTGGTCGACGCCTTCAGTAATTTTCCTTTTGTTGTCCGGATGTCGTCCACGACGTCCTCCGCCACCATCCAAGCGTTGTCTGCTATCTTTTGCATTGAAGGTCTTCCGCAGACTATTGTTTCCGACAATGGCCCACAATTCATGTCCGCAGAATTTCAGTCATTCTGCCAGGCCAATGGTATTCAACATCTGACGTCCGCGCCGTTTTCGCCTCAGTCCAACGGTGCCGCTGAACGATTGGTCCGGACTTTCAAGTCACAGATGTTGAAATTGAAAGAGTCGCATTCTCGGGAGGACGCATTGTTGCTCTTTTTGTCTTCGTATCGCTCTCAGCCCCGAGATGGTCGCTCGCCGGCTGAGTTGCTCCACGGTCGTCCTCATCGCACCTTGATGTCTTTGCTGCATCCGCCGCATCAGGTTCCTTTGCAGCGGCAGACTCCTGCTTTTGCTCCAGGCGACGTTGTCTTTTATCGCAACTATCGAGGTTCACGGCGTTGGCTCGCAGGGCGCATTCTTCGCTGCCTCGGCCGCGCGATGTATTTGGTTTTGGGGGCCTCTGGTGAGGTGCGTCGGCATCTCAATCAGCTGCGCCTCTGTCGTCGCTCGGGTTCTGCCGCTCCCCGTCTGCTTTCAGCGACGGTGCCGTCCGGTCAGCGCCCTGGGGACCCATCTACTGGCTCGCCTCATCCCCAGGTGTTACCGACGATGCCTTCCATTTTGCCCCATGGCGACGCGCCGCCGCCGCCGCAGCAGCAGCAGCTGCAGCAGCCGCCGCCGCCGCCGCCGACCGCATTCGATGCTTCGTTGCAGCCGCCAGGCGCCTCCCAGGGTCACGCGCCGCCGATCGCTTCCCGTGACCAGATGTCCTCCGCCATGGAACGCCCGCCCGCTCCGGACCACATGACGTCATCGCGCGTCGGCTGCCCCGACGCAATGGACATTGATCCTTCGGTCCCTCCTGTCTCTTTACGGGCGCATACACCACATGTTGACGTGCACCCTGGACTAGTTTTGCAGGCGTTTCCTAGCTCCCCTCGGACCGGATGGCCGGGTGCGGGTGGCACAGCCTCGCCTGTTGTTAGGCTCCCCACCTCATCGCATACGTCAACATGTGGTCCTCCCCACGGCGGGCGGAAGCCTTATTACACGACCGTTCGCCGATTTGCGGGGGAGGAATGTGGTGTCACCGCCAGACACCACACTTGCTAGGTGGTAGTTTAAATCGGCCGCGGTCCATGTAGTACATGTCGGACCCGCGTGTCGCCACTGTGATCGCAGACCTAGCGCCACCACCAAGGCAGGTCTCGTGATACGAGAGTGGACTCGACCCCAGTTGTACGAGAACCAAGCTACCGGCCAGTTGTACGCGAACCTAGCTATCGCCCAGTGGTACGAAGCCTTTCTCTCTCATTAGCCGAGAGACAGAATAGCCATCAGAAGTTAAGGGCTAAGAACTAGCAAGGAGCCATTTGTATCAGTGCCTATAGCGTACGAGTATTCCAGAGAGATGTATTCCAAGGATAAATAAAAGTTAAGTAAAAAGCATCTACATACTTTTCTTCGTATTCATTTATAAGTTCTCATGTTCCAGACTTCACGCCCGTCTGCTTATTGCCGTTCGTGCACTATCGGCCACAGCATTAGTCTAGCGTGCCTTTCTTTTGGCTACTACCGTGTGGCGTAACAGTCTTGTTACGTCACTACAAACACGAGGTTCCACATCAGAAGACTCTCACATATTCCCAAGTGGACCCAACGACATCGTTACTTAAGGCTACAGGGGCTACGGAATCATTGAGACTGGACCTTGGAACAATGGAAATGTGTCACCTGGTACAATGAATCACGTTTGTGGTTGCACCAGGTTGATGGTCGTATCCGGATGCATCGTCATACAGGCGAACGCGTATTCAAAATATGCACGACCCCAACCACACTGGCGTGTGGCGAAAAATAATGTCAACTGGGACAGTCAGCTCGGCATCTATGGGACCTGTGGTAGTAACCTAATGTGGGAGCGTAACAGCACTGGACTATGTGAACATTATTGATGCACACCTGCATCCCTTCAAGTTTAATGTCTTCCCAGTCGGCGAAGGGTCATTCCAGCCTGATAACTGTCCATATCCCAACATCAGAATCATTCTACAGTGGTTTCACGAAAGCGACCTCACTTTGATTTCCTGGAAACAAAGTTGTTATGTGAACCTGACGGAACGCATCTTCTGTCGTGCGGCAGCTCCACAAACTACCGGCTCATAATTTACGAGAATTTCGTGTCCAGCGCCCAGAAGTTTTTCATCACAAACCTCTGAAATACACTACAGGCCATTAAAATTGCTACTCCAAGACGAAATGGAGATGATAAACGGGTATTCATTGGACAAATATATTATACTAGAACTGACATGTGATTACATTTTCAAGCAATTTGGGTGCATAGATCCTGAGAAATCAGTATCCAGAACAACCACCTCTGGCCGTAATAGCGGCCATGATACGCCTGAGCATTGAGTCAAACAGAGCTTGGATGGCGTGTACAGGTACAGCTGCCCATGCAGCTTCAACACGATTCCATAGTTCATCAAGAGTAGTGACTGGTGTATTGTGACGAGCCAGTTGCTCGGCCACCATTGACCAGACGTTTTCAGTTGGTGAGAGATCTGGAGAATGTGCTGGACAGGGCAGCAGTCGAACATTTTCTGTATCCAGAAAGGCCCGTACATGACCTGCAACATGCGGTCGTGCATTATCCTGCTGAAATAGAGGATTTCGCAGGGATCGAATGAAGGATAGAGCCACGGGTCGTAACACATCTGAAATGTAACGTTCACTGTTCAACGTGCCGTCAATGCGAACAAGAGGTGACTGAGACGTGTAACCAATAGCACCCCATACCATCACGCCGGGTGATACGCCAGTATGGCAATGACGAATACACGCTTCCAATGTGCGTTCACATCGATGTCGCCAAACACGGATGCGACCATCCCGATGCTGCAAACAGAAACTGGATTCATCCGAAACAATGACGTTTTCCCATTCGTGCACCCAGGTTCGTCGTTGAGTACACCATCACAGGCGCTCCTGTCTGTGATGCAGCGTCAAGGGTAACCGCAGCCATTGCATCCGAGCTGATAGTCGATTCTGCTGCAAACGTCGTCGAACTGTTCGTGCAGATGGTTGTTGTCCTTGCAAACGTCCCCATCTGTTGACTCAGGGATCGAGACGTGGCTGCACGATCCGTTACAGCTATGCGGATAAGATGTCTGTCATCTCGCCTGCTAGTGATACAGTCATTGGATCTCGACCAACGCGAGCAGTAATGTCGCGATACGATAAACCACAATTTCGATAGACTTCAATCCGACATTTATCAAAGTCGGAAACGTGATGGTACGCATTTCTCCTCCTCACACGAGGCATCACAACAACGTTTCACCAGGCAACGATGGTGATCTGCTGTTTGTGTATAAGAAATCGGTTGGAAACTTTCCTCATGTCAGCACGTTGCGGGTGTCGCCATCGGCGCCAACCTTGTGTAAATGCTCTGACAAGCTAATCATTTGCGTATCACAGCATCTTCTTCCTGTCGGTTAAATTTGGCGTCTGTAGCACGTCATCTTCGTGGTGTAGCAATTTTAATGGCCAGTAGTGTAGCTAGCAAGGGCTTGTAAAAATATGCCACACGTAGTCGCGACTGTTTTGTGTTCCTGAAGTGGACCAGTACGCTAGCCGGCCGGAGTGGCCGAGCGGTTCTAGGCGCTACAGCCTGGAACCGCGCGACCGCTACGGTCGCAGGTTCGAATCCTGCCTCGGGCATGGATGTGTGTGATGTACTTAGGTTAGTTAGGTTTAAGTAGTTCTAAGTTCTAGGGGACCTCAGAAGCTAAGTCACAAAGTGCACAGAGCCAGTACGCTATGATGGAGGTGCTCGTAACATTCTGGCTCATCATCGTACAGGGTAACCCTTCGCCTTACCGGTTTCTTCTGGAAAACCCACCACAGGTCCGTCTGCTGCGCCAGACCGCCTCCTGACCTCGTGACCTCCCCCAGCCTCGTGCACGCTTGACAGCGGTGCTGGATTCGGCCCGCTGTTCGCGCTTCACCTGCCACCCGCCGCCGTCTCCCGTCACGCCCACTCCGGAGTACTGCGCTCTTGTACAGGCCCTCCCCCGGCCGCTCTGCCTGTATTTGTATGCCGGCAGGCGGCAGCCACGGCTACGGCTACAGCCGCCAGCTGCCAGCAGCCACGCGCCTCTGGATGCCCGTCACGAACAGCAGACAGCCAACAGCCGGCACCGGCGGCTCCCCTCCCCCCCCCCCCCCCCCCCGCCCATACGCAGCCACATGCAAGCGAGCGAGCGCCGAACGCGTCCCGAATTCACCACCCCAGTCACGCAGCTCAGACCCGGAATCGTTCGCATACCTGACAGCGACGTTCTAATTCATGCCTACAGACTCAAAATCACCTCTGTTTTCTGTTACGTAACTGGGACGGTAAACTCTCTCTCTCTGTCACTCTCTCTCTCTCCCTGTGTGTGTGTGTGTGTGTGTGTGTGTGTGTGTTTTCCTCCTACTGTTGCGGCCACATGTAGTAAGCGTTGCTTCACGCAGTAATTCTGTCAGAGACGGCAAAGGACTTGGAAGAGCAGTTGAACGGAATGGACAGTGTCTTGAAAGGAGGATATAAGATGAACATCAACAAAAGCAAAACGAGGATAATGGAATGTAGTCGAATTAAGTCGGGCGGTGCTGTGGGAATTAGATTAGGAAATGAGATGCTTAAAGTAGTAAAGGTGTTTTGCTATTTGGGGAGCAAAATAACTGATGACGGTCGAAGTAGAGAGGATACAAAATGTAGACTGGCAATGGCAAGGAAAGCGTTTCTGAAGAAGAGAAATTTGTTAACATCGAGTATTGATTTAAGTGTCAGGAAGTCGTTTCTGAAAGTATTTGTATGGAGTGTAGCGATGTATGGAAGTGAAACATGGACGATAACTAGTTTGGACAAGAAGAGAATAGAAGCTTTTGAAATGTGGTGCTACAGAAGAGTGCTGAAGGTTAGATGGGTAGATCACATAACTAATGAGGAGGTATTGAATAGAATTGAGGAGAAGAGGAGTTTGTGGCACAATTTGACTAGAAGAAGGGATCGGTTCTTAGGACATGTTCTGAGGCATCAAGGGATCACCAATTTAGTACTGGAGGGCAGCGTGGAGGGTAAAAATCGTAGAGGGAGACCAAGAGATGAATACACTAAGCATATTCAGAAGGATGTAGGCTGCAGTACGTACTGGGAGATGAATAGGCTTGCACAGGATAGAGTAGCATGGAGAGCTGCATCCAACCAGTCTCAGGACTGAAGACCACAACAACAACACGCAGTGGAGGGTAGCAAAAGAGAGACAGCCGGCGATCGCGGCATTGCGAAGTAGGCGCGGCACAGATAGCCTTGCCGACAGTTGCAGTCTAGCAACCGGCTGACGCAAGGACGCACGCAGACCGAGCGAAGCCTGGAGAGTGCTCAGTAAGGGAAGTGAGGCCAGCACGCTAAGTTACGGTGCAATATACTGCGGGAGTAATAACAAGAAGCTGCCACCGAGGGTAAAAAACCTCCTCCTGCTGGATATAAATAGTGGAGCGCAGGCAGCAATGGACAGAAGCCATTAGGAAGCAGTTCGGATCTGAGGACGGACGTCGTCCGTGTCCGAATGTTCAATCATCGAGGGTGACAATTCCAGAAGTCTGTTCGGGCTCGCAGGAGTCGTCTGTTCGCCGCCAGATGACTACTTCAGCTCTGGGGGTCGGCCCGAGTTCGGTCGGCACCATGGCTGACTGACTACAGCGAGAAATTCCAGCAGGACCGGCCGCAGCGCGGTCTCGGGCACGGGCGCCACCGGGGACTGACGCCCGGACTCCACGGCAACCCAGGCCCACAGCGCGTGGTCCGTCCATGACGGGACCTCGCGGACATCGCGACTGACGGCTTCCCAGCCGCCGGTGCAGCAGGCGGCGGCAGCGGACCTCACCGCGACGCGGCTCCGTGGGGGTGCCATACTGGGCTGCCGAGCGGCGACGAGTTCATCTCAACCACAGGGCATCCTGACTTCAGCAGAGCACTGGTGGAGCGTGTTGCGCGCATTGTCGTAGAATCTACACAGCAGCAGCCAGGTGGAAGGATCTGCAGGGCTGGGCAGCGACGACGAAGGAGAAATTGTAAAGAAAGCTCAATAAATAATTGTAAAACTCCACGGCGTCTCAGTCTTTGGCGCCGCCACTCTGTCTGCTGATAACAAGTACTGCAGAAGTTGTAACAAGTGGCCATCTGACATAACACTACTGAATCGTGCATCGTCTGACTTTTGTACGAACTTCCGTATGGAGGACATAGACATTGGCGTGCCGGGGGTTGAAAAGTACCTGAAAGGATTGAAAACAAGCAAGTTGACAGGTCCAGTTATTGTACTGATTCAGTTTTCTCATGCAGAGAAGTCAGAATGACCGGTGTGTTTTATTTGAAAAAACTTTCTAAAGCAGAAACAACATAAATACCGTTTCGAGTGACTTTGCTACAATCTTCAGGTCATCAAAACTTTATGATACAAAATGTGTTCATATTGAACTGGATCTCACGCCATTTTTGGTGGTAAGTTCCTATCGGACCAAACTGCTGAGGTCATCGGTGTCTAGGCTTACACACTACTTAATGTAACTTATACTAACTTACGCTAAGGACAACACACACACCCAAGCCCGATGGAAGATTCGAACCTCCTACGAGGGAGTCACGCGAACCTTAGCAAGCCGCCTTAAACCACGCGGCTACCCCGTGTGGCTCGCCAAGTTGTCATGTAGATAAAACGTAGTACATAATGTAAAGGTTTGTCATAGCTAAAACATTTAAAATCAAGAAGCGCCTTGTGCATATAACCGTGCCCAATTGTGTAGCACTCAAAGATGATTGTTACGTCATAAAAAACATAATATACATGTCCGGTTAACGTTAACAGATGAGCTACTGTGTATTTTATTGCATACACTGTTTTTATGACGTAAGAATCACATGTGAGTGCTATGCTAATGTGCATAAGGCGCTTCAAGATTTTAAATGTTTGAATTATGACAAACCTGTCTATTATGTGCTAAATTTTATTTACATGACAACTTGGCATGAGGTCCAGCTCAAAATAACATAAATTTCTGAATACCTGACGACAAAACCGGTTGTATGTAAATAAATATTTATGCGACCTTGGCTTTAGAAGTTCTTACCAAGTTAGCTACTGGATCCTTACATGCATTTATGTGAATCTCTTCTCCAACGGACAGTCCCAAGCAACTGGAAAAGTCCAGGATTGTGAAATAATGGGTCCGCAAAATTACAAATATCCTTAACGTTGGTTTGCTGCGCATATAGAGTGCTCTCAAATTGCCGTTACAAACTTCTTGGAATTGTAGCGGGGAGTGAGTGCATAATATTTGGAATAGGAGACCGTGTTACCGGCGCTTGAAAACATGTTTGGTAGACAGGGATTCAACAGTGTAGTCGCTGTTGGGGGTGGTTACATCAGATCTGCTGATGTCATTTGATATCTGTCCCACCTCTCTGGCCTGGTTCGAGCCCCACTCACGTGTCTGTAAGTGTGAGAGCAACATGATTGAGTACACATTTATAGAATACACCGACATGATCCTTCTGTATGGTGAAGATCACGGTAATGGAGGAACTGCTTGTCTCCTTTGTCACGACCATCACGTCTGTCTCCATCGCGTAACCTTTTCGCCACGGTTACGCAACGGCTTCGAGGAAGGGCAGCTTCACCGTCATGCAGGCGTGATTGTGGTGGTCCAAGGAGACGCCACACACCCGAATTAGAAGAGGCCGTACTGCGTCAAAAAGGTGAAGAGAATCCGTCAATGAGTACACGCGCAATTTATTTCACTAGTAATGATTATAACTGTGAAACAAGTGATCTACTGGGTCGCGACTTATCAATTACTTGTAAAGGTGGTTGCGTTAATAACATGTTTTCAAATGGTTGTTGCACGGAAACGGTACCATACATTTCCGTACACGGGTTCCAATTAAAAACATTATCTCCTCACTCCACTCTACAAGTCCTAGAAGTTTGTACAGGGAATTTGGAACATCCTGTATTCTTCAGGATCGTGTATGTTTGAATGTACACAATTTCGTTGAAGATAAAATAATCTATTCACAAATCTCCATGAATTTGAAACGCGTAACTCGTTGTGAACATCTCATCTTTCACGATATCCTGCGAAATACTGATGAAGGGCAACAGGCAGATTCCATATTCCTATATTACTGGAAAGCGTTTGACATGATTCCCCATTGCTGACTGTTAAACGAATATCCTTATATAGGAAACAGGTTTCCAGAAACGTGAGTAACTCAAAGACTTTTTAAGTAATACAGCCCAGTAGGTTGCCCTGGACTGTGAGTATTCGTCGGAGAGCAGAGTATCGTCCGGAGTTCTTCAAGAAACTACTACTCTTGTTCTCTATACCAGATGTCCCTCCCAATGGCCGGCAGACGCGTCTTCTCTGAAGTTTCGGTAATTATGTAGTGTGTAGCTGGAATCAGCTCAAACATATACTGCTCATCACTGACGCCCAGCGATCACGGAAAGACAGACAAATTTATTTTTAAAGCGAGATTTTTGTGCCCGTTAGATAGAGCGGCCCCCAATTATTCTAGAGCGATGTTTCTTTTATCGATATGTGTTAAAAGGGGCACTAAAGTAAGAAGGATAACCAATACACCAGCAGCGAGTGGGCAGCGCTGCTGCATAGGAATAGCTGCCAGTGCGGTGCTATCGCTCTTGAAATACCGGTTATTCCTCGTGTTTTACTGTACCCGTTAATATGTATCGATGAAACCAATATCGCATTAGACCAATTTGGGGACAGCTCTATCGAATGTGAACAAAAAATTTCAGTTTGCAACGGGACTCCAGTTACCCACAGCAAAAGTGTAATTGTGAGCATGTCCTGAAAAACAAGATAAAAGAAGCCTGAATACACGAATGAGAGACACCCTCTACACATAAACGATTTGAGGGGCAGAGTGAGCAACGATATGCAACTGTTCGCCGATGACGCTGTAGTCTACAGGTAAATGTCGTCCTGAATCCTGTAGCCTCTTAGGAGGCTACAGGATACAGGACTGAACTTCAGTTTAGTGTGATGAATGGCAGCTCGGTTTAAAAGTGGAAAAATGTAAGTTAAACATGACATGCAATCCTTAAAAGTTTGAATACAGTATAACTAACGTGTTGGTTGACGCAGTTAAGTGGATTAAATATGTGCCTGCAAAACCTTGCAAAATGATATGATATGAAATGGAACGAGGACGTAAGGTCGGCTGAAGGAGGGCGAAAGGTCAACTTTATTGCCAGAGTTACAGGAAAGTGCAGGAGACTGAGAAAAGAACACCTGTACGACCCTTTCCTGAGAACTGCTCGAGTGTTTGGGATCCGCACCAGGACGGATAAAAGTAAGAAATCGAAACAAATCAGACGTGTGCTGCTGTGCTGGTTAGTGGTAAGTTCGATCAACACGTGAGTATTACGGAGGCGCTTCAGGAACTCCAATGGCATCCGTGGAGTGAAGAAACGTTCTTTTCGCGAAACACAACAGCGAAAGTTTGCAAGCCGGCTATTACGACAGACTGCAGAATGATCCCAGTGCCAGCCATATACATCTCGGGTAAGCACCACGAAGACAAAGTCAAAGATATCAGGGCTCATATGGGAGCATACAGACAGCCGTTTTGTCCTTTGCGGCATTTGCGAGCAAAACAGGAGACGGAGTGATTAGCGGTGCTACTAGGTACCCTGCAGTGTGGCCACACGTGTAACTGTAGGCTTGATAGGCATGCTTCACGGAGAAGAAAACGCGGGAAGCCACGTTAATGCAACGGAAACCTTATTCACGCATGAAGGAGAATAGGGATGGTGAAACTGGTCAAGAAGTGACATTTTCTGATTATTATCTCTTGATAATATTTGATCTCTCCTGATTAATTTGATGCGTCATTTGTCGATTAATTCCAATTGGAAGTGTACTTTTTATCATTTCAAAGTTAATAAACTGTGTGTTCTGCTTTACGGCAGGTCTTGTCATGGGGGAGCCTCGTCAGAGGGGTCCACCGTATGAGCATCTTGGGCAGTGATTCCAGTGGTGGTTTCCCGTTGCCTTCCACTGGTGATAAAGAAATGATAACGAGGACAACACAACACCCAGTCGCTGAGCGGCGGAAATCTCCGACCCAGCCGGGAATCGAACCCGGGTCGCTTAGCGTGACAGCCGGCCGCTGTGGCCGAACGGTTCTTGGCGCTTCAGCCCGGAACCGCGCGACTGCTACGGTCGCAGGTTCGAATCCTGCCTCGGGCATGGATGTGTGTGATGTCCTTAGGTTAGTTATGTTTAAGTAGTTCTAAGTTCTAGGGGACTGATGACCTCAGAAGTTAAGTCCCATAGTGCTCAGAGCCATTTGAAAGATTTTGAACCTTAGCGTGAGAAGCCGCCGCGATGACCACTCAGGCATCGGGGCAGACTCAACGTTAATAATGCAAGTGTAAAAAAATACGATCTATCTGCATTCACTTGCTATCTCTGGCACTATTCAATCTATAAGGCTGTGGTTTTCAGCTATTTATTCCTTGAATTCATGTTAAGGGGCTCCGGAAAGGCTCGAAATCATGAAAAGTTCAATTTTTACTTTTTTGCGTTTTCTGAATCTGCAGACTATTACCTTTTAATAGATATACAATTTATTCAATTCCGAAGACTACAACTATTTTTAAATTTTTTTTTTTGAAATGTGTTCTACATGGGCGTGACCCACTGTGGCGCTGTTAAACTGCTGTCAAACGGTGTTATTATTAACGTCCGTGTTCATCAGGTACATTTTAGTGATGTGAGATAAAGTATGTGTTGTGGCTAACCTGTCATGGTTCAATATATATCGCTGGTGTCATTGTCGATTGTTTCATGTTTATTTACTCTGTCGTTATCTCGAAAATATTCGTAATTAATTCTGTTTCTTTCTGTTGGAAAGCCAAAGGTATGTGTTATTACTGTAAACAATAAAGACTATAACCAAGTGAGTGAACCTAACCTCTCAAGTACACCTGCCCATAGCAGTCAAAGTGGGAAAGAAAATACTTCACAGAAGAAGCTTGGTTCAATGAGTGAAAACTATGAATGTTTTATGGGCGAATCGGATGTGAATGAAATATTTGATATGTCGGTTCTCAAAGGAATTTTTTCAAACTGTGTAAGATGTATTCATTGTAGTGAAGTTGGTCTGGAACTCTCCATAATAAAGCACGTAGGACATGCTAGTGAAATACAACTGAAATGTGATAAGTGTTCATACATGACCACCTTTTGGAACAGTGCTGCAGTAACTGCAACTGAAGAAAATGTTAGCAAAACCTACGAACACAACAACGAGCGATGCTTGCTTTAGACAAGGAACGCCTTCGGGCTGCAGACAGGGCTGTAAAGAGTTTAGAAATACAAGCAAGAGTAAACAGGAGGAACAAGAGGAAGCTGGAGGAGGAGTTTGCAGAGGATGAAGATAATCCATCCTATGGACCTGGAATGCACTAAAAAGTTAATCCAATCTTTGTAGCTCGATTCCCAAAACTTTTATTTTCTCATACTAATTACATGTTTTCTAAGGATTTTCCAACCATATTTGTTTCAAACTTTCAGTAAATGTTACACAGTACCTTCTGCATAATTTAACGCACCCTTTTTCGAAAAAAACTGTATATTTTTGAATATATAAATAAAAAATTGCAAAAAAATGTTGTGAATTTTCATTACAACTGAAAAAAAAAATCATCTTTAATAACTGAACTAAAATTTTGTAAAATCCCTGTGTTAAGTTGTAGCCCATATTCCAACAAATAATCTGTAAAAAGTTCAACTTCCTACCTCAAATACGTTGTGAAGAAAGATGTAATTTATAAGCGTTATTTTAACATTGCAAGTATAGGGCGTTCCGGAGCCCCTTAAGAAGTTGGATGCATTGTGTAAACAGAAATGACAGTATTGCACAGGCAACTGCTTTGCTTTGTGGGTGTAGTGTTTTATAGGTGTTGAACTATAAACATAGTGGTTTGGTGTACAATTACACGTTCTTATACCTCTTTTCAACATGACGAAAAGAAACAGTTCTTTTAAGAAAATGGTTCAAATGGCTCTGAGCACCATGGGACTTAACATCTGAAGTCATCAGTCCCCTAGAACTTAGAACTACTTAAACCTAACTAACCTAAGGACATCACACACATCCATGCCCGAGACAGGATTCGAACCTGCGACCGTAGCAGTCGCGCGGTTCCGGACTGTAGCGCCTAGAACCGCTTGGCCACCACGGCCGGGAAAATGGTTCAAATGGATCTGAGCACTATGGGACTTAACTTCTTAGGTCATCAGTCCCCTAGAACTTAGAACTACTTAAAGCTAACTAACCTAAGGCCATCACACACATCCATGCCCGAGGCAGGATTCGAACCTGCGACCGTAGTGGTCGCGCGGTTCCAGACGGTAGCGCCTAGAACCGCTCGGCCACCCGGCCGGCGCTCTTTTAAGAATCGACGTTTACATGGACATCAGCATACGACTGCATCTGAATCCAGTGCTGATCCTGAAATAAATGTTTCACAGACACACGAAAAAGACACGTCTACTAGTGCTTCGGGGAGGGAACTTGGAAACAACGAGGATTTATTGACAAAGGGGATCATACAAATAGTTTAGGTTACGTTTTATTAGATTTGAGTGTGTTAGTGCAAGTTTTACAAGATGCTGTATCATGTGAAGTTTGTGGTGGGCAAATTAGCATCTTTCAGGACACACCTGCAAGGACTGGACTAGCTAACAAACTTGTTGTTCAGTGCAAAGTTTGCAGGCTCTCTACGTCATTTCGGACTTATCAAAAGTGCAAGGCTGTCTTGATTGACAGCAATCTTGTATGGAATGCGGTGCATAGGTAAAGTATTGACTGCATCTCAAGTATTATGTGCGACCTTGAACTTGTCAGACCAACCAACCAGATCAAGTAAGTAACCAGAATTAATTGGATAAATGTGTTAAATTTGTTGCTGTTGCTTCTATAAAAGCCGCTTCTGAAGAAGCAGTAGAATTAAATAACACGACAGATTTACCTGTGGCAGTTGATGGTACATGGCAGAAGAAAGGACACTCATCTAAAAATGCAGTTGCGACTCTCACTAGTGTAGACACAGGTAAAATTTTAGACATCGAAGTGCTAGCTGATTCACTTGACAATGAAACTTGTGAAAGTCTTAAAACAAATTGTGCCAAGAATTATGAGGGAAGTAGTAGGGGTACTGAGGCTATTGCAGTTGCTTCTATGTTCAGACGCTCACAGCAGGAAAGAGGTGTGTGCTACACTGAGTGATTGGGGGATTGTGATTCGAAGGCCTTCAGACCAGTCGTGGAGAGCCAACCTTATGGTTAAAAGCGGATGGGAACACGCCTTCGAAAACTGAAGCAGAAAAAAGGAAAAGTTATCGGATGGAAAGATTCTAAATGGAAAAGGGGGACTTAGAGACAAAAACATTGATGAACTCCAGCGATATTATGGAATGGCAATAAGGAACAAAACACATGACCTATGAAGAATGAAAGAGAAGTGTGGGCTACATTCTTCCACAAATCATCCACTGATGATACACCTATAGACGGTCTTTGCCCGCCTGATGCTGATTCATGGTGCTAGTACCGTAAAGCTCAGGCAGCGGGTACAGAGGAACAATTTAGGCACAAAAACAGCATACCATCTGCAATGATGGAGGTAATTAAGCTAATATATAGAGAGTTAGCTCATCCCGATCTTCTTTACAAATGTCTCCATGGTCGAACGCAAAACCCTAATGAATCTGTCAATAATGTAATTTGGAACCGCATACCAAAAAATGTCTTTGTAGACATGAAAACTCTATGCTTGGGTGTTTTTGATACTGTGACAACGTTTAATGATGGCAATAAGGGAACAATTAGGGTACTAGAGAAACTTGGTATCACTCCAAGAGCAAACACACTGCAAGCCTACCAGCGAATGAATCGACTCGGGATCATTAAAGCGCAGCGTGCAGCAGACTAAAGAAGCAAGAGGCAGGAAAATAAGGAAGCTTCTAGGTTTGTACGTTGATCAAGTACACGATCCAGATAACACTGATTATCGGCCTGGCTGTTTCTAGGAGCCGGCATGGCTCCATATGTGAGTTAATATCAAATAAAATGTTTAAACTTGATTTCTCGCAAATTAATTTAAAAAAAAATATTTAACCCATTATCTCAGGAACTGTTGCAGATACATATGTCTTATTTTAATTTTACCTCTTAATATACTGCACCTGCTTAACCACCAAAACGTCTCTACTTGTAGCGGTTTTTTACGTAGAGAAGGAACAGGGCACTTTTTTCGAAAAAAATTGAACATAACATTTGAAAACTCATAACTAACTAATTATTTCTCTGTGTGCTCTGATCCGAGTTCAGTAATAAGAAAAGGAGTAAAACTATATTTCCTAAAAATTTCAGATCCCTATCTCTCAATCGTTCTGAGATAATGGGTTATCAATACGACAAATTTAATACTGTAGGTATAGGAAGTACGTACCCCTCTTAAGTCAGTCTGTGAAATGAATATATTTGTAGGTGATTGCTATCACTGTTTCATTATCAATGGAGAAACATATTTGAAACTACTGTAACACTTAACACCATTGACTAAAACGCAGGATACACTCGTTTAATAAGGTATTACATTAAACGAAAGATTTATAGCAGTACGTCTATTTGTCACGAACTGAAGACACTCTGAAGCCTTTTTCCTTCCTATTGATGGTTCTGAGAGATCTTTTTAATGGCGACATGCGTGTCTGTGACCTGATCAACTCCTTCACGTTTTTTTAAACATGTATCGTATGCAACATTCCCCATTGTCTTACAGTAACAATTTTCAGTTGATTTGCCTCAGATAACTCGACACAGTACCTCTAAGAATATTACGCAAGCAATCCTTTTTCCTACTGGGCTATCACTGAACATGAATATCTCAGATCTACCACAGTCTATCTTCTAAATTTGAAACTCCCTAGAAGACTGCCTAAGTAATCTAGACGAATTAGCTGTTTTGGAAGAAAAGCGGAGGGTTACAAGTCTCGGAGTGAGGCACAACTGCAATATGTCAATAATTTTTTTTTATTATCTATCCTCTAAGACGAGCTAGTCCATCAAGACAGGTCGGAGTATTTTTTCGGAATTTTTAGAACAGTAAACAAGTATCTGGCAGATAAATACTTTGAGTAACCTGTAAGGTGTGATCAGATATGTAATGTGGTGACAACGATGACCGGCAAAGCCAAGCATGCGGATCAGTTACCGAATAGGAATAGAGTGTTTATCTGTAAAGAATTTCGAAAACAGCGTAAAGTCTGCAGTACAACGAAACGTTCATCCTGGAATTAGGGAGGAGGCACATAATACACTGCCAGAACAAAAGTGAATACACCTGGAAAGACGACGTCAGTACTGATCTGATGACGAGATATTCCACCTGGAGGTAGCAAATGTACTCACAAGGGGAGGCCGCCAATTGTGAATTTCAGATTCGATTCATACTGCGCATAATAAAAGCTCATGGCCAGAGGTGTAATGTGACAAAGCGCCAAGATGCACTTCTCAGCCGTTGTCGAGAAAATCGACAGTTAAAAGAAACCACTGCGATGAAATACTCTACGATTAATAATCTTCTACAGCGTTGTGGTGCAGCGGTAAGCGCTCGGGTTCGTAATCCGAAGGTCGCCGGTTCGAATCTCGCGCCCTGCAAACTTTTTTTTAGTATTTGTTTTTTGTAATTTATATATATATATATATATATATATATATATATATATATATATATATATATATATATATATATAAAATTCCCGGCAATCAGTTGCAACAATTATGCATATAATAAGTTGTTGAAAGTCGTTTGTCGTGGAACAATTGGCGACTTCGAACATCATTATGTTTTCCGCAAACAAAGTTGTACTTCACAAATGTTATTAATTGTCTTCATAATGTTAACCACGTATAGTTAACGGAAGACGTAGAAACGATATTCCGAAACGAATACGTATAGCGTAAGTCAAACGTTCGAATTAGAATAGAAACCCCACGAACACAAATTTGCTGTGGCAGGTATGAAATATAAACTCCGTTACTCGCTCGTTACACTTGAAGGACAGATGTTGAATGGGCCGAAACGAGCCGCCGCATAACAGCGTAGTTGCATGCTAACTTCGAAAGAAGGTAGATGCGGTCCCTAGCGCAACTTATAACATCGTCGAAAATCAGTGCGGACGGGAGACATTTGGTACACCCTGTTAAACAAACGGAAAAATGGAGGCGGTACAATTGGAGAGCGATCCGCCTTCACCAACATGCATAAGCAATTCATATATATATATATATATATATATATATAAAACTAATAATAAAAAAAAAGTTGCATGGCGCGGGGTTCGATCCGGCGACCTTCAGATTACGAACCCGAGAGCTTACCGCTGCGCCAGGACGCTCTGGAAATTTATTAATCGTAGAGACTATTTCACCGCAACGGTTTCTTTTAACTGTCAATTTTCTCGACAACGGCTGAGAAGTGCATCTTGGTGCTTTGCCACATTACTCCTCTGGCCATGAGCTTTTATTATGCGCAGTAACAATCGAATCTGAATATCACAATTGGCGGCCTCCCCTTGTCAGAACAGTTTCAACGTTGTCCACTAACAGGTGGTGTAGTTGCACAGCTACCAGAGCATCATCTGTGTCTACCCTTTAACAGGGAATGCCCATAGCCAGAAGGTATAGTCTCGTGTAGACGTGTGAAGCAAACAGGCAACCATGCCACGGAGACGCCCTCGTGGTTCCTACAACCAAGTGACCGAGTCTGATGGGGGCCGGACTGCGGCCTTACGAGTGGCAGGATGGTCCTTTCGGAGAACTGCCACACAAGTTCGACGTGCTGCGACAGTTGTGCAACCGTACTGCTATCAGTGGTCACGTGAACATCCCCACACCCGCATAGAAGGTTCTGGATGTCCGTGCAGTACAGACGCCCGGCAAGATCGTTACATTGGAAGGGCGGCAGTGGCAGATGGTACAGCTGCCACTGCGGTGTCACCGCCAGACACCACACTTGCTAGGTGGTAGCCTCTAAATCGGCCGCGGTCCGTTAGTATACGTCGGACCCGCGTGTCGCCACTATCAGTGGTTGCAGACCGAACGCCGCCACACGGCAGGTCTAGAGAGACTTCCTAGCACTCGGCCCAGTTGTACAACCGACTTTGCTAGCGATGGTTCACTGACAAAGTACGCTCTCATTTGCCGAGACGATAGTTAGCATAGCCTTCAGCTACGTCATTTGCTACGACCTACCAAGGCGCCATTACCAGTTACTATTGATACTCAATCATGTACCGTTAAGAGCGACGTTCACCATTAATGGATTAAAGTTAAGTATTCCACCAGCTACGTCCGTTTTTTCTAAATTCTAATTTCCTTGTCCTGTTCCAGACCTCACGCCAGCCTGCGTGAGCTAAAACGCGTGCCTTTCGGCTTCCTCTAGTAACACGGTGTTGGCTCTCCTGCCAACTACAACAGCCACAGCACAGATAATAGGGCTTGTGGGCCCAGATGTGACACCGCGAACAGTAATTAACGGTGGGACACAGGTCACGCAAACCTCTATCCTGTCTTCCACTTACGCCACAGCAGCGACGTGCAAAGTTTGACCGACGACGTCAGAGAATCACCTGGAAGATGGACTGGCGTGTGTATTCGACTAAGAAAGCAGATTCTGTCTGCACCCAAGTGACTCTGTTTTGTGTGCACGACGTAGACCTTGAGCGCTGTCTCGTAGGGTGGTCTGGGGTGAGATAAACTACAATCCTCGTTCACCTTTAATGTTTCTGGATTCGGTTCCTGCAACAGGAAGGGTATGTGTTTTTGAATCAGGGTAATGCTAGTCCACACACTGACCGTGAATCAATTCCGGTCTTGTACGATGGGGAACGAGACATTACTCGTGCGACTCATCAGCCTATTTGAACATTTAGATTTGGGAGGCATAGCGTACCCCAAAACAGTAATCACCACCACCTGTAGGACCGACTGGATGCTAGCGTCAGCGCCTGCATTGCCGCCCGTGGAGGCTACACAACCCACTAATATTAGTGTTTCAGCATGGGTCAGTACCGGTGCTGTTCATCTGTAAACGTAATCATTTCATGTACACCATATTTACTGTTGCTACAATAAATCTTGAGTAAATTGGAAACTTCTAAATGAACGTACTAATTTATTTCGGCAGTGTGTATTAGTTTATTTATGACAACGATAGATCGATATGTAGAAAAAATGGAGCTACGTCTCGTTATTGGTCCCACAAGGTATTTCTTTGTAAACGCATCAACCTGGTAATAATTTTTAAGTGAAAGATTGTTCAACTTTTCATTACCATTCTGTTGCTTTCGTAGATGACGGCCATTACATTGAGTTATTGATTCCATTTCATGATCATCCGGCTTAAAAGATATTGCACTAACGTGAGCTCGTTAGAGGAGCTGATATTTCCTACTGGATGTCTGAGGTAGGTGCCAGAACTCACAGAGTGAAGAAAAGCTAAATGATATACACAGAGAGCCCAGTTTACCAGACCACAGGACTAATTCCCTCATTGGTTCCTCGCCTCCATTTAGACAACGGTAACCGACCTCCATTCACCTGACTATTGAAACTGCTGATAGAGAATAAAATTTATACTGAGGCGCAATTAAGTTTTAGGCGTCTAGGTGATCGCGAGTATCTATGCTCTCTTCAGCCAAATTAAAACTA
This sequence comes from Schistocerca piceifrons, assembly GCF_021461385.2. Taxonomy (NCBI): domain Eukaryota; kingdom Metazoa; phylum Arthropoda; class Insecta; order Orthoptera; family Acrididae; genus Schistocerca; species Schistocerca piceifrons. The sequence goes on from NC_060141.1 coordinate 790,968,824, forward strand.
AGATATAATAATCGTTTGTGGATACGACCCGCACGACGTAATTTCAGGATACCACATAATTTATTGTTCAAAAGCTATCGCGTTGCATTTTAGTAGGCATTGTTGCGGCTGTAGGAATGAAACTGTATCACAGTGGCCAAAATTAGTAATTAAATCAGACTCCACTTACGATCCAAACATCAGGTTTCCATTCCTGCGAGATATTCTCGATTTTTGTCTACCAAAAACGCTATGATAGCCTCAAGTTCTGCGATTCTTTTATAGCATAATAAGCGATTATGGAGTTTCAGCTGCGAGTTGCCGACATACTGCTCAATGATTCTAATGTTGATAATTAATTGAAACCCTCAGCTGCCGACAGGTGTTGTTGATATACCTCGATGGGGGCAGTTGAAAATGTGTGCTCCGACTCGACTGTGTCCTCGGTGCCTGAGATGGATACAGCGTCGGCCATGTAAGCAGGAGATCCCGTGTTCGAGTCCCGGTCGGGGCACACATTTACAACTGTCCCCATCGAGGTATAGCAACACCGCCTGTCGGCAGCTGAGGTTTTCAATTAATTATCATTTATTCTAGAGAAGCTGCACAGTCATCAATGGCTCAAATGGTTGAAATGGCTCTGAGCACTATGGGACTTAACATCTATGGTCATCAGTCCCCTAGAACTTAGAACTACTTAAACCTAACTAACCTAAGGACGTCACACAACATCCAGTCATTACGAGGCAGAGAAACAGTAATCAATAGTATCTGTTCTTTCGAGAACAGTTACTATCTTCATAGATTTTAATGCTGTTGCCAGATCATTCCCCGCGGATACTGAAGTTTCCTGAAATCGACGGTGGCCGTTTGTTTCTTCATTTCAGGTTATTTTTCGTAGGCGCTACTCCTGCATTCCTCTGCTTTAAACCAAATCGAATTCGGCGGCCACAGTGGCATTTAACAATCAGTAAAACCACGCGTTCACTACATCTTCATTAAATAAATCGTATATGTACCACATCCAGTTTCGAATCTAAGTTCATCTTAAGACCGTGGAATAAGTTTCCAGTACAAAACCTCTCTCTGTTACTGTTACGGCATAAACTCAAGCGTCGACACGCTAGTCGGGAATGACATGGGAGAGACGGCTGTGAGAAGAAGTTTGTCAATTGTTCGCTGAGCGGACGTCCCTCCACGACGACAACGTGACAGCAGCGCCCCCTATGTGAAGATGACTTAAGCGCCGCGACCGACTGGTGATGGCCCACTTAGATAGCAGCTTCAAGAAAAGCAACTTGGATAGCAGCGTCAACGATAGCAACTTCGTTAGCAGTTCAAGAAAGACATTTGTCAGTTAGAGATGAGCAGTCACTGCAAAGACTATTTCATATGTCGCCCTTTGCTTGCGACACATCTGTGCAATTGCCAATTGTAATTTTCTTATTGTAATAAAACTCATTAATACGAGTTATTTGATTGTTTGTCTAGTGAACCGAATAAGCAGGATTCCAAGACACTACAAGATTGACGACGAGGCTGGAAGTAAGAGTTATAGGTGGTTTTTGTGATGTTTTAGCTCCCTTGGAACGGTCCCGAAAGTGAATGGATAACAGTGGGACAGAATCCAGTTTCAGGTCTATATCTTTTGAGGCAGGTGATGATTTTCGACGATCATCGTCAGTTAAACCCATTGCTCGAAGTCTTCAAGAGCCCACTTTCCTTCTTTTCAGGTGCCTTAAGGGGCTTAGTTCTCTCAACTGTTCCCAGTGTACGACTGCCCGACTATCGGTTTTGTGAATGATCGCGTGTATCTTTCTTAAAACTTTTCTCCTACCCTGATTGTGTACATACAGGGTAGAAAAAGACGAGGAATAAAAGGAATCAAACTTTTATAAACAGTACAAATTTAGCGACTGAGGAAGCAGTGTTCCACGCAATAAAACCACACATCTTAAAGATAGAAGCACATTACAGACTTACTTGGGGAAGAGGTTTCAACAATTTTTTTGTAGCATATTAGAAGTTACAAAAGACAGACCCATTAAGAAATTTCAAAACGAGATCTTCCTCAATTTGATCGTCTGTTTAACATAAAGACTTGATTTTTCGCATCACTACTAATGATTTCACATCGGATAATCGCAATGGGATTCCTCCTTTCAATCATGGCATGGCTGCCGAAATGGCAGACATTGAGATATGTGAATAGAAATTTGACTAAGACTGTCAATAGTGAAAAGAAAACAGTATAATACGAGATATCGATAAGGTTCTACACAGATAATGCAAATAAAGTTGCTCCTTTTCTAGCAGTAGTTTATCATAGGTCGCTTGAGCACTGAAGGGAACCTAGTAACTGGAATAAAGTTCGAGTCATTCCCGGTTCCTAGTATGGTCGTAGGATAAATACACATAATAATAGGCCAATATCGCTCTAATGTCTATTACAGAATTTCGGGACATGTCTTATACTCACGTATTATGACATTTTTTGAGCAAGCAAATCTTCTCTACAAAAAATCAACATGAATTCTGCAAAGAGAGATCGTGAGAAACTCACCTCGCCCTGTACGTCCATGAGAGCCATAGCGCTGTAGACATCGGCGCCTAGGTTGAGGTCGCATTCCTTGACATTTTGATGTGGTTACACTTTCTTGCTTAGCGAAACAAATATCTTACGACCTTTGTGAGTGCGTTCAGGACTTTCTTACAGCTAGCAACCAGTGAATGACTGGCTGTGTACAGGGACATTTTTAAGGTTGCCAACAGCGATATGAGGGTGCCACCGAGAATGTTACTGAAGTGGGAGGCCTTAGAGTGCCCCTTTACCGTTTTACGCACACATGTGTCAATGTCGCCCACTCCCCCTCTCGATAACGCCACAAAGGGCGCGAGAGTGCTGAAAAAGTACAAGATTTCGTCAAACGGTTTTTAAATATCTCCAGTGGTTCCACCCAGTACACCAGAGCAATAATTGCATTTTTGCTACACTCCACAGGGGTGCGATCATGTTCAGTTACGTTTCAGGCCACGATGTTCTTAGTGAAGGGTGTGCCAGGGGGTGCCAGCAGCGTTAAAGGCTGTCAAGAAAGTGGTGGTTTTAGTCATCGCAAAGCGAACTGTCATCTTCGACCGCGATGTGCGTGAGAATCGACGCGTCAAGGGAAAGGCGGGAAACCCAGCACGTCACGTCCTCGACACCTTTCCGTGTCGATTCCGAGCGGCGGTTTGTCTGACGTGTTTTCCTCGGCCTCTCATAACAAAACTGCATGATTTCAACACTGGGCGCCGCGGTTCTGATAGCCACCGCAGAGGCGTCAAGAGACGGGGTGAAATGTAGGTAAGACGATGAGCTCTGACGATCTTCGCGTCACGTGACACGTCCACGATGATGTTCACAGAATTGCGGTGCGGTGAAATTTGGCGCAAATGTGAGATCATTAACCAGCCTTACACCTCAAACGAGCTTATGAACTCTAGCCTGTTTTTCTCATGTGTCGAGACCTTACTGTTTGAAGTATTGGCCGGCAGGTGTGGCCGTGCGGTTCTAGGCGCTACAGTGTGGAGCCGAGCGACCGCTACGGTCGCAGGTTCGAATACTGCCTCGGACATGGATGTGTGTGATGTCCGTGGGTTATTTAGGTTTAAGTCGTTCTAAGTCTATGTGACTGATGACCTCTAAAGTTAAGTCGTATAGTGCTTAGAACCATTTGAAGTATTGCTAGTTCGATGCTGAAGCTGCAGGGCACCACGTTTTTGCACCATTACAGGGGAAATTTGTAGGCACCTTTGAGCCCTATTTCAAACTTCTGCGTCGTACTGGGAATTTCGAATGACACGTTAATGGTGTTGCTCGGTGCATGTTCAGAATCTGAGTGAGTGTTTCGCAATTAACAGTACCAAAACTTCGTCTAAATCTAGTAATGTTAAACGTTGGTTTACCTGGTTTATGCTTTATTAAATGTAATATGTGCACATGTCATATCACAAAGAAATTAGAGGACATAATTAAAACAGTTGCTCATAATAATGGATATAAACCCACAATAATAGAAATACTCCACAACAAAATGCAGACAAAAAACCACAGACCCACTTCACAGCAGTCACTTCAAGCCAAATCAGTGTGACACTGAAACCAAACCTAAATATGCTACTCTCCCATACATAGGCCCATTTTCATACCAAATAGCTAACTTATTAAAAAGAAGAAAAATATCACAATCAGCTTTTCCAGTAATAATAAATTGCAACAAAAAGTAATCCATGATGTAAATACCTCCAAAAGTCCCTACCGTAAATCAGGAATACACAAACTCAAATGTGATACATGCCAAAAATTCTACACTGGACAGACAGGCAGAAGTTTTGAAATTAGATAAAAAGAACATATTGATACTTTAAGACTTGGTAACTTGAACAAATCAGCATTTGCAGCCCATATTGTTGAAGAAAACCATTCAGTGGCAAACATTGACGACAACTTAAAAATTTTGTATCTAGCAGAAAAAGGAATCACTGTGAATATATTAGAAGAATAATAAATACACACACACACAAACAGCACCCCAGACTATATCCTTAACGAAGAAACAGAGTTAGCTAACACCCCTTTCCTGAAAAATTTTCAAAAATTACTTTCCAGCCTCCTAAGCAAATAATATTAGTACACCTGTCTGCAGATCAAGTAGCAACTTTATATGTTACTATAATTCTCATGATCCTAAATGTAATTAAATAATATACCATTTTACCTATACAGTATCACCTCAAAAATGCAATGTCTCTGTACTGGTGTAAAAGGCATTGCAGTTGCGTAAATGAATATATGGACCTTTCCAAACATAGGACATCATCGTCAAATGTTACGATATATCATAGCATCTGTGATACTCATATGTTTGTAAGGTCTTTGTATGTATCAAAACATGTGGTGCGTGGTATAAATCTTCTCAGTGACAAATCTAAAGTGCTCAGTGAGAACAATTTACGTGTGCAACAATAAGAACGCAGTGGAAATGCATTTACATCTATTGCACGAATATTATGGAAACAAACACTCCAAACCGACGTTTCACGTAAGTCACATGCAACGAAAATCTGTAACGCAACCATCTGTGTGTAGTGTGTATATAATTATGTATTATTTATGTTTTAGGATAATTAATCTTTAAAAAACACACTACATGTCATAAAGAAAGCGTGTAAACCGTCTGAGGATGAATCACAACGAATCGAAACCGGTAACGGTACCCTTTGAATAAAGGAACTGAAAGTAAATTTGTGGCTGGTTGTTGTCGTAACACCATCAACATTTGTCTTCAAACAACAGCCACGGTCTCCATCAAATCATCATATGACAAAACTGCAATAATCAACATTATCCAAGCTTTCAACTTTACAGGGTTTATTGGTATTTGTGCTCGGCACACAGCAATACGGCAGTAGCACAGTGTGATTGTTGGATACTCACAGACGTCGACGGCGCGGGCGGGTGGCGGAGAGGCGAGCAGCAGCAGCAGGAGCATGGCTAGGCCTCTGGCTGACGCTGGGGGCGGCGGGGGCGGAGCTTGCGGCCGCATGGTGCCGCCGCCGCTAGCCGGGGCCGCCGCCTCCACTCGGCCGCCGACACTGCCTCATCTGCAACACGCCGAGCCAAACAACACTCTCAACAGCTGGCTAGCTACACAGCGTCCACCAGCGCACTCCAACTCACATTGTTGTTGTTGTGGTCTCCAGTCCTGAGACTGGTTTGATGCAGCTCTCCATGCTACCCTATCCTGTGCAAGCTTCTTCACCTCCCAGTACTTACTGCAACCTACGTCCTTCTGAAGCTGCTTAGTTTATTCATCTCTCGGTCTCCCACTACGATTTTTACCCTCCACGCTGCCTTCCAATGCTAAATCTGTGATCCCTTGATGCCTCAGAACATGTCCTACCAACCAGTCCCTTCTCCTTGTCAAGCTGTGCCACAAACTCCTCTTCTCTCCAATTCTATTCAATACCTCCTCATTAGTTATGTGACCTACCCATCTAATCTTTAGCGTTATTCTGTAACACCACATTTCGAAAGCTTCTATTCTCTTCTAGTCCAAACTATTTATCGCCCATGTTTCACTTCCACACATGGCTACACTCCATACAAATACTTTCAGAAACGACTTCCAGACACTTAAATCTATACTCGTTGTTAACAAATTTCTCTTCTTCAGAAACGCTTTCCTTGCCATTGCCAGTCTACATTTTATATCCTCTCTACTTCGACCATCACCAATTATACAGGTACTGAAAACCATAACGAGAGGAAATGTCACATACCAGCTGTACGTCCAAAGGAACAACAGTGACGAGCCTTAACATCATGACCGCTGCCAACTACTTGTGTGAAGTACAGTATAAAACTAGTTGCACTTTGTAATTTATGTAATGGCCTTTTATTTCTACCCCATTTTCCTTTATTTTCAAACGGATCATCTAATGATGACTTACTAGGGCGCCAAAACAGATAATGAAATGAGAAAATCGTATGGTAATGTTACCATTTGGGTGAATTAGGTTGAGAGACACAGGATAATGCAGCTGCTCCGACGACTCGATTTCCTGCAACCCGCAACGCCTTCAAATCCCATGTGCAAAATATACAAATTCTCCAGCTCACTACGCCCAAACTATTAGTCCTACAGAAGAAATAAACAGGACCCTTTTAGTAGGAAATTTGATGTAGTTAAATATTGTACCAGGATAAATTTTCGCTACAGGCTGTATATAACTCGAAAACCGTGGCCTCCAGCGAAAAGACATGCCAGTACAAAATTTAACTACATTAAATTACCTAAAAAATGTCCTGCTCATTTCTTTTGTTGGACTAATAGTATCGGCGTATTGAGCAATAAAATACTAAAATCTCATTTGCGGTTTTGAAGGCATTCCAGGTTGCGTTACACCGATCGGTAACGGTAGCTGAATTACACTGTATAGTAAGAAAGTTAATACAGGGTGTCCGAGGTGGAATAGTCAGTGTTTGGACATATGATAGGAACGATCATTCGAAGCAAAAAGGTCCACTAAACATGGGCTCTAAAAAGAAAACCTTAGAAGCAACTGGAACTCGCTCATTTTCGCTACTGTAAACATACTATATCTCTTTCACTGAAGAAATGCTCATAGCTTTTAACGTATGCATTTTAGAGCTCATGTTATACGTTTTTGCCTCGAATTTCTCCCGGGACACCCTATAAAGTAGGTATCTTTGATCCGAATAACAGAGGTTCAAATTGCTACACATGAAGATTTCACACCTTATTGAATGTCGAGGGTAAAGGATGATGTTCAGTTCCGTAATCTTGATTAATAGTCTATTGCCTGTAAGTATAAAGCTGACACGGCTATCTGACGTATCCGTCTCGCTTCTAGACTACTCGTCGCCGACAATCGTCGTAACATTCATTTATTCTGTTTCTTTGGAAAATGTTTCAAATTTTTTTCGGTGACGCGTAGAGGGTCTAAATGCGGAATGATTTCAGGTTGGTCAAAGATTAATTTTAAGTGTACAATCGATTTATTAATCTGTTTATTTACATCTACATCCGTACTCTGCAAGCCACCTAACCGTGTGTGGCGGAGGGTACCTTGAGTACCTCTATCGGTTCTCCCTTCTATTCCAGTCTCGTATTGTTCGTAGAAAGAAAGATTGTCGGTATGCTTCTGTACGGCTCTAATCTCTCTGATTTTATCCTCATGGTCTCTTCGCCAGATATACGTAGGAGGGAGCAATATACTGCTTGACTCCTCGGTGAAGGTATGTTCTCGAAACTTCAACAAAAGCCCGTACCGACCTACTGAGCGTCTCTCTTGCAGAGTGTTCCACTGGAGTTTATCTATCATCTCCGTAATGATTCCGCGAACACTAAATGATCCTGTAACGAAGCGCGCTGCTCTCCGTCGGATCCTCTCTATCTCTTCTATCAACCCTATCTGGTACGGATCCCACACCGGTGAGCAGTATTCAAGCAGTGGGTGAACAAGTGTACTGTAACTTACTTCGTTTGTTTTCAGACTGCATTTCCTTAGGATTCTTCCAATGAATCTCAGTCTTTCATCTGCCTTACCGACGATTAATTTTATATGGTCATTCCATTTTAAATCACTCCTAATGCCTACTCCCTGATAATTTATGGAATTAAATGCTTCGAGTATCTGACCTGCTATATTGTAGCTAAATGATAGAGGGTCTTTCTTTCTGTGTATTCGCAGCACATTACACTGTCTACAATGAGATTCAATTGCCATTCCCTGCAGCATGCGTCAATTCGTTGCGGATCCTCTTGCATTTCAGTAGAATCTTCCATTATTACAACCTATCCATATACTACAGAATCATCTGTAAAAAGCATCGATGAACTTCCGATGTTATCCACAAGGTCGTATATATATATATATATATATATATATATATATATATATATTGAATAGCAACGGTTCTACGACACTCCCCTGCGGCACACCTGAAATCACTCTTACTTCGAAAGGCTTCTCTCCATACATGCGGCGTTCTGTTATCTAGGAACTCTTCAATCCAATCACACAAATGGTCTGATAGTCCTTATACTCTTACTTTGTTCATTAAACGACTATGGGGAACCGTATCAAACGCCATGCGGAAGTCAAGAAACACAGCATCTACCTGGGAACCCGTGTCTATGGCCCTTTGAGTCTCGTGAACGAATAGCGCGAGCTGGGTTTCACACGATCTTCTTTTTCGAAACCCAAGCTGATTCCTACACCGTAGATTTTTAGTCTCCAGAAAAGTCAATTTACGGTAAAATCAAAACCATAAAGATAAAATATGCTCACATAAGGAACAGAGTACGGATGCTTTATTCAGGAATGTGACACCAGGTAACGCAACACAGCTGCTAGACTAACGAATGTCCAGACCGAGAGCTAAAATAAAGGCTCAATTCACGAGGAAGGAAAGAGAGGCAGATAAGGAGGCAGAGAGGGAAACCGCTACTCACTAATAAGGCCAGACAAGGAGTGGAATCTCCTTTGACAGAGCACGCGCTGGGCGACTAGGCTCTGCGCACACAATACGTAGCGACCAGGAACGCATCCTATCTGCAGGAGCTGGCGGTGATCGTCACGACAGACGCAGTGAAACCCCGCATGTGCCCCCACAGTGGCTGGCCCTACTGCACGGCGGGCTACATCAGCGAAACACGAGACGGCCGCTCGCTGACACAGCACGCGACACAGAGGGGAGGCGCGGAGTCACGCGCCCTCCAGTTCCCTCCCCTCTCTCCTTTCCCTGGACTCCTTGGGAAGGAGCTCATTACCATCCATGCTTTTAGTCTAGCGGGGGAGCTTCAGTCACGTTAACGCAGTACTTCTTACGTTTTTATCCAGTGACGATTCTCTCAGTTAGGCCGGTATTACACTATCAAATTTCTTTGTCAAAGATTTGATCAAAGACGTGATCAAATATTCCGTCATCATATTTTTCGTCAAAGTTCAAGATGGTTGACAACAACAACTTGTTATTAACCGCAGCAGTTGCATGTACCACAATTGCACTGTGTGCACCTGTGGGAGAAAAGCGGGGGGAAAAATGGAAACATACCTGGGTGAAGCCGTGGGTTTTACGACGACACGATAAAAGCATTCAACAAAACGTGTTACGTGAGCTTATAGTGGAGGACGTCAAGTCGTAAATCAATTACTTAAGAATGGATGAGCATACATTTCAGTATGTGCTCAGTGAAGTGTATCCTCATATCACAATAGCAACAACTGCTACATCTGCAGAAGACAGGCTCACTGTAACACTCCGATTCCTTGCTACAAGAGAGGGTTGGGTTAGGTTAGGTTAGGTTAGGTTAGGTTAGGTTAGGTTATGTCAGGTTAGGTCTCCAATCTTCATAATCTATTTTTGCATTCAGAGTGCCTCACGTTGTAAAGATCCTCATCAGCTTCATACATCTCTATTAATTTTGTAGTTTTCGGCACACATCAATTGTATTTACCGGCAATGTTTATAAAAACACTGCAGACGACAGAACGCTGCAGCGATGCTAGCGCTCCATGTGGTAACATGTCACATTACAGTGAACAGAAGACAAGCGACTTCTTTGATCAAATCTACAGCGAGGCCCTAGATTTATTGAAATATTGAACGACATTTGACAAAGTTCCCTATGACACCATCAAATATCCTTGACAAAGATTTTTGACGAAGATATTTGACAAAGAAATTTCATAGAGTAATACCGGCCTTAGTAATGAAGTATCGTTAACTCACAGGGAGAAGAGGCAAGTGCCATAACCCGATTTCCCCGAAACTTCGACCAATGGAAGACCTTTCGAATTAAGCATGTCTTGGCTTATCCGAGGATACTCGAACGTTTCTGAGACAGCAACGTCAACGTTTTTGATGTACTTTAGATGTCTTTTAGTGCTCCAGGGTGACACTGCACCCCGTATTCAAAATCCGATTATTGTTTTATTTTAGTTTTTATTTATCTACCCAAGTCCGCAGAAGGTTAGTGCAGGAGTCTCCCTCATCAAGCCGGCCGTGGTGGCCGAGCGGTTCTAGGCGCTACAGCCTGGAACCGCGCGACCGCTACGGTCGCAGGTTCGAATCCTGCGTCGGGCATGGATGTGTGTGATGTCCTTAGGTTAGGTAGATTTAAGTAGTTCTAAGTCCTAGGGGACTGACGACCTTAGAAGTTAGGTCCCATAGTGCTCAGAGCCATTTGTCCCTCATCAAGTTATGGGATACAAGGGCGTTATACGAGGAGCGTTCAATAACGAATGCAACAAATTTTTTTCTCGACCAATTTAGGTTAAAAGATGCAGAGTTTGCTGTCGGACATCGTGGGATATTCCCGCTTAAGCCCGTATAGTTCGATCAAGTTCCGACCGCTAGCGGCACTATTCCAACCTTCAAAGTGGCGCTTGTAACGGAGGTGCGTTCCAAGGAGAGAACTCTGAGTTTCTATTGGCGAAAATCACGGTATCGGCGACCTAGTCTAGCATTAAACAAGTAAAAGAATTTAAATATTTAGGTGAATGGATTGCAGAAACGCTACGGTCGTAGGTTCGAATCCTGCCTCGGGCATGGATGTGTGTGATGTCCTTAGGTTCGTTAGGTTTAAGTAGTTCTAAGTTCTAGGGGACTGATGACCTAAGACGTTAAGTCCCATAGTGCTCAGAGCCATTTGAAGCGTTTGATTGCAGAAAATTGTAATGAAAAGAAATCTGTCACATCAAAAGTCCATAAAATGGAGACGGCGTTGCTCTTAACAAAAAACGTTTACAACAAAAAGAGTCTCTCGTGGAACTGCAAAATACGACACTACACAACAATAATTAAACCCGAAGCTCTCTGCGCATCTGAGACACTAAATCTTCAACACTGAACACTAAAAGGGGAATTAGAAGTGAAAGAACGTAAAATAATGAGGAAAATCCTAGCACCAAGAACTAAAGATGGTGTGCATTATCCAAAACCCAATGCAGAAATACATAAAAATATCTCCAAAATAACAGATACAATGTGCATGAGAAGAATCCAATTCATGGGGCATTTAGAAGGAATGGACTCAAACAGGTGAACGCAGAAAATCCATACATTTTTAAAGAACAAAACTACAAGACCGAACTGGTACAAACAGACGGAAAAAGACCTGAGAGAATTAGGGTCTCCAAATCTACATGACAGAAATGAAATTAGAAAAATCACAAACACATGGGATTTTGAGGAAGAAGAGAGAAAAACTAACCGACATACGTGGTCCACCAAACGACAACTAGCCCCTTCGTTGCTTATGAAGGAATGCTGGGCAAAAAGGAAGGCCAACATATGTTGATTACGCGTGGTCCTAAGTGATCAATCCGCGAAGAATAAGAAGAAGAAGAAGAAAAAGCACTATGAGTCTTTGGGCGAGGCATCTGTCATCATCGCAACAAGGTTTCGAAGATCTCTCCGATCTTCCCCGTGCCGGGCGGCTGCACACAACTGGGCCTTTTGCTATGCTGGACACTTTTCATTCGGTGTAACTGATGGATCACAGTTGCTTAACTTGAAGTCTCTGTTGGTAGTGCCGATACACTCTCCACCAGTTGGTGTGTTCAAAGGTGTGAGAACTTTGGGTTCCTCGCCGCCGAACAAAAGCCATTAATAGCAACGAACGACGATCTGCGAGCAATTGCTTGCGCCTTCCGAGGCTAACCGTAACAAGTTTTTGGCGAATGTCGTCGCATGCGATGAAACAAGGGTTCACCACTTCGAACCGGAAACAAAACGGCTGTCAATGGAATGGATTTAGACCACCTCTCCTCCGAAGAAAAACTTCAAAGCCAAAACCTCAGCCGGTGAAGCCACGGCGACGGTCTTCTTGAGCTCTGTAGGGGTTCTTTTGTTTGATTTCCTCCCTCATGGTGCAAATATCAACACTGAAGTGTACCGTGCCATCCTCAAGAAATTAATGAAACGGCTTCACCGCGTTCGTCACCACAAAAATACAAACGAACTTTTCCTTCGCCAAGACAACGCAAGGCCTCATACAATGTGCACCCGTAAGTTCACAAAACTCTGTGGCCCCGAGAGGAGTTCACATAACTTCACTGGACCGTTCGTCGTCATCTACCCTACGGCCCGGATCTCGCACCTTCCGACTACCCTCTGTTTGGCCCAATGAAGGATGCATTCCGTGGGAAGCTCTAAGTGAATGATGCTGAGGCTTCTGATGCAGCAAGACGGTGTTCCATCATCTACCAGTGGAGCGGTACCATGCGAGCATACAGCCCCTTCCAGTATGATGGCGCAAGGCCGTCGCAATGAACGGAGATTGTGTTGAATAACAGTGTTTTGTACCCACAGCTGTCCAGAATAATATCGTGCAATGGAGTCATGAATAAAACCAACCTGCTTCCCGAAAAAAATAGTACTTGCAGTGCATCCTGATGCAGTTTCGAATTCCTGTGCGATGGTCTGGGTAGAAGTCTGCCTATTACACATTACGACCTCTTCAACTGTCGGCGGTTTCTGTCAATCAACAGACGAGGTCGGCCTGTACTCTTTTGTGCTGTACGTGTCCCTTCACATTCCCACTTCACCATCACATCGGAAACAGTGGACCTACGGATGTTTAGGAGTGTGGAAATCTCGCGTGCAGTCGTATGACTGAAGTGACACCTAATCAGCTGACCACGTTCGAAATCCGTGACTTCATCGAAGCGCCCCATTTTGCTCTCTCACAATGTCTAATGACTATTGAGGTCGCTGATATGGATCACCTGGCAGTACGTAACAGCACAACACACCTAATATGAAAAAGTTTGCTTTTGGGGGTGTCCGGATACTTTTGATCACATAGTGTAGTATATTTAAGAACTCGCGAGAAGGGCGATACTTCGTGATGAACCGAGTTATTTCTAGCCGTACGGAAACTGAGAGAAATCGGAAGTTTGTTCCCTTGGGCACACGTCGGTTTCGGGTTGAGTCTTTTCGGTTTTCTATGCTTTTGTTACCCTGTAGTGAGTATACAATTGCTCAGTACAGAGAGAACATAAATTATGATATGGTGCCTAGTAACTAGCTGTACCGTGTGTGATGTTTAGTGAACGAGTCTTGGCGAAGTTTTCAAAGAGATCAATAAATTTCTTTTATTGCGAACAAATTAGGGTGTAGTAATTTTGCGCGATCTTTCCCATGTTTACTTTAATCTGCACAATACTCCTGCTAGGAGCAGTATTGTATGTTACAAAAATTTGTTTCCATGGGAAAGACTCTCAGCTACGGGCAGAAGTACATTAAATTTCACAGGACATTATGACAATCTTCTTACAACATGCGCATCCGTATTTGGGACATAAAACCAACCTATATTTATCTCATGAGATAAATATAGGCTGATATCTCATGAGATAAATATAAGGTACCAGATTTTCGCCAAGTTCTGTATTTCGAATATTGATGGCTTGTAAGTTTCGAGGTGCGAGGTGTGTCCAGTACGTTTGCTGTTCAAATGTTCAAACGTGTGTGAGTTGCTAAGGGACCGAAGTGCTGAGGTCATCGATACCTAGACTTACACCCTACTTAAACTCACTTATGCTAAGAACAACGCTCACACCCATGTCCGAGGGAGGACTCCAGCCTCCGATGGGTGAGGCCGCTCAATCCGTGCATGACGCCTCAAACCGGCGGCCACTCCGCGCGGCGTACGTTTGATGACTATGAAATTAGGCGTACAGGTCATTAAATGGAAATTCCGTTATCATTCCATGATATTGATTTTACGGCATGGGTACCCGTCTTGCTGTGTTACCGATAATATAAAAATTTAATTGACGTAGTCCATGTAGCCCATACGTTACAAAAACCAGTTACATTGCATCCTTCCTCCCAACTAATTTTGACGTGGGAAAGATTTCTACATGGTCGATTTACTACTTAAATCGATACTTAATAACGCGAGACAATGTCTCATGAGAATCTGTATTTTAGGCGAGCTGCACCGAAAATATTTCTTCATCAGCTGGAACTACAAGTTAACTGCCACCAATCACACTCATTAATTTCCATTATGTGTTTTTGAGGATTAATCTTCCGTCTTCAGGTGGATTTACGTGAATCAGTTATACATGTATGTGTTGCTTGCACGACTTTGGGGTAACATGTGGCCTGTCTCCAGTGATCACAGGTTTCGTTTCCTGTCGAGTTTATACACACACTAAAGATAGCAAAGATGGCATCTAGAAACTAATACGTTCAAACAATTTGTTCTTTCGCCGTAAGAGCTTTTGCATGCTATGAAATGAGGGCAGTGTGAAAAATTGTTTGTTGTATCTCGAGTAGGGCTTCAAACGCGAGTTTCGAATTGTCACAACACTACAATAGCACGGAACGAAGGTCGATAGACGAAGTGGACTGTTTACTGCGAATGCTGGTAACCAAAACAAAAACTGTTGCTAACGGTACAGAAAACTGTATCCTGGGTCAATACCAAACAAGTTCAACGTCCGTAGAATACGAGTTACTGTGTGCAAAAAGAGTAAATGTTACACTGTCAGAGTCTTATCAGAGAACATGCTGTGCCAGTAATCTTCGGAACGATTCATTTCTCTGTTGCTTAATATCGAATAAATACGTGAGCTCACCAGTATAGACCCTGCCTGTGTTAATGGCGTTGACAACAGAATATCGCCAAGTAAATCAGTCCAGCGATCACAAGTCGTAACAATGTTTTCAACAAATAACGGCCTCGTTACATATTCATAAAATTAACCACATCAATGAATACGATCTTACTCTGTAACCAAAAAAATTACAAAAGAATTAAATATAAGCAGTGACATCATACATCTTTTGTTTGAAAGCGAAGCAAAGCAAGTGCGTGTCATTTCAGTCAATAAGATGAAGTAAACAATCTCAGAGAGGAATGAACAATATGTAAGCGAACAACCTAATCAACAAAAGAAAGCAAAAGGCCGTTTACCTATTCCAATACAGATAATTTTTTTCTAATTGAAATATATATTGATCGTAATATGTAATGACTTGTGCCTTTGTGGTGAACGTACGTAACACACGTTCACAGTTGACAAGGTCAATGAAAGTGAAAGGCAGGAAAGAAGCGCCTCGAACAGTTCGACTTGTGGCTTCACATGGGCAACTGAAACTTAAGTAATCTGATACGGCAAGAAATATAGGGAGCCTCCACAGATTCGTCAATGAAAATAATTTGTTGAAAATAAACATAGGATGGTTCAAATGGCTCTGAGCACTATGGGACTCAACTGCTGAGGTCATTAGTCCCCTAGAACTTAGAACTAGTTAAACCTAACTAACCTAAGGACATCACAAACATCCATGCCTGAGGCAGGATTCGAACCTGCGCCCGTAGCGGTCTTGTGGTTCCAGACTGCAGCGCCTTTAACCGCACGGCCACTTCGGCCGGCTAGACACAAGAAAAGGGACTGGCTGACAGTATCAGTAACAGGAGATCAAGGCATAACGTCCATGAGCGTAGAGGGCAAAAGATCTAGGGGAAGACAAACACAGAAGTATTACAACAAATAACTGAATGTGTTGGGAGTAAGTGCTAAACTCGGAAGAAGATATTTCTACAGGTGAGGAAACGCTGACGCCCGATATCAAACCTGCGAGTTTGTCGTTTAATAATTTGCTGGATTCCTTGATAGGAACCGTTCTTGCCCTGAATTCCTACGTGATGGGTTTCACTCAGGCGTGAAGGATACGGATATACCTAAACTAAGATTGAAGTGGTTCATACGTCACTGCGGCGTTCTTTAAAACCAATTCAGTGTAACCTTTCACACAGAAAATTACTGTCTGCTTGTAATAACATTCGTTGCACATGTAGCATTAACTACAAGAAATGAAGCTGCGACATCAAATATCGTACGTAATATCTGCCACTGCGTCCCTTTTAAGGTTATAACAGACTCACTGACTTCTCCACTAAACGTTTATTAGAAAGTGAATATACGTGGTATTTAATTACGACAGAACACCATACCATTAAGCATAGCAATGTGTACTCATTAGGGAAATGCGGCGGGGAAGGATATAGAGGGGAATGAGATGGATAGAGAGAAAGAGAGAGAAAGGGAGAGTGGGAGGGAGAGAGTGAGCGAGAGGGAGAGAAATAGTGTAAAGAAAGAAAGTGATCGAGATCAAATACAGTAAATAAAGATTTAGTGTGTGTGTGTGTGTGTGTGTGTGTGAGAGAGAGAGAGAGAGAGAGAGAGAGAGAGAGATAGAGAGACAGGGAGAGAGCAATTAGGTGAGAGAAGACTTGTTTCAAAGAAAGAAAGTGATCGAGATCAAATACAGTAAATAAAGATTTAACATTCCTCCGATCTTTCGCAGTATTGATGTTAGGTATAACGTGAAACAATCTGCATTTTGGTGGAACTAGGCCGTTTCATTAAGTGACGCTGAAGTTACGCTTCTGTGAATTCTGCTTAAGTTGTGTAACACATCTAGTTTGTTTGTGGTTAATGTATTATGGAATACTATAAATTATCCGCCATTTCAGACGATAAATGTGTAACCAGATATCGAAAAGAGAGCCACAGTTTGCACATTTTATAATACTGAATTCACAAAATAGGAAGTGCATTATTCTAAAAATTTCAAGGCATAAATAGAGATAAAGTTTCGACATAATGAAGTCCCCCCCCCCCCCAAAAAAAAAAAAAAAAATCTTTGGATTTATGAAGGTAACGGGTATAAAATACGCGTAGTAAAAATTTATCTGCTGCTTGTACAGACTGCAGCTTCAAGAGTTGCATTACGTGAAGAGAAGCGGTAGCTGCGAAAAGAGGGTGACAGTGATGTAGCCTGTTCCACCCATAAATCTGGACGCTTAGCAAGCAGGAAAGGAAACAGAAGAAAAGTTTGGAAAGGGAATTAAAGTTCAGTGAGAAGAAATTAGCATTTTGAGGTTTGCCTGTGACATAGTGAATCTGTCGGAGACAGCTAAGAACTTGGCAGAGTAGTTGAATGGATAGTGCATTGAAAACAAGTTAAGGTTGAATATTGATAAAAGTAAAACAAGGGGAACAGAGTGTTGTCGAATTAAATACAAGGATGCTGAAGGAACTGAATTACGAGAAGAGTAGACGAAGTTTTGTATTTGGGCAGCTAAATGACCTGTGATGGCCTAAGCGGAGAAATGCATACCGTGTGAATCACGACAAGACCAGAGGAGAACAAATCTTCTGATACGTTATGCTACAGAAGAACGCAGGTGAAATGAGGGACAGATTGGATAACTAATGATGAGGCACTAGGTTGAATTTTGGATAAAATAAATTTATGGCACAACTATCAGACCTCTGTTCGGACTGAAGATCGTAGAACAAAACAATACGTAGAAAGTGATCGTTGTACGACTGGGCTATTTAATCATCTCGAGGTAAGCCACACTTTTCTTCTTGCCTTGAATCTAATTGAACATTAGTACAAATATTTGTGAAACATAAAATAAATCTGATATTTTCCGATGCAGATATACAGGGTGGCCCATTGATCGTGACCTGGCCAAATATCTCACGAAATAAGCGTCAAACGAAAAAACTACAAAGAACGAAACTTGTCTAGCATGAAGGGGGAAACCAGATCGCGCTATGGTTGGCCCGCTATATGGAGCTGCCATAGGTCAAACGGATATCAACTGCTTTTTTTTAAAAATAGGAACCCCATTTTTTATTACATATTCGTGTAGTAAGTAAAGAAATACAAACGTTTTAGTTGGACCACTTTTTTCGCTTTGTGATAGATGGCACTGTAATAGTCACAAACGTGTAAGCACGTGGTATCACGTAACATTCCGCCAGTGCGGAAGGTATTTGCTTCGTGATACATTGCCCGTGTTAAAATGGACTGTTTACCAAATGCGGAAAGGTCGATATCGTGTTGATGTATGGCTATTGTGATAAAAATGCCCAACGGGCGTGTGCTATGTATGCTGCTCGGTGTCCTGGACGACATCATCCAAGTGTCTTGACCGTTACGTTATTTAAGGAAACAGGAAGTGTTCAGCCACATGGTAAACGACAGCCACGATCTGCAACAAATGGTGAGCCCAAGTAGGGTACAAGAGAAATTACGGGACGATGACAGATTTTTTGCACACGTTCTATTTAGCGACGAATCGCCATTCACCATCAGCGGTAATGTAAACCGGCATGATATGCACTATTGGGCAACGGAAAATCCACGAACATCAGCGACCTTGGCGGGTTAATGTATGGTGCGGCATTATGGGAGGAAGGATAACAGGCCCCCATTTTATCGATGGCAATCTAAATGGTGCAATGTATGCTGATTTCCTACGTTATGTTCTATCGATGTTACTACAAGATATTTCACTGTATGACAGAATGGCGGTGTACTTCCAACATGATAGAAGTCCGACACATAGCTCTTGTGCGGCTGAAGCGGTACTGAATAGCATATTTCATGAATGGTGGTTGGCTCAAATGACTCTGAGCACTATGCGAGGTCATCATTCGCCTAGAACGTAGAACCAATTAAACCTAACTTACCTAAGGGCATCACACACATCCATGCCCGAGGCAGCATTCGAACCTGCGACCGTAGCGGTCACGCGGTTCCAGACTGAAGCACCTTTAACCGCACGGCCACACCGGCCGGCTCATGAAAGGTGGATTGGTCGTCGAAGCACCATACCATGGCTCGCACTTTCACCGGATCTGACGTCCCTGGATTTCTTTCTGTGGGGAAAGTTGAAGGATATTTGGTATCGTGATCTACCGACAACGCGTGATAACATGCGTCAGCACATTGTCAATGCATGTGCGAACATTACGGAAGGTGAACTACTCGCTGTTGGTAGGAATGTCGTCACACGTATTGCCAAATGCATTGAAGTTGACGGACATCATTTTGATCATTTATTGCATTAATGTGGTATTTACAGGTAATCACGATGTAACAGCATGCGTTCTCAGAAACGATAAGTTCACGATGGTACTTGTATCACATTCGAACAACCGAAATAAAATGTTCAAATGTACCTACAAATGTACCTACGAGTTTTTTTGTAGTTTTTTCGTTTGACGCTTATTTCGTGAGATATTTGGCCCAGCCACGATCAATGGACAATCCTGTATATTAGTAGGGTAATTGTGAAAGTCCGGAACGTATTAATTTGTCGATGACGCAATGTCTTCTCCACGCCGCCATTGTATCCTAGACCTACATGATAATTGCGGCCAGTATGACACTGCAAGCTTGCGGGAACGGCCATATGCTGCTTATCCACGTGCCTTGAAAATTTGTGACGAAATGTAAGGTTCATAGTGGAAAACTATTATGAGTGGAGAAAAGTCTGCTATATCGAAATTTACAAACAGATAACCAAAGTTTATGGAAATGAGATGATAAAGTTTCGAAAACGGTGCATCGTGTGTAATGGCGGATGAACGAATAATTGTGGTGATCCATCAGGGTGACTTCAGCTGTAATCTACGAACAAAAATAACCAGATTGAGGAAATGTTTCAACAGGACGGACTTTCACTATTGGTGGAATAAGCCTGCGTTTTCTCGAAATTTCACTATCAGTTCCTTATCTAATAACTGATAGTGATGGTTTGGGCTATAGAAAATTGTGTGCAAGGTGGGTTCCGCAACTTTTGACAGAAAAAAAACGGCACCGAATGAGAGTTATACCGATTTGTCTCTTTCGGTACGACGAGAATGGCGGGAAGTTTCTGAACCATGTTTTTGCTGGTGACGTGACCTGCAAACAAAACACCATTCAGTGGAACTGCATCACTCACGGTCGCCAAGAAAATCCAAGAAAGGGCAGACGCACTATGAACATCAAGAAGGAGATGGGCACAGTGTTTTGGGATCGAAAGGGCGTCAAGATTGTCAGCTTTGTGCCGAGAGAAGGAACCATAAGTTCAGCGCCTACTGTCGCAACCTTTATGGTTCAAAACAAACTGAGCGAGTCGTTGTGCAGCAGTAATGTGCTTCTTCACGATAACGCTTGCCCGCAGGCCATTCTGCTGCGTTGACGACCGATTTGATTTGGAGGCTTAAGTGGGAGGTTTTTGAATATCCCCCATTTACAGCCTGGCTTTCCCAAACTGAAATTTTTATTTGTGAAAAGCTCTGTGAAAATGACAAGGAACCGAAAGAGGCCATTAGTGATTCTTGGCAGCACAACTGAGTATGCAGAATTGTAGGAACGCTTGTGTAGTGCCGCGACAGCTGTTTAAATCTGATGGGCGCCTACGCAGCAGGAAAGCAAACACGTAAAAATATATTGTAAAATTGCTTTTTCTTTCAACATCGATGAGTGGCGTTCAGTACGCAATGCAACACATTTTTTTCTCGGCCAGTTTCAAACAATAATGGAGAACTTCTTGTAAGACATCGTGGAATATTCCACCCTTCAGTCCTTATAGTTTCATAAAGTTGCAATAGGTGGCGACGCCAATGAAGCCTTTGAAATGGCGTCCCTAACGGAGGTGCGTTCCAAGCAGAGAGCTGTCACTGAGTTTCTTTTGGAGGAAAACCAGAGCATTTTAGATATCCACAGGCGCTTGCAGAATATCTACGGAGATCTGGCAGTGGCCAAAAGCACGGCCGGCCGCGGTGGTCTCGCGGTTCTAGGCGCTCAGTCCGGAACCGCGCGACTGCTACGGTCGCAGGTTCGAATCCTGCCTCGGGCATGGATGTGTGTGCTGTCCTTAGGTTGGTTAGGTTTAAGTAGTTCTAAGTTCTAGGGGACTGATGACCACAGCTGTTAAGTCCCATAGTGCTCAGAGCCACTTGAACCATTTGAACCAAAAGCACGGATGAGTCGTTGGGCGAGGCGTTTGTCATCATCGTAACAAGTTCGCGCATACCTTTCCGATGTCCCGTGTACCGACCGGCCTCCTACAACTGTGAGTCCTGCACTGTCGGAAGATATGAAAAAACTCATTCTAGGTGATCGACAAATTACAACCAAACACTTCGCTGCACAACTGGACGTATATGGTGGAAGTGCTGACACATTCGTCCACCAGTTGGGGTTCTCCAAGGTGTGTGCCCGTAACAGAAGACCATAAGGAGCAACAATGGACCATCTGTGTGGAGTTGCTTGGGCTTTACGAGGCTGATCGTGACAACATTTTTGTCGAACACCGTCTTAATCGATGTAATATGGGTTCATCACTTCGAACCGGAAACAAAACCGCAATCCATGGAGTGGGCGACACATTTTCTTCCCAATACGTCCTAACTATTAGTCCAACACAAAAATCAACAAGACCTTTTTGCAGGAAATTTAACGTAACTAAATTTTGTACTGAAATGCCTCTTCGCTGCAGACCACGGTTACCGGTTTATTCAAGACAAACGCGTCCAGAGGTCACTTTTGTACATTTTTCTTCTATAATTCGGAAACTACGGCTACTGTGTCGTCCAAAAAGACACAGCCAGGGCAAAAAGCACCACAGTCGCAAACATGCGAGCTGGAGCTAGTGCCATAGAGACTCGGCACTTGCGCGAGTTCCACCAGCTCCACGGGCGGCGCTGAGGATGAAGATATCGACTTCGCCTCGGCCGATTGCCCGCCGGCCGAGTACAATCCACCAATGACCGGACGACAACGGAAAGAAGCCTACTCGGAAGACAGAAGGGCAGATCTCAGCCACTTGTTATAGATCATCGTCCAAGACTGAATTAGACAAGATACGTCGTTTAGTGTACTCTTAGAAGTGAACAGACAGTTGTTGTAGATTACGTTTGCTATATATTGTGAAGTTAATCTACGATTATTTGTACTTAGTCATTAAGGATTTGTCTCTGTGTTATACTACATCCAGTGCTGCGGACTTCATTATTCAACGAGTTACAACGTAGACATTTTTAACTCATTTGTGTGACTTGTTACTAGTTTGTTAGAGGGTTGCAGAACCTTCGTTCTCCTATCTATTTTACCTGACCCTGGGGCGAAGCTGTATACCAGCGGCAGGGAGATATTGTCTTAGCGGTGTACTGCACCAGAAGCCGTTTCACGAACTCACAAACTCGGCCTACCGTAACAACAGTGGCAACTCGACCTCGCCAGCAGTAGCGAGGAAGCCTTTACAAAACTGGCGACGTGAGTTTACGAAAATAGTGTAGTGGAATTCCAAATAAAACCTACTTTCAGGATGGAAGTGTTGCGTTACCCATTGAATGCCCCTTGTATAACAAAAACGTCTGGACAAGCAAACGTTCTTTACTTTTAGAATGGCCGTTGTGTATTTCAGTGCACGCTTTCAAGCAGCTGTTACTTATTAAATTTCCTGATTTGATCCATTTAAATGGTTCTGAAAGCCTGCGACTGTGAAAACAATAGGTTTGATTATAAATAACTCATCTGCTACCAGTCACGATTTTCTTTGTTCTATTTTTCGCAAGACGCGTTTCGGGAAATGATTCCCATTTTCAAGTGCGTTTTTTGTGTTTGTTACGGCATTCCTATGTGATGCTGTCGATGTGTGAGATTCTGCTTCATTTAGTTGACTTTACTGCAATATATAAGAGAACAAGCGATTTTTAGTTGGTTGTCGATCTTTTTGTGAAGTTAGTGGCGAAATTTAAAAGAATTTGTACTTCCAGTTTCCTTATGGTCCATTTGTGCAGAGTCTCACACACACTGAACATCACACACAAATTGTTGTACACTTTTAAACATCGAATACATTTTACATAAACAAAACAGTGACACGGATGTTCTTACAAGTAGTCAACAGAGATGACATTATAGGTACTCTGTGGAAGAAGGATGAAAGGAGAAAACATAAAAATGCAGTAAATGAAGCAGGCAAAAAGAAATACAAACGTCTCAAAAATGAGATCGACAGGAAGTGCAAAATCTCTAAGCAGGGATGGCTACAGGACAAATGTAAGGATGTAGAGGCTTGTCTCACTAGGAGTAAGATAGATACTGCCTACAGGAAAATTAAAGAGACCTTTGGAGAGAAGAGAATCACTTGTATGAATATCAAGAGCTCAGATGGAAACCCAGTTCTAAGCAAAGAAGGGAAGACAGAAAGGTGGAAGGAGTATATAGAGGGTTTATACAAGGGCGATGTACTTGAGGACAATATTATGGAAATGGAAGAGGATGTAGTTGAAGATGAAATGGGAGATAAGATACTGCGTGAAGAGTTTGACAGAGCACTGAAAGACCTGAGTCGAAACAAGGCCCCGGGAGTAGACAATATTCCATTAGAACTACTGATGGCCTTGGGAGAGCCAGTCATGACAAAACTCTACCATCTGGTGAGCAAGATGTATGAGACAGGCGAAATACCCACAGACTTCAAGAAGAATATAATAATTCCAATCCCAAAGAAAGCAGGTGTTGACAGATGTGAAAATTACCGAACTATCAGTTTAATAAGTCACAGCTGCAAAATACTAACGCGAATTCTTTACAGACGAATGGAAAAACTGGTAGAAGCGGACCTCGGGGAAGATCAGTTTGGATTCCGTAGAAATGTTGGAACACGTGAGGCAATACTAACCTTACGACTTATCCTAGAAGAAAGATTAAGAAAAGGCAAACCTACGTTTCTAGCATTTGTAGACTTAGAGAAAGCTTTTGACAATGTTGACTGGAATACTCTCTTTCACATTCTAAAGGTGGCAGGGGTAAAATACAGGGAGCGAAAGGCTATTTACAATTTGTACAGAAACCAGATGGCAGTTATTAGAGTCGAGGGGCGTGAAAGGGAAGCAGTGGTTGGGAAAGGAGTGAGACAGGGTTGTAGCCCCTCCCCGATGTTATTCAATCTGTATATTGAGCAAGCAGTAAAGGAAACAAAAGAAAAATTTGGAGTAGGTATTAAAATCCACGGAGAAGAAATAAAAACTTTGAGGTTCGCCGATGACATTGTAATTCTGTCAGAGACAGCAAAAGACTTGGAAGAGCAGTTGAACGGAATGGACAGCGTCTTGAAAGGAGGATATAAGATGAACATCAACAAAAGCAAAACGAGGATAATGGAATGTAGTCAAATTAAATCGGGTGATGCTGAGGGGATTAGATTAGGAAAAGATTTAGGGAGTAAAATAACTGATGATGGTCGAAGTAGAGAGGATATAAAATGTTGACTGGCAATGGCAAGGAAAGCGTTTCTGAAGAAGAGAAATTTGTTAACATCAAGTATAGATTTAAGTGCCAGGAAGTCGTTTCTGAAAGTATTTGTATGGAGTGTAGCCATGTATGGAAGTGAAACATGGACGATAACCAGTTTGGACAAGAAGAGAATAGAAGCTTTCGAAATGTGGTGCTACAGAAGAATGCTGAAAATAAGGTGGGTAGATCACGTAACTAATGAGGAGGTGTTGAATAGGATTGGAGAGAAGAGAAGTTTGTGGCACAACTTGACTATAAGAAGGGATCGGTTGGCAGGACATGTTTTGAGGCATCAAGGGATCACAAATTTAGCACTGGAGGGCAGCGTGGAGTGTAAAAATCGTAGAGGGAGACCAAGAGATCAATACACTAAGCAGATTCAGAAGGATGTAGGTTGCAGTAGGTACTGGGAGATGAAGAAGCTTGCACAGGATAGATTAGCATGGAGAGCGGGATCAAACCAGTCTCAGGACTGAAGACCACAACAACAACGTGGAAGACCTAAAATATGTTGAGAATTATTTTCTTACAAGTAGTCAACAGAGATGACGTTATAGGTACTCTGTGGAAGATCTAAAATATCATCTCTGTTGACTACTTGTAAGAACATCTGTGTCACTGGTTTATGTAAAATGTATTCGATGTTTAAAAGTGTACAACAATTTGTGTGTGAAACTCTGCACAAATAGACCATAAGGAAAGTGGAAGTACAAATTGTTCCAAATTACGCTACAAACTTCACAAAAAGATCGACAACCAACTAAAAATGTCTTGTTCTCTTATATATTGCAGTAAAGTCAACGAAATGTAGCAGAATCTCACACATCGACAACATCACATAGGAATGGCGTAACAAACACAAAAAATGCACTTGAAAATGGGAATCATTTCCCGAAACGCGTCGTGCGAAAAATAAAGTAAAGAAAGTCGTGACTGGTAGCAGATGAGTTATTTATAAAAAAAAAAACCTGTTATTAAATTTTTCGAACACTTCAGAAACGGTGAGGAGGCTTAAACATGTTTGAAACGCAGTCATGAAACATAATTAAACAAGAAAATTCGATACGTGGATAACTGCTCAGCCGGCCGCGGTGGTCTCGCGGTTCTAGGCGCTCAGTCCGGAACCGCGCGACTGCTACGGTCGCAGGTTCGAATCCTGCCTCGGGCATGGATGTGTGTGATGTCCTCAGTTTAGTTAGGTTTAAGTAGTTCTAAGTTCTAGGGGACTGATGACCACAGATGTTCAGTCCCATAGTGCTCAGAGCCATTTGAACCATTTTTTTGATAACTGCTCAAATCGAGACAGGAAGCGGAAACACAAATCGCCTAACGTGTGTTATAAGCGGTGCGATGGGGCCAGCAGTGTGCAGTGGCGTCGCCAGCAGCAGCAGCAGCAGCAGCAAAGTGCAGGTGCTCCGGCTGGAGGGAAGACGGCCATCAGCGGGGGTAATGGGCCGGCGAGAGTCACAGTCTGCCGCAAGCCACAACAACAAGGTCCCACCTGACACCTGCTGAGATTGGCTCCACATCTGTGGCTCGCCTTCCACTTGTCAAGAAAAAGTTTCTCGGTTCAAGTGTCTGCGCATGGACAAAGAACCACGGCACAGATATTGGGAAGACAGGAGTAACATAACATCGACGAAGAGATCACTTGGGACCGCCGACAACGCAATCACGGCAAGTTCCATAATCCGATTTCCCAGAAAAAGAATGGCTCTGAGCACTATGGGACTTAACATCTGAGGTCATCAGTCCCCTAGAACTTAGTGGTCGCGCGGTTCCACACGGGAGCGCCTACAACCGCTCGGCTGAAGTTGCGCATCATGCATTGTATTACGCACAGCTAGAGTCGTAACACGACATCCTGTGGCTGCACGAAAAGCATTATGCAACATGGTGGCGTTGCTGTCAGGGTTCCTCCGAGCCATAATCCGTAGGTTGCGGTCATACACTGCAGTAATAGCACTTGGGCGGCCTGAGCGAGGCATATCATCGACAATCCTGTCTCTCTGTAGCTCCTTAATGTCCGAACAACATCACATTGGTTCACTCCGAGACGCCTACTCTTCCCTTGTCGACATCCCTTTCTGGCACAAAGTAACAATGGGGACGCGATCGAACCACGGTATTGACCGTCTAGGCTAAGCTGAATTACAGACAACACGAGGCGTTTACTTCCTTCCTGGTGGAATGACTGGAACTGATCGTCTGTCGGACCCCTTCTCTCTAATAAGTGCTGCTCATGCATGGTTGTTTACATCATTGGGCGGGTTTAAAACATCTCTGAACGGTCAAAGGGACTGTGTCTGTGAAACAACATACACAGTCAACGTCAATCTCCAGGAGTTGTGGGAACGGGGGTGATGCAAAAAATTTTTTGATTGCGTGTATTTGCGACTACAATAATTAGTCCCACGTTCGACCCTTTTTTATCTTCATTGACTGACCTTATTACGTCAGTGGTTTAGTGGAGCGCTTACAAATTGCAAAATTAACGATTGTGTAAATTTCACCTAACAATTTTGTGAATTATAACAGCTTAAGTTAAACAATTACATCGTTGTATTCGTCATGCTTTTTGACTACGAAACGATTCTTCTTGTTACAGTTAAGATTTGATCAAATTTCAACGTAATTAGCTTTAGGGTAACGTTTATAAAACTTCTTTTTTTCTTTTATTACTCTCACGTTCACGTTTAAGTTGATAATGTTAACGAAACAACCGACTATTTTGATCTCACTGTACAATATTTAAAAAATGAGGATTATTTTTCTCTAAAAGTATCTCTTATTCACATGAATAGGTCCGTTGACAAATGTATTTGCCATTTCGCCTGTCTTCCTATAACGAAACCTAAAATTTGAGGAACTTTATTTATGAGAAGTAACTTCACATAATATTTGCGTATCTTTTTACAATAAACTTATGTAATTCAACGCGTTTTACAGTTTCAATGGAGTCAGACAAATTATCCGTTTGTATCGTTATCTGACCTAATTGTGTCCGGTGGCAAATGAATTTTCACTCTTTTGTTGAAGCACGTAGGAAATATGTAATTTCAAAATATGGATTCGCATCTCCTCTCCAACACGTACAAGAAACGACTCTTCCACAGGACATTAGGGTAGTTTATCGTGTAACGTATATGTAAAGATTCTCTCAGTGTTGATACCAGACGTATCGGAATCTACTCAGATTATTAAAGTCAACAAATCTGTCATCTCCGACTGCCGACTGTGCTACTATCTTCTATTAATTTTTTTTTCTTTTTTTTAGTAGGAACCTGAGGCAGACAGCTGACAGCTGGCGTTCTGCCAACAAGGACAACGTTGTCCATTCTACAAAGGGGCCTAGGCACACACGCTCGGATCGGAGGCTGGGCTCTAATGAGGCATGACAGGATTCTCTCGAGCTGTTGCAGCACTTATTTAGAACCTCTGGGCAGCGTTGTATGGGACGCTATCTTTGCTTCACGTCTGTATTAGTTTACATAAATATTTTTTTCCTTCCGCTACTATATATAACAGGGAGCGGCACACGTAGATACTACGAGATGAACGCTGCGTGCCCCAGGTTGTAACCGTGGACTTTTTTGTGGGCGTTCGCGAGTTTGTTATGCCGGGCAGGTAGACGGGGCGCTTAACAGGGTGTCAAGAGGCGCTCGTTACCTCCTCATTCCTGCAGCCTGCCCACTTCCACTTCCACTTCCCCGCGGCCGACCGCCCTGGTGCTCACCCTTTAGGACTTCCGACGAGTTAACACCTGCCCGATACCGGGCCCTCCCGCGGCTGCCAGCCCTCGTTATTCCTTCACGTTTCCAAATTAACACCTTTTCTTGTGACTCCTCCTCCCAAATTTTCCCTTCAAGGTCGGGGAAGGGCTTCCGCTTCTGTGCCGCATCTGCCAGCCGCTCGAAACAAAAGTCGGCAGCTGGTGTTCCCACTCCGTAAACGCGTTTATATTCAGTCTTCCGTTTTCATAAAAAAAGGGAATTACATCCTGCTACATTAAACTTCACTTCACTTCTAATTACCTGTTGATACACTGAAGCGCCAAAGAAATTCGTATAGTCATGAGCATTCAAATACCAAGATATATAAATAGGCAGAATATGGCGCTGCGGTCGGCAACGCCTATATAATACAGCAAGTGTCTGGCGCAGTTGTAAAAAACGGCTCTAAGCACTATGCGACTTAACATCCGAAGCCATCAGACCCCTAGACTTAGAACTACTTAAACCCAACTAACCTAAGGGACAGCACACACATCCATGCCCGAGGCAGAATTCGAACCTGCGACCGTAGCGGTCGCGCGGTCCCAGACTGAAGCTGGCGCAGTTGTTAGTTCGGTTACTACTGCTACAATGGCACATTATCAGGATTTAAGTGAGTTTGAACGTGGCGTTATAGTCGGCGCACGAGCAATGGACACAGCATCTCCGAGGGAGTGACGAAGTGGGGATTTTCCCGTACGACCATTTCACGAGTGTACCGTGAATATCAGGAATCCGGTAAAACATCAAATCTCCGACATCGCTGCGACTGAAAAAATATCCTGCAAGAACGGGACCAACGAAGACTGAAGAGAATCGATCAACTAGACAGAAGTAACCCTTCAGCTGTAGGTATCAGTACTGGGCTATCAACAAGTGTCAGCGTGCGAATCATTCAACGGGCCATTATCGATATGGGCTTTCTGAGCCGAAGGCCCACTCGTGTACCCTTTATGACTGCACGACACAAATCGTTACGCCTCGTCTCGGTCCCTCAACACCGACATTGGATTGGAAAAATGCTGCCTCGTCGGACGAGTCTCGTTTCAAATTATATAGAGCGGATGGACGTATGCGAGTATGGAGGTAACGTCATAAATCCAAGGACTGTTCATGCTGGTGGAGGCTCTGTAATGGTGTCGGGCGTGTGCAGTTGGAGTGATATGGGACCGACTACTGATACATCTATATACGGCTCTGACAGGTGACACGTACGTAAGCATCCTGTCTGAACACCTGCATCCATTCATGTCCATTGTGCATTCCTACGGACTTGTGCAATTCTAGCAGGACAATGCGACACCCCACAAGTCAAGAATTACTACAGAGTGGATCCAGTAAAACTCTTCTGAGTTTAAAATTTCCCCTGCCCAGCATACTCCCCAGACATGAACATTATTGAGTATATCGGGGATGCCCTGCAACGTGCTGTTCAGAAGAGATCTCCATACCCTCGGATTTATGGACAGCCCTGCAGAATTCATGGTGTCAATTCCTTCCAGCACAACCTCAGACATTAGTCCGTGCAACGTCTTTTTGAGGCATTTCTGAGCACTGTCTGGTGCCCTACATGATATTAGGAAGGTGTTCCAGTTTATTTGGCTCTTCAGTGTATAAAATTTCGTTGCAGGCTTAAAAAGTCTTAAGGACAATTAATTTCTTGCACTTCGAGGCACGCTGAGCAACTCCAATCATCCGTTTTTACAAGACCTACATCTACATCTACATGATTACTCTGCAATTCACATTTAAGTGCTTGGCAGAGGGTTCATCGAACCACAATCATACTATCTCTCTACCTTCCACTCCCGAACAGCGCGCGGGAAAAACGAACACCTAAACCTTTCTCTTATTTTATTTTGATGATCATTCCTACCTATGTAGGTTGGGCTCAACAAAATATTTTCGCATTCGGAAGAGAAAGTTGGTGACTGAAATTTCGTAAATAGATCTCGCCGCGACGAAAAACAACTTTGCTTTAATGACTTCCATCCCAACTCGCGTATCATATCTGCCACACTCTCTCCCCTATTACATGATAATACAAAACGAGCTGCCCTTTTTTGCACCCTTTCGATGTCCTCCGTCAATCCCACCTGGTAAGGATCCCACATTGCGCAGCAACATTCTAACAGAGGACGAACGAGTGTAGTGTAAGCTGTCTCTTTAGTGGACTTGTTGCATCTTCTAAGTGTCCTGCCAATGAAACCCAACCTTTGGCTCGCCTTCCCCACAATATTATCTATGTGGTCTTTCCAACTGAAGTTGTTCGTAATTTTAACACCCAGGTAGTTAGTTGAATTGACAGTCTTGAGAATTGTCCTATTTATCGAGTAATCGAATTCCAACGGATTTCTTTTGGAACTCATGTGGATCACCTCACACTTTTCGTTATTTAGCGTCAACTGCCACCTGCCACACCATACACCAATCTTTTCTAAATCGGTTTGCAACTGATACTGGTCTTCGAATGACCTTACTAGACGGTAAATTACAGCATCATCTGCGAACATCCTAAGAGAACTGCTCAGATTGTCACCCAGGTCATTTATATAGATCAGGAACAGCAGAGGTCCCAGGACGCTCCCTGGGGAACACCTGATATCACTTCAGTTTTACTCGATGATTTGCCGTCTATTACTACGAACTGCAACCTTCCTGACAGTAAATCACGAATCCAGTCGCACTACTGACACGATACCCCGTAGGCCCGCAGCTTGATTAGGCGTCGCTTGTGAGGTACGGTGTCAAAAGCTCTCCGGAAATCTAGAAATACGAAAGCAACTTGAGATCCCCTGTCGACAGCGGCTATTACTTCGTGCGAATAAAGAGCTAGCTGTGTTGCACAAGAACGATGTTTTCTGAAACCATGCTGATTACGTATCAATAGATCGTTCCCTTCGAGGTGATTCATAATGTTTGAATACAGTATATGCTCCAAAATCCTACTGCAAACCGACGTCAATGATATAGGTCTGTAGTTCGATGGATTACTCCTACTATCCTTCTTAGACACTGGTGCGACCTGCGCAATTTTCCAATCTGCAGGTACGGACCTATCGGTGAGCGAGCGGTTGTATATGATTGCTATTTAGGGAGCTATTGTATCAGCGTAATCTGAAAGGAGCCTAATCGGTATACAATCTGGACCTGAAGGCTTGCCCGTACAAGCGGTTTGAGTTGCTTCGCAACCCCTAAGGTATCTACTTATAAGAAACTCATGCTAGCAGCTGTTCGTGTTTCAAATTCTGGAATATTCAATTCCTCTTCCCTGGTGAAGGAATTTCGGAAAACTGCGTTCAATAACTCCGCTTTAGCGGCACAGTCTTCGGTAGCAGTACTATCGGCACTGCGCAGCGAAGGTATTGACTGCGTCTTGCCGCTTGTGTACTTTACATACGACCAGAATTTATTCGGATTTTCTACCAAATTTCGAGACAATGTTTCGTTGTAGAACCTATTAAAGGCATCTCGCATTGAATTCCGCGCCAAATTTCGCGCGTCTGTAAATTTTAGCCAATCTTAGGGATTTCGCGTTCTCCTGAACTTCGCATGCTTTTTCCGTTGCCTCTGCAACAGCGTTCGGACCTGTTTTGTGTACCATGGGGGATCAGTTCCATCTCTTACCAATTTATGAAGTATGAATCTCTCAATTGCTGTTGCTACTATATCTTTGAATTTGAGCCACATCTCGTCTACATTTGCATAGCCAGTTTGGAAGGAATCAAGATTGTCTCTTAGGAAGGCTTCTAGTGACACTTTATCCGCTTTTTTAAATAAAATTATTTTGCGTTTGTTTCTGGTGGGTTTGGAAGAAACGGTATTGAGCCTAGCTACAACGACCTTGTGTTCACTAATCCCTGTATCAGTCATGATACTCTCTATTACCTCTGGATTGTTTGTGGCTAAGAGGTCAAGTGTGTTTTCGCAACCATTTACAATTCGCGTGGGTTCGTGGACTAACTGCTCGAAATAATTTTCGGAGAAAGCATTTAGGACAATCTCGGAAGATGTTTTCTGGTTGGTTGGTTGGTTTGGGGAAGGAGACCAGACAGCGTGGTCATCGGTCTCATCGGATTAGGGAAGGATGGGGAAGGAAGTCGGCCGTGCCCTTTCAGAGAAACCATCCCGGCATTTGCCTGGAGTGATTTAGGGAAATCACGGAAAACCTAAATCAGGATGGCCGGACGCGGGATTGAACCGTCGTCCTCCCGAATGCGAGTCCAGTGTCTAACCACTGTGCCACCTCGCTCGGTGTTTTCTGCCAACCACCGGTTTTGAACAAGTATTTTTGCCAACATATCGAGGGAAGGTTGAAGTACCCACCAACTATAACCGTATGAGTGGGGTATTTACTTGTTACGAGACTCAAATTTTCTCTGAACTGTTCAGCAACTAAATCATCGGAGTCTGGGCGTCGGTAGAAGGAGCCAATTATTAACTTAGTTCGGGTGTAAGTATAACATCCACCCATAGCAATTCGCAGGGAGTATCTACTTCGACTTCACTACAAGATAAACCACTACTGACAGACACAAACACTCCACCACCAATTCTGCCTAATCTATCTTTCCTGAACACCGTCTGAGGCTTTGTAAAAATTTCCGCAGAACTTATTTCAGGCTTTAGCCAGCTTTGTGTACGATTTCAGCTTCTGTGCTTTCTATTAGCGCTTGAAGCTCAGGGACTTTCTCAGCACAACTACAACAATTTACAACTACAATTCCGACTGTTCCTTGATCCAAGCACGTTCTGTATTTGGCATGCACCCTTTGAGATTGCAGCCCACCCCGTACTTTCCCCAGGCCTTCTAACCTAAAAAATCGCCCAGTCCACGCCACACAGCCTCCGTTATCCGTGTAGCCGCCAGCTGAGTCTAGTGAACTCCTGACCTATTCAGGGGAACCCGAAATCCCACCACCCTATGGCGCAAGTCAAGGAATCTGCAGCCAACACGGTCGCAAAACCGTCTGAGCCTCTGATTCAGACCCTCCACCCGGCTCTGCACCAAAGGTCCGCAGTCGGTTCTGTCGACGATGCTGCAGATGGTGAGCTCTGCCTTCATCTCCATTATTTAGTTCCTGCTACAGTTTCAATTTTTCAAAACACATCCAAATCATTCAAAAGTGTATTGCGTCTTATCAGCTACATGTGGAAGTGTGGAACTCACCGGGCTTCGGATACTCCTCTGCCTAAGTCAACTGCCTATTAATGTTTGAATATTTCAGGGTTTCTATAACTGAACTTATGATCAATCCCCAGCAGTTTTGTCCATTAAGTTTAGTCTCTAGTTATATAGAATTTCTAAGGAGGAATAGTCGACACTCAGTGATACGATAGGAAAGACCATCCGAAACAAATGTTCTAGTACACACGAGTCCTAAAACGTATACCTTGAGAGCTGTGGGCACTTCTTCGTCTTCAAATCTTTGAGAAAAATATCTTCTATTGTAGGTCTTTGCTTTCCATATTAGGGGAGGGTTCGGTACGGAGAAAAACAAGAATAAGTTGTCTATATTCCGATTAAAATTACTTGATAGTTGACACATCACGTGTTCGACAACGGCTCCCATACCTATGGGCATTGGGGGCGGGGGTGTTGCAGCGCCTCCTCCGCAGCTCTCAGGGAAAGGAAAAATTGTAGCATTTCTTTATTTTCTTTCTTCAAGAAACCGATTTAAAAGTCAGTATTCCACAGATTTTTAAAATTGTCGGATCTGAAAATTTTTT
This sequence comes from Schistocerca piceifrons, assembly GCF_021461385.2. NCBI lineage: Eukaryota > Metazoa > Arthropoda > Insecta > Orthoptera > Acrididae > Schistocerca > Schistocerca piceifrons. The sequence goes on from NC_060141.1 coordinate 791,002,991, forward strand.
AGGGGTAGTTACTAATCGCCGATGATCTTCACAAATATTAAGAACTCACCATACCCCTAGATTCTTAAACAAGAAAGAAGAAAGACTCAAGGTGAACGGACCCCAGATTCCCATGCTGCAGCGAACGACCGTCGCAGGTCGCTTGCGGAGAATCGCACAGGAAATGACCAAGAACCACACCAGAATTGCGCACGGAAATGCCCTAGCACGTTGGCACGCCAGGTACATATAATCAGCTGCCGCGAACTCGACTTTAATAATGCCAGCCACTCGTGCTGCCGAAACGTCAGAAAATAATCAAACAAACGTCGGTCGAAGAACCCAAGACAGAAGCCAACACGCAGTTTGTCAACAAGTGGCCACGAAAACCTTAACAAATTTGTAATAATCAAAAGAGTCCGGTTATAAATTTTAGTGAGTTAATTAGTTTAAATGTAATTTTATATTTCCAATACTTTGGTGTGTCATTTGCGTGACTGTTTTGACTTTTTTGGCGCTTATTTTCGTTCCAATCATTTTCGATTTGCTTGTAACTTGCCAGTGTCGCCTGTAATCTGCAACCAATTTCCGATAAGGACTGCTCATCGGTTGGTAACACGGCAGCTCGTGTAACCTACGTGACGATAGTTTCACATATCCAATGACAGCGGGAAATTACAGTTTGTTTTCAGCGTTGAAACTCATTTTTTTCTGTCTTGAGTTTGCGCGTAGAGATTAGTTTTAATCGCCATAAACATAGCGATCATGATAGTAGTTCTGCCGCAGATTGCGAACCGCCGTTTGCTCGGATACATCACGAGGCTGCGGTTAGCTTAGGAGACAAGTTTAAATTCAGTGTTACAAAACGCGTTGTGTGCTGCAGTTTAGCCATCGGTCACTTAAAGCCAGCTGTCGACAAAGCATCTCGCTTTTCCGACATACATCGAGGCGACCTCTTCCAGCACTGCTCCGCGATTCACGTTAACATCACTTGTGAACTGACCTGCCGTGTTTGTGTGTCACTACAACCGAGTGGTAGCCTGTAGCAGCCGTGGCAACACTGTAGCGGCGGGTAGAGCCATCAATTATCAAGTAATTTTAATCGGACTATAGTAAACATGGGCTGTATTCTGCATATTTGAAGAGCTGTGAGTACTTGTTGATCTTCCCTACTGTGAGAAACGTTTCCTCCTGTGAACAAGTGATTACAGCTCTTAAGCTATGCGCTTTAGACCCCATGTCTACTAGATTTCTTTTCTTGGAATGATTGGTCCTGTCCTGCCTCTAAATATTGGCAATTCCTCCGGGGACAAGACATATAGGCCTCAGTTGAACGAAACTCATTCATTCACAAATAGACACATACGCGCCCACGTGCATGCACGCACGCACGCGCGCACACACACACACACACACACACACACACACACACACACATGCACACACGAACCCAGACTGATCGATTACAGTTTAATGCCAAATTTTAAGAATAATTAGACGAGCAAATTATAAAAGTTTACATTGACTTGGTGACTTCTGTTTAATGAGGTTCAGTCCGTGGCCGAAGGCATATTTCTCTGCCTAACGTGTGCTGAAGGCATCATCAGATAATGGTACAAACACTGTGCAGCTCATGAAGCCGATTTGTTTATACGTAACCACACTGTAGAAGATCGCAGAGTCGCGCCGAAGTGTGCGACGTAGCTTGTACTGAGAAAAGCTGCCGGTGTTTACTTTATTTTGCGCTAAGACACACAACTGGTCTAATTGTGCTTTTGAATCTGTATGGCCCTTCCGTATATACTAGCATAGTAATGATTAAACCATGATGAAACCATAGAAACCGGAGAAACGAATTTGATGTTTACCTGATCCCACTGCTACTGCCGATTCATCTGCGTATCCCACATAACAACTGCTGTTGCATTAATTAAGTCGGTTTCTTTTCGTAGTTCCCAGGTGCATTTGATCACATGTGCAAGAGGTACTGTATACTCCTGCTGTAGCAGGAGTGCGTTAGAGGGACCCTTTGTCGTTTCCTTTCAGGCATGCTCGTGATTAAGTTTAAAACAGGGCCACTGCTATACCATAAGGACCCTTGCAGCTCCGGATCACATTCGAACAACGTCGAAAGGTTTTGAACGAGATGTTGTACACTGGGGTAAAAAGTGCGGTCGTACTGCACTGCAAAGGGGTGTTATCATATACAGTGGGGTTCACCTCCGAGATGTCCGTTGAGAAATTTTGAATCGCCCTAAAGAGTGAACAGTGCCTATTGCTCCCTCCACTGCAAACTTTCGTTTCCGATCGCGACATATTTCGGAACCAACGTCCAAAGGAAAGGGGTGGTTTCACTGACGCCAATTATGCTACCCCTATGGACTTTTTTTAGATTCTGTGCAGCGGTGTGTCTGCAATGTTTTTCTCGTGTATTCATAAGAAAACCTCTTGTTTGAAAAGCTGGAAGTCGCGGTTCTGACCTCCACTGCAGGGGTGTCAAAGGATGGAGTGAAATGTATGTAAGAAATGCTGTAAGAACATTCAAGGCTTATTAATCGACTTTCCACGTCACATTAACATCTGAGTTCTTACCGGGTTTTTTTTCGGATGTCTCGACGCCTTGCTCTCTGAAGTGCCGTCGACCCCGAAGGTGCAGTTTCTGGGCGGCCTGCTTTTGTATCATTTACAGAGGAAGGTAAGTTGTAGCCAACTTTGAGCCAAATTTCAGACTTATGCGTCGGAATGGGACAAAATTACGTGGTTTCTAAAAAGTGATCCTTTAATTCTGTTGCGCATTGTAAATGTTGAAATTCACGAATGGAATGGAAACTTCACCACTAGTTGTTTGTTTTCACCAGAATCTCCAGAGCTTTGTGCAACAAGTAGTTCGCGGGTTTTAATGAGTGGAATGAAATGTAGATTGCGCGTATGTTCCGTGTGGGCTGCAGTAACTCCTATGCGTATCCACGTGTTCCTATAGAAGTGTCAGTCCTAAATTTGAACGGAGTATAGACGCAGCAGGAGAGTCAGAAGAGATTTCGTGTCGCCAGAAGGTGCTGTATCACTCGCTACTAAGCCAGTTACCGCTCTAGTACCGCGTACGTCCAAACTTGTGTGGAGAGGCTTGATCACACCGGCGTCTCGCAAGATATAAGACACACAGTTCTGAGATTGACATAACTTTTTATAAGACAGGACATGGTAATTATTGTTACAGTTATCGTCGTATATTGATGTTTATTGACTTTTGGTTAGTGACAGCTGTAGTATAACAAGAAGTATTAATGTTGTTTCACGTTCTGGTCATTTTGACGTTGTACGAAAACGCAGAACGATCCCATTAGTAATAAAATTGTTCTTATTATAAGTTCCATTGTTCGTAGCTTTTTTATTGTTTACTGGTCTTTGTCGTGAAAAGTTATGTACTTATGGATGGTTGGTGAATAATTTACGCAGTATACCAGAATTGCAAGCAGAGTGGGGGTAACGAATTCTGACAGATATCTACACCTTGAGAAGTGTGGGATCTTGTGCCAAAGTTCTTTCTCTTAGGCTCATAGCAGCTTTATTCAGACTAACATAGTATTATTTAGTAACCACAATGATATAATAGTAAGGAATTAAATGTCTTTAAACGTATGGCGGATATGTGGTTCATAGCCACTCCTATTTCTCTGATAAAATGTACAACAACATGTCAAACGTCGATATACAACAGGGACCGATAAATCAAGACATCACATAGACCAGAACCCCTGCTGAGAACTACTTAGAAAATATTAGTGTGACACAGGCTGGTGGCACACAGTGATACGCTATAGGTCTACTGTTAAATGTGCTGACTTGTAAGTTCCCTGTATACATTGAGTATGATTACGCACTGACGTTTCCTTGTAACTTTCAGCAAGCGGTATGTTAAACAGACAAGGGACATGAGTAACTGACAGATCTAACGATGTGAATCACTTATTATGATTATTACACTTTTTAACACGTCTCAGTATGTACAAAAAAAACTTTCAGTTGACAATGTGATCTGTGTCACTAGCACCCAAATTACTTTCAGTGTTGGATAGACAGAAGTGTGTCTACCTGTCATACAGTAGCCATAACATGCAAATGGTTTACAACTGAAGTATTAATATTGTAACATAACAGATGCATTTTGAGTAACTAGTAATTGAAGTATTAATGTTGTAACATAACGGTCGCACCTTGAGTTTGTTGTTATGTAGTATGTTAATGTCAGTGAGGTATTGATAATCGATCTTGCTAGTTAGTGCATCTTTGCTTTGCCTTAAAGGTTTAACTGGATAGTCTTTGGCCTAATCATTTCAGTCCACGAGATTTTCACACAATTAGCGCCTATGAGGAGCACAACGTTATACATATACAACTAACAGTAATGATGGGACATAGTACAATAGACAACTGGTACTATAATTACGCAGATACATAGCTGAGATGGCTGAGATCGTTTTGTAAGTACTTTGTTAGAGTGATATAAGGCGTTATGTATTTTTTGTGTCATCTCGTTGTCACTGTACGCTTGTACCATGGGAAGCAAGGAGAGGATGTGGTGGCCGGTATCCTCCTTTATAACACAAACTGCATGCATGTATTAACAGGATTCTTTATTCATAAGAACAACAGTTGCTCAATTTAAGACAGTCTGGGTGTTGTTCAGAATGGTTCAAATGACTCCGAGCACTATGGGACTGAACATCTGAGGCCATCAATCCCCTATAACTTAGAACTACTTAAACTTAACTAACTTAAGAACATCACACACATCCATGCCCGAGGCAGGATTCGAACCTGCCACCGCAGCGGTCGCGCAGTTCCAGACTGAAGCGCCTAGAACCGCTCGGCCACATCAGCCAGCCTGGATGTTGTGGTACGAGCTCTTCCATAATAGTCCACGTTACCCTCACTGCGAGTGAAGCACAAGTCCGTTATGTACACTGCTCTGGTTGCTAGCTCTGACTGACTAAGCTAGAGGCTGAGCTAACTTCTACTGCGATTCCCATTGGGCTGCAACTGATGACTCGACTCATTGACTCCCTGGATGTCCGCAGCTCGTGGTCGTGCGGCAGCGTTCTCGCTTCCCACGCCAGGGTTCCCGGGTTCGATTCCCGGCGGGGCTAGGGATTTTCTCTGCCTCGTGATGACTGGGTGTTGTGTGCTGTCCTTAGGTTAGTTAGGTTTACGTAGTTCTAAGTTCTAGGGGACTGATGACCATAGATGTTAAGTCCCATAGTGCTCAGAGCCATTTGAACCATTTGATTCGACTCACTGGAGACTGACTGAGTCCTCTGCTCCGTGGCGGCGATCTAAATACTGGTAGCCGAGAGGTCGTTGGCGGCACGTTTCTTGTGAGTCTGTCTTTGACCTCTGTCGATCTCGCATCCTCTTTGCTGCCTGGTGTGCTGGCGACATCATACGCCAGTACATATTTATTGCTGTTTCACGTAACAGAGGTGTACTTCAATGTTACACCGTTTGTTATATGTGTTTCTGTTCTTTGGTACAGTGCACCTCATGACAGTGTGATGCCAGACCGATACTGGTCGTCTTTAATAACATATAACTTTACAGCTGTGTACTGCACAGTGTGATTCTTAACTTTCCCTAAAGCTTTACAGCACCAGTTTTATGAAATGTTGCAAGATATTTCCTACAATCTGGTGAATAGCAATCGAGCGTTTGTTGACTAGGACAAGTGCCGTTAGTAATATGTGGGTGTTGCTAGTAGTCTGCGTTTAGCTAGGCTGGTAGTAAACAACCAGTGGTAGGCATCTCGGGCCCAAGAGAAGACCAGCACCCGGGAATCTCAAGTGCACGTACGCCCAGACCTCTAGCACGGAGTAGACACTGGGGCGCACTGCCAGGAGATGGGGCGCCGCAGTACGCGTCGTCCGCCTGCGGCGGCGCGTCTTATTATTGTATTTATCCCCTGCGGAGCGGGCCGGATTGAAAACGCGCCCTCGGTGGTTGGCCGGCGCGGCTAAGTGGCAGTTTACCGGCAGTAACGCGGCCATTATCCACTTGCGCGGCGGCGGTCGCACGGCCGCGTCTGCTCCGCCTGTTCAATATGCAGGCCGGCCGGCCGCGGCGTGGCGCCTGCAGCGCGGTCGGCCGGCAGGGGGCAATTTTCTCGTTAGGCCGCAGCGCCGCCCGGCTACGTGCCGCGCAGTCGCCGCCGAAATAGACCTCGTTACGCGCCACACATCCTCATCGCACCGGGCCCGCTCCAACTCCTCCTTAACAGTCTCTTCCCTTCGCAGAAGTGCGCCACTTGACGCCTAAGGAATGTGGTGTGCTAACCGGCTGCTTTACGAGTGCTATTGACGATAACAGTCGCTCTTAAAAATAGTAATTTCTAGTTCTGACGCATCGCTCTGTCACCCTAAGGCTGTCTCAATTTTATTCTCAAATTTTAGCTTCTGTTTCGAACATACACTGAAGCGTCAAAGAAACTACTATAGGCATGCGTATTTAAATACAGAGATACACTTCTGGCCATTACAATTACTACATCAAGAAGAAATGCAGATGATAAACGGGTATTCATTGGACAAATATATTATATTAGAACTGACATGTGATAAAATTTTGCCGGCCGAAGTGGCCGTGCGGTTAAAGGCGCTGCAGTCTGGAACCGCAAGACCGGTACGGTCGCCGGTTCGAATCCTGCCTCGGGAATGGATGTTTGTGATGTCCTTAGGTTAGTTAGGTTTAACTAGTTCTAAGTTCTAGGGGACTAATGACCTCAGCAGTTGAGTCCTATAGTTCTCAGAGCCATTTTTTTTGACAAAATTTTCACGCTCTTTCGGTGCATAGATCCTGAGAAAGCAGTGCCCAGGACAACCACCTCTGGCCGTAATAACGGCCTTGATACGCCTGGGCGTTGAGTCAAACAGAGCTTGGATGGCGTGAACATGTACAGTGCCCATGCAGCTTCAACACGATACCACAGTTCATCAAGAGTAGTGACTGGCGTATTGTGACGAGCCAGTTGCTCGGCCGCCATTGACCAGACGATTTCAGTTGGTGAGAGATCTGGAGATTGCGCTGGCCGGGGCTGCAGTCGAACATTTTCTGTATCCAAAAAGGCCCGTACAGGAGCTACAACATGCGGTCGTGCATTATCCTGCTGAAATGTAGGGTTTCGCAGGGATCGAATGAAGGGTAGAGCCACGCGTCGTAACACATATGAAATGTAACGTCCATTGTTCAAAGTGCCGTCAATGCGAACAAGAGGTGACCGAGACGTGTAACCAATGGCACCCCATACCATCGCGCCAGGTGATACGCCAGTATGGCGATGACGAATACAAGCTTCCAATTTGAGTTCACCCCGATGTCGCCAAACACGGATGCGACCATCATGATGCTGTAAACAGAACCTGGACTCATCCGAAAAAATGACGTTTTGCCATTCGTGCCCCCAGGTTCGTCGTTGAGTACACCAACGCAGGCGCTCGTGTCTGTGATGCAGCGTCAAGGGTAACCGCAGCCATGGTCTCCGAGCTGGTAGTCCATGCTGATGCAAACGTCGTCGAACTGTTCGTGCAGATGGTTGTTGTCTTGCAAACGTCTCCATCTGTTGACTCAGGGATAGAGACGTTGCTGCACGATCTGTTACAGCCACGCGAACAAGATGCCTCTCATCTCGACTGCTAGTGACACGAGGCCGTTAGGATCCAGCACGGCGTTCCGTATTACCCTCCTGAATCCACCGATTCCATATTCTGCTAACTGTCATTGGGTCTCGACCAGCGAGAGCAGCAGTGTCGCGATACGATCACCCGCAATCCGACGTTTATCAAAGTGAGAAACGTGATGCTACGCAACGCCGGTCAACTGCTGTTGGTCTATGAGAAGTCGGTGTAGCAATTTTAATGGCCAGTAGTGTATGTGAATAGGCAGAAAATGGTGCTCCGGTCGACAACGCCTATATAAGACAACAAGTGTCTGGCACAGTTATTAGATCGGTTACTGCTGCTAGAATGGCAGGTTATCAAGTTTTAAGTGAGTCTGAACACAGTTTTACAGTCGGCGCACGGTCAATGGACACAGCGTCTGCGAGGTAGCGATGAAGTGGGGATTTTCCCGCACGACCATTTCAGGAGTGTACCGTGAATATCAGGAATCCGGTAAAACGTCATACGTCTGAGATAGCTCCGGGCGGAAAGACATCCTGCAAGAACGTAACCAAAGGCGACGGACGAGAATCGTTGAAGGTGACAGAAGTGGAAACCTTCCGCAATTTGCTCCAGATTTCATTGCTGGGCCATCAAAAAGTGACAGCGTGCGGACCATTCAACAAAACATAATCGATGTGGGTTTTCGGACAGGAAGGTCCACTCGTGTACACTTGATGGCTTGACGTCACAAAACTTTACGCCTCGCCTAGGCCCGTCAACAGTGACATTGGACTGTTGATGACTGGAAACGCCTCCTCGGACGAGTCCCATTTCAAATTGTATCGAGCGGATGCACGTGTACGGGTATGGAGACAAACTCATGAATCCATGGACCTTGCATGTCAGCAGAGGACTGTTTAAGCTGGTGGAGGCTCTGTAATGGTGTGGGGCGTGTGCAGTTGAATTGACATGGGACCCTTAAACGTCTAGATACGATTCTTCCAGGTGACAAGTACTTAAGTATCTTCTGTGATCACCTGCATCCATTCATGTTCGTTGTGCATTCCGATGGACCTCAGTAGTTCCAGCAGGACAATGCGACACGACATACGTCCAGAACTGCTACAGAGTGGCTCCAGGAACACTCTAATAAGCTTAAACACTTCCGCTGGCCACCAAACTCCCCAGACATGAACATTATTGATCATATTTGGGATCCTTGCAACGTGCTGTTGAGAAGAGATCTCCATCCCCTCCCACTCTCCTGTCTTCCATTATCACTACTCACTCTCTTTCAATGAGCCCGATGAACCAAGACAGACTCAGAAATATTGCAGCTGCGTCAACCTTATCAGGATGATTTCTTTACCTGTCTGATGACCATGTACAAGTGTTGTGTGTATCAGTAAGACTTCGAGACAAAATAATAATGCTGGAAGAAATTATAAATCAAGTATGTGGACTCAACGCTGCCGAAAAGGCGAAGACTCATCCGCCGTCGTGCAAAGTAATATTGAGTGTGTTTAGGGACTTGCATCATGTGGTGCTAACAGATAGCATTCACAAGGCGTAAAACTTCACAGCAGCGTACTCCAGATACCCCCTGACGAAATTACGGTACGCTGTATAGACGAAGCGTCCACGGAAACGCCCCAACTCTTCCTGCTCAGGATACAGTGACACACACTGCGTCTTACGGCTCTCAGATTTCGCCTCACACCCTGTGTTCTTCTGACACGGCACCCACTGCCTCCTGCCTCCCTTTCCTCAGCTAATGGTGCTTCCATACTGTAGCAGAGGTGATTTTCGAAGTGGAATGTTTCCGGAACATTCAAAATACAGACTCCTGCAACAAACACGTTCTCCGCGAAGTCACCCATCCTTCGGAAATGTGTCACTTTGCACGGTGAATACGTAGAGAACGGCTAGCACCATCACAACGCCTCATGATCGCAGCCTGATTTTTATCGATGTGCTAATTAAAACTTTAACACTTCCCTCGTAGTGCAAACGAGAAGTGTTGTATTGATGGGTGCGACAACCACAAGTTGTTGCTGCGGCTGCGCAGCAGGTCTCGTGATATTGGCCGAAGGCGCGCAGTGTCTCCAGAGCGACCGTCATCCCGTTAATTCCTTAGTAGCTGTCAATCTTAAAGTAATTTTGAACAGCCACTGCCCTCGAACAGAGTAGAATTATGGCCGTCTACGGAGACAGGATCTCCTCAGACTTCTATCAGTATATGAGACACAATTTAAAACACAAAACCATATTGTATGAAGGTAAGCGTACCTCTTATGTGAGATAATGAGGATGAAAGCAATACTAGCAGTAACAACGGCAGAGAGTGGTTTAATGGAAGAGCACAAATCTTTCGATCAGATGCCACTTCGGCAACTTGCGTCTCCTTAACCTACCCTAGTCATCAATTCAGGGGAAGGTAACCTGTAGTTGAACTGGGAATCCGAAAACCGTTGTTGACGACTACACACGTCTTTGATATGTAAAGGTTAGATTGAAGGCAGACTGAAAATATCGTGGTTCGACCGGGATTCGATACCGTGACATGTCAATTTCAAGGCACGCGCTTTACCCATAGACCCAACAGGATGAAAAGTGCAACTGTGTGACTGTACCGTTACAATACACAACAACATTTAACATGCAAACTAACTGCATATGTATGTATAAATACTGAGATGGCAAAAACTCATGGGATATTTCATATTTTCTTGTCGGACTTCCTTTTGTCCGGCGTCGTCCAGCCACCCGATGTGACATGGAATCAACAAATCATTGGCAGTCCGCCGCTGAAATATTGAGCCATACCGCCTCTATAGCCGTCTATAATTGCGAAAGTGTTGCCACAGCAGGATTTTGTGCACGAACTGACTCCTAGATTGCGTCCCGTGTCTGGTGATAGGGGTGGCCAAATCATTCGCTCGAATTGTCCAGGACGTTCTTCAAACCAATCGCGAAATTTGTGGCCCGATGTCATAGCGCATTGTAATTCATAAAGACTCCACCATTGTGTGGGATTGTGAAGTTCAAATGGCTCTGAGCACTATGCGACTTAATTTCTGAGGTCATCAGTCGCCTAGAACTTAGAACTAATTAAACCTAACTAACCTAAGGACATCACACACATCCATGCCCGAGGCAGAATTCGAACTTGCGACCGTAGCGGTCGCTCGGCTCCAGACTGTAGCGCCTAGAACCGCACGGCCACTCCGGCCGGCCATTGTGAAGTCCATGAGTGGTTGCAAATGGTTTCCAAGTAGCAGAACATAAACATTTCCATTCAACGATTGGTTTACTTGCACCATAAGATCCAGTCAAATCCGTGTATACATAGTCCACACCATTATCGAGCCACCAACATCTTGAACAGTGGCTCATTGACAACTTCAGCCCACGGCTTCGTAGGGTATGCGCCACACTTGAACACTACCATCAGCTATTACCAAATGAAATTCGTAGACATCTGACGAGGGCACGGTTTTCTAGACGTCTAGGGTCTGACCGATATGGTCACGAGCCCAGGAGATGCGCTGCAGGCGACGTCGTGCTGTTACCAAAGCCACTCGCATAGGTCGTCTGCTGCCATAGCCCATCAACGCCAGCTTTCGCCACACTGCCCTAACTGAGCCGTAGTTGTGACCGGAAAGCGCGCCAGGCGGAGTGCTTTCGCTTCGCGTCTAGTGTTTGCGGTGGCGCTTTCGGTTTGGCGCGCTGTTTGGATCGCTACCGCCCTCTGGCGGGAGGTGGAGCAAGTGTATGGTCGCGTGATGATCGAGGGGTACGTACTGGGCGGTGACCGAGAGGGGTGGTGGCGCGAGCGGGGCCCTGCTGTTGGGGGTCGTCAACTGCTAGCCACGTGCTTTGTCAGACCTCTTGGCAGTCAGGGGTAAGTCTGCGTTACCCGCATGTACGTGGCTTATGGAGCTTAGAAACCGTGGTTCAGGAGATCAGCGTATGGGACCGTACGTCTTCTTATCGGCCGTTGAAACCACTGGCAGCGATTGGCTCTGACGAGCATAAGGAAGTGCAACGTGTTCCCGGCGCTGTGGTGGTGTGTGAGAAGTTGAGTACTCTTTTTATGTAACAGAGTTATATATATATATATATATATATATATATATCATCAGCCAATTCAATCATTAAATGATGTGGCCTCTTCGAGTCGTGGATTCAGGTAGGCTTTCAGCAGTCTTCTCCAAGTGGGACGGTCTTGGGCAGTTCTCTGCCAGGTGTTACCAGCGATCTTCTTGATGTCTTTGTCCCATCCGTCTGGTGGTCTTCCTCTAGGCCTCTGGTGCTCCCTCGGACTCCACTCCAGTACTAGCTTCGTCCATCTGTTGTCTTTTCTTCTTGCGACGTGGCCAGCCCATTAACCTTCGTCACAGACCGGATGTCATCTGCCCTTTTCCTGTCCTTTCTTGTATAGCCCAGCATTGATCTCTCCATGGCTCTCTGTGCTGAGTTTCCCTTTTGTAAATGAGTTCAGTGTCCATGTCTCGCAGCCATACGTCATCACAGGAAGAATACATTGATCAAATACTGCTTTCTTCAAATTTACTGGCATTTTTGATCTGAATACTTTTGAATTCTTCCCAAATGCTTGCCAGCCAAGCAAACCAAGGGGTTTTTCACGTTCTAGTGAAGTGTATGAGTTCCCTCACCAGTGGTTTATTGGGGTCTTCCCACCACAGTTTTCGTTTGCCTGTCCGCGGGAATGTGGTAATTGCTTCTTGGTCGGACCGTTTCATTCATACCTTGATTGTGTGATTTAGGGTCGGTGTCGTGTGTCTCTGTGGTTCAGAGTCTGTACAGGCACCACCCTTGTTACATCTTCTGGTTTTGGGTAACTCGAGGAGATGGTGGCTTGTAATGCAAGTTTTGGGGCTGATCTGCTGTGGCCCTGTAGACCACCAACAACTATTCCGACTATTGTGATCTGGGCCCCTTTAGACGCGTCACTCTCTCACCGAGCTAAGGAAAACTTTTTTTTGGAACTGCCTTTAATGTGAAGGTTTGTGTGCTGGCTTATTCACATTTACCTTGTAACAACTGACAGGTGTGATATAAGTTATTTAATTAGCAAGAGACAACTATTTTAACTGTGGTACAAACTAGCCACTTAAAGGATTTATTTTTTTAAATAAAGGAATTGTTCTCTTACATATCTATGATAAGTTTAAAATATTATCATGCGAAGTTGTTAACGTCATACGTTGCTATATCCTTTACATAGAGAAAATTTGCCAACTATTTAAAAGAGAGTTTTTTTCAAATGTTGTCTTTTACATATAAATGTCAAGTTTAAAAACTTATTATTGGGAAGTTGTTAACGTCATACCTTGCAATCTCCTTTTCATAAAGAAAATTTGTCAGCTATTGGAAATTGTTTTTGAAATTGTTTTTTTTAAATGCCAAACTTACAAATTTATTATTGAGAAAGTTTTTTAAAATAAAAAGGTATCTTTAGCAGTGAGTGTGATTGCACCAGCTCCTCCTGGCCCCTACTTCCACGGTAACGTTTTGGAATAACATGTGTACTTGAGTTGTTGTTTGTGAGCTGCCCTAACTGGTGCTTCACTAACGTCGTACGTCCCACATACATATCTATGGTTATGTCGTGCAGTGTTCCTTGTCTGCTAGCACTGACATATGTACTTGAGTTGTTGTTTGTGAGCTGCCCCAACTGATGCTTCACTAACGTTGTGCGTCCCACGTACATATCTATGGTTATGTCGCGCAGTGTTCCTTGTCTGCTAGCACTGACATGTGTACTTGAGTTGTTGTTTGTGAGCTGCCCTAACTGATGCTTCACTAACGTCGTACGTCCCACGTACATATCTATGGTTATGTCGCGCAGTGTTCCTTGTCTGCTAGCACTGACATGTGTACTTGAGTTGTTGTTTGTGAGCTGCCCTAACTGATGCTTCACTAACGTCGTACGTCCCACGTACATATCTATGGTTGTGTTGCGCAGTGTTCCTTGTCTGCTAGCACTGACATGTGTACTTGAGTTGTTGTTTGTGAGCTGCCCTAACTGATGCTTCACTAACGTCGTACGTCCCACGTACATATCTATGGTTATGTCGCGCAGTGTTCCTTGTCTGCTAGCACTGACATGTGTACTTGAGTTGTTGTTTGTGAGCTGCCCTAACTGATGCTTCACTAACGTCGTACGTCCCACGTACATATCTATGGTTATGTCGCGCAGTGTTCCTTGTCTGCTAGCACTGACATGTGTACTTGAGTTGTTGTTTGTGAGCTGCCCTAACTGATGCTTCAGTAACGTCGTAAGTCCCACGTACATATCTATGGTTATGTCGCGCAGTGTTCCTTGTCTGCTAGCACTGACATGTGTACTTGAGTTGTTGTTTGTGAGCTGCCCTAACTGATGCTTCACTAATGTCGTACGTCCCACGTACATATCTATGGTTATGTCGCGCAGTGTTCCTTGTCTTCTAGCACTGACATGTGTACTTGAGTTGTTGTTTGTGAGCTGCCCTAACTGATGCTTCACTAACGTCGTACGTCCCACGTACATATCTATGGTTGTGTCGCACAGTGTTCCTTGTCTGCTAGCACTGACATGTGTACTTGAGTTGTTGTTTGTGAGCTGCCCTAACTGATCCTTCACTAACGTCGTACGTCCCACGTACATATCTATGGTTATGTCGCGCAGTGTTCCTTGTCTGCTAGCACTGACATGTGTACTTGAGTTGTTGTTTGTGAGCTGCCCTAACTGATGCTTCACTGACGTCGTACGTCCCACGTACATATCTATGGTTATGTCGCGCAGTGTTCCTTGTCTGCTAGCGCTGACATGTGTACTTGAGTTGTTGTTTGTGAGCTGCCCTAACTGATGCTTCACTAACGTCGTACGTCCCACGTACATATCTATGGTTGTGTCGCGCAGTGTTCCTTGTCTGCTAGCACTGACATGTGTACTTGAGTTGTTGTTTGTGAGCTGCCCTAACTGATGCTTCACTAACGTCGTACGTCCCACGTACATATCTATGGTTATGTCGCGCAGTGTTCCTTGTCTGCTAGCACTGACATGTGTACTTGAGTTGTTGTTTGTGAGCTGCCCTAACTGATGCTGCACTAACGTCGTACGTCCCACATACATATATATGGTTATGTCGCGCAGTGTTCCTTGTCTGCTAGCACTGACATGTGTACTAGAGTTGTTGTTTGTGAGCTGCCCTAACTGATGCTTCACTAACGTCGTACGTCCCACATACATATCTATGTTTGTGTCGCGCAGTGTTCCTTGTCTGCTAGCACTGACATGTGTACTTGAGTTGTTGCTTGTGAGCTGCCCTAACTGATGCTTCACTAACGTCGTACGTCCCACGTACATATCTATGGTTATGTCGCGCAGTGTTCCTTGTCTGCTAGCACTGACATGTGTACTTGAGTAGTTGTTTGTGAGCTGCGCTAACTGATGCTTCACTAACGTCGTACGTCCCACGTACATATCTATGGTTATGTCGCGCAGTGTTCCTTGTCTGCTAGCACTGACATGTGTACATGAGTTGTTGTTTGTGAGCTGCCCTAACTGATGCTTCACTAACGTCGTACGTCCCACGTACATATCTATGGTTGTGTCGTGCAGTGTTCCTTGTCTGCTAGCACTGACATGTGTATTTGAGTTGTTGTTTGTGAGCTGCCCTAACTGATGCTTCACTAACGTTGTACGTCCCACGTACATATCTATGGTTATGTCGCGCAGTGTTCCTTGTCTGCTAGCACTGACATGTGTACTTGAGTTGTTGTTTGTGAGCTGCCCTAACTGATGCTTCACTAACGTCGTACGTCCCACGTACATATCTATGGTTATGTCGCGCAGTGTTCCTTGTCTGCTAGCACTGACATGTGTACTTGAGTTGTTGTTTGTGAGCTGCCCTAACTGATGCTTCACTAACGTCGTACGTCCCACGTACATATCTATGGTTGTGTCGCGCAGTGTTCCTTGTCTGCTAGCACTGACATGTGTACTTGAGTTGTTGTTTGTGAGCTGCCCTAACTGATGCTTCACTAACGTCGTACGTCCCACGTACATATCTATGGTTATGTCGCGCAGTGTTCCTTGTCTGCTAGCACTGACATGTGTACTTGAGTTGTTGTTTGTGAGCTGCCCTAACTGATGCTTCACTGACGTCGTACGTCCCACGTACATATCTATGGTTATGTCGCGCAGTGTTCCTTGTCTGCTAGCACTGACATGTGTACTTGAGTTGTTGTTTGTGAGCTGCCCTAACTGATGCTCCACTAACGTCGTACGTCCCACGTACATATCTATGGATATGTCGCGCAGTGTTCCTTGTCTGCTAGCACTGACATGTGTACTTGAGTTGTTGTTTGTGAGCTGCCCTAACTGATGCTTCACTAACGTCGTACATCCCACGTACATATCTATGGTTATGTTGCGCAGTGTTCCTTGCCTGGTAGCACTGACATGTGTACTTGAGTTGTTGTTTGTGAGCTGCCCTAACTGATGCTTCACTAACGTCATACGTCCCACGTACATATCTATGGTTATGTCGCGCAGTGTTCCTTGTCTGCTAGCACTGACAAGTGTACTTGAGTTGTTGTTTGTGAGCTGCCCTAACTGATGCTTCACTAACGTCGTACGTCCCACGTACATATCTATGGTTGTGTCGCGCAGTGTTCCTTGTCTGCTAGCACTGACATGTGTATTTGAGTTGTTGATTATGAGCTGCCCTAACTGATGCTTCACTAACGTCGTACGTCCCACGTACATATCTATGGTTGTGTCGCGCAGTGTTCCTTGTCTGCTAGCACTGACATGTGTACTTGAGTTGTTGTTTGTGAGCTGCCCTACCTAACTGATGCTTCACTAACGTCGTACGTCCCACGTACATATCTATGGTTATGTCGCGTAGTGTTCCTTGTCTGCTAGCACTGACATGTGTGCTTGAGTTGTTGTTTGTGAGCTGCCCTAACTGATGCTTCACTAACGTCGTACGGCCCACGTACATATCTATGGTTATGTCGCGCAGTGTTCCTTGTCTGCTAGCACTGAAATGTGTACTAGAGTTGTTGTTTGTGAGCTGCCCTAACTGATGCTTCACTAACGTCGTACGTCCCACATACATATCTATGTTTGTGTCGCGCAGTGTTCCTTGTCTGCTAGCACTGACATGTGTACTTGAGTTGCTGTTTGTGAGCTGCCCTAACTGATGCTTCACTAACGTCGTACGTCCCACGTACATATCTATGGTTATGTCGCGCAGTGTTCCTTGTCTGCTAGCACTGACATGTGTACTTGAGTTGTTGTTTGTGAGCTGCGTTAACTGATGCTTCACTAACGTCGTACGTCCCACGTACATATCTATGGTTATGTCGCGCAGTGTTCCTTGTCTGCTAGCACTGACATGTGTACATGAGTTGTTGTTTGTGAGCTGCCCTAACTGATGCTTCACTAACGTTGTACGTCCCACGTACATATCTATGGTTGTGTCGCGCAGTGTTCCTTGTCTGCTAGCACTGACATATGTACTTGAGTTGTTGTTTGTGAGCTGCCCTAACTGATGCTTCTCTAACGTCATGCGTCCCACGTACATATCTATGGTTATGTCGCGCAGTGTTCCTTGTCTGCTAGCACTGACATGTGTACTTGAGTTGTTGTTTGTGAGCTGCCCTAACTGATGCTTCACTAACGTCGTACGTCCCACGTACATATCTATGGTTATGTCGCGCAGTGTTCCTTGTCTGCTAGCACTGACATGTGTACTTGAGTTGTTGTTTGTGAGCTGCCCTAACTGATGCTTCACTAACGTCGTACGTCCCACGTACATATCTATGGTTGTGTCGCGCAGTGTTCCTTGTCTGCTAGCACTGACATGTGTACTTGAGTTGTTGTTTGTGAGCTGCCCTAACTGATGCTTCACTGACGTCGTACGTCCCACGTACATATCTATGGTTATGTCGTGCAGTGTTCCTTGTCTGCTAGCACTGACATGTGTACTTGAGTTGTTGTTTGTGAGCTGCCCTAACTGATGCTTCACTAATGTCGTACGTCCCACGTACATATCTATGGTTGTGTCGCGCAGTGTTCCTTGTCTGCTAGCACTGTCATGTGTACTTGAGTTGTTGTTTGTGAGCTGCCCTAACTGATGCTTCACTAACGTCGTACGTCCCACGTACATATCTATGGTTATGTCGCGCAGTGTTCCTTGTCTGCTAGCACTGACATGTGTACTTGAGTTGTTGTTTGTGAGCTGCCCTAACTGATGCTTCACTAACGTCGTACGTCCCACGTACATATCTATGGTTATGTCGCGCAGTGTTCCTTGTCTGCTAGCACTGACATGTGTACTTGAGTTGTTGTTTGTGAGCTGCCCTAACTGATGCTTCACTAACGTCGTACGTCCCACGTACATATCTATGGTTATGTCGCGCAGTGTTCCTTGTCTGCTAGCACTGACATGTGTACTTGAGTTGTTGTTTGTGAGCTGCCCTAACTGATGCTTCACTAACGTCGTACGTCCCACGTACATATCTATGGTTATGTCGCGTAGTGTTCCTTGTCTGCTAGCACTGACATGTGTGCTTGAGTTGTTGTTTGTGAGCTGCCCTAACTGATGCTTCACTAACGTCGTACGTCCCACGTACATATCTATGGTTATGTCGCGCAGTGTTCCTTGTCTGCTAGCACTGACATGTGTACTAGAGTTGTTGTTTGTGAGCTGCCTAACTGATGCTTCACTAACGTCGTACGTCCCACATACATATCTATGTTTGTGTCGCGCAGTGTTCCTTGTCTGCTAGCACTGACATGTGTACTTGAGTTGTTGTTTGTGAGCTGCCCTATCTGATGCTTCACTAACGTCGTACGTCCCACGTACATATCTATGGTTATGTCGCGCAGTGTTCCTTGTCTGCTAGCACTGACATGTGTACTTGAGTTGTTGTTTGTGAGCTGCGCTAACTGATGCTTCACTAACGTCGTACGTCCCACGTACATATCTATGGTTATGTCGCGCAGTGTTCCTTGTCTGCTAGCACTGACATGTGTACATGAGTTGTTGTTTGTGAGCTGCCCTAACTGATGCTTCACTAACGTCGTACGTCCCACGTACATATCTATGGTTGTGTCGCGCAGTGTTCCTTGTCTGCTAGCACTGACATGTGTATTTGAGTTGTTGTTTGTGAGCTGCCCTAACTGATGCTTCACTAACGTCGTACGTCCCACGTACATATCTATGGTTATGTCGCGCAGTGTTCCTTGTCTGCTAGCACTGACATGTGTACTTGAGTTGTTGTTTGTGAGCTGCCCTAACTGATGCTTCACTAACGTCGTACGTCCCACGTACATATCTATGGTTATGTCGCGCAGTGTTCCTTGTCTGCTAGCACTGACATGTGTACTTGAGTTGTTGTTTGTGAGCTGCCCTAACTGATGCTTCACTAACGTCGTACGTCCCACGTACATATCTATGGTTGTGTCGCGCAGTGTTCCTTGTCTGCTAGCACTGACATGTGTACTTGAGTTGTTGTTTGTGAGCTGCCCTAACTGATGCTTCACTAACGTCGTACGTCCCACGTACATATCTATGGTTGTGTCGCGCAGTGTTCCTTGTCTGCTAGCACTGACAACTCTACGTAAACGCCACCCCTCTCGCTCGTTGAGTGAACATCGTCGGCCAGTGTGCAGTCCATGGTGACAGGTAATGCCAGGAATCCGGTATTCTGGGCGCACCGTTGATAATGTGGTTCGCGGAATATTGAACTCCCTAACGATATCCGACATGGAATGTCCCATGCTTCTATTTACAACTACCATTCCGCGTTCAAAATTCTCTTCCTCCCCGTCGTGAGGCCGTAATGACATCGAAAACCATTTCGCCTGAATCCCCCAGAGTGCAAATGATAGCTCTGTCAATGTCCTGCCCTTTTACATCTTGTGTACGCAATAATGCCACCATCTGAATATGTTCATATCTGTCGCCCACGATTTTTGTCATTTCCGTGTAGATTATACGTGATACATATAAGTAAGCAATCCGTATCATTCGTAAGAGAATCTTCCAGAATTTTACAGTGACGGATAAGGCGGCGAGCTCATTTAGCAAACAGAACTATTGACGGTGGTATGGTAAGACTCTAAGAGAAAATAACCAATTATTTTTAAAACATAATATCCTGTAATTGTTCTTGGATGATCGTATTTATCGCAGTACTTTCGTCTACAGTGATGTACGAATCTTAGCTTTAAGAGGGTATTAAGTTTAACAAATGCCTTAGTTTATTAGCATTAAACTGACAAGTGTCTTACTCCATTGATGATGATAATGGTTGGAATCAGACATGAGAAACCAAAGGTGGTAAAGAATCTGTAGCTACATCGACAAATACGATACGCCTTTGATGTTGAGATCCAAGTTCACTAACGTCGTTTCACTAACGTTGTCCATCCAGTTTTTGATTCGTCTGTGAAAGTTGTATGAAAATCACTGCACAACAGAGATGCATCGGTAGGAAGTAAGTGTTGCACCTTATTTGCCATCTGCTATGATCCATATTTCTAACAGTTCTTTTCCCCTTAAAGCGAATAGAGACTGGCATTCGTCCTTTCAATGGCCTTTCACTCCGAACAGCAGTCCTCACCTCATCTCATCACCAATACACCACATGTATTGCGGCCTACGCTAAATATGGAAAACGGTCTTCAGCATCCATTTGCGGTATCAGCCGTCACTATTTTTAAGATTCCCAATGGTCATCTAAGGTCCTTAACAGCGTATTGTTTCTCAGTCTTGTCTTTTTAAGTCAAACATTGGGATGGAACCTACTTCATTCACTCACTTACTCTGTACCGATTCAGTCACTGAACTCGTACTACAAAGCTATAATTAGTAATATCTGGATCACTGAGGTACAAAAATAAAATTGCTATCCACTCAGCAACCACATCAGTTCCATAAAATTTATTCGCAATTGCGAATATTAACAACCACCAGCTATTAAACGGAATGACAAAATTCAAAATTTGTTCTACACCGGGACTCGAACGCGGATTTCCAGCTTTACGCGAGCGGTCGCCTTAACCGCTTTTTTTTTTTTTTTTTTTCCCCTAATGAACCGCTGCAGGAGCAGGACGACGGGTAGGGCAGGGGTCGACACCCAAAGCCTGGCCATCCCGCCGCCACGCCCAAGCAACGTGTTCGAGTTCGAGGATCGAAGGATCAGGAAGAGGATGGAGTGGGTTTGTCGATGTTGTTCTTTTTATTTATTTATTTATTTAATTTTTATAACATTTTTTTGTGTATTATAGATTTATTTTTGGTATATTACAAAGAAAGATCCTGCAACTGCCATAGCCGAGCATCCGAGTCGTCTTCTCGTCTGTTGGGAGGGGTTCCCCCCTATTCCGTCCGTAGAGGATCAATATGCTCCAGGATTCTTCTTCATTTTCAGCGTCTCATACCCGGAACGCCCCAGTGAGCAGGAGGATCCGCAAATAATGAACCTAAATAATTTGCGAAACGAGTTGTGTACTTCGGGTGGCGGCTGAAAGCTGCATGTGTCGTCAATAGGGACCAAAAGTCGAGTGTGCCTTTGGGAGCATCGCAAAATATGTAGTAAACGGCCATGCCTTTTAGCCAGTTAACGGCGTTCGTTCTGGTTGATGGAAAGTATACGACGTCGGGGCGCAATACGTCATCAGGGGAGATAGACTCCGGCAATCGCCGCAAGAGTAATGCCAGCATGCGCTGCGTCAGTAGCCAGCACTCGCTGGTCGCGGCACACGTCAGACGGTGTGCATCCGAGTCAGCGACTGAGCATGTCGGACACAAGGGGTCGTCCGTCAGATGTATGGAATGTAACCTCTGACGAGTAGCGAACTTCCCATTCACAACTACGTACCACAATGAACGCACCGTCGTAGGTAGAAAAGGCGTGTGTACCGCTCGCCACACCGTGTTCCAGGCAACTTCAGGGTGTCTGTGGGTGACCGTATTTACAGGTTGCCGCTGCTGATAGAGGCGATAATAGTCTTTTGTGCTGGGCTTCCGCGTCGTCGGAAGTTCTGAACGCAAGTAGCTGAAGTCAACAAAGAAGTATCTGATGTGGGTGAGTGCCGGTGAAATGTGTCCTACAGAAACCGGGGGATGCAGAGAGTGTGGTGCCACTTCCGCTATCAGGGTGCCCGTCAGAGTGGCGTGGGCAGAGGTCCACGTGCGACGCATAGTGTTGAGATAAAGCGATCGCGCACGGTTATATACGTGAATTAAACCGATACCGCCCGCCCGCTGCGGCGGTGTCAGGGTGGCGTATCGGACTTTAAAAACCAGAACGGTGATTACGAAATGTCCATATGCTGCTTGAAATCTGTCGGCCATCGTAGTTGTCAAGGGAAGGATATGCGCAAAATAGTTCAGTTTTGAGACAAGATAGGTGTTGACATAACGTGTTCTGAGGAGCATATCCAAGCGACGCAGTTTGTTGTCCTGCAGCAGAGCACGTGTCTGGTGTAGGAGCCGGCGGTACGTAGCCGCCGCCGTGCGGCGGACATTGCTATAGAATTGCACTCCTAAACACTTGAGTACGGGCACCTTGTCAAAGGGCACCGCCGTTGTGTGGGAAATCCCCCCTCCGACATCCATGTATTTTGTCTTCTTCACGTTGATGACGCTCCCAGCGACCGCCCCGTACTGGCGTAGCCACTGTAGCGCCATATGCATTTCATCCTCTGATCTGGCCAGGAACACCACGTCATCGGCAAATGCACCACAACAAAAGGTTACGTCCCGCAAGGAGATACCAGTTAATCGCTGCCGTAGACCATGTAAAGCTGGTTCAAGTGCTGCAGCAAATAATATGCCCGACAGGGGGCACCCTTGTCGCACTGACAGTCCAACAACAATGTGACCAGACTGATAACCGTTGACCATCATGCGGGAGCGCGCTCCGTGGACCAGTCGAAGGACCACCTGTGCAGACTCCGGAGAGAGGCCCATGCGATGCAAAACTGCGCGTAAGAAGCCGTGATCGACGCGGTCGAATGCGTGGTCAAAATCTACGGCGACAAGGGCGCCTCGTATTTTGCAGGCCGCCGTCAAAGCAATTACGTCGCGGTATGCTCCTAACGCCGTATGAATGTTGCTGACACCACCTAAACATGTCTGATCAGTGTGGATGGCTTTCCCGATAGCGGTGTGGAGACGCGCGCGGAGGATACGGGCGAAGATCTTGTAGTCGTTGTTGAGGAGTGTGAGTGGGCGAAAATCCTGCCACCTACAACCACCATTCGGTTTCGGAACTGGAATCAAGATGCCTTCTGTGAATTCTGTGGGGACAGTGAAATCAGGGCGGATCAGGTCTTGAAACATTTGGAGCCACTTGTCACCCATAAGGTGGTAAAAAGTGCGGTAGAATTCCAGGAGTAAACCGTCCGGTCCAGGCGACTTGTTCGGTGCTCCACGTGCCAAGGCCGATGTCAGCTCGTCGGGTGTAATGGGCAACAGCAGACTATCATCGGGTGCCACGTCCCGAGGGGCGGGAAAATCGTGCAACAGCCCGTCATAATCACGTACATTTCGCGGATCTTCCATGTACAAGGTCCCATAGTGTCTGGCGAACGTGTGCGCGATGTCCGCTTGTGTCACTGCGCGCCCGCCGTCCTCCGTGTTTACCGCCGTAATGAGCTGACGTTTGCGGTGGCGCCTCTCGCGCACAATGTGATACACTGACGCTGTTTCGTGGGGGATACAGTGTTGCACTCGCGCACGGATGCGGACACCGTCTAGCTGCTCTGTCCTGATGCGAAGTAGACGAGCTTTGATGCGTTGTACGGACATCTGACGTTCGGGAGACGGCGGTTGCGTCGCCAGCTCACGTAACGCTGTAAAGTAAAATTCCGATGTTGCCCTTTGCCAGTTCGATCTGTCACGCCCGTAGGCCATCAAGGTCTTTCGGAGGGCAGGTTTGACACATCCCAGCCACCACAGCAACGTGGAAGCATACATAGGCAGGCGCCTGATACATCGACGCCACGTGTCAGTGACTGCTCGCCGACACGCTTCCTCGCGAAGGAGGGGGACGTTCAGCGTCCACGGGCCCCTGCTGCGTCTTGTGAGTTGTCGGGGCAAGGTGACAGTGCAGATGTACGCGAGATGGTCCGTGAAGGCCGTCGGCCAGAGTTCTGCATCACGGGTTGCTGTGCGGAGGGCACGCGAGACGTATATCCGGTCCAGACGACTGGCAGAATGGCTGGTAAAGTGCGTATATCCACTCTGGGTCCCATGATGCAAGAGCCATGTGTCGTGGAGCGCGAGGTCACGTATCAATGCTTGTAGAGCGGGGCATGGGACGTAATGCGGTATCTGGTCCTCGGGCCGCAGAACACTGTTAAAATCGCCGCCCACTATGTAATGGTCCATATTTCCTTGCAAAAGTGGGGCCAACTCCTCCGAATAGAAGACATGCCTGTCACCACGGTGCGAATTACCGGAGGGAGCGTAGACGTTAATGAGGCGCACTGCGCCAAGTGTGAATGCGATGCCTCGCCCGTTCGGCAAGTACGTCGCGTCCGTCGCGTCTATGCCATCTCGGAGAAGGATGGCCGTTCCTCCTGCGCCATCACCTACGGGTAGGCTGTACGTGGTGTAGCCATATAGGTCTAAACACAGCTCGGGACGGACCTTCTGGAGAAGGGCAATGTCCAAGCCTGCCGCTCTGATCATGTCGTGTAACATGCGGGTCTTGACAGTGGAGTGGACACCATTTACGTTGACTGTTCCCACACGGTACGACTGAGACATATCAAGTGGCGGAGGCAGTGTACCGGTGCAATCCCACAGCGATTTCACACACCACACACCACACAGCCATCCACCTGCATGCTGTGCATTACTGTGCCGTAGGAGTCCCTGACTGGAAGAGCCCTCCGGGCTCATTGTCAGCCATGGGCTCTGGTGGAGATATCGATGTTTGCTGTGCATCATCTGCCTCCATATCGTCTGCCCAATCACCAAGAGACGATTGTGATGTCATTGGGGGCTGGACGCTTTCACAGGAGCCCACATTTTGGGAGTCGACGCAGTGCGCCTCGTTTTCTGGGCCACCAGATTTAGGAGACTGTTCCTTGTCTTCAGGCACCTTCTGGTGAATGATGCCACTGGAGTCCGTTGCAATTGTGGGCGAGTCAACGAAGTCGATGTCTTCCGCCGGCTTCACATTCCTGTCCTGTTCGTCAGCTGACAATCGCCTCTTCTTGTGTCGCTTGGGTGATTTTTGCTTTCGGGTCCGAGATTCGACATCCACTGGAGGGCGGGGCTCGACACAGTCTCGGTCGCTAGGAACCCCTGTGTCTGATCCCGACAGTGACGGTGGCTGGGTGCCCACGACGCTGCGGTGGGCGGAGGCTGTAGGAACCTCTGCACCGTTGGGCTGCGGCGTCGTCGACGGCGCTGACTCTCCAACGGAGCTGGCAGCGGCTTGAGGAGGTTGCAGGTTTTGATCATCCATCACATCATGTCGTGCCGCCTCCACATATGTTAGCGGGAGAGAGGTCATAGTGGATCGTTGGGGAAGTTCATTGCGGGGCACCTGAACGAGGCGGCGCTGCAGACACTCAGTTCTAACATGGCCCTCCTGGCCGCAGCCCGAGCAGGTCCTCGGTTGTCCATCAAATATAACAATTGCGCGGCAGCCACCAACGAAAACATACGATGGAACGTGCTTCTTAAGTTCTATGCGCACTTGTCGTACCCCGTTAAGGACAGGGTACGTTTCGAATGTGTTCCATTTCTCCTCTGTGTGGCTCAGAACTGTGCCGTATGGCCGCAGCGCATCAACGACTAGGTTGGCAGGAACTTCGAACGGTAGTTCAAAGATGCGCACGGTACGCACCCCCAGACCAGCATGGTCAACTCCTACCACGCTCACGTTACCGTCTGCGTGACAGAAGCGAAAGCCGTTTGCAGATCGTTGGAGTAATCTGTCGCAGGCCGCTTCGTCAATCAGTTTGAGGTACACTGTGCTGGTTACAATAGACAGATGAATTCCTATCAGTTCTTGTGGTTCGATGTGCATGATGTCTCGTAGAAACCGTTCAATTTCATGGGCCTTCGGTCTCGTGTACGATGCGTTGAACGTTAGTTTGATTGTAGCTTTTCGATTTGAGAACGCCATGTCGGGTCGGTACAGGTACTATACGGCAAGACAACGACGCGACCGCGCGCTAGCGGGTAAACAACAACACCTGCGGAGCACTGCCCGGCGCGCCGAGCCCGTCCGCACGGTAACACGGCTGAAAGCCGACTGTTCCGCTTCGGCTGTTCATGCACGACAGGCAGCTAGACCCAAACTTCCATATACCGTCGTTCCTGCATCAAAACCTGAACTCGTACAGGCATTACGTAATTCCTGTACAGGGGAGGACATTTTAATTGAAAGTCGCTGCCCGGTATCGACAGATAAATACGATATTACAGTACCTGTGTTGTTAAGAAGAGCGATGAAATGTTCTTCCGGAGATGCACCGTACATCAGTTGCCCTTCATATTCTTTTTCTACCTCTACTACCACTACCACTACTACTACTGAGTGCCGGAATAGCGAGATACATGAAGTATGCGTATCCTTCCGTGTTCGTTGTCACAGCCAGTAAAATTCTTTTGGGTCTGTGACTACAGTGTAAATGTGTGAAACTTCCGGGAGTTTCTTCTGCTTACAAAGGAAAAGCTCTGAGGAAGGCAACTTGCAATAGTGGCTGAAACGTCAGAAATTTTACACACTGACAATGCGGTGACAGCCCCAGAAGAATTTTATTGACTGGAAGATACATGATATTGTGCTACTGTCCAAGCCGATTAGAAGCTTTATGAGGAAGTAGAGCATAAACAACGGTGGAAGAGGATGTCTAACAGGCGACTATTTCAGTTTCTAAACAGTCACCACAAAAACAGAACGTATGTCGTAGCAAAACTTGCGTATTCCAACCTCCCTGAGACACTATCATAAGAGGGAAAACGGACTTACTTGCACTAAGTGCTCAATTAGACACGATACCAAATGTTCAGAGCACCAAGGGTCCTTGCTGTCGGTAGTGGCGTTCACTGTGATACAAATGTTTGTAGTAAAACATTTCGTGAATGGGAAATACCGATATCTACAGCGTGGTGACCTCCTGCGAGAAAATATGTAGTCAGGCTACGGTTATTTTAGTGTACCAAAGTCTAACTTCTTACCTACGAATCATCTAGCATAGGAAAACACTATGAGCGGCTACTTAACAAATATGGTCCTGTACAGTAAAGCAGCGATCCTACGTGGCATGGATTCGATAGGTCATTGGACCATCTGTCCAGAAGTAGGTAGCACCAGGTGTCTGAGCACAGTTCACGCGTTTCCTCTAAATTGTCGGCCGGTGGTTTGGGGATGTGAAGCTGGCAAACATTTAGGCTCCCAGAAGTGTTCTGTCGGCTTGAGATGAGCCAGGACGTCAACGTGAGTTCTCTATCATGCCCCTCAAACTACTGCAGCACGAGTCTGGCCTTGTGACACGGACAGGTATTCTGCTGCGAGGTGCCATCGCTGACGCTGAAGGCATCAAGCATACAGTGATGCAAGTGATCCGCCATAATGTTCACATCGTGCACAGGTGCCATGGTACCTTCCATTACTGTCGCACGTCCAGTGAAAAGTCCAGATGAATGGCCCCCTCCCACTCCTCAAGGTATAAAACTTCTCCCACCGGCCTGTATCCGTGGTAAGGCCTGTGTGGGTGCCCATCCATACGCGAGAGTCGACCTCGTGTAACAAGAAACGTGAGTCATCCGACCACGCAACCCGTTTCTGTTGTGTGAAGATGTGATACGGTGTCGCGGAGCCCATTGCAAACGTAACTGACGACGTCAAGGTGTCAGCGCGGGAGCAAGTAGGTATCGTCCGTAGCGTGGGAACAAGCAAGCACCGTCTATCGCGTAGCCCCACGTTCGATAACTTGCGCCGAACGCTGTGCTACGAAATACACTCCTGGAAATGGAAAAAAGAACACATTGACACCGGTGTGTCAGACCCACCATACTTGCTCCGGACACTGCGAGAGGGCTGTACAAGCAATGATCACACGCACGGCACAGCGGACACACCAGGAACCGCGGTGTTGGCCGTCGAATGGCGCTAGCTGCGCAGCATTTGTGCACCGCCGCCGTCAGTGTCAGCCAGTTTGCCGTGGCATACGGAGCTCCATCGCAGTCTTTAACACTGGTAGCATGCCGCGACAGCGTGGACGTGAACCGTATGTGCAGTTGACGGACTTTGAGCGAGGGCGTATAGTGGGCATGCGGGAGGCCGGGTGGACGTACCGCCGAATTGCTCAACACGTGGGGCGTGAGGTCTCCACAGTACATCGATGTTGTCGCCAGTGGTCGGCGGAAGGTGCACGTGCCCGTCGACCTGGGACCGGACCGCAGCGACGCTCGGATGCACGCCAAGACCGTAGGATCCTACGCAGTGCCGTAGGGGACCGCACCGCCACTTCCCAGCAAATTAGGGACACTGTTGCTCCTGGGGTATCGGCGAGGACCATTCGCAACCGTCTCCATGAAGCTGGGCTACGGTCCCGCACACCGTTAGGCCGTCTTCCGCTCATGCCCCAACATCGTGCAGCCCGCCTCCAGTGGTGTCGCGCCAGGGGTGAATGGAGGGACGAATGGAGACGTGTCGTCTTCAGCGATGAGAGTCGCTTCTGCCTTGGTGCCAATGATGGTCGTATGCGTGTTTGGCGCTGTGCAGGTGAGCGCCACAATCAGGACTGCATACGACCGAGGCACACAGGGCCAACACCCGGCATCATGGTGTGGGGAGCGATCTCCTACACTGGCCGTACATCACTGGTGATCGTCGAGGGGACACTGAATAGTGCACGGTACATCCAAACCGTCATCGAACCCATCGTTCTACCATTCCCAGACCGGCAAGGGAACTTGCTGTTCCAACAGGACAATGCACGTCCGCATGTATCCCGTGCCACTCAACGTGCTCTAGAAGGTGTAAGTCAACTACCCTGGCCAGCAAGATCTCCGGATCTGTCCCCCATTGAGCATGTTTGGGACTGGATGAAGCGTCGTCTCACGCGGTCTGCACGTCCAGCACGAACGCTGGTCCAACTGAGGCGCCAGGTGGAAATGGCATGGCAAGCCGTTCCACAGGACTACATCCAGCATCTCTACGATCGTCTCCATGGGAGAATAGCAGCCTGCATTGCTGCGAAAGGTGGATATACACTGTCCTAGTGCCGACATTGTGCATGCTCTGTTGCCTGTGTCTATGTGCCTGTGGTTCTGTCAGTGTGATCATGTGATGTATCTGACCCCAGGAATGTGTCAATAAAGCTTCCCCTTCCTGGGACAATGAATTCACGGTGTTCTTATTTCAATTTCCAGGAGTGTACTTGTGCCTGTACCAGCGCTGTTCACATTCCGTCAGATCCGCCTGTCCTGCTTTACCCGAGGGGGCGCGTCTCTGATCCCCACATTCTGTGGCGAGGCGTGAACGACCAACAACCTGTCGCAAACTCGTGGTTTTGCCGCCTGTCAACCACATTCCACAGGTGCTCACGACAGTGGCACGCGAACGCCGTTTCCGGGATGCTTGCTCTCTGGATTCGCACCGTAACAGTCCGCCCCTTGCCAAAGCTCTTACGTCAGTGGATTTGTCCGTTTGCTCCCCGTATCGTCTGTTTCCACTTGCATACATTCCTTACCACGTGAGATGCCCGCAGCGCCACCAGGAGGCGTATACCCACGCGTTGGTCCACGGTCATAACGACTTTGCTCAAAGGTGTACGTTAAAGAAGGCAAGCTCTATGACGATCTATTACAGCACTAGAGCGTCTCTGCGTACACAGAGGCAATTGGCATACGCGATGAAATTAATTTTAAATGAAACGATCCTTTCAGGAAGGAACGTATCGAGTAATATCGTTCTAAAAAGTCCGCGGTCGCATTCGAGAAGACACTATTAACATGACGCGGTAGATCGAGAGACATAAAACTGGAGAACGTAGTACGGATAGTTCAGTAATCACAATGTTATTCTGAGGCTTTCAAATTTATGCAGCTAGGGATTTCTCGCAACGCGCATTATCGTTGATGAACATTTGGTGTAAACACCAACAAAGTCTCCAGTCCAGGGAGAGGTACAGTGTCTTGAAGGAAGCAAGGAAAATTAGCGAGCCGGCCGCGGTGGCCGACCGGTTCTAGGCGCATTAGTCCGCAACAGCGAGACTGCTACGGTCGCAGATTCGAATCATGCCTTGGGCATGGGTGTGTGTGGCGTCCTTAGGTTAGTTAGGTTTAAGGAGCTCTAAGTTCTAGGGAACACATGACCTCAGATTTTAAGTCCCATAGTACTCAGAGCCATTTGAAAATTAGCGGTTAACTTCCGGCTCAGGACGAGCTCATTGGAGACGGAGCAGAGGAAGGGAAATCGGACGTGTCTTTTCAAAGGAAGCGACCCCGTATTTAACGCATTTTATCGAAACCATGCACCACAGTCTTCCCGAATGCCAGTCCAATCTCTCGACCAATCCGCCACCTCTCTCCGACAATATCTGTACCTAGATCTTATGCATCTACTGTCATGACAGCATACAGACTACATCATAAAACTAGGTATTCTAATGTAAATGGAAGAACAAACGAAACTGAGCGATCAGGCTCAGGGGACAACCGCCGTGAAAACCTCAGTCAATAGCGTCATTTGGGTGCGATATAGCAGGGTATTGTGCCCACACGAGGCAAGCAGGAGGTAAATGGGCCGTTGGCGCAGCACTCTCCGAATCACTGTAAACTTCAATATTAGAGCTGCCGTTTACTTCTCAATCACGTAGTTATTGAATTGGCACCAAAAGACTGATTACAGCCAGTTCCAGTCATCTCTTCTAGAAAAAAAATCCTGAAAACTGAGTCTAGTTTCTCCACATGGCAGTCAATCCGCAAGGATACGGAGATGAAGCATTAAACACAACGCTCGAAAAAATGTCAAAGATAACAACACAGATAGAAAAGAGTAATTGGGGGTTTTTACTTATGCTAAAGAATTTCACCGACACGAATGTGATTGAGCAGATTGAAACGTGTCTAGATACTGTCGCGTCAACGAAATAATTAGTTGAGAATAGGATAATTCAAACTTTCTAAAATCTACTACAGCGAAAACCCTTGTAAACCATTTTGAGTCAAAGAGATTGCTTCAGTGATGAGAAGATATAAAACACTGAGGACAAATCATTGCTTTCGGGTAATGTGTCCGCTACTGCACGCCGGTCAAATGGGTATCGACAACCCGAGAAAGAATAAAATCCAGACACACTTTCTTTCATCTAAAATTCTTGGTGGGACTTCTGTAACAGCTACGACTGCCATGTGGTTTTTCATTGTCTCTTAAGCCCGCAACGAAAGAGAAAGTAATTCTTAACGTCGAAGAAATCATTTTAGAGGAACATTCATTGTAGGAGCCGTTCGGATGTCTGTATTAGCACACCGCTTCTGGAATTCGAGGAGGCGTGCCAGCCCTCGATCGAATCAGCCCAACAGATAAATATGAGGTCTGGTGAGTCGCCTAATTTCTAAATGGCTCCCCACACCCGAACAGGTGGAAACCAGTCTAGTACCCATATCTCACCTCAGTTACAAGATTCACAAACGTTTAGCAAACGTTCGCACACTGTCACATAGGATAACACTAAATTCATGCAGCTCGGGTACACAAATTCCGTCTGATGGGGGAGGAGGTGGGGGGGGGGGTGAAGAGCGTGGAAGACGTGACAGCGGTACTAGTATCCAGCCAAATCCCAAAATTAACATGCAGGCTCCATCAAGATACGGGACAAATGCCCAGAAATAACAAAATGTGCGCATCTGTCTTAAGGTGAATCGGAATGTTTTGGGGAAGATTTATTTATTTTTCGAGTCCAGGACATAAAATAATTACTGAAATTAGTAAGTACTGATTCACGTAACAAATTTGCAAAATTAAATTTGTACAGTAGCATTTATGACGCAGATTCAATAATATATACAAACAAGCAGCAGATAAACAAGCAGCAAAATGACTATATTTTTTGACGGGTCCAGTATTCGGCAGTAATCTCAGCAGTTTCGCTGGCTGCAGCAAGATCACAGATAGTGCATGCAGCCAGTAGGTTCCCGCAGACTAGCAGATGTTGTTCGTCCTGTACGTCACCACACTGACAAGTTTCCTCCTCTTTGCTGAAGCCCCACTTCCTGAGGTTGCACCTTGACACCCCAGCTCGCAGTCTGTTCAAAATCTTCCAGATCACGTATGACAGGTGTGAACCTTCGGCTATTTCATCCTTGACCGTTATGTGATTGTCTTCAGCTAGTCAGTCTCGCCAGAGCTCCTCTTTACGAGTTCTGTGAGATGAACGAATTGCCATAGTTTTCTGTAGGTAGCTTTTTCTTGACCTCAGTCTTGGCTGTAGAGGGTCATGTCCCAACAAAGGATGTCTAGGGTCGATTTCTTGTTTTTTCTTCTCCACTTCTGTTGCAGCTGGTCTTCGACTGCTATACCCATAATTTGGTACAGCTTATTGACAGGAGTAGGTCGTAAGCAGGCTGTAACAATGCGTCCTATCTCGTTCAGGGCTGTATCTACATGTTTAGCATGTGCAGATTCAAAAATGGTTCAAGGGCTCTGAGCACTATGGGACTTAACTTCTAAGATCATCAGTCCCCTAGAACTTAGAACTATTTAAACCTAATTAACCTAAGAACATCACACGCTTCCATGCCCGAGGCAGGATTTGAACCTGCGACCGTAGCGGTCGCGCGGTTCCAGACTGTAGCGCCTAGAACCGCTCGGCCACTCCGGCCAGCCGTCAAGTAATGCTTTAACAGCCAGTGACAGTTGTAAATTATCAAGCACTCCTGTGGCAAAGCACTGTAGAAAGTTAAATAAATCTTTTTATCATTTATGCAATAAAATGAACTACAGTCATACTCATAAATCAAGGATAATGCTGATAAATGGTGAAACAACGCTCGGATGGGAGGTTTGCAGGTTTAAATCACCACGGGGTATGCATTTGACCCGCGTTCGTTGCAGGGTGGCGCTGGCAGCAGTCCACTTACACAGAGGTGTGTTGGTGCATGTCAGAGTACGGTGCAGCGAGTAAGTGTGCAGACGTTTTCAGACATGCTAATGATGCCTATGTGTGAAAATGGCTCAAAGAACACATATTGATCACGTTTGAGGGGCAGAATACTAGGGCGACTGGAGGCTGGTCAACCACAGCAGGTCCTAGCACGGGCCCTCCGTGTGATCTCAAGATTATGGCAACGATTCCAGCAGACAGTAAACGTGTCCAGGCGCTACAGTACGGGACGTCCACAGTGTACAGTGCCACAAGAAGACCCATATCTCACCATCAGTGCCCGCAGGCGGCCACGGAGTACTGCAGGTAGCCTTGCTCGGGACCTTACCGCAGCCACTGGAATAGTTGTCTCCAGACACGCTGTCTACAGACGACTGAACAGACATGGTTTATTCGCCTAGAGACATGCAAAGTGCATTTCACTGACCCTGGTCACAGGACAGCCCGTAAAGCCTGGTGTCAAAAACAGAGTACGTGGTCACTGGAACAGTGGTCCCAGGTTATGTTCATGGACGAGTCCAGGTATTGTCTGAACAGTGATTCGCGCCGGGTTTTCATCTGGCGTCAACCAGGAACCAGATACCAACTCCTTAGTGTCCTTGAAAGGGACCTGTATGAACGTGCCGGCCGATGTGGCCGAGCGGTTCTAGGCGCTACAGTCTGGAACCGCGCTACCGCTACGGTCGCAGGTTCGAATCCTGCCTCGATCATGGATGTTTGTGATGTCCTTAGGTTAGTTAGGTTTAAGTAGTTCTAAGTTCTAGGGGACTGATAACCTCAGAAGTTAAGTCTCATAGTGCTCAGAGCCATTTCAACCATTTGTATGAACGTCGTGGTTTGATGGTGTGGGGTGGGATTATGATTGGTGCACATACACCCCTGCATGTCTTTGACGGAGGAACTGTAACGGGTCAGATGTATCAGGATTCCCTTTTGCACCAGTATGTTCGCCTTTTCAGGGCTGCAGTGGATCCCACCTACCTCCTGATGGAGGATAACGCACGGCCCCACCGAGCTGCCATCTTGGAGGAGTAGCTTGAAACAAAAGATATCCAGACCTAAACTCCATCGAACATATCTGGGATGCTCTTGGTCGACGTATCGTTGCACGTCTTCAAACCCCTACGACACTTTAGGAACTCCGACAGGCACTGGTGCAAGAATGGGAGGCTATACCCCAGCAGTTGTTCGACGACCTGATCCAGAATATGCCAACCCGTTGTGCGGCCTGTGTACGTGTACATGGTGATCATATCCCATATAGATGTCGGAGTGCTTGTGCAGGAAACAGTGGCGTTTTGTAGCACATGTATTTCGGGACGGTTTTCTCAACTTCTCACCAATACCGTGGTTTTACAGATCTGTGTCGTGTGTGTTTCTTATGTGCCTATGCTATTAGCGCCAGTTTTGTGTAGTGCCACGTTGTGTGACACCACATTCTGCAATTATCCTTAATTTATGAGCATGAGTTTAGTATGTCATATGTTGTATGCCCAGCGGGTCATCTCCAGGGCAATAGAAGAACTCACAGTTATGCCTAGACGATAGCAGTTTCGTCTGGTCGGAACACATTATATAGGACAACTTAAATGAACATAGCGATTACAAACGGCTATAACTATTTAACGTATAGTGATAAACAGACAATAATTACGAAGAATGTATAACAAGGCACGAAATTTCCATTGTTATGCAAGGGGAGGGGGTGGTGGCCGAATCGAAAATCGGTGCATGCGAGGTGCTGCTAAAAGTGAAGAGAAAAGTTTCTTGTCAAAAGCTAAAATGGGAGATCCAATTGAAATGGCATTCTGTGTGGCAGAATATATCAACTATCATGCTCCCACAGTGCGAGAATATTTCAACACCAATAGAATCAAATATCTCGAATCATCCACCAACAGCTAATCTGTTGTGTGGCGACGCATCACAAAAATTGCAAGACCCATTTTTCTGCAAGTGTTGCAACAAACACTTATCTGGGCATGACTGAGCAATAGCTGATGTCACAGCTTGAAACGTCTTCTGATTATTATTTCAGCAAGAAGGAGCTGCCCCAATCTCCCGTTACCCTCTCCCATCCACATTTTGATGTGGCAGTTCGCACATTTCAAATTTAACATCTCGCAACTGTTGAATCGATCATACTGGGTAGGAAGACGCTGTGATTTCATCTTGGCCACCTTCACATACGGACCAGATACACATGGATTTCTTTTTATGAAGTTGCATGAAGATTAGTATCTGCATCCTTCGTCAAGAATAATTTGAGAACTCAAAATACGTGTCAGTCACTCCACATACGCTTTACAGTGTATTTCTTGAAATGGATTATCGCTCAGATATTATGAGTGTAGCCAAGAGAGTTCATACAGACCATCTGTCAAGTATTTTTTTAACTGAACTCTCTTTAATGTAATCTGTTATTCTTATCTGTTTATTATTACGCATTAAATAGTTATAGCCGCGTGTAATAGCTATATTCATTTTCAGTTGCCCAATATAGATGCATATTTACATTGTTTCGCTAATTCCTATACAGCCCTGAAGACGAAGCACACGATCTAAGACAGAAGTAATGACAAAATCATACTCTTATGTGCTCAATCTATTTAAATTCAGGACCACCCATCGAAGCCCGGCATGGTGGGAAGAAAACAGAACACACACACTCGCTAGTACGTCTGTTTAGCCAGTGTAGTGGGACGAAATTGAAGCGTCACCCATCCACCAGTGTCAGCCCAGTTTGCAGGTGAATATAAGTTTAATTTAGTTTTGTTTATGTATTTTTGTAATATTTGTAATGGTTGTGAATTGTCTAAAGTTTTTGTATTTTTTTTATGTTTCATGTACGGTGAGGGCGGCGCAACGAACGGAGACAGCATCTTCGCTGCCGGGACCAGAGAGAAAATTGCTGGCCACTATACGTCGCGGGTCGACAGCCAAAGAGCAACAGAAGATCCTGAAACCGAGTTGTTGCGTCGTGCTTCTAAAAATCAAATAAATGAGAAATTGTAATGTTTTGTACAACAATGATATCATAGGAAGTTTAATCTTATTGAAAATGTTAGTTTTGTCTCGTCAAGGCTCAGGTTCACGTCTGTATGTAGGAAGATAATAAACTAGTGGATGCTACTAAAGTTGAAATACGTGTTCCGAGGATTTATTTATGAAGAATTATGTGAATGAATTAATAATATATTTGACAATATTATTGAATTTTGACAGCGTTCATCGCGACTTTGAATCTCAAAAAGTTTATTCAATGTGGTTCTAATATCGATTAAATCAGATAACGTGTATCAATATAATTTCTGAGGAGAAACAAACGACATCTAAAATTGAAAAAGTTTACGCAAACCAATTGGCCCGAGTGACGTAATTCTGTGCATACGACTCAAATGATGTTTTACAGTTTCGTTCAAGAACCATTCTGAGACAATTTAAAAAGAATATAAATAATTTTGAAGTGGGTTGTAACTAACGTAGGTGATGAAGTCTACACACGGTCATATGTCGAAAGAAAATCATTTATAAGAAACTTACGTCGTTACACTACGCCAGCTGACCCCTGTTGCCTTAATGCCACGCTCTCTCTCTCTCTCTCTCTCTCTCTCTCTCTCTCTCTCTCTCCCTATTTCATGACGGGGCACTTTCGAAAGCACTTCCGTCTCCATGTAATTACATCCTACATGATCCTTGGAAGGCACACGCAATGTAGGAACAAAGAGCTGGGCCCTCTTTCGTTTACGTTTCGTTTAAGCCCAAGGATAGTACTAATAATGCATTCTTGTTAACGAGGATGAATTTCAACTCTTTCCCAAAACGAATGGCTCAACACACCCCACGAGGGAGCCGACACAGTGACAAGGCAGTGTTACGTAACGCAGGAGAGTGGTATTAATGTCGGGGCGAAATTTTCGCAGCAGGGAGGCGGGCATGCAAAACACGGGACGGGTCGTTATATGTAGAAACACAAGAATGCAAAGCAGGCTGTTTGATGTTGGCGCGCCTCTCGCGAAAATTCACGGTCAAAGGGCCGAGGCAAAGAGAATGCGAAGGAAGAGGTGTCAGCTGGAGCCGACTTGACGCCGCTCTTTTGTCTGTTCCTGTGATAACTGCTAATTCTCTCTGCCCCCCTTGCAGTGAGAAGTATCATAAAATGCCTCACTCGTGAAACTAAAATTATCTAGATTAGTGGCTTCGTTGATGAAATTATGATCGACGTACACATGGTGAACCAGAACGGCACGGACCAACTTTCAGAGGTGATAGTGTGGACCAAAACAAGAAAAATGTCTAGTGTATAACGATTCTAAAATTCTAAAAAACATAGGGCTACCTTAAGAATTATGAGCGCTTGTTGATCTTCGCTACTGAGAGACACATCGCTTCTACTGACTGTGGACTATGGACTAAAACAGGAAAAGAATGTCCAGTAAACATGGGCTCTGCAGTTTATACCTTAAGAGCTATGAGCACTTGTTCATCTTCGCTAAAGGCAAACACGTCTGTTCTACTGACCAACTGTTCATAACTCATGAGGTATGCTTTCTAAAGTCCACGTTTCTTCGACATTTATTATTGTTTTGGTGGCAGCAGTGCGAAAGTTTGTCGAGAACTCTGGTTCATCTTGCATAATTTCGGTCTTTCAGTTCTCACTGTCTACCGATGGCAGTCACGTTCTGTGCTTGCGTAAGCTATCGCCAGCACACTGTTCGGAAATGATGAGGCACGAAGATCGATAGTAGGAGCTTGATCAAACTCTCCTATCATGGGAAAGGCCGGAGACACAACGTAAGCAACACGCCGCCAACACCCTCTCGACAGCAAGTGTTTGGGCCGCCACCGATGACGTGAGGGCCTCACTAACTCACACTCCAGTTGGCGTCTGTCAGCATCTTCGCAGAGCACGCTCAGTTCACATCACGGCCTATGGCAACGCATAGCGACCAGATTTCTGACTGTAGGATGATTACCGATAATGTCTGCAAGAGGACTATTACTGGTGGGCTTGTACCACAAAACGTGGACTCCATTCCAGTGAAGTACAAATCTCCAGTTCATGTAACTGACGTGTCGTGTCACCGCCAGACACCACACTTGCTAGGTGGTAGCCCTTAAATCGGCTGCGGTCCGTTAGTATACGTCGGACCCGTGTGTCGCCACTATCAGTGATTGCAGACCGAGCGCCGCTACACGGAAGGTCTAGTCTAGAGACTCCCTCGCACACGCCCCAGTTGTACAGCCGACATTGCTAGCGATGGTTCACTGTCTACATACGCTCTCATTTGCAGAGATGACAGTTTAGCATAGCCTTCAGCTACGTCATTTGCTACGACCTAGCAAGGCGCCATATTCAGTTACGATAAGTACTATCTTCAAGAATGTCTTCTGAACAGATAATATGATGACTCGTGTACCGTCAAGAGCGAGGTTCATCATTAATGGATTAAAGTCAAGTATCAAACTAATTATGACCGCCTTCTGAATTCTCATTCCTTGTCATGTTCCAGACCTCACGTCTCTATCGTTCTTCCCTCCTCACGCCAGCCGGCGTGCGCTAAATCGCGTGCACTTCGGCCTCCACTCGTAACACGGTGTTGGCTCTTCTGCTAACACAAAATGAAGAACAGTATTAATTCACGTATGCCTTTGTGTTATAGAAAGATGACTCCGACCACCCATATTAAAATCCTTTCCTCTGCTTCGTTACGGTACGACACTCTGCACATTAAGTCAGTGTTTATGCACACCGCCTGTGCAAAAATTAATTTTATAATAATATGCTCAGAACTACCTGTAACGCCTTGCTTACATGTTGCAGTTATGATACGATAGTGAGAAACCATTAAGTTACTATTTCGCAGTAAAAAGACTGCTCTAGCATAGTGTAGCATATGTAACACACACTGAGGTGACGAAGGTCGTGGGATACCTCCTGCTATCGTGTCAGACCTCCTTTCGCCATTATAGTGCAGCAGCTGGACGTGGCATGGACTCAACAAGTCGTTGGAAGTCCCCTGCGGAAGTATTGATCCATGCTACTTCTATAGACGTCCACAGTTGTGAAAGTGATGCCGCTGAAGGGTTCTGTGCGCGAACTAACCTCTCCATTAAGTTCCATAAATGTTCGACAGGATTCACGTAAGGACATCTGCGTTGCCTAGTCATTCACTCGAATTGTCCAGAGCGTTCTTCAAAGGAATCGCGAACAGTTGTGGCCAGTGAAATGCTCCATTGCCATCCATAAAAATGCGACCGTTGTTTGTGAACATGTACCCGATGAATGGCGACAAATCGTCTCCAAGTAGCCGAACATTGACATTTTCAGTCAGTGATCGACTCAGTTGGACCAGAACACCAAGACAAGACAAGACAAGACAAGACATTTCATGTAAATACAGCCCACACCGTTTTAGAGCCATTACCAACTCGGACACGTCCTCGTAGACAACTTGCGTCTATGGCTTCGAGGGGCCCGCGCCATACTCGAATGCTATCATTAGCTCTTAGCAGCTGAAAGCACGAGTCATCCGACCTGACCACCGTTTTCCAGTCGTCCAGCATCCACCGATGTGGTCACGGGTCCAGGAGAGGCGCAGCAAGGTGATGTAGTGCAGTTAGCAACGACACTCATCTGCTACCACAATCCATTGACGCCAAATTTCTCCGCACTGTCCTATCGGATGTATGTGTGAAATTTAGTATTCTCGGTATGCTCTTGATACTGTGGGTCTTGGAATAATGGATTCCCTTCTATATCCGAAATTGAATATTTCATGCGTCCAGGTCCAACTACCATTTCGCGTTGAAAGTGTGATAATTATAGTCGTGCAGTCACAACCACGCTGGAAATCGTTTCACATAAATCATCTGAGTACAAATGACAGTCCGCTAATGCACTGTCCTTTTATACCTTGTGTGCGCCTTAATACTACCACCACCTACATACACTAATGGCCATTAAAATTGCTACACCACGAATATGACGTGCTACAGACGCGAAATTTAACCGACAGGAAGAAGATGCTGTCATATGCAAATGATTAGCTTTTCAGGGTATTCACACAAGGTTGGCGCCGGTGGCGCCACCTACAACGTGCTGACATGAGGAAAGTTTACAACCGATTTCTCATACACAAACAGCAGTTCACCGGCGTTGCCTGATGAAACGTTGTTTTGATGCCTCGAGCAAGAGGAGAAATGCGTACGATCACGTTTCCGATTTTGATAGAGGTCCGATTGTAGCCTATCGCGATTGCGGTTTATCGTATCGCGACATTGTTGCGCGCGTTGGTCGAGATCCAATGGCTGTTAGCAGAATACGGAATCGGTGATTTCAGGAGGTTAATACGGAAGGCAGTGCTGGATCCTAACGTCCTCGTATCACTACCAGTCGAGATGACAGGCATCTTATCCGCATGGATGTGACGCATCGCGTAACGACGTCTCGATCTCTGAGTCAACAGATGGGGACGTTTGCAAGACAACAACCATCTGCACGAACAGTTGGACGACGTTTGCAGCACCATAGACTACCAGCTCGGAGACCACGGCTGCGGTTACCCTTGACGCTGCATCAGAGACAGGAGCGCCTGCGCTGGTGTACTCAACGACGAACCTGGGTGCAAGAATGGCAAAACGTCATTTTTTCGGATGAATTCAGGTTCTGTTTACATGATGGTTGCATCCATGTTTGGGGACATCGCGGTGAACTCACATTGGAAGCGTGTATTCGTCATCGCCATACTGGCGTATCACTCGGCGTGATGGTATGGGGTGCCATTGGTTACACGTCTCGGTCACCTCTTGTTGGCATTGACGGCACTTTGAACAGTGGACGTCACATTTCAGATGTGTTACGACCCGTGGCTCTACCCTTCATTCGATTACTGCGAAACCCTATATTTAAGCAGGATAACCCACGACCGCATGTTGCAGGTCCTGCACGTGCCTTTCTGGATACAGAAAATGTTCGACTGCTGCCCTGGCCAGCACATTCTCCAGATCTCTCACCAATTGAAAACGTCTGGTCAATGGTGGCCGAGCCACTGGCTCGTCACAATACACCAGTCACTATCTCGGTGAACTGTGGTATCGTGTTGAAGATGCATGGGCAGCTGTAGCTGCGCACGCCACCCATGCTCTGTTTGACTCAATGCACAGGCGTATCAAGGCCGTTGTGCATGTCACTATCCCGTGACTTTTGTCACCTGAGTGCATACTACCTGAAAAAATTACTGGACATCCCTATGTAATGCGTTGCCTAATAGATGTCAGGAGTGGCCGACCCACCTGACAGGGGAAGTATTATGTTGTCAGGGCAGAAGCAGTCAGAAGAGGACAAAGACTTCAGACGGGGACCACTTCTAAGGCTGCCTAATTCGACACTTTTGTTGATGTGACTGTGGATTGGAAAAGTGAATGCAGAACCACATTTAAACCGAGATCGTATAGGCCTCATGTACTGACTAACAATGACCACCGAACATTGCGCAGGGTGGGTCTAATAAATCGTATTAAAAATCACTCGTCAGTTTCAAAGTGCTACCAGCAGTCTAGATAGCACAATGACTGTGCGTAAGGCGTCTAAAAGAACGGAGCACACTAGGGTATTTGACTGTTTTCTGGAAACTGTCTTAAATGACTAAATATATCATTTTATGCTCCTATCGTTCTTTTTTCCCCTCTAATTTCAGAATTCTTTTATAGAAACTGAAATGACATTCAAATCATTTGAACGCCAGCTAAAACGCTCCATTCGAGTCATGTGACGTCTGTGACGTCACTGGCTAGCTCGGCCTCCGACTGTCATAACGCTAATACACAGTGATGTCTTCTTTTGGATTTTACGTTTCGGAAAAGGGGTTACTGTACAAATAAATCTACAGAAAACGGCTGTCAAGTTGTTTTTGAGTGTTCCAGAGAATGAGAATGTGTGAAAAATGT
The DNA here is from genome assembly GCF_021461385.2 of Schistocerca piceifrons. Classification (NCBI taxonomy): domain Eukaryota; kingdom Metazoa; phylum Arthropoda; class Insecta; order Orthoptera; family Acrididae; genus Schistocerca; species Schistocerca piceifrons. The sequence goes on from NC_060141.1 coordinate 791,044,736, forward strand.
GGTTGCACAGTGCCGGCAAATTAACGCCACGTCGGCGCACAAGTTCACTAACTTAATGAAAGCTGTGTTGCACTGTGAATTTAACATTAACTTGTGTTCGCGGTATGGTATCCCACTGTTAAAACGAAGGATAGCGTCATTCACCGAAACTACACTCCTGGCAAAAATTGTCGTTTTACCAACCTACATCTCAGTGATTTTGTAACTCGGTTGGTAGAGTGGTAAACCGTCGAATTTTATGAGACGTTAACCACAGAACTTTATTTGTAAAACGATTCGAGCGCCCTCTCATACGAAAATCAAAAAACTTCACCAGACCGATCAAAAACAGAATACTATTATGGTTTCCTTGCTGTTCACATGGTCTAACATTTAAAATCGCTGTTCACACACGTCACGTCCAGAAAGATATTTTCTAGTTAAAGTGACCACAGACTTATTATTTTATTATAAACAATGATTTTATCTTCGTACTAATTTCTTATTGCTTAAACGTTTACAATATCATCGTGTAACATAAAGATGAAGTAAATCTGCTTCAGACGCTAACGTTAGTTTACACTCACAGACATGACAGCCCTTACGATTGTGCCACCTGCATGTTGTACACGCTCTATATTTCTCCTTATAACCTCACATTCCTACACCTCGTTGTAATGTGGGACTATAGTGATATCTTCACCACTAGCAATGCTTCCCAAAAAGTGAATTGTTTGTTCCCAAATTAAATGAATTTATCCTCTGTTGTGCACTTCTCAGACAGACTTACGTGAATCTATATACAATACATCCCACAGTCGAAACAACTGCTACAATCAGTTCTTGCTACCACTATTTTCATATTTCCTGCAAAGGTTATGATAAAATGTGGCCTCTCTCTCTACACGTGGATGCGATATCCGTTGCGCCACGGAACGCCTGCTGACTGAGGTATCTCTGCTGAGTGTCTTCTACACAGGAAATCAGCACTAAGTTTTGCCAAGAATAATTTTATTGTGCTTTGGGTCGTAGCTCATGGCTGTAGTCGACAATTTAGTTATAATATACGGACACATTCGCAAAAGTTCTACAATTCCTTAGTTTTGAGCGAGTTTAACGATATTGCAGGGAGCGGGAAAAAGAACGTCCTTGCACATATCGCCGCTCTAAATGGGTGAAGCATAAACGCATCAAGTTCCCCAAGATTCCACTATTATCGTTCACAAAATACCGATTTATTGCCACTTAAAAGTGAGTCGGCGTTTTCCATCACTTAAATAGCTAGAGTGTTTGCAGTAGGAGTACGTAAACCTCGAAACGTCGGCTAACGCCCCTATAAAACAAGTATAGCTTCGTCTTATTCCTAGCCTGTGACGTCACAAGAGGATCACACGATAAAGGGGCGTGTTCGATGACGTGACGAGACCTTGATATTTAATGATTTTTAAGCTTTAACTACATTAAAATATCAGATATATATTGTTACAATATTGACAGTAAATGCTATTTAAATGTTACCATCAGTCAGAATAACAACAATCCAAAAATGGTTCAAATGGCTCTGAGCACTATGGGACTTAACAGCTGTGGTCATCAGTCCCCTAGAACTTAGAACTACTTAAACCTAACTAACCTAAGAACATCACACACATCCATGCCCGAGGCAGGATTCGAACCTGCGACCGTAGCAGTAGCACGGTTCCGGACTGAGCGCCCAGAACCGCGAGACCACCGCGGCCGGCTAACAACAATCCGAACCATATTTTTAACATAGGAAAATAGCCTATTGCCGTGCGGCTCCTCATCAGCCTCGCAGGTCTATGGTCAATGCTAAGCGACGCTTGAGGTGGTGTGAATACGCCACTGGACGGAAGGTGACCAGAAACGAGAGGTTTGGAGTGATGAATCACGCTATAGCCTGCGTCAGTCCGATGGAAGGGTTTGGGGTTGGTGAATACCTGGAAAACTTTACCTACCAGCCCGTGTAGTACCAAGGTAGTAAGGTATGGAGGACGTGGTGTTATTTTATGGCTGTGTTTCTCGTGGTTAGGATGTCGCCCCCTTATTCCGCTGATCAGCCCTCATAAATTGTTTTCATATGATGATTCTGTTGTAAGTACGTAGTATACGAGACACGTCCAAAGTAACCCAGATACGGAGCAAAACATATGCTTGAGTCACCGGTAGACGGCATGGCAGAGGCCTCACTGGGCGCCCGCCTCCCACAGAAGGTTTCCAGCGGCCGGCCCGCGCTGACGCAGTTGGCGTCCGATTCAAACACTTGCGGGGGACGACACCCCACTCGGCTCACACGCATTACTCGCAAGATATAACAGCTGTCATTTAACGTCTAGTAAAGTCATCAGTAGATCAAACCTATTGCAAAATCAGTTAGAAATGCTGTCTGTATGGTGCGTAAAGTGACAACTGTCTCTGAGTAAGGAAAATTATCAGGTTACCCACATGTGTACTAAAAGAAATCCGTCAAATTTCGATTACTTGACGAATCACATAAATTTAAAGATTATGCATTCAAGTAAATAGCTAGGAACGACAATTACAGACAACTGAGACTGGAACAATCACATCGACAATGTTGGGCGGAAGGGAAACCAAAGACTGCTCTTTATTGGCAGAACACTTGTTCGTCCTCTGCTAGAGTACTACTGTGCTGTGTGGGGACTTTGCAAATCGGATCGATGGAGGTCGCTGGAAAATTCCAAAGAAGGCCAGCTCGTTTTGTATTACCGCGAAAATGGGGAGAAAGCGTCACGAATATGATAAGCCACTTGTGGTGGCATTCGTTTAAACGAGTGCGTTTTGCATTGCGGCGAGGTCTTCTCACGAAATTTTAACCACCAATTTTCCCCTCTGAGCGTGAAAATATTTTACTGTCGCTAATCTACATAAGAAGAAATGGCCAACGTAACGAAGTAAGAGAAATCAGAGCTCGTCCAAAAAAAAGTGTTGATTTTTCCCACGCAATGTTAACGAGTGGAACGGTGAAGAAACAGATTGAAAGTGGTTCGAGGAACCGTCAGACAGGCGCTTAAGAGTTAATTGGTGAGTAGTGATGTAGATGACACAGATGTAGACGTAGGTGTCCGGAGGGTATAGTGTATGTGTTAAATCACTTTTGAAGCAAACATTTATATTGTCATGGACATTAAATCTATAAGCCGTACTCATATCGTGACACGGAAATTAATACGTATGATGGATGAGCAAGCACGACTAATGTTACCACATTAGTTGAATTAGGCGAACGTGTATAGTTCATTGCCAACGACTTTGCCGCAGTGGTAACACCGGTTCCCGTCAGATCAACGAAGTTAAGCGCTGTCGGACTGGGATAGCACGGGTGGGTGACCATCCGATCTGCCTGGCGCTGTTGGCAAGCGGGGTGCACTCAGCCCCTGTGAGGCAAACTGAGGAGCTACTTGATTGAGAAGCAGCGGCTCCGGTCTCGGAAACTGACATACGGCCGGCAGAGCGGTGTGCTGACCACGTGCCCCTCCATATCCGCATCCAATGAGGCCTGAGGGCTGAGGATGACACGGCGGCCGGTTGGTACCGTTGGGGCTTCATGGCCTGTTCGGACGGAGTTTAGTTTGGTTTTGTATAGTCCATTATACTGACAATCTTTGGTAGGACACTTTTATCGACGAAAATGTACTTTTTATCAAGATTCTGGGCGAAATGTAAATTGTCACGATGACTGAAGGAATGAAATGGATACTGAAACTTACAGAGGCCTATGCCCTCCAAACAGAGCTTGTAAATTTCTTGAAGTAGCAATACAAACGTTTTAACATCCGACTCGCCTCCTAATGCGATGAACATTTTCTTTCTTTTTTTTAAGTTTAACCGAAATTTCTATAGGCGCTTGTAATATTACATTTCACGACGCACAGCACAGTTTACCTGGATATTTTTCTGTAGTCTCATAGTCGTATAATAATAATTTCGTGTAGCTCGACTGGCTGATGCAGTTCTTTCAATGCTTATCTCTAGCCATGGCGAGGAGATCTACTCTTCAATGTGTAATTCGAACCACTTGTGTTTTTTGGTACACTTTCACTTTATTGAGCAGTGATCAATAATATACTCCATGGCCCTGCCGGCATTCGATCCCGCTTCCTCTAGATTTCCAAGCAGGCTATTTTCCACCAGGACTGCGAGCATGGTCTGTTCACAGTGTACAGTTCAAATTTGCGGTTTAAAAGTCTGTCAGTCAACTTGATTGATGCTTTAGTCCAAAAATAGTTTATCAGACGATCAAGTCCATGACCATGGCTTCAAAAGCTGACAGTTTCCAAAATCGAACTTTCGCACAACAGGTACAAAAGGAGGCCAATTTAATTTTTAAAGACAAACAGTCGCGGCATAAAGAGGAGAATTTTTTTGCTTTCAGAAAGTTCTGGAAGCGGGCGCCGTAATGCTTTGACCAATGAGCCGTATTCTCGCGAAACGACTACCGAACGAGACGTGAACGCTGGATGAAGTACGCGATAATCCAGTTCAAAGCCCGGCGTCAGAGTAATTCAGCTCTCTTTCCCCGCTTTCATCGATTCGGCCCCCTCCCACCGGTTCCGCCTGTTTGTTTCACACCTGGTTCCCTGTGTACCCCAGCGAACGCTTTCAGAGACCAGCTTTTAATGGATTACCTCTGGTCGTAATTACGAACTTCCGGAGTATATAAAAGGCATTTATCGCTGCAGCATAAAAGTGAACTTCTCAGTTAGCGCTGGAGTATGGGTCGGAGCAAAGTGAGGAGATGAAAGCAGGCGACGAGAATGGCGGAGCCCGCGGCGTTGCCGTAATGACGGAGACCACTAAAACCGGCAGCCATTAGTGGCGGCATCTCTGCGCTAACAGCCTGCGTCCGGCCGAGTGCTGCGGAGTGGGCGTCACGTGACTTGGGGACTACCTGCAGGCACGGTGCTGACGCAAGCAACAGCACCCGCATGACGTCACTCTACTGTGGACTATGCTGTTTACCCCTTCACAGAGCCTAAAAGGAGGAAACACAGGGATAACCGAAAACCTCTCGCCAACTACCGAAACGAGGTAAATGAAATGAAATGTCGTGTGACGAGGGCCTTCCGTCGGGTAGACCGTTCGCCTGGTCCAAGTCTTTCGATTTGACGCCACTTCGGCAACTTGCGCGTCGATGGGGATGAAATGATGATGATTAGGATAACACAACACCCAGTCCCTGGGCGCAGAAAATCTCCGACCCAGCTGGGAATCGAACCCGGGCCCTTTGGATTGACAGTCTGTCGCGCTGACCACTCAGCTACGGGGGGCGGGCTATTCACTTGGTGATTCTGGAAGTCTATGTGGCTCCGTTATTTACGAATCGTCATTTCTTTTGTTTCACTTGCTGAAGGACTAGTATACATTTTGTTTCACTTATTGTGTACCATCATTTCATTTGTTTCATTGTGGAGAATGTTTTTGTGGAGATTGTGTTCAGGAAACTGTTGTTTGTCCCCTATAGCTGGGTTGCTTACTTGCGCCCACCAGCGGTGAACACATCAATTTCAATGAAATTCTAATACAAAGTAATTATTTGTCAAGATGATATAAAAGAACACGTAAGTACAAGTAACTAGCAGTAATACGAACGCTTGATTTACAGCTTTTTGCAGCGTATCTTGGATAAAAGTGATGATGCAATCAAATTCAAAGTTATATCAACAAATGCTATATGCTATGGTTTAAGACAAAGTGAGGTTTCCAGCAAGGCATTTCGCTTTCCCCTTTCCTCTTCATTACTCTCATGGACACAATGATGAAAGAAATAAAGGAAGCAGAACATTGAGGTCTCAGTGCTTTTGCTTTTGCTGATGACATCTTCGTTTGCAGAGTCACGGAAATAGAGGTTCAGGGGAGACTAGATTAATGGAATAAAAAATTTAAACAATTCAAGCTGACGAAGAGTAACAATGAGACTGTGATAATGAAGATGAGTAGGACACCTACACCATTCTGGAAGGAGAGAAGGTGTGGAAAGTTTCTGTTATACGGGCACTCTCATATCAAATGGTGGAAGTGACAAACTAGAAGTTTTAAACAGCGTAGCAAAAGGATCCAGCTGCTTCCACGAAGTACGAAACCTAATCTGGGACAAGAGAGTCCCTGTAAGACCTAAACAGACCGTGGAACCCATCTCCTGCCGATCATGACGTATAGTCTGGAGACCTGTCTCACAAATAAGACAGAAGAGAGTCAAATATAAGTGTATGAAATGAAGTTCCTTCGGTCAGCTCCACAAAAAAACCGGGAGGGAGTCAGGAAACAATATCTAAGGAGAGTTAACTTTAACTACCGAGGAAAAAATAAGTCCTGCGAGGTGAAGTTGTTGGGTCAAGTGAAGCGAATGCAGCCGACTCGAACTCCACGGCAGTATTTTGAGATGGAAGTACCAGGAAAAAGATCGATTGGGTGGCATAGGTGAGATGGGCAGAGCAAATTAATGATGATCTCAAGAGGAGAGGAATAATGCGGGATGCAATGGAGGTAGAAAAGGTATGTTAGGACAGAAATCAATGGAGGTATATCGTTCACAAAATTCCCACCCTTCTCGCTGGAAGGGAATCCTTGTGATGATGTTGATGATGATGATAATGATGGTGAATTAACCCAGTATTTTAGAGTGAGAGTATTTAAGAGAGAGAGTGAGAGAGTATTTAAGAGTGAGATTTAGCGATTTCCAACAAATTCTGCACACAATTCCAAATTTTTTCGAAAATTTACCTTACTGACGTCAGGCCACAAAATAATGAAAAAAAGTAATAATTTTATCGCTTACTGCATTTTTTTCCGTTCATGCAGTAAAAATCCAGTCAGGCAGGACATTTTATTAATTATTTACTGCTAACTCAATCGGAAAAGGATTTTGCAGACAGTACCTATACACACCACTGAATATACCCGCGAAATTATATCATTAAACTACACATACTTCCGGATATATAGCCGGCCGAAGTGGCCGTGCGGTTAAAGGCGCTGCAGTCTGGAACCGCAAGACCGCTAGGGTCGCAGGTTCGAATCCTGCCTCGGGCATGGATGTTTGTGGTGTCCTTAGGTTAGTTAGGTTTAACTAGTTCTAAGTTCTAGGGGACTAATGACCTCAGCAGTTGAGTCCCATACTGCTCAGAGCCATTTTTAACCGGATATATAAGGTTGTAAACATCAAGGTGCGTGATTTTTCTTTACATAAGAGTTTCGATCTATAAAGCATCGGGTTGGGGAAGGTAGTGTGGGGTGGTCTACTACCATAACCAGATTCTTACTTATTGGTCTTGAATACAATACCTCTCACTCTACGTAGTTGCTAGAATGCACCAAGTGACAAAGGTAAGTAAACACGTAATGCAAAGGAATGGCTGGGCGGCTACCAGACTGAGTAAAGAGGCGGTAAGCAGAGTAGACGGTCGGCTGATTACAGCGGTGGCCAGTGTAACTGCGAGCAGGGCCCGGTTTGCGCCTGTGATGAGCAGCCGGTCCCACGGCGTGCCTTTACGTTTCAATCGACGCGAGTTCGCTCAGCTAACTGAGTTTGGGAGCGGAGGACACACTTTACTGGACTGTACGGGCCCGTCGGACCGTATCGCCGCATCGGCTGTCAATTAGGCCCCTCTGACCAGATTGTATGGCTGTGCTGTGATCAGCGGATGCGCGAGAGAACGTACGCGCGGTTGCCGCTGGCTGCATAGGGATTTGTCTGATGCGCGGACGAGCTCTAGTAGATCCGTCTGCTTTATTGTCCAGCATAAAGGCATATGGTCACACGCAGAAGGGCATTTCATGTTGTGGGGCCCGTTCCATTTGGAACTAATGTCTCATATCCATCGTCATATCCGATCTCCGTTGCTTCGTGGGATGGTATACTGAAGTGCACCGCGTTTCTGATACTCAGATACTCACTGTGCGTCATTAAGTGCGCTGTTTATAATACACTATAAAAACCTAGTGCAAAACATTTTTTATAACTCATGTGCCACATTCAATGGGTCTTCTTTTATTTTCGCAAAAGTATTATAGAAAGTTCGTCGTTGTTTTCGTATTTTAGGTCTAAAAATATAAAATGTAGATTTTTTTTTAATTTGCCTACCTGAAACTGCATTGGGCAACAGCGCTAAAGCATCACTTTCTCAAAACTCCTTAATTGTCTCGCATTGGAACACACAAGTTTGAAACTTGGCTCAGAGGTCGCTACAACTTTCCTCTGTAATGGTGCAAAAGTGTGACGCCCTGTGATGTCCCCCTCTGGCTCGACGACGCTTAAGACTGCAAGGTTCCGATACATGCGAAAAAAAGCCACAGCTCAGATGTTCATATAACGTGTAATATAATTTAAAGATGTCACATTGCCACCAAATTTCACCACAATTCTTTCCAACGCCATCGTGGACGTATCACACGGTGGAAAGGTCGTCGCTCTTACCCACATTTCACCCCTTTTTTCTGACGCTTCCGCGATGGAGGTCAGAAGCGCAACGCACAGCGTTTAAATCATTTGGTTTTTTTTATGGGCGCCGAGGAAAACATTTCAGACACTCTCCCACTCAGAATCGACATAAAAAGGCCTCAGAGGGTGGCACAAAGTACGTCAGTGGAACCACCTCTTTCTGTCGGGCCTCGATTCCCAAACATTTCGCGGTCTAAAATGAGAGTTCGCAGTGCGATAAACAACAAGACGACAACCTTGACAATGTTTGATACTCTTGACGCTTCCTGGGCGATCAACCCTTCTCGACGGACATCACAGGTTGCAACCCCATGGAACGTGATCTCACCCCTTTGGGATGCAGCGGGAACCCAACGTTTTGTCTTGTGCACAGGTTAGAACCACCAGGGATCGTTCAAAATGATTCGATGAATGAAATTTTCACTGTACAGCGCAGTGTGCGCTGATATGAAACTTGCTGGCAAATTAAAACTGTATGCCGGACCGAGACTCGCACTCGGGACCTTTGCCTTTCGCGGGCAAGTGCTCTACCAACTGAGCTAGCCAAGCACGACTCATGCCCCGTCCTCACAGCTTTACTTCTGCCAGTACCTCGCCTCATACCTTCGAAACTTAACTGTGGCTGAGCCATGTCTCCGCAATATCCTTTCTTTCAGGAGTGCTATTTCTGCAAGGTTCGCTAGAGAGCTTCTGTAAAGTTTGGAAAGTAGGAGACGAGGTACTGGCAGAAGTAAAGCTGTGAGGACGGGGCGTGAGTCGTGCTTGGGTAGCTCAGTTGGTAGAGCAGTTTCCCGCGAAAGGCAAAGGTCCCGAGTTCGAGTCTCGGTCCGGCACACAGCTTTAATGTGCCAGGATGATTCGACGAAATTTGGAAATTTGAATATGATCCCCAGCAGCAAAGTGTGCTTGTCATTTTTCAGCCCCCCTATTTCGCATCCTTCTGTGACGTGACATCTATGTCCCTCAGACAATAGGTAGTTTCTTGTTCAATGCAAAAGAAAAACAACCAGCTATCACAAGAAGTGGGTTTCATAAAATCACATGGCGTGAGTATCAGTCTTGCTGCATTGGACAGACGGGGAGATCTATCTGCACCAGGCTTACAGAACACCACAAAAGCTGGAGATTGAAGAAGCCTGATTCAGCCTTTGCCTGAACAGTAACCACATACACATAATAGATGTACAAGTCCTACACATAGAGGAAAAGGGGTCCAAATTCAAGCAATTAGAAATTTTAGAAATTAAAAGACAGATGTGTATATCCCCACACCTATTATTAGATGAGCAAACCAAATTCAATTATTCACCTCTTTTAGATGAGATCAGAACACCAGGATAGAAGCAAAACTTTCGGCCCCAGCCCATCGGAGTTTGAAAGCTCTTGGTGATACATAACTTTAGTCTGGTCACTGTAGTGTAATTGCTGAATGTGTACTGTACATTAAGTTATGGATCGATACCTTAAGAAGTTGAGATGGTTATCTTTGCCTTGTCAACATATTTAACTGTGGATTATCATCTTTGAGAATCAGTAATGTACTTGAAAATGGGCTTATACCCCGAAACCTAGCTTGTGCAATAACATCAATAATAAAATTGTGAAACAAGGAGAAAATAGTATGTGCTTAGGTTCAAAAATGGTTCAAATGGCTCTGAGCACTATGGGACTTAACATCTCAGGTCATCAGTCCCCTAGAACTTAGAACTACTTAAACCTAACTAACCTAAGGACATCACACACATCCATGCCCGAGGCAGGATTCGAACCTGTGACCGTAGCGGTCGCGCGGTTCCAGACTGAAGCGCCCAGAAGCGCTCTGCCACTCCGGCCGGCTGCACATATGATTATTTGATCATTAAATCTGATAACGGTATGGGAAGAAGACACTAGCAAATTTCACATATCTCACACTCCACCGATTCAGAATCACAAAGCTGAGTGCTTAAGAAAACGTATATGCACTGGTGATTTAAGAGGGAGACATTCTGAATGTGTTCTATAAGTTATTGTCAGTTGATTGCTTCGGAGAAGGTCCTCTGAGATTACTGTCGACACACATATGTAGCCGTATTGTACAGTGTTCTTTCAACGGCAGCTCATGAATTTACAGCTCCGAGGAAGACCAGCAATGGAAGACGTACTCCGACTCTACACTGAGGTGAGAAAAGTCATGGGGTACCTCCCAGCATCGTGTCGGAACTCCTTTTGCCCGGCGAAGTGCACCTACATGACGCGGCATGGACTCAACGAGTCGTTCGAAGTCCCCTCCATAACTACTGAGCCATGTTGGCTCTACAGCCGTTCACATGTGTCAACGTGTTGCCCGTGTAGGACATGTGCACCAACTGACATCTCGATTATGTTCCATAAATGTTCGATGGGATTCATGTCCGGCTATCTCGGTGGTCAGATCATTCGCTCGAACTGTGCAGAATGTTCTTCAAACCAATTACGACCAATTGTGGCCCGGTGACATGGCGCATTGTCATCCAGAAAAATTCCACACTTGTTTGCGAACATGAATTCCATGGCAAATGGTTCTCAAGTAGCTGTAGATTTCCAGTCACTGATCGGTTCAATTGGACCAGAGGACCTAATTCACTTCATGAAAACACAGACCACACCATTATGGAGCCACCAACAGCTTGCACAGTGCCCTCTTGTTGACTTGGGCTCATGGCTTCGTGTGTTCTGCGCTACACTCGAACCCTACCATCAGCTCTTCCCAACTGAAGTCGGGACACGTCTGACCACACCACAGTTTTCCTGTCGTCTGGAATCCAACGGATATGGTCAGGAGCCCAGGAGAGGCGCTGCAGGATGTCGTGCTGTCCGCAAAGGCACTCACGTCGGTCGTCTATTGCCATACCCATCAACGCTAACTTTCGCCGTACTGACCTAGCGCATACAATCGTAGTACCTCCCACAGTCATTTCTTGGGTTATTTCACGCAGAACTGCTTGTCTGTTAGCACTGACAACTCTACACAAACGCTCTGCTCTCGGTCGTTAAGCAAAGTCCGTCGCCTACTATTTGACCGTGGTGAGAGGTAATGATGCTGGCCGGTGTGGCCGAGCGGTTCTAGGCGCTTCAGTCTGGAACCGAGCGACCGCTACGGTCGCAGCTTCGACTCCTACCTCGGGCATGGATATGTGTGATGTCCTTAGGTTAGTTAGGTTTAATTAGTTCTAAGATCTAGGCGACTGATGACCTCAGATGTTTAGTGCCAAAGTGCTCAGAGCCATTTGAACCATTTTAGAGGCAATGACTCAATTTTGGTATTTTCGGCACGCTATTGATAATGTGGATCTCAGGATATTGAACTCCCTAACGATTTGCGAAATGGCATGTCCTATGTGTCTAGCTCCAACTTCCATTCCGCGTTCGAAGTTTGTTAATTCTCGTCGTGCGGGCCATGCGGCCACAGTCACATCGGACACCTTTTCAAATGAATCACTTGAGTACAAATGAAAGCTCCGCCAATGCAGTGCCCTTTTATATCTTGTGTACGCTATACTACCGCCATCTGGATACGTCCGTATGGTTATCCCGTAACTTTTGCCACCCTAATATATACACGGCTATTACAAATGATTGAAGCGATTTCATAAATTCACTGTTGCTCCATTCATTGACATATGGTCATGACACACTACAGATACGTAGAAAAACTCATAAAGTTTTGTTCGGCTGAAGCCGCACTTCAGGATTCTGCCGCCAGAGCGCTCGAGAGCGCAGTGAGACAAAATGGCGACAGGAGCCGAGAAAGCGTATGTCGTGCTTGAAATGCACTCCATCAGTCAGTCATAACAGTGCAACGACACTTCAGGACGAAGTTCAACAAGGATCCACCAACTGCTAACTCCATTCGGCGATGGTATGCGCAGTTTAAAGCTTCTGGATGCCTCTGTAAGGGGAAATCAACGGGTCGGCCTGCAGTGAGCGAAGAAACGGTTGAACGCGTGCGGGCAAGTTTCACACATGTATCCCGCGGAAGTCGACGAATAAGGGCGGTAGAGAATCCTCACGCATTTGTGCAGCAAATTCGCAATTCACCAAAAGTTAACACGTTTTGTGCAATCTCACGGTTTAAAGTTTACGGCCCCTTTTTCTTCTGTGAAAAAAACGTTACAGGACACGTGTATCTGGACATGCTGGAAAATTGGCTCATGCCACAACTGGAGACCGACAGCGCCGACTTCATCTTTCAACAGGATGGTGCTCCACCGCACTTCCATCATGATGTTCGGCATTTCTTAAACAGGAGATTGGGAAACCGATGGATCGGTCGTGGTGGAGATCATGATCAGCAATTCATGTCATGGCCTCCACGCTCTCCCGACTTAACCCCATGCAATTTCTTTCTGTGGGGTTATGAGAAAGATACAGTGTTTAAACCTCCTCTACCAAGAAACGTGCCAGAACTGCGAGCTCGCATCAACGATGCTTTCGAACTCATTGATGGGGACATGCCGCGCCGAGTGTGGGAGGAACTTGATTATCGGCTTGATGTCTGCCGAATCACTAAAGTCGCACATATCGAACATTTGTGAATGCCTAAAAAAACTTTTTGAGTTTTTGTATGTGTGTGCAAAGCATTGTGAAAATATCATAAATAATAAAGTTATTGTAGAGCTGTGAAATCGCTTCAATCATTTGTAATAACCCTGTACTTTAGGGACATTTTGTTACAGTCTTTCTTCTTTGATGATGTGGCGTACACTGCGGCATTTCTAATGTCGCGCCACTGAAATCGAGATTTTCGGGTGCGTTGCAGTGGTGCGCTACCACAGCACGGGGACCAATGTGAGCATTGCTGTGGCAACTGAGGCAGCTTGTCAAAGCGGGCTAGGAGTTCGTTGACGGCCACCGGGGAAAACAGATCCTGGCGCCGCAAGCAGTGCGGAAACAGCAGCAGTGAACTGCAGCTGTCAGTACAGGGCTTGGCCAGCTGTAACGCAGATATCGTCGAGCTGGGATACCGGACGCTGTCTTCGTGCCGGCATCCAGAAGTTATCGCCAGCTCATAGTGAGGAAGGAAGTGGGTGAAAATCCTGGTTACGGAGAGGCAGCGCAGCCTAGTGTGAGCCTGCTTTTGTGTGCCAAACTGCTGCTGGGTAGCACTGGTGACTGCCAGATTTTGGTTGACTACATAGGTGAAGTCAGTTTGGTTTCGTTTATGCAGTAGGGAATCATGACAGGTAGTGACGAATTTGATTGCTCCAAGACTGCTGTTAGCTGCATTTTTATGGCGTGGCCTTGGTGTTATATGCTGTGCCATTTTTGTTGGAAATTTGAAAACACGGCAAGACCATTGTACCATGTTTATGTATTTGTGAGAATTACTGTATTTTTGCTTCGTGTGGTTGTGTTGTCTTTCGGGGTTTTTCTAGGTTACAGGGAAGGTTGGTGGTAGTTGATTGTAGCTACTTATAGTGAGTTATTCTGGCCGGCCGAAGTGGCCGTGCGGTTAAAGGTGCTGCAGTCTGGAACCGCAAGACCGCTACGGTCGCAGGTTCGAATCCTGCCTCGGGCATGGATGTTTGTGATGTCCTTAGGTTAGTTAGGTTTAACTAGTTCTAAGTTCTAGGGGACTAATGACCTCAGTAGCTGAGTCCCATAGTGCTCAGAGCCACTTTTTTGAGTTATTCTGCTTGATTTATTTTAATTTAGTAGCCTCTTGTTACTCCATTATGGGAAGAAGCAAGCTCTCACTTGATATTAGTGCCTGCTTTAGATTATCATGGTCAGATTCAAGTTGTGATTTTATTGTTCTGCCCTTTATTAAAGCCTTTGTGGACACCAACCGTTTTATTTTTCTGTTACCGACCTGACGTATGCATGATTTTAGAGTAAGTTCTGTTTTACATAACTGTTGACCAGTTGTGTGATTAGATTATTGCAACGCTGTTGAGGAGAAATATTGCAACTTTTGGGGGTGTCCGGGTACTATTGATCACACAGTGTATGACCACGTATAGCCAACCGCAGCGAAACACCACTCCCACCCAAATTCTGCACCAGAATGATTAATGGCGATCATATACAATGCTGAGAGAGCCTAATGGTTAATATTATTGTTTGCGATATCCACGAAATCCGATTTGGAGTACTCGTCCGGCTTTTTTGTCCCTGAATACTCATTGTTTATGAGGCTTTTTAACAAAAATTGGATTCTAATAACTCGTATCGCCTAAACCCAGTCACTCGCTGGTGCACAGGGACTTCAGGAAGTGCGTTGCATATGTCGTTCCGCCGCACTACTATGGTGCAACACCAGTGGCGCGTTGTCAGAAGAGAGCACTACATGTTTCCGGTTTGCTGCAGACACAGTTCTGCTGCGGCATGGGTATCAGTTGCATCAAACGGTGGGAGTGAACTACCTCAGGAACTGGAAACGTATTCCCAACGTTGGAGTACGCTTCTCGTGGGCAAAACGCCTCAGTTTCACTTATATTCCCCGTGAAATTCTGGCGGTATGTGGATAAAATGTAATGTCCCGTCCAGTCGTATTGAAATGGTGACGACAATACGACCAAGGCCGCAGAGAAGGGGCTGCCGCAGAGGGGGATGTGCGGTACTTGCACCATGCGATTTACAGCTTTTCGGCAAGCTGAAGGAGTATCTGGGGGAGGGGAGGGGGGGAGGGAGAGATTTTTTAACGATAAGGACGTTTACGGCACAGTTCACGAATGGATTCAGGACCAAGGATAGGAGTTACGTTGTGAAGGAACTTAATGACTCGTACAACTTTCGGGCTGTTATTTACAGAGACTTGGTGACCATGTTGAAGAATAGTGTTATCTATCTGTGTCAGTTTGACGTGTAGTATGGCGTTCATTAAAAGCCACCTGCTGTGACACCGTACTGTGGAACTTACTTTTCTGGGTCCACTTGCAGTACCTCAGACTGTGAAGAGGTATCGAAGTTTTAAGTGCTTACACAGGAGGATTCAGCTGCCCCTACCGATGTTGTTTTATGTAGCCCACAGTGTTATGTCTGACACTCAAAAACCACGAGCAGGAGTGGAGTTTAATATTCTCTAGGTAGTATTGGTTCTAAATACAAAATTAAAACACCTTTTTGTAGAAAATTTTATGTCGTTAAATTTGGTACTGAGTTATGTTTCCGCCGGAGGCGACTGTTTTCGAGTTATTCGTGGAAAACGTTCAATAGGGACCTTCAAACGCACCTCCAACCCTACACTCATTCCTCACCAGTCAGGAATTCTAGTATGTTGTTCGTAGCAACGTCTCCTCCATCGTCCAAAAATTTCTGATTACACGAACTATTCACGATATTCGAAATTTTTTGGAATCAGTTAACTAGGATATTACAGTACCAGAATAGTCGGTTATGTGGTTAACATTATTAATTTAAACGTGTCTTTTAGGGTAATGAAATAAAATCGACTTACGTAAACGTTACAGTAAAACGAATTACTTTGACAATTCGTTCCAAAGGTAACTCTTACATGCACAGTAGTTACGTAATCAGAAGACCTGCCGATTACAGAGATGTAACTCTTCATGTTATAATGCTAAAATTCACACTACTTTTAGGTAAAATTTGCACAATCGTCAATTTTACACTTTTTAAGTGCTCGAATAAGTCGGTAGCATAATAAGGTCAATCAGTGAAGACCAAAATAGTCGCATGAGTGAAAAATGTTTGACAGTGATTGGAGGTAGTGCCATGAACAACAACCATAAATCCTGACTGGTGTGGGCAGAGGGTGTTGGGGGTGCGTCTGAAGGTGACTTTCGTACGTTTTTCTGAAATAAGTCGAAAACCCTAGCCCCCAGCGGAAACGTAGCACAGCACAAAATTTAACTACATCAAATTTCCTACAAAAAAGTGTTACTCACTTTTCCTGTAAGACTAATAGTTTGCGTGTAGCGACCCAGGACATATGAAAATCTAGCGCGCGGTCTTTGAAGGCGAGATATAACATTGCAGGTTGCATAAAACGACATCGGTAGGGGCAACTGCTTAATGCTGCATAAATTGTAGTACCCTGTAAGGAGATAATGAAGAACAGAATGAAATTTTCACTCTGCAGCGGAGTGTGCGCTGATATGAAATTTCCTGGCGGATTAAAACTGTGTGCCGGACCGAGGCTCGATCTCGGGACCTTTGCCTTTCGCGGGCAAGTGCTCTACCATCTGAGCTACCCAAGGACGACTCACGCCCCGTCCTCACATCCTTACTTCTGCCCGAGTTCGAGTTTCGGTCCGGCACACAGTTTCGATCGTTATCTTGGTGGAAAACTGCCCTTCGAATGCTGTTCATGGATGGCAGCAAAACAGACAAACCATCAGACTGATGCAGCTCCACACGTCAGTCCAGTGTGTCTATCACGCAGACAGGGTGGTTGAAGGTCCTCAGCTGGCCACCTTAACCAACACACGGCCGTTAACGGCACCGAGGCAGAACCAGCTTTCATCAGGAAGCACAGCAAACCTCCACTCTGCCCTACAGTCAGCTTTCGCTTAACACGATTGAAGTCGCAGATGACTTGGATTCAGTGCAATGCACGCTACAGGGCTTCTGGCTCGGAGCTGTCCTTGAAGTAAGCGATTTGTAAAAGCTCGTTGTGTGACTGTAGTGCTGATCAAACTGCTGCTGCAGATGCAGTACAATGCGCCACAGCCATACGCCGTCGTCGTCCGGATCCCGGTCTTCTTGCGACAGTACATTCTCGAAACCACCGCTCCCAGCAGTCATTACACTTGCTACATTCCTGCTAAGTCTTTCTGCAGTATTGCAGATGGAACATCCAGCTTCTCTCAGCCTTATAATTGACCTCGTTCAAACTCAGTGACGCGTTGATAATTCGTCTTCGTCGTCTCATGCCTAACATCAGCTCATCACGTCCAGTCTCAAAGATAGCTAACGCGACCCTTATAGCGTATATTTAAAGCAAATCTGATTTGATTTGCATCCACATAATGCGCTACTAGCATCACTCTTACTTATGTGACTGGTGCAGAATGTGAATAGGCATCACCTTTCAGATATAGAAACACGATTACCGACTTTCGCTTGCGTCGCACAACTCCTTCTTGCCTTTGCGACTTTTTTCCGTCAGTGTAATAGCTTGCATCTCTCTCGGGACGTGACAGTCTCTTCTTTTAATGGGGTGCTAATATTTTAACCGACGACCTTAGATTGGAGTATAGGCAGTGGGAAGTTGGCGTTGCGAAGTGAGAGCCTGAAGTCCTCCGACGTTACACATTGCTCGTTAGCCGAGACTCGGCTGCCGTTCTTGAGTAGCGCTGGCAGCGGCGCGGCGTGGGCGGCCGGGGAGTTCGCGGCGCGGGCCACGCAGTGTCACGCAATTAGTGCGTGATGGACGCGACCCCGTAACTCACCGCCGACGTCCCCTCGACCGGGCTGCGTGCGGCGGTGGCGTGGCGGCGGCTGCTTCTGCGGCCTGCGTGGTTGTGGTAGTGCTGGTTGTGGTGGCGGTGGCGTAGGGAAGAGAGCCAACACCTGGGAGGGGGCGGCAGAAGGGAGACCGCGGCTGTTACAGTTGTGGAGGACAACTGTGGCAAGTCTTCGTCAGGGAATGGAGATATTTTTGTGGTTAATACAGTATTGCCTGTTGTCGATCACCAGAATACTTCGAATCTGTCACACCCGTGAAGTTAACTCTATCCTTCAGGCTTTAATCAGCAAACTCAAGAAATAATAGAGATTAGAGTGTGTACAGAAGCATATCGTTGTTTCTCTGTTGTTACAAGCGCAAAAATACTAAAACCGAGAATCCCTAAAATAATGTTAAATATCACTCTGCCGATCAATGTGGAGTGGTTAGTGTAATGGACGGTGTTCTTCATTATCTGAAACTTGGAGCACTTGCCCGCGAAAGGCAAAGGTCCCGAGTTCGAGTCGCGGTCCGGCACACAGTTTTAATCTGCCAGGAAGTTTCATATCAGCGCACACTCCGCTGCAGAGTGAAAATCTCATTCTGAAGATAACGATCGCCTACACGTCGCTGTTGTAACACAACATGCTCTACAGACTGTTGACATGTTGCTTTAGCCTGCTTGATCACCAGATCTCTCCCCAAACGAGCACATATGGGACGTCAACTGGTGACAGCTCCGGAGTCATCCACAAACAGCATTAAACGTCCCTGTATGGACCGACCACAAACTGACAATAGCGCCTGTTCACCATAATGCATGGACGTTTGCATGCTTGTACTCTACATTCTGGCGTTACACCGGTTATTAATCCAAGAGCATTTCACATTTGCAATGGCTTATCTCCCGTTTACATTATTCTGTGATCTTGCAATGTTAATCATTTACATATGCTGCCTAGACAAATGTATCCCCGAAATGTCTTTGTTGTACATTACTTCTTTTTTTTTCGCCGCTGTATATTCAGTTGATGCGGCCGGCACTGAGGAAGTTAACGACAATATTGTACAGCTGTGTTTCCCCAATTAACCTTCATAATGGGCTGGATACCGAGTAGAACCTCCTCAGTTGTTCAGGGTTGCTGTTGGAATATCAGCAGGACAGCGCTGTTGAAAATCTGCCACAGTTGCTAAATAATATTAACTCTTTAAACAGGCTCATTTACCATTAGAAATGCTTATCTACAAGGTGTATGACAATTAGTCTCCTAATATACAGGCTTCACGTGTATAACTGCAGATATTTTTGTACGCACATCTCAATGTGTACACACATCAGTATGTTGGTTGTTTTTTCTCTGCGTCAAACAGTCTTGCGATAAACACGTCACAAAATTTACGACCTGATGTTTTCCGCACAGCCGTAACTGCACAGCGAAGTGCACTACACCTGTCACTATAAACTATCTTTTTGCCTCCACGCATCCACACTTCCTCTACCTGTTTTGCTGCCCAGGGGGAAGAAATCTTAACGTCATGCATGAAATGTATTCGCAGTTGTGAATACCAACAATCGTCATCTGTTTAAGGAAATTACGATAGTGAAAATTTTTGCTGGACCTAGACTCGAACCAGGATTCCCCGCTTTACGAGAACTGTCGCCTTAGCCAGTCTGGCTATTCGTACACGACTCACAGACAGACCCAAACCTCCATATGCAGTCGTTCCTGTTCACAACCTATACCAGCACATAAATTATGTAATTCACGTGCAGTCCGCAGCTCGTGGTCGTGTGGTAGCGTTCTCGCTTCCCACACCCGGGTTCCCGGGTTCGATTCCCGGCGGGGTCAGGGATTTTCTTTGCCTCGTGATGACTGGGTATTGTGTGATGTCCTTAGGTTAGTTAGGTTTAAGTAGTCCTAAGTTCTAGGGGACTGATGACCACAGATGTTAAGTCCCATAGTGCTCAGAGCCAATTCACGTGCAGGTGCGGCATTTTAATTGAATGTCGCCGTCTAGTACTCGCGAATAAATACGACATTGCAGTGCCTCTGTTGTTAAGAAGAAGAATGCAACGTTCCTTCGGGCATGCACGCATGCATGTACAAGGGACAACTACATCGTTCTTCTTACCAACAGAGGCATTACGACATCGTATTTAATGGCTTCCTTGTGCCATACGTACCAACCAACTGAAAAACATACTGTGGTGTCACTGCTAGACACCACACTTGCTAGGTGGTAGCCTTTGAATCGGCCGTTGTCCGGTAGTATACGTCGGACCCGCGTGTCGCCACTGTCAGTGATTGCAGACCGAGCGCCACCACACGGCAGGTCTAGAGAGACTTCCTAGCACTCGCCCCATTGTACAGCCGACTTTGCTAGCGATACTACACTGACAAATACGCTCTCATTTGCCGAGACGATAGTTAGCATAGCCTTCAGCTACGTCATTTGCTACGACCTAGCAAGGGCCATTACCAGTTTATATTGAGCATATTAATGTACCGTCAAAAGCGATGTGCACCAATTATGGATTAAAGTTAAGTATTCCAGTAAAAATGTACCTTATTGGCTATATTAATTACAGTTAACTGTTCCAGACGTCACGCTAGTCTGCGTGTAATTAAACGCGTGCATTTCGGCCTCCTCTAGCAACACGGTGTTGGCTCTTCTGCCAACACAGCACATACGTACTACCCTCATTAGCTGTAATTACACTGAAGCACCAATGAAATTGGTACAGCCATGCTTATTCAAATACAGAGGTATGTAAACAGGCAGAATACGGCGATGCGGTCGGCAACGCCTATAAAAGACAACAAGTGTCTGGCGCAGTTGTTAGATCGGCTACTGCTGCTACAACGGCAGGTTATCATGATTTAAGTTAGTTTCAACGTGGTGTTATAGTCGGTGTAGGAGCGACGGAACACAGCATCTCCAAGGCATCGATGAAGTGCGGTGTTTCCCGTACGACCGCTTCACGAGTGTACCGTGAATATCAGGAATCCGGTAAAACATCAAATCCCCGACATCGCTGCAGCCGGAAAAAGATCCTGAATGAACGGGACCAACGACGACTGAGGAGAATCGTTCATTGTAACAGATGTGCAACGCTTCCGCAAATTGCTGCAGATTTCGATGCTGCGCCATCAACAAGTGTCAGCGAGCCAACTATTCAACGAAACATAATCGTGAGCCGGCCGAAGTGGCCGAGCGGCTAGGCGCTTCAGTCTGGAACCGCGCGATCGCTACGGTCGCAGGTTCGAATCCTGTCTCGGGCATGGATGCGTGTGATGTCCTTAGGTCACTTAGGTTTAAATAGTTCTAAGTCCTATGGGACTGATGACCTCAGAAGTTAAGTCCCATAGTGCTCAGAGCCATTTGAACCATAATCGGTATGGGCTTTCGGAGCTGAAGGCTCACCCGTATACCCATCATAACTGCACGACACAAAGCTTCAAGCCTCGCCCGGGCCCGTCAACACTGACAGTGGACGTTTGATGACTGGAAACATGTTTTCTAGTCCAGCGAGTCTCGTTTCAAATTGTATCGAACGGATGGACATTTACAGGTATGGAGATAACCACGTGAATCCATGGACCCTGCATGGTAGCGGAGGAATGTTCGAGTTGGTGTAATGGTGTGCGGCGTGTGCAGTTGGAGTGCTATGGGACACGTGATAGGTCTTGATACAACTCGGACAGATGGAAAGTACGTTGGCGTCCTTCGTGATCACCTGCATCCACTCACGTCCATGTTGCATTCTGACGGACTGGGCAATTCCAGCAGGACAATGCGACACCCCACACGTCCGGAATTGCCACAGAGTGGCTCCAGGAACACTCTTCTGAGTTTAAAAACTTCCACTGATCACCAGACTCCGCAGACAAGAACATTATTGAGAATTTGTGGGACGCCTTGCAACGTGCTGTTCAGATGGATATCTACTCCCTCGTACTCTTACGGATTTATGACAGTCCTGCAAGACTCATGGTGTCAATTCACTCCAGCACTACCTCAGACATTAGTCGAGTATATGCCACATCGTGCTCGCGGGGGCCCTACCTGACAATAGGCAGGTGTACCAATTTCTTTGTCTCTTCAGTGCAGTGTATTAGTCTGCATCTGATGGTAATACTGATGTAATGTTTTTCAATACATATCAATTTTTTACTGTCGAAACGCTATTCGATTATTACATATAAGCTCTCCACTGTCAAAAAGACGAGAACCACCTGGCTTCCTATGCTAGTCACTATTAAATGCATTACCTGGAGAATTCAGAGATAAGTGCAGACGTTGCAATATGATCCGCTGTCCATACAATCAAAGACCACTTGGCGTAACTACCAAACCAATGGCTCATAATTCACAGGAGCCACGTACTTTGCAGCATCTGATTTTTGTTACATCTAATGAAACCCAAGAAACAAATGCGCTACAGACACTGGCTGCGAGTGGGCATTCATCCAAATCAATGTGGAAAGTTGAAAAATTATGCCAGAAATGGATTTAAACCTTGTTTTCCTATTTATTACGGGGTTGCGCTGACAACTGCGCCATCCGGACACAGTATTCATTGCAACCGCACGGACTACTCTAGTCTCTAAGCTGGTCGTAGACTGTGTTCGAAGAAGGAAAAGTATGAACTACTACAAATTCGTCGGGCAATAGACCGCACCACTCGAACTGTCAACACAATTGGCACTGCTAAGAGTATCCTACGACTTCCACATCGCTGGCAACGGGTTATACACAATGCTGGTGACTACTTTGAAGGTCAGTAAAACTTTGAAACACGTATCTGTATAGTACGAGCTGTAAGTAAATATTTGCCATTATTAAAGATTCAACACTCGTGTATTTTGAGTCGAAAGAATGTACAGCTTTTCCATACACAAAGGCATCGTGTGTTGACAATTCCTTCAGGAATCTACCCAACCGCTACAAGATCTCACTTACGCATCTGCCTATCTCTGCTTTCATGGCCTCACGAATAAACTAATTAGGCAATCTAAATTATCATAATAATTTGCCTAACTCATGAGCAATTTGCTGTGTTTGAAACCGTGTTAAAGTTTTTTGCGTTGTTCAGGGAACGTTAGTCAGGGTCTCGCATGAAAGGAAGGAAAACTCCGGCCCATCGTCAGTGTGAGCTGCGTCGCCCGCGGTGACTCAACAATGGCACTGTGCCAGGCGCCATGGCAATCAGTCTCGCCACTGAGAAGTACTCACAACTGTCGCATCTCCTAACGACCGGGTCACCTTCATTTAACACCTCCACTGTTGCATGGAGGAGACCGTAAAGCGCTTGCGTAGCACAAATGTAGATGCAGAAAACAATTTTCTCAGCAAAAAATACTATTTAAGGTAATATTGTCTATGTAAACACATCAAAAATGTTTTGTATCACCTCGGTTCCGAAACCTGTACAGAAAATTGGAACAGGCATCAAGATAAACATCATTTATGTCCTTTGCATTGCTCATGAAAACAACCCCTTATATGTTGCACCGCAATACAGCGAGATCTTCATTGATGGTGGTCCAGATTGCTGTACACATACTCAGTGACACGTCCTCTTGCATTGATGCATGTCTGTATTTGTCGTAGCATACAGTCAACAAGTTCAAGGCACTGTTGGTCCAGATCGTCCCACTCCTCAACGGTGATTCGGCGTAGATGCCTCAGAGTGGTTCGTGGGTCACGTCGTCTATAAACAGCCATTTTCAGTCTACCCCGGCATGTTCGATAGCGTTCATGTCTGCAGAACATGCTGCCCACTCTAGTCAAGCGATGTCATTATCCTGAACGAAGTCATTCACAAGATGTGCACGATGGGGACCGAATTGTCGTCCATGAAGACGTATGCCTCGGCAATATGCTGCCTATATGGTTGCACTATCGGTTGGAGGATGGCATTCACGTATCGTACAGCCGTTACGGCGCCTTCAACGACCACCAGCGGCATACGTCGGCCGCACATAATGCCACTCCAAAACAGCAGGAACCTCCACCTTGCTACACTCGCTGGATAAGTGTGTCTAAGGCGTTCAGCCTGACCGGGTTGCCTCCAAATACGTCTCCGACGATTATCTGGTTGAAGGCATATGCGACACTCATCGGTGAAGAGAATGCAATGCCAATCCTGAACGGTCCATTCGGCATGTTGTTGGGCATCTGTACCGCGCTGCATGACGTCGTGGTTGCAAAGATGGACCTCGCCATGGACGTCGGGAGTGAAGTTGCGCATTATGCAGCCTATTGCGCGCAGTTTGAGTCGTAATACGACGTTCTGTGGCTGCACGGAAAACGTTGTTCAACATGTTGGCGTTGCTGTCGGGTTTCCTTTGAGCCATAATCCGTGGGCAGCGGTCATACACTGCAGCAGTAGCCGTAGAGCGGCCTCAGTGAGGCATGACATCTACAGTTCCTGTCTCTCTGTATCTCCTCCATGTTCGAACAACATCGCTTTGGTTCACTCCGGGATGCCTGGACACTTCTCTTGTTGAGAGCCCTTCCTGGCACAAAGTAACAATTCGGACGCGATCGAACCGCGGTATTGACCGTCTAAGCATCGTCGAACTACAGACAACAGGAGTCGTGTACGTCCTTCCTGGCGTAATTGTAATGATTGGAACTGATCGACTGTCGGACCCCCTCTGTCTAATAGGCGCAGCTCATGCTTGTTTGTTAACATATTTGGGCGGGTTTAGTAAATCTCTGAACAATCAAAGGGACTGTGTCTGAGATACAATATCCACAGTCAACGTTTGCGTTTAGGAGTTCTGGGAACTGAGGTCATGCAGAACTTTTTTTGATATGTGTATATTAATGTTTAGTCACGTACATAATAAGGGATGTAATTTTGTATGTAACCTTGAAATCCAGCATGCTCAGGAGTCACCTCTCACGCGACAGTATCGCGATACGGTTTCCAACAGGGCAATGTTCGTCCTCATATGGAACATGCCTCTGTGACACTGAGGTAGTGTCGTGCCCGTCGATATCCCCAGATCTGTCGAGGATAGAACATCTGCGGGGCAATTCAGGAGATCAAGGTGCAGTGACAGCAGTTGTAGGCCGGTTTAACGCACACAACGGCCTTATCACACCTCTCGAAACCTAATCACAGCGCCGGCCGGTGTGGCCAAGCGGTTCTAGGCGCTTCAGTCTGGAACCGCGCGACTGCTACTGTCGCAGGTTCGAATCCTGCCTCGGGCATGGATGTGTGTGATGTCCTTAGGTTAGTTAGGTTTAAGTAATTCTAAGTTCTAGGGGACTGATGACCTCAGATGTTAGGTCCCATAGTGCTCAGAGCCAGCCCTAATCACAGCGCTGTACCAGGGGGGGGGGGGGGGGGTAAACGTCATACTAATAAGCCGATTCATGTTTCCAAGTTCTTAAGTTCTTTGTGAATCTGATACTATTTTGCGATCGCTGAGATAATAACACATAACCTCTCAGCTGGTCAAGTTTCAGTTCGTTTCCTCATTACCGATGTTTTGTTTTATTTATTTATTTATTTGTGTGTGTGTGTGTGTGTGTGTGTGTGTGTGTGTGTGTGTGTGTGTGTTTGTGTGTGTGTGTGTCCGGCAGTGTAGCACGAATACGAATTGTTGAGCTTCTTATTCCTCTACTTTCAAAAATAATTACATGAATCCAATCTTAATTTATTTATAAGCAACGTAGCTGAACAATATGCAAAAAGATATAACACTAGCAAACGAAGAAAGGCCTCTGGGGCCCAAAAAAAGATTTTTTTTTACTAATTATACATAAGAATTTTTTCCAGCAAATATAATTATTATACGAAAGAGATAAAACAAATGTAGGGAACAATATTAAAAGTTCAGTGCTCAGTTATAGAAAATGATGAAAAGGTAGCCTTATACGAATGCATAGTTTCGCGGCGATATATACTGATAAAATTTTCTCGGGCTTCCGGCCGCTTCCAGTGGTTTAAAACCCCGAGCGTTCGCCCGAGTTCTCCTCGGCCATTGCCAAGTGGCCTATTCGGACGATTAGGCGACGAACGCTATCGATAATCCGTACAAAAGGTTGCGAAAGTTCACAAAGAAAATGGATACAGAGCTTTGAATAACTCACCTAGAAAATAATTCAGGTGTGAAAAATAAAAGCTGTTTTGGACAAAAAATCATACTAATTTAAACAGTAGTAGCAATTTAAACAGTATGTCAGTTGCAGCAGTATATATACTAACGTAGGGACAGATAGAGGACAGCATCTAGGTAGTCGACAGATTGGTAAAAGTAGACTTTCATAAGTAGCGGGTAAGTATGGAGTGTCGTTCAAACAGTCTTCTTTGAACATTCCTAGGGTAAAAAGGTTTAAAAGTCATCCACGATGAAAAAAATGTTATATTTGTAACCACCAGAGCGAAGTACTTGAGAATGTTCATGTGGGGATTGCGAGCACTCGATCTGATGTAAATTTATTAATAATTGTCAAAAAGAACAATTTGCTACAAGAAAAAAATACACAGTTTTTGACGAAATTGGATAGCGTTGTGGGCTTTAGCGTTGTGGGCTAGGCACAGAGAATTCGTGCTATTACAAGCAGAATAATTGTAGCTCGATTCAAAATGAATAACTGTGGAAGTTATAGTTGCAAAATACTGACGCGATTTTCATGTACAACACTGGATAAACTGGAAGAAGCCAATGCAGGTGAAAATTAGGGTGGGTTCCGGAGAACTGCAGCAACGCGTGGGACAATACTGGAGGTACCAGAAATGAAATACAGGAGCAAAAATTTTTCTACAACTTGTACACAACCATAGTCGTACTGCACTTGTAATAGGCGAAGGACATGATACAGAAGCAGTAATTGAGAAAGGAATGAGAGAGTTCTTATTTCATTCGCTGTTTAGTTTAGAAATTACTTAATATACAATTTCAGTTTCGGCCTTTGGACCATTTTAAAATGGTATTGCAAAATATTTTGCTTCACCACATGTCAGACTTTAAAATTATCCGACATGTATCGTCAAAAATGGGCCTTTTCACAATTTTACTGTCGATAGGTATACATGACGTAGGATTTTAAAGTCTGACGTGCTGAAACAAACTCGTTTGCAGCAATACTTGAAAATGGCCAAAAGGACGAAATTCCAATCGTGAAATACGTAATTGCTACACTCAACGGCAAATACGATGTTCATTACAAAAATCTGCATGGCAATGTAGTCCGACTATGAGAAGTTAATCAGGAGTGAGATAGGGTTGTAGCCCGATTCCCAATGTTATTCAGTCTGCACATAGAACAATTGAATAGTGTGGAAACCGCCTTTGAAAGACGCTGTAAATGGCCTTCAAAGATAAAAAACAAGTATAATGGAATGTAGAACAATTACACGGAGAGATCTGGATGAAATTAGATTGGAAACAGACACTAAAATTAGTCCATGAGTTTCACTATTTGAGAAGCAAAATAACAGTCGATGGAGAAAGTAGAGAGGATATGCAGACTGGCAATAGCATGAAAGGCATTTCTGGAAAAGAGATATTTGCTAATACTCAATATAAATTTATACCTTAAAAAGTAGTTTTCGAAGGTGCTTCTCTCGAGTGGAGTCTTGCACAGAAATGAGACGAAGATGGGTAACAGTTCAGACAAAATGAGAAAAGAAGCTTTGGAGCCCTGGTGCCAGAGAGTAATGTTGAAGACTGGATGGATAGATCGGATAATTAATGAAGAGGTACTGAGAATGACTGGGGAAACAACAAATTTATGGCACAACGTAAGAGGAAGAAGGGGTCATTTGATAGGATACACCCTGGGCATCAAGATATCGTTAATTTTATAATGGGGGGAAGTGTGGGGAGTAAAGAGACTACAGTTGGCACGTTCCAGCGGGTGTACAGGGTGGGCAAGATGACCCCACACAGCTGTAGCCCCTTCCGCATGTAAGGTAACCTGATTAGCAAGAAATGTTATTATGAAGGTTGGTAGCTATGTTACATCTTATCAACTGTGGGAATTCATGTTGATCTGTTTCCGAAATAGCTGTCGAGGTTTAATTTGTAGCGTTCCCAGATGTGAGTGGTCATAGTTATTCTATTGAGCAGCGCTTTCTGAGAAGTGTGCCAGTGATGAACAACACACAGGGCAGACGATGAAGCAGATTATGCGAGCATTGCAGGAAAAATTTAATAAGGCTGCACCGCGAAAGGCAACACTTCTGGATTGCGAATGACGTGCTTCCTCTTTCGGCGTTGTTGAAGACAGGCCGTGGAATGGGAGGAAGAAAACGCGAGAAGAAACATGTGCGGAAACCTCTGTTTCGATTGAACAATCTCCTACTACGTCGACATGTAAATATGCTTCGGATCTCGGAGTACCGACGACAACAATGCGAGATCTCATGAAAAAAGACCCTAGTGTCAGACCTTCTCGATCGACGTTCGTATACGAGATATCGGATACAGACCGGAATGAACACGTTTACCATGCCGTGCATCGTTGACTCAATTTTCAAATGCAGTGAACCGTGCCGGGGTTATGCTTTCAGATGACTGACATTTATTCCAACTCACGTTCCAGTAGTATTGTCGTTTTGCCCAAAGAGAATCCTCATTAATCGTTCGAGTTTGGAAGGAACCCCTCACGTAATGATATAGACAGCGGTGACATCGAAACATATGGGACCGTACTTTCTTTGAAGGGACTGTGAATAGTGCCAACTGTTTACATATGTAACACAGGTGGTTAATTTCTCAGTTTGAGGGTAGGAGCCTCACAGAACGCATATGGTTGCAGCAAGTCTGACCCCCTCCTCACTACGCTCTTGCACTGCGCGAGTTCCTGAATGAACACTTTCAAGTACGGGGGATAGGTCGTGGTTCATCAGCAACATCAATTCCCCGAAATGGCTCCAAAAATGGTTCAAACGGCTCTAAGCGCTATGGGACTTAACATGTGTGGTCATCAGTCTCCTAGAACTTAGAACTACTTAAAACTAACTGACCTAAGGACATCACACACATCCATGCCCGAGGCAGGATTCGAACCTGCGACCGTGGCAGCAGCGCGGTTCCGGACTGAAGCGCCTAGAACCGCTCGGCCACAGCGCCAGGCCCGAAATGGCTTCCAAGAAGTTCTGACCTCACCCACACCTGACTCGTTATGGGGAGTCGTTATGGAGCATGTACCTGCACGTCGTTACGCTACAAACGAAGAATTGCGCAACGCTGTTGAGCAAGCATTTCGTACTATAACATCGCACATGCTTAAAAATATGTGAAGGAGGACATGGAGCCACATGGAAATGTATTTAAAACATGATGGGTAACATACCGCTATACTGGACACTTAATACGTAAGTAAGTACACTACTGGCCATTAAAATTGCTACACCAAGAAGAAATGCAGATGATAAACGGGTATTCATTGGACAAATATATTATACTAGAACTAAAATGTGATTACATTTTCACGCTATTTGGGTGCATAGATCCCGAGAAATCAGTACCCAGAACAACCACCTCTGGCCGTAATAACGGCCTTGATACGCCTGGGCATTGAGTCACACAGAGAATGGATGGCTTGTACAGGTACAGCTGCCCTTGCAGCTTCAACACGATACTACTGTTCATCAAGAGTAGTGACTGGCGTCTTGTGATGAGTCAGTTGCTCGGCCACCATTGACCAGACGTTTTCAGTTGGTGAGAGATCTGGAGAATCTGCTGGCCAGGGCAGCAATCGAACATTTTCTGTATCCAGAAAGGCCCGTCCGTACAAGACCTGCAATATGCGGTCGTGCATTATCCTGCTGAAATGTAAAGTTTCGAAGGGATCCAATGAAAGGTAGAGTCACGGGTCGTAACACATCTGAAACGTAACGTCGACTGTTCAAAGTGCCGTCAATGTGAACAAGAGGTGACCGAAACGTGTAACCAATGGCACCCCATTCCATCACGCTGGGTCATACGCCAGAACGGCGATGACGAACACACGCTTCCAATGTGCGTTCACCGCGATATCGCCAAACACAGATGCGACCATCATGATGCCGTAAACCGAACCTGGATTCATCTGAAAAAATTACGATTTGTCATTCGTGCACCCAGGTTCGTCGGTGAGTACACCATCGCAGGCGCTCCTGTCTGTGATGCAGCGTCAAGGGTAAACGCAGCCATGGTCTCCGAGCTGATAGTCCATGCTGCTGGAAACGTCGTCCAACTGTTCGTACAGATGGTTGTTGTCTTGCAAATTTCCCCATCTGTTGATTCAGGGATCGAGACGTGGCTGCACGATCTGTTACAGCCATGCGGATAAGATGCTGTCATCGCGACTGCTAGTAATACGAGGCCGTTGGGATCCAGCACGGCGTTCCGTATTACGCTCCTGAAGCCAGCGATTCCATATCCTGCTAACAGTCATTGGATCTCGACCAACGCGAGCAGCAATGTCGCGATACGATAAACCGCAATCGCGATAGGCTACAATCCGACCTTTGTCAAAGTCGGAAACGTGATGGTACGCATTTATGCACCTTACACGAGGCATCACAAGAACGTTTCACCAGGCAACGCCGGTCAACTGCTGTTTGTGTATGAGAAATCGGTTGCCGGCCGAGGTGGTCTCGCGGTTCTAGGCGCTCAGTCCGGAGCCGCACGACTGCTACGGTCGCAGGTTCGAATCCTGCCTCGGGCATGGATGTGTGTGATGTCCTTAGGTTAGTTCGGTTTAAGTAGTTCTAAGTTCTAGGGGAGTGATGACCACAGATGTTAAGTCCCATAGTGCTCAGAGAAATCGGTTTGAAACTTTCCTCATGTCAGCACGTTGTAGGTGTCGCCACCGGCGCCAACCTTGTGTGAATGCTCTGAAAAGCTAATCATTTGCATATCACTGCCTCTTGTTCCTGTCGGTTAAATTTCGCGTCTGTAGCACGCCATTTTCGTGGTGTAGCAATTTTAACGGCCAGTAGTGTATTTGTGCCAAAACAAGTCAACTCAATTAGAATTTAATATTAGTAGGTACGAGGGCTTCCCGCCCACTTTGTAGTTCGAACTATGCAGAGACGAAGCGGTCTGCAGAGAACAGAGCAGCTGCATTAAATTGGGCTCAGATTGGAGACCACGACGACAGAAGTTTTTCATAAACTGCGTGTCACCATCACTGAGTATTTTCGTGTGTACTATATTGTTTGGTTGCCACGATCAAATGAGAGAAAAGAGTAACACTGTATTTACCAAAGGAGATAACAGGCTTTGAACGCGAGGAGCAATACCCGCGGCTTCTCCTTATTCCCGCAGTTGTAATAAGTTCCCGAGAAGAAAATCACTGAAGCGGCTATGCGATCGTTACGCGCCCACGTCGTCCCATGAATACAATCAGGCCGCAGCGCAGGCCTCGGTTTTATGATGAGGGAGTTTCCTGCGCTTCCGCCGCCCCCATTCCATTTGATCAGGAGGAGCGAACGGCCACACAGCAGCTGTTATCGCAGGAGGGCGGCCGCGGCGGAGGCGGAGACGGCCCTCCGCCTCTGCGAATCCGGTCCCCGGCCGCGGCAGCGCGGCGCCGAGTGCCGACCAACTTGGAAGTGGCTCTCTTTCAAACTTTTAATAAGGGAAGGAAGGGGCGGCGGCCGTCTGAAAGCTGGCGGCCTGACGACGCTAGAAGAGACCCGGGAGGCGGCGGCTGCCGGGGCGCCGCCCCCGCTGCCGCGCTGTGCGGGAAGAGTCGCCCCACAGCGATCCCGCGTTATGCCTTTGCGATACCGCGGCGGACGTATGGCCAGTCTGATTGCCTCTTGACAAGCTCTGCAGCTACAGAACCATCTCATCTTAGCCAGAAGTCTCGCCAACTCCAAGTAGCTTTCTTGAAGAGATGTGGAATTGATCGCGGAATTTGCTCAACTACCTTAGTACTCATACTAATTTTTAAAAAATGGATGTACGTACATATGTACGTATATAGGAGGGTTGGACCTTTAAAAGTGGCAACTATTTATTTACAGCTCGTACAAAATAGATACGTGTTTCAAAGTTGTACTGACCTTCACAGTAGCACCAGCACTGTGTAAGAGGGTGAGTCAAACGAAAACATTAAATATGTAATAACAATTTGGGGCCTTATCCTGTAAATTGGTAAGCGTGCTACAAACAGCGTACAGAATGGCCTGTAGGTAGCAGCATAGTGCAGATGCACACACACCGTCGCAGTATTAGTATAAAGACGGCCGCCCCACTTGTGACTTGCACCAGGGAAGAACAACGTTCTCGCCGGCCGGAGTGGCCGTGAGGTTCTAGGCGCTACATTCTGGAGCCGAGCGACCGCTCCGGTCGCAGGTTCGAATCCTGCCCTGGGAATGGATGTGTGTGATGTCCTTAGGTTAGTTTGGTTTAATTAGTTCTAAGTGCTAGGCGACTGATGACCTCAGAAGTTAAGTCGCATAGTGCTCAGAGCCATTTGAAACATTTGAACAACGTTCTCTTATTCGGTTTTTACGTAGTGAAGGTGTGAAATCTATTGAAATTCATCGACGAATGATGAAGGTTCAGTACGGTAATGCATGTTTGTCACAGCAGCAAGTCTACGAATGAAGTAGGAAGTTCGCAAATGGTGTGACTTCAGTGAAAGGTGCTACTCGTCCAGGTCAGGCACAACGAGTTGTGACTCCACAGAACATTGCAGCAGTTCAAGCCATAGTGAAGGAAAACCGCCGAGTGACACTGAATGATATTACAGAATGTTTACAGATTAGTCATGGGTCAGCACACCACATTGTGCATGATGTGCTCCAGTTTCACAAAGTGTCTGCAAGATGGGTGCCACGGCAGCTGACTCCTGAATGGAGAGAACGACGTGTTGATGCTCGTGAAGAACTTCTTCACCGCTTTGAACGAGAAGGTGATGGCTTCCATGCAAGAATCTTTACTGGGTACGAAACCTGGGTTCACTTCCACCAACCGGAAACGAAGAGAGCGAGCAAGGAATGGCGCCATTTCTCATCACCAAAACCAAAGAAGTTTCGAAAAGAACCATCAGCAGGGAAGGTTATACTGACACTCTTTTGGGACGAAAAAGGCGTCATTTTGGAGCATTACTTGCCTAGAGGGACCACTGTCACCAGTGAATCATACACAGACCTCCTAAAAAATCATCTGCGGCCTGCAACCAATTCAAAGCGACGAGGATTGCTGTCAGCAGGTGTCCTTTTGCAACATGACAATCCAAGGTCCCACACAGCCCGTACAACAGTTGCAACAACCAGAGGACTGCATTTTGTGTGTCTTCCTCATCTACCATACTCACCAGACCTTGCCCCAAATGATTTCCATATGTTTGGACCACTCAGGGACGCAATGGGACGAAAGAAGTTCCGTTCTGATGAAGAGGTACACCACGCGGTGCAAGAGTGATTGCGCGGACTACCAAAAGAATTTTATTTTAAAGGAATTTACGCACTTTGTAAGCGCTGGAGGACTTGCATTGAGCGTGGGGGAGTTAATGTTTAAAAGTGATACAGCTTTGTACCACTTCTGCACAATAAATAATATTTAAAAAAATATTTAAGGTTTTCATTTGACTTAACCTCTTCTAACCCGTTGCCAGCGATGTGGAAGTCGTAGGGTACTCTGAGTAATGCTAGTTGTGTTGACAGTTCGAGCGGCGCGGTCTATTGCCCGACGAATTTGTAGCAGTTCTGAAGCGAATGCCGTGAAGTGTTGCCTTCGGTTTAGAAATCGAGTTAAACTCACGAGGGCTTAAGTCAGGGGAGTGCAGTAGGTGGTATAGCACTTAGCAGCCCCACCAGTCACACAAAGCAGTAACAGGTTTCCTTTAATTTACGCCTATGGTCACAAACTTTTTGTTAACAGATTACCGGTTTCGGTCTTTAATGACCATTATCAGATCTGCAGCAAAACTGCGAAAAACATAAATACACTCGCAAACTGTATACAGCTTAAGAACAATACACAGACCATAAGAAAAAGTAGTACTGACAAAATTTACATTTGTGTGCTTTAAATATGAAGAGGCATACCTGTTTCACAAAAACAAGGTACTAATGTACTGCAGCCATAGTGGCATCGTCAAATGTTAAATGCGGAATCAGCACCAGCCTCGTCAAATACATGTAAATAACATCACATGCAGGAGTCACGTTGTCAGTAGTACTACTGTTTAAAACAAACTGCCGTACATTAGGCACAAGATGTTTGTGTTGTAAGTTCACCAGATGTCGCTAATGTCGGCATACACTAGCTGTCAATAATTCTTTGAAACAGCGAAAATAAAGGGGCATACAATAGTTGAAGTCTGTAATAATGTTATAATGTATAAAAGGCATTACAGCAATAAAAAGCAATAAAAAGAGGAGCACGACAAAAGTAATATTGTTAAAAAAAGGAAGAGTTAAGAAACAGTGGTTGACATGTGCTCTAGTGCCAATATTCTAGATAATGAGTTAAATATTAAACACCGTTGATAGTGTACCGGGTAATATTCAACAACTATAAAACAAATCGCTAAAGGAGCCACAAATGAAAGAAAACATCGTGCTGCACATAATCAGCGCCCTCTGTTGGCGCGAACGCCAGAATTCCGCACAGGCGGGAAGTGGTTGGAGGAACGTGACCGGCATTCCGTTGCAAGAAGAGAATGATAAGACAGAGGGCGCTGATGTGATGTTATTTATATGTATTTGGCGATGCTGGTGCTGATTCCGCATTTAACATTTGACGATGCCACTATGGCTGCAGTTCATTAGGACTTTGTTTTTATGAAACACGTATGCCGCTTCATATTTAAAGCGCACAAATGTAAATTTTGTCAGTACTACTTTTCATTGTGGTCTATGTATTGTTCTTAAACTGTATACAGTTTGCGGGTGTATTTATGTTTTTCGCATTTTTGCTGCAGATCTGATGATGGCCATTAAAGACCGAAACCGGTAATCTGTTTAAAAAAAAAGTTTGTGTCCATAGACGTAAATTAAAGGAAACTTATTACATATACGGGTCACTGGTTTTCGCGACGATGTCTCAGCTTGTGAAATCAGTAACAGCTTGCACTGTACGTGCTTGACCATTGTCCTGCAAAATGATGGTCAGGTCCTGCAGAAAGTGTCATCACTTCAGTCTCTAAGCTGGTCGTAGGTTGTGTTCCAAAAATTAACAGCATAGAGGCAGAAGTGATGACACTTTCTGCAGAGCCTGACCATCATTTTGCAGGACAATGCTCAAGCACGTACAGTGCAAGCTGTTACTGATTCGTTTGAGTGATGGGGCTGCTAAGTGCTATGCCACCTACTGCACTCCCCTGACCTAAGCCCTCGTGAGTTCAACTCGATTTCTAAACTGAAGGAAACAGTTCACGGCATTCGCTTCAGAACTGCTATAAATTCGTCGGGCAATAGACCGCGCTGGTCGAACTGTCAACACAACTGGCGCTGCTAGGAGTATCCTATGACTTCCACATTGCTGGCAACGGGTTACACACAGTGCTGGTGACTACTTTGAAGGTCAGTAAGACTCTGAAACACTTACCGTTCTTTGAGTTCCGATGTTTAACTCATCCACTTCTGCTTGAGGAATTGAATTAGGCGTGACACAGTACAATTATTAGGTGACAATTCGAAAGGAAACATAACTAAACACTCGTTTATCATTTAAGCACATTTGTTTGTATTAACGCTTAAACATTACGTGCTGCGTTATTCCATACAGAAAAGAAACCAGCATAGTGTACGTACAGAAGAATACTGATGCATTACAACAGCTCTTAGATGTGGAGCCCATAAACATTGTAACAGACATTGTACCTATGAAGCATGATCTGATACACACTCCCCACCCCACACGGTGTCTCTTCAGTTCTAGTGTAGCGGCCAGAACTCGCGCCAGCAGAACTTCCTCTGTCTCTGCAGGAGCCTCGTAAGTTAAACCTTGACTTACGATCCCACGACGAGTAGTCTGCAAGAGTCAAATCCGGTGACGGCGGCGAACACGCAGTTGGATAACCTCGGCCTATCCATCTTTCACCGTATCGTCTGTTCGGATTATTCTGAACCATAGGTGAGAAGTGAGTTGGTGCACATCATTCTGCAACCACATTTCCTGACGGACAGTCAGTGGAACAGCTTCCAAAAACGGGTTCAGTACGTTTTGTTGGAATATCAGGTATGTAGGACCAAGTATCTTGAGTGGAAGGACGTAAGGCCCAATCACATGACCGTCCAGAATACCTGCCCATATGTTAATACCAAAGCGGTGCTGAAATCCCTGAACACGCGTGTCACGAGAGGTTTCGTCTGCACGAACATGGCTGTTTTACGAATTCAGAACGCAGCCCCAAATGAACTCAAGTCATCTGTGAACAGAACTCGAACGAGCGATGTAGCACAGTGATTAGCACACTGGACTCGCATTCGGGAGGACGACGGTTCAATCCCGCGTCCGGTCATCCTGATTTAGGTTTCTCCTGATTTCCCTAAACCGCTCCAGGCGAATTCCGGGATGGTTCCTTTGAAAGGGCACGGCCGACTGCCTCCCGCGTCCTTCCCTGATCTGCCGAGGCCGATGACCTCGCAGTTTCGTCTCTTCCCCCAAAAACAACAACCCAACTCCCCCCTCCCCCAACAGAACCCGATCGGGAAACAGGGGAGTGTCGATGCAGCGGTGCAGGAACCACGTGCCGTAATCAGAGCGTTGTGGAAGATAGGCTGGAGCCATACCGCATGCCTTTTGTAAGCTGTGTGGATGTAACTGTTGTTCACGCAGAACGTCCAAGACGATACTGTGACTAACACCCATTGCAGGCCCTATTGCTCGAGTACTCGTTGAGGGGGTTCTCTCCAGCGTGATGCAGTACATCTTCCTCAAATTTGGACGTGCGGCGTTGCCGTGGAGCACCACAGACCCGCTTCCTCACGGTGAAGAGAGCCGCTGCGTAATTTGGGCAAAAAGAATGTCGGATAGCGTTGTGGAAAAACGTCG
Source organism: Schistocerca piceifrons (assembly GCF_021461385.2). Classification (NCBI taxonomy): domain Eukaryota; kingdom Metazoa; phylum Arthropoda; class Insecta; order Orthoptera; family Acrididae; genus Schistocerca; species Schistocerca piceifrons. The sequence goes on from NC_060141.1 coordinate 791,081,538, forward strand.
TGATACAGCCGACTAGCAGCTCTTCCGTTACCTCGAGCTTCGCCATACACAAGGAGCATGTCTGCGTACCGACCAATGTTTACTGTATTTGGGACACACAGGCATAAAGTAGATCACGCAGCAAGGCAGACGTTAAAGTGACATCAGGTGACTGTCTGACGTAGTACACGTCATCCTGTCTACCCTACTGCATACCAGGACAGTCAACGCTGAGACTTTTCTCTTTCCCTCGGCAGACGTGGAAACGTTGCACATCTGAACTGAAACCGTGGTAGAACGGAAACGATACGTTTCCAGATGCAGATTCCTGCTAAAAATACTATGTTATCAATTCCCTCTACAGTTCCTACAAGTTTGTAACGGTGATTTCCGATCGCCCTGTACTCAAAATCTTGTTTTGGCGTCCTAGAAAAAATATGCACTGTACCCCGTCTAGCTGGCCGTTGTGGCCGAGCGGTTCTAGGCGCGTCAGTGCGGAACCGTGCTGCTGCTACGGTCGCAGGTTCGAATCCTGCCTCTGGCATAGATGTGTGTGATGTCCTTAGGTTATTTCTAAGTCTAGGGGACTGATGTCCTCAGATGTTAAGTCCCATAGGGCTCCGAGCCATTTGAACCATTATTGAACACCGTCTAAGTTCACAAATTAATGCTTCTGCAGCAGGTCAGTTCCTTTGAAAAGAACTCATTCACGGAGCCCTATTTCTTTAGTCTTGTTAAATCTTTTCTTTGGGGAATTTAAATACAGAAGAGCCGCACTCCTTTCAACTGTCTCGCTTTCGTGCATTTCGCGATCATAGCGTGGCTCGCGTAAACACTTCTGCCCGGAAATGTACTACCGGAAACATTGCCGGGAAAACACGGCCTATAATGTTGCCATACCTGTGACTTCAATTCGCATGACCGCAACGTCGTCGGACTTCACTGGTGGGATATATTGTCGGCAACATGCAATTCTTATGGCCCGACTAAACGTACCTTGAAAATCTAGCATTACTTGTCAAAAATGAGTGGTCTTGTAGCTAAATTACGAATCACTTTTACTTAGGGGCTTGTTGTACTTTGGATTACTTACTGTTTAAAATGTGCTCTGGGATGTCTACTTCATTGCAGAGTTCATTTAAAGTTCGCCAGAAAATCTTTTACCTAGTTACAAGGCGACTGGTTAAAACGTGTTTCGCAAATCCATACACAACGCCGAAAAAATACTTGGCATGTAATTTCCTCGAGGAATTAACAGGCATAATGTGAATTATAAACGTGTTCTAACCTGAGATGTGACCAGCCTGTTACAACTTCTGCACATAAACAGCCTATGGAGAGAAAGGAGTAACCGACGACAGAAACTGCCAGTGGGAATTGCAGGAACATCATGGCCCAGAAGAATGGACGTTCAACGAAACTATATATATATATATATATATATATATATATATATATATATATAATCCAACTCTTTAAACACGAATGTATTCTGCAAATAGTTGGGAAATAATTTGGGAACGGTGCAAACGATATTCATTGAAATTTGATGTCGACATTCTGAATTCAGTTTTCTGGCAGCGTACGTAGCCGTTTTGCGATAGCTTCAAAAGTCTATTTTCGGTGCACGTATTTTTTGGGCCAAGAAAACTATATTTGTTTCAACATGTCACCATTTTCTTAGAACTTAATATTTTTCAATTGCTCTGTGTATGCTCATAGAATATACAACGTGATTAAAACTAAATTTAAACTTTCAAAACGCTGTAGAAATAATACCACTGGTCAGAATGACGTCAAATTGCAACGGAATATTATCGGAGGAGGAGGAAAACGTATGGAAAAAGAAAAAAAAATAGTGTGAAAACTTATCAATAAATGGCGCTGTATGTGTCAGAATACGTAAATGAAAGCCTCTGTCATGCGCATGACCCACTGAAGTTGGTATAAACACGCTGTGTACACGGCTTTTCCTCCTATCGAGTCCGCGACGTTCGCCATGACCGTCTCAATGCAGGATCGAGCTCTGCTTGTAAAACTGTATTACCAGAATGATGACTGTGCACTCGTCGCTCTGCAAAAGTTCCGGGCACTGAAGGGTTTGAAAAAAGGCGTTGGTCCGATGACTGCTGTGGGTCTGGAGAAAAGGATTCGGAAATTCGAAAAGACGGATTCTTTTGGTGTGCAATCTGGTAGAGGGACGAATCGAATTGATTCGACGTCTGCGGAAGCAGTGGCGACAGCAGTGCAGGACGAGACGAGTGTTGGTGTGCAAACGTGTAGTGCACGGAGAATTGCCCTAACATTGGAATACCCGTAAGCACGGTGCGTAAGATCTTACGAAACATCCTTCTTTGCTATCCATTCAAAATTACCCATGTGCTCGATTTCCTTCCTGTTGACCTGCCAGCAAGAGAGACCTTTGCTTTATAATTTCTTGCTCGCGTGGAAGTGGACAATAATTGGCCGTGGGACATTTTGTGGACAGAGGAAGCCCACTTCCATCTGACAGTGTATGTCAATACACAGTACTGTCGAATATGGGCAACGGAGAATCCACGCGCGAATCAAGCAGTACCACTTCATCTTGAAATGGCCACTGTGTGATGCGAGTTTACGCCATCATTTAGCATAGGGCCATATTTTTTTGGAGGGTCAGGTGCTTCCGGTCTGCACCGTCACTGGTAAGCGCTATGAGTGTCTTTTGCGCAACGTAGTCCGCAGCTCGTGGTCGTGCGGTAGCGTTCTCGCTTCCCACGCCCGGGTTCGATTCCCGGCGGGGTCAGGGATTTTCTCTGCCTCGTGATGACTGGGTGTTGTGTGATGTCCTTAGGTTTGTTAGGTTTAAGTAGTTCTAAGTTCTAGGGGACTGATGACCATAGACCTTAAGTCCCATAGTGCTCAGAGCCATTTTTGCGCAACTTATTTTCTACTGTATTTAAAAAATAAATCACGAAAATCACCTATTTTTCAGGAGGCCATGGAGGGCTACCTGCTTAAACACATTCACTGTTGCACGTAGAATGCGATGTATAAGTGGAGGCTTGCGTAATACGCTGGCGGAATTGGGAAGTATTACGGTATGAATACCTTGACCGAAGGCTATCACAGAGGTACACCTGTATGCCTCAGGGACACGCTGATTAAAATTTCACCTGATTCAAATTATTTGCAGTACAGAAGAAATATTTCATACATATGAAGTGTGTTCAAAATGGTTCAAATGGCTCTAAGCACTATGGAACTTAACATCTGAGGTCATCAGTCCCCTAGACTTAGAACTACTTAAACCTAACTAACCTAAGGACATCACACGCATCATTGCCTGAGGCAGGATTCGGATCTGCGACCGTATCAGGTGCGCGGTTCCGGAATGGAGCGCCTAGAACCGCTCGGTCAAAAAGGCCGGCTATGAAGTGGGCTGCTATGACAGTACAAGATCGATACTGTGCGTGTTTAATGTGACCAGAAGTTTTCAGATGGAGATCGCAACAAAAAGTTCCTAGTTTGAAATCTTATCAGTATGTGACTGAATACCTACGCGGAATTTTTCAGACAGAACTTGATTGTAGATAAGTGCATCGACCGTGAAAAGTCTAAAGCTACTGTTAATGTATCTGCAAAGTCATTGATATACAACATGGAAAGAAAGAGTCCAACGTACTTCCTTGGGGCACACGTGAAGCGTTGTTACCTCCCTGTCAGTAACCATATCCCAGAGAGGTAAGAGCACGGGAATATAGTATTTTTAGGTAATTAGAAGTAAGCAGTTATTTTCAAGGAACGCAGAATACCGTGTGGTCATTGTGTTTATATGAACTTGGTTGTATAGTGCGAGACGGAAGCACACACTTCTGTAACGGACGGCGGGCAGTATTCGCACGGACTTAGATAACTGCCCCAAGGTTTATCGGTTTTTACAATAACTACCAATAATGAACATCCGGTCATTCGTACCAGTTATTTCTTGCCACAGCCAGACAGTTCACTTCCAGTGCTTAATGCGTGCTATGTGCAAACGCAATCTCGTAGCGATGTTTTGTGTCCCATCCATTTAATTTTCTTTCCACGGTTTCAATGCCATTATGCAAAGCACTGAATCAAACGAGGTCGGGTGATTCGGAATACAGACATGTGGTGTCACCGCCAGACACCACACTTGCTAGGTGGTAGTTTAAATCGGCCGCGGTCCATGTAGTACATGTCGGACCCGCGTGTCGCCACTGTGATCGCAGACCTAGCGCCACCACCAAGGCAGGTCTCGTGATACGAGAGTGGACTCGACCCCAGTTGTACGAGAACCAAGCTACCGGCCAGTTGTACGCGAACCTAGCTATCGCCCAGTTGTACGAAGCCTTTCTCTCTCATTAGCCGAGAGACCGAATAGCCATCAGCAAAGTTAATGGCTACGAACTAGCAAGGAGCCAATTGTATCAGTGCCTATAGCTTACTAGTATTCAAGAGCGATGTATTCCAAGGAATAAAGAAAAGATAAGTAAAAAGCATCTACATACTTTTCTTCTTATTCATTCATAAGTTCTCATGTTCCAGACTTCACGCCCGTCGGCGTGTGTGTGTACGCGTGCCTGCCTTTCTTTTGGCTACTACCGTGTGGCGTAACAGTCTTGTTACGTCACAACAGATTGGCGACGAGATAAAGAGTTTGTATTACTTCGTTTGTTTGCTTCATTGGCGCCGTTTTAAAGATTTCTGATTGCTTACATTTATTTGTGTCATGGCTGCGCCACATTCTCCAGATGTACTGTCCGAATTTTATCGCTTGCAGACTCAGCAGACGCAGGCGTTACTGGATGCCCTTGGACAGCTCGTCCAGGGTCAACGTACCATTCAAACCGATGCGGCCGCCGCCGCTTCTTCGCTACCGCTGCCACTGAACGCTGTTGCACCTCCCTTTCGACCATACGTGGCAGCCGATGAGACCTGGCAAGAGTGGTCTCGTCAGTTTGCATTTCACATGGCTGCCTACAGAATTCAAGGTAATGAGCGGCAGCCGTTTTTGCTTTCTTGTGTCGGTGTGTCCACATACCGTGTGATTGTGAAATTGTTTCCCCGCCGCGACGTAGCAACTTTGTCATACGAGGAAATTTTGTCTGCCTTGGATGCCTATTTCAAAGAAACAGTTAATGTGGTTGCAAAACGGTATACGTTTTTTCGTACAAAACGTACGGCCGGTCAAACTAATAGGGAGTGGGTAGCAACATTGCAAGGACTTACTAGGGACTGTGCCTTTGAATGTGACTGTGGTCTTTCTTATTCAGATACAATGGTGCGTGATGCAATTGCACAGAACGTTTCTGATGTTCGCATACGGGAGCAAATTTTGAAACTAGTTAATCCCTCCCTTCAACAAGTGATAGACATATTGGATAGACAGGACACACTGGACTGTGCTCAGGAATCTTTTGAAACTTCGCCAGCCGTGTGTAACATTAACCGGCCCGCTGGACGCGCTCCGCGGCCCGGTACCCGGGCCTCGCGCACGGACGCACAGCGACCGCCGCGTGCTACGCCAGGTGTGCCGCGCCAGCCCACAAATGCAGTGAAATCATGCCCGCGGTGTGCTACTAGACATTCGCGTGAACATTGCCCGTCACGCCACGCTATTTGCTTTTTCTGCAATAAGAAAGGACATGTTCAAAGTGTTTGCCAGAAAAAGCTCAGATCAGACAATCACAATCATTCCAGGCCCTTTGCTTCGCGCCGAAATCGAACCAAGGACACTCAGGCTCGTGGACCTTCGCCTATGGACATTCATGTCGTTAATTCCACTTCGTCCAGTGACACTTTCTCTAACAGTGACTGTGATCGTCCCACAAAAACTGTGCGTCGACGTCGCCGGAAATCACGTCAATTAGCAAGTGATTCTGTCCCAGTGTCTGTTCCAATTGCACAAAACAGTCGCTCTTGTCGTCCGCAGGACAATAAACTTTTTGTGGACTTAGACTTTGAAGGCACAGTGGTACCATTCCAGCTCGATACCGGAGCTGCAGTTTCATTGCTCAATCACGACACATACAAACAACTGGACGCACCTCCGTTGCGTGCCGCAAATGTTAAGCTCACTACATATTCCGGACAGAAAATTCCTGTGTTAGGACAGTGCAGCCTTCTTGCAACATTCAAGGGACAAACAAAACTTGTATCATTTTACGTTCTTCGTTCTTCTTCTGCAGTGAACTTATTTGGTCTAGATTTATTTAAGTTGTTTAACATGTCTATTGTAAATCAGGTCCTCTCAGTGAATCAGACTGTGCCTCCAGACAGTGTTTCTCGGCTGTGTGACGAATTTGCAGACATTTTTGCACCGGGCTTAGGTTGCGCTAAAAACTATGAAGCACATTTAGAACTGAAGGTAAACGCGCAACCGAAATTTTTCAGGGCGCGCAATGTTCCCCACGCATTGCGTCAGGAGGTCGCAAGAACATTGAACACTGTAGAATCACAAGGTGTGAGTGAATGTGTGCACTGCCTCTTTCCTTTCAGCTCCGCTTCATCGCTTACGCCGTACAGGTGTTCCGTTTCTCTGGACGACGGAATGCGAACGCGCCTTTCGCCAGTTGCAATCGGCGTTGCTTGCTAATACTTGCCTTACGCCATTCGATCCCCAGAAACCCCTTTTGTTGATGGTAGATGCATCGGATTTCGGGATCGGTGCTGTGCTTGCGCACAAAGTTGGCTCACATGATCGCCCTATTGCCTTTGCGTCCAAATTGCTCTCGTCTGCGCAAAGACATTATTCACCGATAGAGAAAGAAGCTTTGGCTCTCGTGTTTGGTGTTACTAAGTTCCATGATTTCTTGTATGGTCGTCACTTTACCATCATCACAGACCACAAACCTTTGACATCGCTTTTTCATCCGACCAAGCCTGTACCTCCACGTACAGCGCAGAAATTCATTCGCTGGTCTATTTTCCTCTCGCAGTACCGCTACGATATCTTGTATCGGTCCACTGCTAAGCACGGAAACGCCGATGCGTTGTCCCGTTTGCCTGTTGCTGAGGACAAAGCATTCGATTCTTCCGAACTTGCTTGCATGTTCATTGATTCGGAAACCGATGAAGTGGTCGAATCGTTTCCGATTGATTTTCGTCGTGTCGCTACAGCCACAGCTGCTGACCCTGTCCTTGCTACTGTTTTACGTTTTGTTGCTACGCAATGGCCTTTGTCAAAGTCTCGGATCGAGGATCCGTTGGTTCGCCGATTTTTTGCTCACAAGGAGAGACTTTTTGTTCGACGTGGTGTTTTGTTGTTGCGTTCTGATAATGATCAGTCCAGAGTCGTGGTCCCACGTTCGTTACAGTCCTCTGTTTTACGGCTTCTTCACCAAGGACATTGGGGTATAGTGCGAACGAAACAACTTGCTCGTCAGCACTGTACTTGGTTCGGAATCGATGCTGCGATTACGAATATGTGTTCTTCGTGCCCGGCGTGTGCCGAACAACAGTCCGCACCGCCGCGGAAAGTCTTTGCGTGGCCAAAAGCCACTTTCCCTTGGCAACGCTTGCACATTGATTTTGCTGGTCCATTCTGGAATGCTCGATGGTTGGTTCTGGTCGACGCCTTCAGTAATTTTCCTTTTGTTGTCCGGATGTCTTCCACGACGTCCTCCGCCACCATCCAAGCGTTGTCTGCTATCTTTTGCATTGAAGGTCTTCCGCAGACTATTGTTTCCGACAATGGCCCACAATTCATGTCCGCAGAATTCCAGTCTTTCTGCCAGGCCAATGGTATTCAACATCTGACATCCGCGCCGTTTTCGCCTCAGTCCAACGGTGCCGCTGAACGATTGGTCCGGACTTTCAAGTCACAGATGTTGAAATTGAAAGAGTCGCATTCTCGGGAGGACGCTTTGTTGCTCTTTTTGTCTTCGTATCGCTCTCAGCCCCGAGATGGTCGCTCGCCGGCTGAGTTGCTTCACGGTCGTCCTCATCGCACCTTGATGTCTTTGCTGCATCCGCCGCATCAGGTTCCTGTGCAGCGGCAGACTCCTGCTTTTGCTCCAGGCGACGTTGTATTTTATCGCAACTATCGAGGTTCACGGCGTTGGCTCGCAGGGCGCATTCTTCGCTGCCTCGGCCGCGCGATGTATTTGGTTTTGGGGGCCTCTGGTGAGGTGCGTCGGCATCTCAATCAGCTGCGCCTCTGTCGTCGCTCGGGTTCTGCCGCTCCCCGTCTGCTTTCAGCGACGGTGCCGTCCGGTCAGCGCCCTGGGGACCCATCTACTGGCTCGCCTCATCCCCAGGTGTTACCGACGATGCCTTCCATTTTGCCCCATGGCGACGCGCCGCCGCCGCCGCAGCAGCAGCAGCAGCAGCAGCCGCCGCCGCCGCCGGCCGCATTCGACGCTTCGTTGCAGCCGCCAGGCGCCTCCCAGGGTCACGCGCCGCCGTTCGCTTCCCGTGACCAGCTGTCCTCCGCCATGGAACGCCCGCCCGCTCCGGACCACATGACGTCATCGCGCGTCGGCTACCCCGACGCAATGGACGTCGACCCTTCAGGACCTCCTGTCTCTTTACGGGCGCATACACCGCATGTTGACGTGCACCCTGGACTAGTTTTGCAGGCGTTTCCTAGCTCCCCTCGGACCGGATGGCCGGGTGCGGGTGGCACAGCCTCGCCTGTTGTTAGGCTCCCCACCTCATCGCATACGTCAACATGTGGTCCTCCCCACGGCGGGCGGAAGCCTTATTACACGACCGTTCGCCGATTTGCGGGGGAGGAATGTGGTGTCACCGCCAGACACCACACTTGCTAGGTGGTAGTTTAAATCGGCCGCGGTCCATGTAGTACATGTCGGACCCGCGTGTCGCCACTGTGATCGCAGACCTAGCGCCACCACCAAGGCAGGTCTCGTGATACGAGAGTGGACTCGACCCCAGTTGTACGAGAACCAAGCTACCGGCCAGTTGTACGCGAACCTAGCTATCGCCCAGTTGTACGAAGCCTTTCTCTCTCATTAGCCGAGAGACCGAATAGCCATCAGCAAAGTTAATGGCTACGAACTAGCAAGGAGCCAATTGTATCAGTGCCTATAGCTTACTAGTATTCAAGAGCGATGTATTCCAAGGAATAAAGAAAAGATAAGTAAAAAGCATCTACATACTTTTCTTCTTATTCATTCATAAGTTCTCATGTTCCAGACTTCACGCCCGTCGGCGTGTGTGTGTACGCGTGCCTGCCTTTCTTTTGGCTACTACCGTGTGGCGTAACAGTCTTGTTACGTCACAACAAGACACAAATAAAAAAATGCTTAACCAGAGGTCTCGTTTATGTGACAACCCCATCAGTTCGCGAGTAATTTACAGAACATTTAGAGGGGGAACACGAAAATGGACAATAGGTTTCCGCAGTTTCCAACTAAGTCACGCGAACTGCAGCACCGATAGATCGAAGTCGAGTAATCTGTTATTGATTTTCTCAAATAAAAATACCAGAGGAACCGAAGTGAAGCAGGCACAGTGAGTCTTTAGATATGGGGCAAAAACATTGAAAGGTCTCTTTTGGATTCCTTTCATGTTTAATTTCTTAAATCTGTTGTCATTTATGGAGTAAATTCCTCTCCTAAATTTATTGTGGCGTTTCTGACTATCTGGGAGGAGACTGAGTAGTGGAACGTGTTACTTTTACACATAAACAAGAACGATCTGTCACACTACTACACTTTAAAACACAATTTATATGTAATTCATGTCACACAGTCTCATACGGAACCTACATCCGCTTTCTTTTATATACTGTATATGATAAGATACTGTCATCCCCCTTCCCTTCTGTGTGAGAGTATGAATGAGCAAATGTATTTGTAGTTGCGTGCTTGAGGGTAGCAGACAAGCCTGTCTGCTAGAGAACAGTAGGACCAACGTCGGAACAGGTAGCTACGCTTCCTAAATGCAAAGAGGTTTCTATCCTTAGTATGGTTCTGTCCATCCGTTGTCATGTTGGTATAGGAAGCTGCCCCTCTGGCCACTTCCGTTTGTCTTTGTGAGCCACCCTCAGGAAGCACGCTCGGCAGTAGCGCGGTTGCAGTCTGGCGGTGGCGAGCGTCTGAAGTGGTAAGATCTCCGGCTAAGCGCGTGTCTGTTAAGCCCATAGGACAATGGATTTGTTAAGTTCAGCCTAACTGAAAATTTAATCATCTTTATTTCGGGTTTAGCTCTAAAATATCTAAGGTTATCTTAAATTGCAGCGTAGTGTAATTCTCGTGTGAAGTTCAGATTATTTTGCGGTAGTTGCTTTGTCATTACTTTGTGAGTAAAGTGGAACCACGTGTTGATCAGTAACTCTAACTAAGTTCATCAATCTTAAATGTGAATGCTTGTGTGATTATAACGTCTCGTCTTGACAATATTTTACAATATAGCAACTTTTCTTTATGCTTTTCTTTATGTTCAACCCACGTGGAGCGTACTTTGCGAGACCAGTACCACGTGCTTATATAACTGTTTGACCCATCAGGTTAATAGTAAGACGTTAGTAACCAGTTCAAGGTTTTTCTTTTGTCAATTGCTTTTCGATCGAATTTATTTTAATTATCAAAATTACTGTGGAGTTATACGCGTTCTGTAAACCAAGTTGACCACGTGGAGCATGTGGTGTAATCATCAAAGTAGCCTTCAGCTATTCTTTTTGGGAAGATTTCACAAAGAGTTAATATGAATTTAGTATACCAGTGGGTGGTAATTACATGACGGACAGGATTGTGTTACGAACGTAATTTCTTTGGGTGAAAACTGAATCTGTTGGTTGTGGTTTATTTCTTCTTGCTTATGTTTCAACGTTCTTTGGGTGTTGTTTTGTGAATGCAGTGTTGTAGGCAGTCTCCCAATCTTGGCTCCGTATTTGATGTGTTCCGTAAGATTAAACTCTCACATTTTCACAATCCTTAAACAAAGCACCAGCTCAGTTATAACTCACGTATAATATGCTGAAATTTCAATGAACAATCCTAAAATAAATTTCCAAATATAAACTGATTTCTTTCTTTTTATTTAAATTCTCCTTTTTTATATATAGATTTATTACCGGTTGTTGTATGACTGTAAAAGATTATAATCAATGTTAGTGTGATTGGTAATGTGGTAAACCTAGACTAGTTACCTGGTGAAACAGTTGCGCAGTAATGCACGGTTAACTTCTGCCCAGACAGCTCACAGCTTTTAACCGGCTTTTATTCTACTATTAGCACCCGATTTCAGCATAGCAAAATTAATGTAGCGATATTACAACATAAATGAGGAAAAGAGCTCAACAGTCTGTTTTTATTCGCACAAGACACCGTGCGGTGTCTCATTTTAATCAACACATATGTATCGGCTTGTAACATATTAGTCCCGGTGCTGATATAGTCGTACGAAGACGCAGACTTTTTAAGCGAACTGAACTCATTAGTTTCCAAGATGTAACTTAGTGGACCATATACGGATTCATGTCGTGAATACTGTTGGGTGGGTTATACGGGAAAATGCAACGTTCTCTATCAAGAGAGATTGAACAATTTTTTGTTTTACATGAAGATATAGATCATCACTGTAATATACCTCCCAAGTTTTAGAAACGCCAATATACTATGAATAAATGAATACTGACACTTTTTAATGGGTGCAAGTATTGTTTCTTCTTCACATTAAAGGAAATCTATACGAATATTTCATAATTTTTGGTAATGTCCATATTAGTCCGGTACAAGGCTAAGAATACGACAATATCTAGCGGTTGTTTAAGTTGCAGGAATTACTATAAAGGCCACTCAAATGAAAACCAAACACTCATCACTCTAGGACCATGGAATGGTTCCATTCAATAGCAGTCCACGGAAGGCAGCCTCATATCGTGATATCCGAAACTATAAGCTACGTCTCAATGACTGACGTTCTTCGTTGTTTGTTCTCAGGTGACAGACGTTCTATAAAGGGCAGTCAAATGAAAACCGAACACGCGCCACAAGGGGACCGCGGAATCGTTCCATTCAAAAGCACTTACCACGCACGCTACGGTATTCGCACTCACCTTCGCACTTCCTCGTCTGACTGGAACCGACGTCCATGCGTGTCTTTCTTCAGGTCGGCAAAGATGTGAAAATCACGCGGTGGAAGATCCTGGCTGTACAGATGACACTGCAGTATTTCCCAGAGAAGCAGGTGAATCTTAGCCTTCGTCCACTTGTCAGTGAGGCAGCGGGCGTTATCGTGCAACAGGATGATTCTGTCCGATAGCATTTATACAGCAAGAGGGGAAACGGCAAAACCAGCAGTGGAACCATTCCGTATCTCCTCTGCAAAAGAAATCCAGAGCTATTAACGCAAGTTACGATAATGTCATGATGACCTTCTTCGACTGCAGACACCCTCTGCTCTTCCAGATCCTCGAGCGTGGCAACACATGCGCAATACTACACTGAAGCGCCAAAGAAAATGGTACAGGCATGCGTATTCAAATACAGAATATGTAAACAGGCAGAATACGGCGCTGTGGTCGGCAATGGCTATATAAGTCAACAAGTGTCTGGTGCTGTTTCTTGATAGGTAACTGCTGCTACAATGCCAGGTTATCAAGATTTAAGTCAGTTTGAACATAGTTTTATAGTCGCCGCACGAGCGACGGGACACAGCATCTCCGAACTAGTGATGATGTGGGGATTTTTCCGTACGACAATTTCACGAGTATAGCGTGAATATCAGGAATCTGGTAAAACATCAAATTTCCGACATCATTGTGGCCGAAAAATAATCCTGCATGAATGGGACCAATGACGACTGATGAGAACCCTTTAACGTGACAGAACTGCAAGCCTTCCGCAAATTGCTGCAGATTTCAGTGCTGGGCGATCAAGTGTCAGCGTGCGAACGACTGAACGAAACATCGTCGATATGGGCTTACAGAGCCGAAGGTTCACTCGTGTACCCTTGATGACAGCACGACACTAAGTTTCCCGACTCGGCTGGGCCCGTCAACATAAACATTGGACTGCTGATGACTGGAAACATGTTGCCTGGTAGGACGAGTCCCATTTCAAATTGTATCGAGCGGATACACGTGTACGGGTATGGAGACAATCTCATGGATCCATAGGCCATGTATGTCAGCAGAGGACCGTACAAGGTGGTGGAGGCTCTGTAATGTTGTGGGCGTGTGCAGTTGGAGTGATACGGGAACCCTGATAGGTCCTGATACGGCTCTGACAGGTGACACGTACTTAAGCATCCTGTCTGATCACCTGCGTCGAGTGATGTCCATGGCTCATTCCGACGGACTTTGGCAATTCCAGCAGGACAATGCGACACCCCACACAACCAGAATTGCTACAGAGTGGCTCCAGGAACACTCTTCTGAGTTTAAACACTTCCGCTGACCACCAAATCCCCAAGACATGAACACATGCAACGGATTTGTGGGCAGCACTGCAGGATTCATGGTGTCAGTTCCCTCCAGCACACCTTCAGACGTTACTCGAGTACATGCCACGTCGTGCTGTGACACGTCTGCTTGCTAGAGGGACCCATACCCGATATTAGTCACGCGTACCAATTTCTTTGGCTCTTCAGTGTATGAAGACCCTTTGCAGAAACTGCGAAGCGCGGTAAGGTCGAAACGTCCTGAAATTCTGTCTGACGGAATCATCCTGTTGCACCATAACGCGCGCTCCCACACTGCCAATCGGACGAAGGCTATGCTTCAGCGATTGGGTGAGAAACTGCAACATCCTCCATACGGCCCGGATCCTTCGCATGTTTCGCGACCTGATGAAAGATGTGCGTAGACGTCGGTTTCAGTTGCACGAGGAAGGGCAATAGCGTGTGCGGTTGTCGACCGCTCAGTCTCCGATCGCGTTCTACGAAACAGGAATTAATCTTCTCATCTCGCAATGAGGTAGACGTATCAAAGTGATTATTTTTGACTGGAATCATTTCATGGTCCCGTTGTGGCGTGTGTTCGGTTTTCATTTCACTGCCATTTATAGTACTTCAATCAACTGAGAAGACACGAAGTGTGACTTCAGTTACTGAGACCTAGCTTATAGTTTCGGCTATCACATTATGAGGCTGACTTACCTGAACAAAAGTGAATGAACATGTTCTTTTGGAAAGTCAAAGTAGATTGTTGAAAGGAGCAATTGAGGAAGTGTGCAATAATGAACGTCTCATCGAAGACACCATTCCGGCACTACTCATTGCATTCAGCTGCTCACCCAGTAGTGAAAATTCGAGTAATTCTGAACTGGGTCCTGTCCATTCACTTTACTGTTTACGTTTCTCAATTCACATTTCACTTTTTCCCTTTTCTAGACAGATGTGAAGGTACTATAGATCAAAACCAGTCATAAAATAAAAGCAAAAAATTGTGCTCAAAGACTGTTTTGTATTCCGCAAGTTTTATATAAAGGTTGCATTCCTCACGAGGTATAAGCACTCGTTCATCTTCGCTACTGTAAAACACGTCTCTTCCACCGAAGAAAAGCTCATAGGTCTAATGGTATGCATTTAAGAGCCCACCTTTACTCGGCAAATTTTCTTGTTTTTCTCCATAGCACCTCTTCCCAAAATGCAAAAAGCAAAGATCTTGCAGTAGAAGAGATTTTTTTCGTGCTATAGAAGATGAAGATGTGATCGTAGCTCTTAAGGCAGTGATCGTCAAACGGTATTCGTGCAGCCTGCTGTTCTCAGTCGTATGATAGTTTGCACCCAGCAAGTAACAGAGGTATCCAGAAATGTCAACTGACGTTAAGAGCTTCTGAAGAGGGTAGTTTTCCTGCTCCGTAAGAAACAAAAATACTTACAGAGACAATAATACTCTAAAATGAGCTTAATTTTAACTGACGATGGTGAATTTACTCGTCAGCTAAGTAAAGTTGGCCGCTTACCATAGCGTCACAGGGGTAAGTAGGGTCAGCACTGCAGGATTACAGGATATTAAGGAGGGGGAACGTCTTATTGTCTTCCACCACTGACAACTCACGGACGTCCGCAACTTGTACCGACAACTTGCCGTGCTATATATTTTAACATGGAAGTAACATAGCCTGGTGAAGACGTATTACAGCGACAGTCATCTTCTAACGCCGTACGTATTTGGTACAAATGGCTCTGAGCACTATGGGACTTGACCTCTGAGGTCACCAGTCCCCTAGAACTTAGAACTACTTAAACCTATCTAACCTAAGGACATCACAGACATCCATGCCCGAGGCAGGATTCGAACCTGCGACCTTAGCGCCTAGAACCACTCGGCCACTCCGGCCGGCGATACGTATTTGGAGCAAGGAATATGAAACTGAATTAAGGCTGTTGTAATACGACGCAATGAGTACAAGGAAACTAACATTTAAAACATTTAATAGCCATTTGTGATCGTGTCTCACACTGCATAATACATTTAGAAAGGAACACAATTGTCATTCGCTCACACAGACGACAGAACAAGACTTCGTCAGGCAACTGGGATCGCTGAAGATGGCAGCAGTCTTAGACGGAGAACAGTCGACCCGAACTGTTCCGAATGGTGCCGACTTTTAACGATCAGTACTTGGTGGGCGGATCCCAGCTGGTTGCGCCCTTACTGTAGCCAGTTTGCTGAGGGCTCATGATATACTAATCTGTGTTAGCTACCAATTAATAGGAGAAGGAGTTAAAGTTCAAGCAGAAGTAAAAACTTTGGGGTTTGTCCGATGACGTTGTAACTCTGTGAGACACAAAGTGGGTCTTGGAACAGCAGCTGAATGGAATCAACACTGTCTTGAAAGGAGGGCATCAATAAATGCAAAACACGGATAATTGATGTAATCGAATTAAATCAGGCGATGCTGAGGAAATTGTATTAGGAAATGAGACACTTAAAGTAGCAGATGAGTTTTGCTATTTGGGCAGTAATATCATTTACGATGGCCGAAGCAGAGAAAATATGTAATGCAGGCTGGGAATAGCAAGAAAAGCTTTCCTGAAGCAGAAATTTGTTAACATCGAGTGTAACCTTGTATGAAAGTTAAACGTGGAGGATAGACAGTTCATAGAAGATAAGAATACAAGCTTCGGAAATGTGGTGCCACAGAAGAAAACTGGTGATTGGATGGGTAGATCATGTAACTGATGTGGAGGTACTAAACAGAATTTGGGAGAAAAGAAAACTGCGGCACAATTTGACTAAAAGAAGAGATCGATTGATAGTACCATTTCTGAGATATCAAGGGATCACCAGTTCAGTATTGGAGGAAAGTGTGTGTGTGTGTGTTGGGCGAGGGATAAAGACTGTAGAGGGAGACCACTAGTGAATACAGAAAGCAGGTTCAAAAGTATGTAGGATGCAGTAGTTATTCGGAGATGATGAGGCTTGTACGGGATAGAGTAGCATGGGAAGCTGCATCAAACCAGTTTACGCAGTGAAGACCACAACTAGAATCAATTGATAATAAGATCGGCACATATGCGGCTCGGGGTGCCACCGCAATATATCAGTACTGGCCATTGAGCAAAAAAATTTGACAACTGTGTTAAGGCGCACAGTTGCAGCGCATGTTTAGTAGACTTTCTTGCTTCGAATGGTAGTTCCTGCCATATACCTGAAAATAGACCATCGCTGCTGTATAGCGTCTAAGTAATAATACGATATTGCAGTGCCTATGTTGTTAGGAATAGTGATTTAATGTTCCTTTGGACATGGATGTATACATTACATAATGCTTGTACGAGTACTGACTGTGACGAAGAAACGACGGCATATGGCGGTTCTGGCCGTGAGTCGTGCACGCATAGCCAAAGCGGTTAAGCAGGATATCCGGATTCGAGTCCCAGTTCAGCACAAAAATACTCATTGTCGTCATTCCCTTACATAGCTGATGGTTGGTCGTATTCGTCACTGCGAATACAGTTCCTGTATTTGTGCTGGGAGCCTGTCGCGGCGGCATGTCTGAATAAAATCCTCTCAGTTTTTAAGCCGCTTCATTTCGAATAATTGCTTCTGGCTTCCGAAGGTACATCGATGACATCTTCCTGATATGGCCTCACGGAGAAAATACACTGCGGCAGTTAGTCGATCACGTGAACTGTGTCCATCCAACACTAAATTTAACAGTGAGAAGGATGGCAAGTTACAGTTCTCGAATGTTTTAGTTGACAGGAAACCAACTCACACGGATCGATACTTGAAAGCCTGTACACACGAAAGCGGCCCTGGACACGTTGACACAGAGCAAAAATTATTTCTGACGACGATCACCTGCAGTCTGAATTGCAGCACTTGAGACACATCTTCAAAGAGAATGGTTGGAGCAAGAAGGACACTGCAAAAAGTTTCACGTGCTACCGAAGAAGGACGCCTTGTGAATCGGCAGAAGAGTGAAACCAGCTGTTTCCCTGCCATACTGCGGGGCAACGAGCAGCAAATTGGGACATGTGCTGCAGAGAAATGGACTGAGACCAGTGTTTTGGCCCGCCCCCAAGATACGAGATATGCTGCGCCCTGTTAAAGACGATATAGCTCTCCGTGTGCACGGCATGTACGATGTCCCCTGCGAATGCGGCAGCATCTATGTAGGTCAGACAGTCCGCACAGTTGCAGAGCGTCGTACTGAACGCAAGCGACGTACTAAACAAAGGGAACTTGACAAGTCGGCCATAGCTGAACCCTGCCTGCAAGAAGGACACAAAATACTGTTTGAACACACGAGAGTCTTGGCTCATGCGCCAACACACAGGGATTCCGTTATAAAAGAGGTGGACGAGATTAGAATCAACGGCAACATTTTTAACAGAGACCAGGGTCGCATACTCAATAGGGCTAGGGCGCGGGAGGAGGGGGGGATGAGGGCTTTAGATGTCGAAAGGAGCAAAGACAAATGCTTGACGCTTGTAGGGAGGTGGGAGGGGTAGTTTCAAACGTGGCGCCGGCACCTTGCACCACAGCCGGCCGTTGTGGCCGAGCGGTTCTAGGGGCTTCAGTCTGGAACGGCTCTGCTGCTACGGTAGCAGGTTCGAATCCTGCCTCGTGCATCGATGTGTGTGATGTCCTTAGGTTAGTTAGGTTTAAGTATTTCCAAGTCTAGGGGACTGATGACCTCAGATGTTAAGTCGCATAGTGCTCAGAGCCATTTGAACCTTGCGCCACATGACGTCACTCGGTTCCGCGTGAGGCCCACGAGAAAGGCAGGCCGCGGCGTTCACGTCACGAAGGAAGGCCCGAGCTCGCTCGCTCGCTTAACTCAGCAAATGGGAGTGTACATACTAACTGCGTCTTCTACTGAAATCCGGTATTATGAAGTCTTACTGGTCACTAGACGTACAACGAAATTAAGATCAGTTCTCGATATAAACGGTACAACGGTTTCCTTGTAGCATTTAGTCTCTTGGGCGTAACAGTCATCATTTAATACAAGATGTGGTGCCTTATGCAAGCGATAATAATTTTGGCATGATTTTAACTTTATTGTACCCCAGTACAGCCATAACAGACTATTAGAAGGCCTATGCACTTTCTATCGTTGTAGGACTAACAAGGGGAGGCCGCCAATTGTGAATTTCAGATTCGATTCATATTTCGCATAATAAAAGCTCATGGCCAGAGGTGTAATGTGGCAAAGCACCAAGATGCACTTCTCAACCGTTGTCGAGAAAATCGACAGTTAAAAGAAACCGTTGCGGTGAAATACTTTCTACGATTAATAATTTTCTACAGCGCCGTGGCGCAGCGGTAAGCGCTCGGGTTCGTAATTCGTAGGTCGCCGGTTCGAATCTCTCGCCATGCAATTTTTTTTATTATTAATTTTTTGTAATTTATATATATATATATATATATATATATATATATATATACGAGGGCAGTTCAATAAGTAATGCAACACTTTTTTTTTATCGGCCAATTTTGGTTGAAAAAACCGGAAATTTCTTGTGGAATATTTTCAAACATTCCCGCATCGTCTCGTATAGATTCATTGACTTCCGACAGGTGGCAGCGCTGTACGGAGCTGTTAATATGGCGTCTGTAACGGATGTGCGTTGCAAACAACGGGCAGTGATCGAGTTTCTTTTGGCGGAAAACCAGGGCATCTCAGATATTCATAGGCGCTTGCAGAATGTCCACGGTGATCTGGCAGTGGACAAAAGCACGGTGAGTCGTGGGGCAAAGCGTGTGTCATCATCGCCGCAAGGTCAAGCAAGACTGTCTGATCTCCCGCGTGCGGGCCGGCCGTGCTCAGCTGTGACTCCTGCAATGGCGGAGCGTGCGAACACACTCGTTCGAGATGATCCACGGATCACCATCAAACAACTCAGTGCTCAACTTGACATCTCTGTTGGTAGTGCTGTCACAATTGTTCACCAGCTGGGATATTCAAAGGTTTGTTCCCGCTGGGTCCCTCGTTGTCTAACCGAACACCATAAAGAGCAAAGGAGAACCATCTGTGCGGAATTGCTTGCTCGTCATGTGGCTGAGGGTGACAATTTCTTGTCAAAGATTGTTACAGGCGATGAAACATGGGTTCATCACTTCGAACCTGAAACAAAACGGCAATCAATGGAGTGGCGCCACACCCACTCCCCTACCAAGAAAAAGTTTAAAGCCATACCCTCAGCCGGTAAAGTCATGGTTACAGTCTTCTGGGACGCTGAAGGGGTTATTCTGTTCGATGTCCTTCCCCATGGTCAAACGATCAACTCTGAAGTGTATTGTGCTACTCTTCAGAAATTGAAGAAACGACTTCAGCGTGTTCGTAGGCACAAAAATCTGAACGAACTTCTCCTTCTTCATGACTACGCAAGACCTCACACAAGTCTTCGCACCCGAGAGGAGCTCACAAAACTACAGTGGACTGTTCTTCCTCATGCACCCTACAGCCCCGATCTCGCACCGTCGGATTTCCATATGTTTGGCCCAATGAAGGACGCAATCCGTGGGAGGCACTACGCGGATGATGAAGAAGTTATTGATGCAGTACGACGTTGGCTCCGACATCGACCAGTGGAATGGTACCGTGCTGGCATACAGGCCCTCATTTCAAGGTGGCGTAAGGCCGTAGTATTGAATGGAGATTACGTTGAAAAATAGTGTTGTGTAGCTAAAAGATTGGGGAATAACCTGGTGTATTTCAATGCTGAATAAAACAACCCCTGTTTCAGAAAAAAAATGTGTTGCATTACTTATTGAACTGCCCTCGTATCAATGAATTGCTTATGCATGTTGGTGAAGGCGGATCGCTCTCCAATTGTACCTCCTCCATTTTTCCGTTTGTTTAACAGGGTGTACCAAAGCTCTCCCGTCCGCACTGATTTTCGACGATGTTATAAGTTGCGCTAGGGACCGCATCTACCTTCTTTCGAAGTCAGCAGGCAACTACGCAGTTATGCGGCGGCTCGTTTCGGCCCATTCAACATCTGTCCTTCAAGTGTAACGAGCGAGTAGCGGAGTTTATATTTCATACCTGCCACAGCAAGTTTGTGTTCGTGGGGGCTCTATTCTAATTCGAACGTTTGACTTACGCTACACGTATTCGTTTCGGAATATCGTTTCTACGTCTTCCGTTATACGTGGTTAACATTATGAAGATAATTAATAACATTTGTGAAATACAACTTTGTTTGCGGAAAACATAATGATGTTCGAAGTCGCCAGTTTTTCCACGACAAACGACTTTCAACAACTTATTATATGCATAATTGTTGCAACTGATTGCCGGGAATTATATATATATATATATATATATATATATATATATATATATATATATAATCGAATTACAAAAAACAAATACTTAAAAAAACGGTAGCATGGCGCGAGAATCGATCCGGCGACCTTCGGATTACGAAACCGACCGCTTACCGCTGCACCACGACGGTGTAGAAAATTAGTAATCGTAGAGAGTATTTCACCGCAACGGTTTCTTTTAACTGTCGATTTTCTCGACAACGCCTGAGAAGTGCATCTTGGTGCTTTGCCACAATACACCTCTGGCCATGAGCTTTTATTATGCGCAGTATGAATCGAACCTGAATTTCACAATTGGCGGCCTCCCCTTGTAAGTAAGATACCATAATAATGGATCCAGTAGAAGATGCAATTCTCGTTTGTACATACAAATGCAGAAACGGGGTTTTTCTGCTGAACTGAGCGACCGAACTCGGCCTAGCTTCTTCGAGTACACGACGCGGCCTGTCTATCCTGTAGGCCTCGGGCCCGCGGCGGGCCTCAGCTGCTATGAGCTGCCCAACTCGCCTTCCGCGCAATTAATGCAATAAATGCTCAAAATGGTGTCCACCAAACTCACTGCATTTGGCAATACGTGTAACAACATTCCTCTCAACAGCGAGTAGTTCGCCTTCCGTAATGTTCGCACACGCATTGACAATGCACTGACGCATGTTGTCAGGCGTTGTCGGTGGATCACGGTAGCAAATATCCTTCAACTTCCCCCACAGAAAGAAATCCGGGGTCGTCAGAACCGGTGAACGTGCGAGCCACGGTATGGTGCTTCGACGACCAATCCACCTGTCATGAAATATGCTATTCAATACCGCTTCAACCGCACGCGAGCTATGTGCCGGACATCCATCATGTTGGTAGTACATCGCCATTCTGTCATGCAGAGAAACATCTTGTAGCAACATCGGTAGAACATTACGTAGGAAATGAGCATACATTGCACCATTTAGAGCCATAATGCCCCTCTGTACATTAACCCGCCAAGGTCGCTGATGTTCCACTTGTCGCAGCCATCGTGGATTTTCCGTTGCCCAATAATCCATATTATGCCGGTTTACGTTACCGCTGTTGGTGAATGACGCTTCGTCGCTAAATAGAACGCGTGCGAAAAATCTGTCACCGTCCCGTAATTTTTCTTGTGCCCAGTGGCAGAACTGTACACGACGTTGAAAGTCGTCGGCATGCAATTCCTGGTGCATAGAAATCTGGTACGGGTGCAATCGATGTTGATGTAGCATTCTCAACACCGACGTTCTTGAGATTCCCGATGCTCGCGCAATTTGTCTGCTACTGATGTGCGGATTAGCTGCGACAGCAGCTAAAACACCTACTTGTGCATCATCATTCGTTCCACGTCGTGGTTGACGTTTCACCCGTGGCTGAACACTTCCTGTTTCGTTAAATAACGTAACTATACGACAAACGGTCCGGACACTTGGATGATGCCGTCCAGGATACCGGCCAGCATACACAGCACACGCCCGTTGGGCATTTTGATCACAATAGGCATACATCAACACGATATCCCGTGCGGTTAAAGGCGCTGCAGTCTGGAACCGCAAGACCGCTACGGTCGCAGGTTCGAATCCTGCCTCGGGCATGGATGTGTGTGATGTCCTTAGGTTAGTTAGGTTTAACTAGTTCTAAGTTCTAGGGGACTAATGACCTCAGCAGTTGAGTCCCATAGTGCTCAGAGCCATTTGAGCCAGCCAACACGGTATCGACCTTTTCCGCAATTGGTCAACGGTCCATTTTAACACGAGTAATGTATCACGAATCAAATACCGTCCGCACTGGCGGAATGTTTCGTGATACTACGTTTGTGACTACTACAGCGCCATCTATCACAAAGCGAGAAAAGTGGTCCTAATAAAACATTCATATTTCTTTACGTACTACACGATTACGTTATAAAAAATGGGGGGTTCCTATTTAAAGAAACGCAGTTGATATCCGTTTGACCTATGGCAGCGCCATCCAGCGGGGCAACCATAGCACCATCTGGTTTCCCCCTTCAAGCTAGACGATTTTCGTTCTTTGTAGGTTTTTCGTTTGGCGCTTGTTTCGTGAGATATTTGGCCCGGTCACGATCAGTGGACCACCCTGTATACGTAGTAATAATTTTCGCTGCCTTTTTCCGTTGTACGCCTTTAGCAATCTTGAGTTGGGCGACTGCCGCGACTTCTGGCCGGTTGTGCTCCCCCCGTTGCTCCAGTGGCCGTTCGCTGTCCGAGATAACTCGGTAGGGCCAGTAGCTGGCGGTGGCAGCGTAAATCAGCGGCCGGGCCGGAAACGTGCGACACTGACAGAGAGGCGGCCGGAGCGAGCCAGCTAATTTCCGATACGCATCAATCCCAGCCGGCGGAGGCGGCGGCGGCGTCGCGATGACTGCAGATAGTCGCAGGGCACGCGCCGGGCCCGCGGCTGCGCGCCGCCAGCGTCGCGCCCAGAAAAAGCCGTTACTGGCCACTGCCCGCTCACTTTTGTCCGCTCTCTTCTCTGTCCTACTCAGCGTAGGCAGCGAATAGTTCAGTATGACTCGGCACGCAGTGACGCGGCGACTTGTGGAACAAATGGCTAGTTCTGAGTGGTCGGTGACGACTATGTTCACGTAGTGAGTGGCTGGCCAGAAACAGAGCCCAGAACACAGCTAGGTCGTCGTAATTGTACAGATCAGCCCAGAATGAATACCGAAATGGAGGAACATGTTGTGAGGTACGCATATTACCGTATTTTGCTGACTATAAGCCGTACTTTTTTCTTCGAAAAATTGTCTCCAAAGTTCAGGTGCGTCTTATGCTCGAAATTAATATAAAAATGTCCAGTGTTTGACTTAAAATACCTGCCAATCTTAAAAGTGGCCGCAGGAAACCTATCTGGCGAAACATCCGATGAACATGAGTTGCAGGGATTCAAAAGCCTGCTAACACTGTCTCCCGCCCCGCCTTCACGATCTCAGAACACTGCCTGGCCTATGATGCGTCACTGCAGTCTACGGTGCCAGTGAAGCTGAATTGAAAGTGATTTGTCTTATCGGTAAAAGTACAATATTTTCGTTAGTAGCTAGTTCCCTAATGGAAAAAGTAAAAGGTTTCCATATGATGCGGGCTATAACTTGAAAGTAATGGCATATGCATACCATCAGGGAAACAATAAGCTGAGCGGCGTTTCGGTTCTCACCAACAGAAAAAATCATTCACGATGGGCAGGCTACTAAAGAAGAACTGAAAAAAAATTACTAAGACTAAATGTGCAAATAGAGGACTAAATGCAAAACGACCAAAATTATAAGGTGACGTATTCAAATAGATTCAAGGACACCATCAAAGTGGCATTGGAATTAATACAAACATGATTCATACACAAGCTCGTACGCTAGCGCTACAGTGGATCTTAACAGACTTCAAGCGTGGAGTTGGTTGGTGCTACGGTGTCACGGATTTTGCAGTCGAACCAAAACCAAACGCCACAAGACTATGAAGAGGAAATATTATCTTCTCATCGTTTATTATTCAACTTCGAAAGAAAATCAGTGTGGAACTAAGCCAAATAGCGAATATGGACGAAATTCCAGACATTTGACGTGCCTTGTAACAGAAATTTTGCCTTGGACGGCGCTGAAACTGTAACTATAGAAACAAGTGCACTTAACAAAATGCACTACACTGTTGTTCTTTCACGTTGTAGTGATCGGACTAAACTTAATCCAACGATCATTTTCAACACAAAACAATGCCAAAACCTCCTGATGTACCACCATGTGTTGTTGTCCACATGCATGAGAAGGATTGGATCGAGAACACTGGTATGATATTATGAATTAACAGAGTGTGGGATAGAAGGAAAGGTGCTATATTGAAGAACATTTCTCTTCTTGTGCTGCATCGGTTTAGTAGACATTTGAAAAATTCTATGAAACAGAAATAGAGACAGGGAAATACAGTGCTTTCTGCTATTCTCGGAGGATTTACTTCACAACTGCAACCTCTGACGTCTCTATAAAAACGACCTACAGTCAAACAAGTGTGCCAGCAGATAAAACAGTTATGGCCTAGAGTGAGAGAAGACATTGCTGTCAACTCTTTCAAGAACTGCAGCATAATTAACCCTCTCGATGGCAGTGAAGACCATCTTATATATGAAGAGGACAACGACGATGACTAAGAGAAAGAAGAAGAAGAAGAGAGTTCAAATGACGATTTTCAGGGTTTTTAAATGTCAGGCCATTTTATAATCAAAGAATGTTTTAGTCTAACATCGTAATCTAATAATAAAAATGGTGAAAATGTTATATTTAAAAAAATGCTTAATAATTAAGGTGCGCTTTATAGCCTTGCCTTATTACAGTCCGTAAAATACGGTATTTTGACCACCCTTTAAGTTCTGTCTCTTATATAAATATCGATCTGCGTATCTCACACAAAGCAGAACCATATACTTGAGTAATCTTTGACTACTGATGCAATATCTTTGCGCTGCTACACTGCCTCTCCCTGAGAGACCTAGCAAAGTTAATGCATTCCAAGTTGAGCAGTACCGGGTAGCAGACGTGTTCTGAAAAATAGGAAATTTTCTTTATTAAATGTGATACGAGATGGATGGAATTGGAGTATGAATATTTTTGATGCATTTATGGACAGAGAAGCTAAGGAGAATATTTCTGAGTTTTTTCTGGATTGTTGCGAGACTGAGGTAAGCACGCAAGTGTGTCGCGTTGTTTTGTGTTATTGAGCTTGTAGTAACGAAGCACAGATAGAAGGATTGTTATACGTGTTGCTCTGAAAGGAAGATGTGATTCTCCTTAATGAAATTTTCACTCTGCAGCGAAGTGTGCGCTGATATGAAACTTCCTGGCAGATTAAAACTGTGTGCCGGACTGAGACTCGAACTCGGGAACTTTGGCTTTCGCGGGAAGTGCTCTACCATCTGAGCTACCCAAGCACGACTCACGACCCGTCCTCACAGCCAGGAAGTTTCATATCAGCGCACATTCCTCTGCAGAGCGAAAATTTAATTCTGGAAACATCCCCCAGGCTGTGGCTAAGCCATGTTTCCGCAGTATCCTTTCTTCCAGGAGTGCTAGTTCTGCTAGGTCTGCAGGAGAGCTTCTGTGAAGTTTGGACGGTAGGAGACGAAGTACTGGTGGAATTAAACCTGTGAGCACGTGTCGTAAGTCAGGGTAGCTCAGATGGCTGAGCACTTGCTCGCGAAAGACAAAGGTCCCAAGTTCGAGTCTCGGTCCGGCAAACAGTTTTAACTGCCACGAAGTTTGAGATTCTCCTCGTTTAAAGTTATCTTTTAAAGTCATCTTATGTAAATACTTCTATGAACATTCAATTGATTTTAAAGCATTACTTTTGAATATAGAGTCTCATTTGAATTTGGTACAAGTTAAAATTCCTACCCTTCATTCAGTTGATTATGTACTTACGCACACTGCACTTTGTGGTACAGAATTTTCAGCCGTAGTTTTCTAATTTTGCTTTGCTGCTCCATGCTGTGGGCTGCTTTCAAGAAATATGCAAAAATGTTTGACAAGACAGGAGATAAGCGGAAATACAGTTTAGTGGTAGGAATTTTTTTGTAAGCGCAACTGTGAAATTTATTTCGAAAGTAAAGTTAGATTCAGGATAGCACTGCATTTTTATAAAAACTTTTAACTTCAGTTTTCGGACAGCGCTGAGAAAATCATATTAAGTCTTTGTATAATTCAGTAAAGTAACAGTTTTACACAATGCGCGGTTTTAAATTAGAAATTAGATCGTTTGGTAATCATTTTCGAGAATTTTGTGGACAGTTTTAGGCAGATTCACTGACACAGAAAGAAGCTGACAAGTGGTTAAGTTACAATGGACACAAGCTGTTTGAGAAGCAACACATTATCGTGCTGGAATATGATGTGCTGATAAGGTTGGTGACACGCTATGGACGCACTCGATACATTTCTGCTCTACCGTATAGTGAAGAAAATACGATCTTACCGAGTACTGAGTCAAGTCTGTTTTGAATGGAACAAATCCGACGGATTCTGGTGCACCCCAGTGGAGTGTTATACGACCGTCAGTGTTTATATTTTATACTAACGACCTAGTTTATAACGTTGCAGGGTCTTTGAGGCTGCTCGTGGATAATGCTGTTGTCCACAGATAGCTTGCAACGCGAGACGACAGTAGCAAGAGTCCGGAAGACCTGCAGGGCATCGACGATTGGTGTGTGGACTGGAAGTTGACTCTGAACATCAAAGAACGCTCTGTACATGCAGAATGAAGTGACGAATGAAAATTTATACCAAGTCTGGATTCGAACTCTGGTCTCCTTGTTACAAGGTAGATGCGCTAACCACTGCCTCCACGCAGGCATAATAGCTTTACACAACTGCACGAACTATCCTAGCACATCCCCTCGTCAACCGACACTCCCATTCGTCATTCGTGCCTCAGCCCACCTGGTATTCGACCTAAACTCAATGAGCAATACAGAGGCTTTCCAACTGTACTGGAGTAGCATCTCAGGATCAAATTAAACGATGGATCCTGCCTCAGATGCAGGCATACGTGTTTTAATCAAATGAAACTACAGTATATCGTTCCCGAGACCTTTTCAAGTCGCGAATATCTATGATGTAAGAATGCAGACTGAAACAACGAAGGGAAATTCACACGAAGGATGTAATTCGAACCCCGGTCTCCAGCACAGTAGACAGATGTGTTAACCACTACGCCACTTGGTACAGTGGCTTCGGCTTTGCAGAACTTCGCGGCCTACCCTAGCATGCTTGCCCTGCTCAATCCAAATTCCTCTTGACACCTCACCTCCCTTGCTGTTTCCCATAACTCAAACAGTATTGATTAAAAATAAATCAAACAACAATGCATAACCTCATCAAATGTATTGGAATAGTACCTCAGCCACCTCAGCATCGAATGAAACGGGGAATCATACCTGAAACCCAAGCATAGGTACTTTAATCTAGTTAAACTATTTGGTTCCAGAGACCTTTCCATGTGTCACACATTTTATACATACACACACACACACACACACAACGCGCGCGAGCAAACAGAAGCGACGAATTAAAATTTGTACCATGGCTGAGGTGCTATTCCAGTAGAGTTGCATTTTTTTTTTTGGGGGGGGGGGGAGTTAGAGAGAGTAATACCAATTGGGCTGAAGCGTGGATGGGTATTCTGATTGAGGAGGGAGGCGTGCTAGGGTAGTCCGTGCAGTTGTGCACAGGTACCGAACCAGGATGACGCACTGCTTAGCGCATCTGCTTAGTGAGTGGGAGACCCGGCTTCGAACCCCAGCCATGGTACAAATTTTCATTCGTCACTTCTATCTGAATATATACGTGATAGATTTCCGAGACTTGAAAAGGTACGTGGAAACATATAGTTTCATTTGCAAAACAATGTAAAGTATTGGGGGTAAACAGGCGAATAAATCGCGTGATTACACTATAGTCGAAAAATCAATGGAAACAGTAATTAATGTAGATTATCTAGCAGTGACCGTACGAAAGTGACCTAAAATGGAGTGACCACACAAAACAAATTATACGAAAATCAGATGGCAGGCTGACATTCGTTCGCCGATTCTTAAGGCAATGTAATTCATTCACGAAAGAAGTGGCTCAAAGAACACTTGTTCGTCTGATTCTAGAGTACAGTTTATCAATACGGAGAACTTAATAGGTTCGATTATAACGAGAGGCGTTCAGTAAGAAATACAACACATTTTTTTTCTGAAAGCAAGTTACTTTTATTCAGGATTCCAATTCATCATATTATTCTCCACTCTTTTGGCTACAAAACACCATTTTTCAACATTATCTCCGTTCAATGGGACGGCGTTACGCCGCCTTAATGTATGAGGGAATTGTACCTTCCTGCCCTTCGACGTCATAGCTAACGTCTTGCTCCATCAGTAAGCTCCGCATCACCCACGTACTGCTTCCCGCACAGATGGAAGTTGGAAAGTGCGAAACGAGGACGATAGGAAAGCCGAAGAAGTACACAGAGGATAAAAGTAAATTTGCTAACTCAGAGATATATTAAAAAATGGACAGATAATGTATTAAATACGGACGTGAAGAGTCTGTGGAAACCAGTTAGCACAAAAATATTGAGACACCCACTAAGACATCAAAGCCGCATGTGGAAATTCAAACGCAGACTTTACGACTTCTAGCGCGACACTTAACCCCACAGCCACTAAACAGTTTCTGAGAGAATAAGACGCAAAAAAAAAGACTAATGTTCGCTAAAATAAAATTGCTGTAAAACACGTTTTACGTGCTTCACCTTTTACGCAGCCAGAGCGAGAGTACCGTTTTCGCGTAAGTCATGAAACACCAACCACGGTGCAAAATGTTTTGTTACTATTGCTACCGGGCTATTACACCACAGTTATGTTCTCGAAGTGTATGAAAGAATTGTTCGAGCAGCAATAAATGACGTGAAACAGGTCGTTCATGTCTCTAAGTGCCCTCTATGGCAATTAAAAGATATGACCCAGGGAAGACAGCTATACGTGCAGCAAGGTTTCGATTGCCTGACTCAAGGCCGTATAAACACGGTTTATGACCTGGTCGCATAGATACAAGGTTGCGACTCTAACATTAACGACGACGGACTCATACACTAAACATATTGGTCGTAAGTATTATACTAGCTTAAAGGAAATCTGCGATCGACTCCCCGTACGTACTGCTCCATACCAACCAATATGCGGACCAAACGACAATCGCATTTTTTAAATTTTTTATATTTATGGTACGTTAAGGCTGGAAGTCAACTACTCTCCTAAAGCAGTTCGACAAAAGTAACAAAAATTCTCGATAAAGTTTACTTTGAAGTATTATGACCACACTTAATGGAGTAAAATAAGTCAGATATTTTTCGACAAGCAGTGTTTGGCCTATGGTAGCGTGCTCGCTCGCTGTGTGGGGTCTTGCGTTCGATTCCAGGCGGACTCAAATTTTTAAACAAAGGTGCTTGTTTTCCGAGCATTTCCTTGAAGTGTAGAATACATAAGACGCACGGGATTGGTAACTGCAAGATCGAGTATCGTTTCGATCATTATTTTTTCCGCTTCTTTCCATTCAGTTCGAATACCTACGCCATTTAAATATAAAATTAACGAAATAAATGCTAATTAACATATCTAATTGTCATTTTTATGAAAAATACACGTCTCCTGAGTTCTAATTACATATTTCACTCAAATATCCAGTTTTCATTACAAATAAATATCTTGATTACCGATCCTGTATAAAAGACGTTTTTTCCAGATTATATAACTAAAAAAGTTGCAAATTAAATTTTTTATATCATTTTATATTTTATGCTTCACGTTAACGGAGCTTGGAACACGCACTTTTGTTTAAAAATTTAATTCTCCAAGATTCGAACCCAGGCCTTACAGACAGAACGCGAGCGCCTTAACTCAAAGCCACACCGCTTTACGAAAAATATCGACCTTATATTAACATATTAAACGTGGTCGAAAAACTTCAAAGTCGATTTTCTCGAAAATTTTTGAGAGCTACTTCGCACTGCTTTGGGAGAGGTACCTCTGAGTTCCGAACATCACGTGCCATAAACATAAGAAACTACAGAAAGCGATTTCTGCGTGGTCCCTTTGTAGCAACCAAACAGTAACTGAAAAGTGACTTACACGAATTTACTTCTTGTGCGGGAAAGGGCGTGGTGTTGTAAAGGGAGCTGTCTTTTTGACGTTGCTTGAATTAATTTATCAAGAAGAAGGAAAAATCTAAATTAGCATGGGTATACGGAGATTTTAAGTTGGCTCGCTCCTAACACAGATTACGTATCTGGCACATGACTAACTGGATGTAAATGAATAAGCTTTAGAAGTCTTCTGCAAGTTCATTTTCTGTTCTATGTTCTCACTAGAGTACGACAAGTGTTCAGAAGCATGTGTTTAGTGGAAGTAGCGAAGAGTTCGTCCATTTTTATGAGGTAAAGAAAAGGAAGTTTAGGTCGACGGCCAATGTGTTAGAGACGAAGTATAAGCTAAGATTGTGTACGGATAAGGCAAAAAAAAAAAGTTCAAATGCGTTTGAAATCTTATGGGAATTAACTGCTGAGGTCATCAGTCGCTAAGCTTACACACTACTTAGCTAAATTATCCTAAGGACAAACACACACACACACGCCCGAGGGAGGACTCGAACCTCCGCCGGGACCAGCCGCACAGTCCATGACTGCAGCGGCTAAGACCGCTCGGCTAGTCCCGCGCGGCTGGAAATCGACAGAAAGAAAATAATGCTACGTGATAGAATCCAAGATTCCGTTTCACGCGACATGGCTGTACGTGATATTCCAGCAATGTAGCCTCTTGTGCAGTAGTATATAAGTATATCTGTTGTAGAATTATGGATCGACTTTTATGCTCAAGAATTATGACGTTTTTGGAGAATGAAAATCTCCTCTATAAAAATCAGTATAGATTCCACAAACAGAGATTATTATAACCAGGAATAACACAATAAATATATCATAGTCTACTGCTTATTTTCACAACACTGATACAAATAGCTCTGTCCCAAAGCGCCATTGGTAGTCGAACACTTTATGAAAATAATGTAAATTGATGGTGGATATACCAATGCTCAAGAAGTGCAAGTGAAATCTGGAATTCCGCTGTAAATCGCAACTTCGTAGACATACTAAGCCTAGTGAATGTCTAAGTCAAATTTCCTGCACAGCAAGCAGATTGTAAGTCCAGAGTGCAGCCAAGTCAACATCGAGCACCAGCTACAACGGTCCAAGAGACAAAAAAGTCCACCGCAGCGTAGCACTTCCGATTTGTGGAATGGAACTTATGACGATGAGAACTTGCTTCTACTTTGTACACGTCGGTGGTGGCGTTAAATACGGCTCCATAATTAACGAAGCCGACGGCTGGGGGTCGTTGTATATTTTGGTAGAACGATCGCTGTGTGTTATGGGTGTCCAATCACTGTGGATTGAAGCGCGTGCGTCCGTAATTCGTGGTCTAGCTGCTAGTGTTGATGCCTCCGGATCACGGGGACCCGGGTTCGATTCCCGGGCGGGTGGGGGATTTTCTCTGCCCGAGAACTGGGTGTTTGTGTTTTCCTTATCATTTCATCATCATCATTTGTGACAGTGAGACTTAATGGTAGTCGATACCACGAAAATCTCGCGAAACTCAGCTCGTTCTATTTCTACATTAGATCCGTGGTGCTGTGGATGATGACGTGTTCTTTGACTTCAGGAGGGATTTTGACACCGTTCCGCACTACCGATTAGTGAAAAAAAATGGGAACTTATCGGATCAGATTTGCTATAGGATTCAAGACCATCTTGGAGACAGTACTAAAGGGGTCGCTTTTAACGGTACAAAATCGACAGATGTAGAGGTAACTTCCGGAGTACCCCAAAGAAGTGTGACAGTACCACTGCTGTTTACAATGATTGATCCAGAAGAAAGCGTCGGCTGCAGATGTTGCGGCTGTCTAGAACGAAGTAGCAACGCCATAAGACTGTTTTGATTTGCAGAATGGCCTGCAGAAGACTGATGAATAGTGCAGACTCTGGTAGTTCACCCTGACCGTAAATGAATGCAACATATTACACATATATAGGAAAAGAAATCCACTTCCGCACGTCTACAACTATTGATGAGAAACTGCTGGAAACAGTATCTACGCGTAAACTATCTACAAGTAACACTGTCTAGAACTAGATCATGCCATGAAGTATGAGGATACCAAGATTCTAGCACAAACTCCCAGATTTTGGGACAGTGTTATAAGAGAATCGACAGAAATTAAAATGGCTGACGATCTTATGAACCGTGACACAGGGTACCAGCTAAGCAGAGCCTGGGATCCCGCTCTGGAATTGTTAAAGGAGCAACGGGGCCAGCTGCAACACTACACAAACAGAAGAACCAGAGAAATGGAGATGGAAAACGAGCCCCTGACGGACTGCCAGGCGCACCAGACCGAAGATGGAACACCCAGAAGTGGGACTGGTGGGCGCGGACCGCAGAGGGAACATCCAGAGCCGCAGCGGACGAAAAACGGAGCGGCAACGCCCCAACAGGTCGTGGTGAGCGGGTGCGGAACGCAGGGAGAACGCTTGGTACCCCAGACCGTAGACGAAACCCCCAGGAGCGGGTTTGGTGGGCGCGGACCGCAGAGGCAACACCTAGAACCGCAGCGGACGGAAAACGGAGCAGAAACGCTCCAGCATGTGGCAGGGGATGTGCGTGGACCACAGAGGAAGCGCCTGCAGCTGTTGGTGGAGGGGGAAGGCCATAGGCATAAATACTGGACCAGGTCCACTCGAGGAGCAGTCTCAGGTCGCACCTGATGAAGGTTACGAGCTACGTGACCGAAATATCGTGCAAGTACGACGCTGATATCCGGCAGAACACCCGACAACCCAAGATGTCATTAGATCGCCGGGAAAGCCTGAAGAGTTATATCTATGAGTAATTATCCAGAGCGACCTTGGGTGGAGTGAACACATGAAACAAATAGCAGGGCTGAGATTCATAGGAAGAATCTTAAGTAAATGTAACTCATCCATCCTTTACCTCCGAAAATTGGGGGGAAATCACACCGTGATCAATTTCAAAGACCTTCATTGCCTCATGTAAAATGTAAGCTCTTAAATGTCTTCTACGAAAAACGCAGTCTCATCAACAACCCTCCTGTGTACTTCGACTTGCTGAGCCAGAAAGTACAATCAGTTGCCCCGAGGTCCCGTAACAATAAATGACACTTGGATGTATCATTACACACCAGAGACGCAGAAGTAGTTGAATCATTAGACTAAAATGGTGAAATTCTTCTAAAGTAAGCAAAACCGATTTCACCACCACAAACGTCTTGTCTACGCGTTTTCTTTTAACTTTCATGCTATGGTGTTTACGTACTACCTCCACGCAATCAGAAAAATGAGTATTACGCGTCACTATCGGACAGATTGATAAATCTCAATGTCTTTGAAAGCAGAAAGCTCAGGTCAAGCAAGATAATTCGCCTAGGCTAGCGTTCTAGATAGCTGCCGCAAAACTGTGTGGGTTTCAGTTCTAAGTGATTCCACGCCAGTAGTATCCATTGAGGTGATTGTTGATGATTACTTTTGGATACCAAACATTTATAAGAGGCTGGGTGCACGGGAAAAAAACAGCAAACCATGATACAAATGGTTCAAATGGCTTTGAGCACTATTGGACTTAAATTCTGAGGTCATCAGTCCCCTTGAACTTAGAACTACTTAAATCTAACTAACCTAAGGACTTCACACACATCCATGCCCGAGGCAGTTTTCGAACCTGCGACCGTAGCAGTCGGGCGGTTCCAGACTGAAACACCTAAAACGATGATACAGAAGCGGAGATTGAACAGTGGGACAAATCTTTCATCGATTTTATTAAAGCGCACCAACAAATTATGGAAACTAGACATTCTTCATGCCACTCTAGAGTGTCTGGCGGATGGTACATGCTACCTATATTATCGATTCAATTTTCTTTACTATTTGTTTCACGTAATGAACGTATATAGCTGAGTACGTGCCCTAACTTTTCTCGTCTTATTCTCATAATCTCTACGTAAAATACACTAGAGTGTCAGCATACTGGACCCGCACTTTTCTTTGAGTGTTCTTTCTCTACACTTATCTGAAAGAATTTCTGGGGAACTACGTCGCCTTCTCTGCAAGGATTCCCATTTAAGTTCCCCGAGCATTTCTGTTGTACTTCGTATGGCGCTGTACCGACCTGTTGCGGTCCTAACAGTGCCCATCTGAATTCGTCCCATATGTGTTGCTATGGCTACCTGATAAGGATTCCTAACACTGGATGAATTGGTCACACAGTCGTATGGTATGCGATTTCCTTCACAGATGATTTATATTTTTCCAGAATCCTTCCAACGAATTTAAGTCTCCCATTTGCCTTACCCAGTACTGATTTCACGTCGTCGTCACATTTTACATCACTTGTTAGTGTTATTCCTATACACTTACATGATGTGCAGTGCTTGAGATGTTCAATACTAATTTTGTAGTAACATAGTGCCAGGGTTTTCTCTTTGTTGCAGGAATTAACTTAAACTTATCCACATTCAAACAGAGCTTTCATTCATTGCACCAAGTGGAAATTTACCACAGTGTTTCTGCAGTTCCTTACCATCGTTCAACGATAATACTTTCAAGCTCATAACAGCTTCGTCAGTGGACGGTCTTGTAGTGGTCGTGATGAATCGTTAACCATCCAGTGTAACGAACTGAGTTCTATTAGTCAAATATTTGTCGAGATGTGTCACATATTCGAGGTAATACTCAGTTGCACATGGTTAGAAGACGACTTTACGGCGCAATGTCAAAGCAGTCAATGTAGCTACTGCAGACTCAACCCATGTTAGTGACACTGCAGATTACGTGTTATCAGTGATCCACCCTCCATTTTCAGAGTAGTGAGGACTCAGAATGGCAGAAGACTTAGGCTAGGAGATTTAATGTCACCAGAAATGTTCTCAGCAATATTTGAAGAAGTTCTTAATAGTTAAACAGGAATAATGAAGAAGGAATCACATTATTGGATCGCATTTGAAATACCTTAGTTTCGCTGAAGAAAACGTGCTGCTTGGCACTTCAACCAAGAATTCTGCAAATTGAAAAGTAGCGATAAGTTAAAATAACAATTCAGTCAGTTTTACGAAGAGAAAAAGAGAAGCGCGGTAACTGCCTGGAGTGTTCATAAGGAAAGAGGATGTTGCAGAAGTGCCCCAAAGGAGTGTACTTGGAGGACTGCTATTTTCTGTACACATAAATGGTCTGGCGGACAGGGTGGACAGCAATCTGTAGCTGTTTGTTGATGATGCTGTGATATAGGGGAAGGCGTCGTCGTTGAGTAACTGTAGGAGAATATAAGATGACTTAGACAAAATTTCTAAGGAGAATATACACTCCTGGAAATTGAAATAAGAACACCGTTAATTCATTGTCCCAGGAAGGGGAAACTTTATTGACACATTCCTGGGGTCAGATACATCACATGATCACACTGACAGAACCACAGGCACATAGACACAGGCAACAGAGCATGCACAATGTCGGCATTAGTACAGTGTATATCCACCTTTCGCAGCAATGCAGGCTGCTATTCTCCCATGGAGACGATCGTAGAGATGCTGGATTTAGTCCTGTGGAACGGCTTGCCATGCCATTTCCACCTGGCGCCTCAGTTGGACCAGCGTTCGTGCTGGACGTGCAGACCGCGTGAGACGACGCTTCATCCAGTCCCAAACATGCTCAATGGGGGACAGATCCGGAGATCTTGCTGGCCAGGGTAGTTGACTTACACCTTCTAGAGCACGTTGGGTGGCACGGGATACATGCGGACGTGCATTGTCCTGTTGGAACAGCAAGTTCCCTTGCCGGTCTAGGAATGGTAGAACGATGGGTTCGATGACGGTTTGAATGTACCGTGCACTATTCAGTGTCCCCTCGACGATCACCAGTGGTGTACGGCCAGTGTAGGAGATCGCTCCCCACACCATGATGCCGGGTGTTGGCCCTGTGTGCCTCGGTCGTATGCAGTCCTGATTGTGGCGCTCACCTGCACGGCGCCAAACACGCATACGACCATCATTGGCACCAAGGCAGAAGCGACTCTCATCGCTGAAGACGACACGTCTCCATTCGTCCCTCCATTCACGCCTGTCGCGACACCACTGGAGGCGGGCTGCACGATGTTGGGGCGTGAGCGGAAGACGGCCTAACGGTGTGCGGGACCGTAGCCCAGCTTCATGGAGAAGGTTGTGAATGGTCCTCGCCGATACCCCAGGAGCAACAGTGTCCCTAATTTGCTGGGAAGTGGCGGTGCGGTCCCCTACGGCACTGCGTAGGATCCTACGGTCTTGGCGTGCATCCGTGCGTCGCTGCGGTCCGGTCCCAGGTCGACGGGCATGTGCACCTTCAGCCGACCACTGGCGACAACATCGATGTACTGTGGAGACCTCACGCCCCACGTGTTGAACAATTCGGCGGTACATCCACCCGGCCTCCCGCATGCCCACTATACGCCCTCGCTCAAAGTCCGTCAACTGCACATACGGTTCACGTCCACGCTGTCGCGGCATGCTACCAGTGTTAAAGACTGCGATGGAGCTCCGTATGCCACGGCAAACTGGCTGACACTGACGGCGGCGGTGCACAAATGCTGCGCAGCTAGCGCCATTCGACGGCCAACACCGCGGTTCCTGGTGTGTCCGCTGTGCCGTGCGTGTGATCATTGCTTGTACAGCCCTCTCGCAGTGTCCGGAGCAAGTATGGTGGGTCTGACACATCGGTGTCAATGTGTTCTTTTTTCCATTTCCAGGAGTGTAGAACGACTTAGACAAAATTTCTAGTTGATGTGGGGAATGGCAACTGCCTCTGAATATAGAAAACTGTAATTTTATACAGATGAGCAGGGAAAACATTCCCGTAATGTTCAACTGCTGCACTACAAGTGTGCAGCTTAACACAGTCACGTTGATTAAAGCCGTCCGAAGTGCCGAGTGCTTCTAGGCGCTTCAGTCTGGAACCGCGCGACCGCTACGATCGCACATTCGAATCCTGCCTCGGGCATGGATGTGTGTGGTTACCTTAGGTTAGTTAGGTTTAAGTAGTTCTAAGTTCTAGCAGACTGATGACTCAAGATGTTAAGTCCCATAGTGCTCAGAGCCTTTTGAACCATTTGAACGTTGATTAAATATGTAGGCGTAACGTTGCAAAGCAGTAAGAAATGGAACGAGCACGTAAGGGAGGCAGTAGGGAAGGTGAAAGGTCGACTTCGGTTCACTGTGATAATTTTAGGAAATCGTAGTTCATCTGTAAAGGAGATAGCGTATAGAGCGAGAGTCCGACCCATTCTTGACTAACGTTTGAGTATCTGAGATTCCAGATCTGGATTAAAGGAAGACATTGAAACAATTCACAGGCATTGCTGCTAGGTTTGTTACCGGTAGGTTCAATGAACACGAAAGTATTACGGAAACGCGAACTCAAATGGTAATCTCTTCAGGGAAGACGACGTGCTCTTCGCGAAACACTATTGAGAAAATTTAGAGAAACTGCACTTAAGCTCACTGTAGAATTATTCTACTGCCGCCATGAACATGTCACGATGATACGGTAAGCCAAATTAGGGGTCTTACGGAGTCGTATAGATTGTCGTTCATCCCCCGCCCTATTCGCGAGCGTAACAGGAAAGGAAAGTGCTAGCTGTGGTGTACTCATGGCTCCAGAGAGGACCACATCACAATCGATAAGGCGCGCTCGAAACACTCGTAGCGCAGCAGCTCTATGGATTGGCTGCACGAACTACACCGAGGTCCGCCAGGGGCCGCAGCTGCCAATCCATGGGTTGGTTCAAATGGCTCTGAGCACTACGGGACTTAACATCTAAGGTCATCACTCCCCTAGAACTTAGAATTACTTAAACCTAACTGACTTAAGGACATCACACACATCCATGCCAGAGGCAGGATTCGAACCTGCGACCGAAGCAGCAGCGTGCTTCCGGACTGAAGCGCCTAGAACCACACGGCCACACCGGCCGGCTAACCCATGGGCATGACCTATGTGGACAGCTATTGTTCGACACCTCGGTAAATATCGGCGGACAGTTCTCCTCAGTGCGCCGAGTAGTGTACAGTCTCCAGTTACCGCCGAATCTACAAGCTGCGTTGTTCGTCCGTCGTCTCCGAGACTCAGGCTCCGTAGGCATCGTAGGGCATCTCTGGACTCTACGTAGGCATCACTCAGAGGCACGGTGTTAGGACTTTAATATTTTACAGGATTCGTAATAATTTAAAACGTCTAATTGTGCTGGACTTTTCACACGAAGAAGCATCATTTAAGTTGAGTATTTCTTCATATTAAATAAATATCATTTTAATACTGATTGTTAGAATCATTCTGATTGGAGATAACATATGTCGTCCTCCTGCATTCCCAACAAAATGGAGCAAACGTACAGGATGCATTACTGTTTTTGCCTTATGGCAGTGAGATATGAAGTTGTAATACAAAACAGAGGTTTCCTCAGGGTGCGTTGCGCAGATACTTACTGGTAACCGCCACGAGACGTAATGGAGAAGATACCTTTGGAAATCTGAGTTTTCTCACACGAAGCCGTCCGGAGTGGACGTGCGGTTGTAGGCGCAACAGTCTGGAGCCGAGCGACCGCTACGGTCGCAGGTTCGAATCCTGCCTCGGGCATGGATGTGTGTGATGTCCTTAGGTTAGTTAGGTTTAAGTAATTCTAAGTTCTAGGGGACTTATGACCACAGCAGTTGAGTCCCATAGTGCTGAGAGTCATTTGAACCATTTTTTTTTTTTTTTTTGATACTGCATAAGGCGCAATTTTTGGTATTTCGGTTTGAAATTTTGAAGATAGACTTCTGAGAAACCTGACACACTGTATAGATTCTGATGGTTATCGGACGATCGTAAGGTACCCAAATTCCCGTTCAGTAGCGTGACTCCGAACTACGATACAGGCCGCAAATTCAAGTCTTTGGAGATGAAACTTTGAAGATGGTGATACCCCGGAATTTAGTGTCCTGGTAAGGCAGCCAAATGCCTCGTCACGATGATTAACGGATGCCACTTTACACACTGAAATTTGAAAATACGTTCATCAGACACTTTGAATTTGCTTTAAGATTTGGGCCGTAATCGGGCGATCTCGAGGTAGCCAAATGCCTTGCCGTGCGCATGAATGAATGATTCCCGTACTAAAGGCCACATTCGGAAATACACTCATGAGACACCCGGAATTTGCTGTAAGGATTCTGACGACGATCGGACGATCTTAAGGTAGACAAATACCACTGCTCGAGCATGAATGGTTAAAGTTTCTGCTTCGTCATCATTTTCCTCAGTCACTTTGTATTCAAAATTTTAATTTCCGGGTTGCCATGTCGCCAAGAAGCTACTGCAGTTTTAAAGATCACACTGAGTGTCGTCGCGTTCTGTGGGAATAGGCTGAACTTGGTCCGACACGGGTTCCGTCGGCGCGACGGCAGTAAGCACATCGTTGGCGCTGGGCCAGCTCGCTGTGCAAACACAACTCGAGTTGACAAGACAAACTCGGGTTGACTTGAAATCAGGTCGACCCGGGTTCACTCGAGTTGACCCATCTCTAACCTGAATAACAAATCTATCCGAGACATTTCTACCCTCCTAAAGCTGTCCAAATCGACAGTTGCTCCAGAGATCGTGATACCGCGAAGGAAAAATTAGAGCTATACCAAAACAAGGGTGGTCTTACGTCCTAATGGACAGCCCAGCACTGCGGAGAGTGGTTGTGAAGTGTCGCGTCAAACCAGCAGAAGGAATCACTCGCGAGTTGCGAACTGCTACCATCTGTCCAGCTAGCCAAGTGTGAGCAGGGAATTAAAACGAATGGTGTGTGACGTTCGACCAGCCACACATTTCTGCAGTCAATTTAGGTAGTGGAAAGCGTGACACCATTGGACAGTGGATGACTAGAAACGAATGACTGATAACGATAAGCCGGCCGCGGTGGCCGAGCGGATCTACGCGATTCAGTCCGGAACCGCGCGACTTCTACGGTCGCAGGTTCGAATCCTGCCTCGGGCATGGATGTGTGTGTTGTCCTTAGGTTAGTTAGGTTTAAGTAGTTCTAAGTTCTAGGGGACTGATGACGTCAGATGCTGAGTCCCATAGTGCTCAGAGCAACTTGAACCATTTGGGAACGATAAATCATGCTGCACCAATAGAAATCCGATGGAAGGGTTTGGGTTTTGTGGATGCCCTAAGAATGTTAACTTGTATGATGGACATCTCATTTGGATTTTTGTAAGTTATCAATGAGCACGTCAGAGGGAGATAGAGCGAGCAAGTTATGTTACTGTTAAAAAATCTTTGGTCTTGTTGTGGCACAGTCTTTGCCTCTGCGCAATCTGATACATTCTTAGTTGAAGTGTGATAAGTGGTGGACCATTCGGTAGTGCTGTGTTGACTTGTGATTTTATCTGTTAGGTGAAAAAAGATTTATTGTAAAGGACAGAAAGGAAGAATATGATGTACATATTGGAAAGCGAAAATAATGTAAATTTTGAATGATGTTATTATTTTTGAAGAGAAGAAGTTCAAGGTAAGACTGCAGCTCTGCGCTGCTAGCTTGTCGGAATAATGATTGTTAGCTAGTTAACTTTCTCAGAGAAAGACTACTCCTCTTCCCTGAGGCATGCATTAAGATATCTACTGATTAAACTGTTTGGTTTTTATAAAAATTCTCTTTTAACACTGTATCCTTTTCAAATCATTGCTCACTCTGTTACGCATAGTTCTCTTCAGACCAGTGTTATGTGCTAAGATCACGCGATATTGTACTCTGTTTTCTTCAATATATACTTCATTCTGAGATCGTTGTCTTGGTGTATCATTTCGTAGGGATAGTTACCCTCCCCATCCCACTGTTTAAAGATGGTTTATCATTACACTTTACCACACTGCACGATATGGTATGCGACCGTCTGAATACTGTTTGAAAATTTCGCTTAAAAATAGATATCTAACTTAGCCGCTGCCTGCTTGCTTGCTGTTTGCTTTCTAGAAATTTGCAACAATATTGTCTAGACTGGAGGTAAGTAGAAATTTTGATTAGGACCACATAATTGTCTTACTTCAGTTAAGCATTTAATACAAAAACAACTTGTATTCAGTCTAGTTACAGTTCATCTTGAATTAGGTTCTGTTTATTCAAAGGTTAGCACACGAATTTAAGTTGAATAACAACTTCTGGATATTTAGTTTCGGTGAAAGGTAGATTTCTATACAGAGTGGGAGACAAATTAGGGATAAATTTCGGAGAGAAACATGTAGTGAGAAGCTTACAACCTCCCATCCTGTATAGTGCCAGCGTGCTAACCTTTCTGAACTAATGGAACACGTCTGGAATGAGTTAGGATCTCCACTTCGCTCCAGACCCAGCGTCCAACATCACCACCTTCTCCGGATTTGGCTATAAATTAGGACACCTCATCGAAAGTATTCACAGCCTTTATGACAAATCCGTATAGATGTTCAAACAGTTTTGGTCATACAGTGCGCATACGGATATATTCGAAGTTTCATGATTCTCTACACGTCCTTCAAGAATGGGAGTGTTGTCTTCGAAAACATCCAGTTAGATGTGTAGTTAAGTGGCCCACCTACCCTGACACTTCAGCAGCAGCGTTAGTAAACTCTGCGACGTGAAGTTCCTGAGGTCCTCGCACCCATCTGTCGTGGTTCAAAATGGTTCAAATGGCTCTGAGCACTATGCGACTTAACATCTGAGGTCATCAGTCCCCTAGAACTTGGAACAACTTAAACCTGACTAACCAAAGGACATCACACACATCCATACCCGAGACAGGATTCGAACCTGACTGTAGCGGTCGCGCGGTTCCAGACTGAAGCGCCTAGAACCGCTCGGCCACACCGGCCGGCCCATCTGTCGTGCTGCGGCCTCAGTCTAAAGAACGTATTGTTTGGCACTGTCCTGATTCAGTAGCTCGCGTGTGGAACACACTCCGCTCCGTTGCACAAACCCTGAACACGGCTAGCGCAGCGCCGTTGTACCAAAATCCGGATGTCCTCGGATATGGTGTTTCCGATAGGTGTACACTTTCCTTCCGAGTAGACACTTTAAGAGATACCGTCTAAACGCATAAGATGCACTGGAACACTGTGTAAAGTGCTTTTTGAAATGGGCAGCCATAGCACAAAAAGCGAATGAGCAGTTGTTCTTTTCCCTTCAGTAACAGCGTGAATTAATATTTGTTGGAATGATTTAGTTGCCACGTTTCTCTATACATCTGTCGGCGGGCGACAGTTCCACTAGATATTTTCCCAGCCGACTTATGTTTTACGCAAAAACTATGAGTAGCGCAAAAGCTCGTAGTCTAACAGTGCGTAGAAATTGAACAAAGTCGTTGTTAGTGCTCCACTTGCAGTGCACAGATGACCCCAATCCAGGAACTCTTGATGTCCCACACAGCTGAGATATCGTTTTAAGAGACGAGATCTTGCCAGATGACAGATGAATTAGCACTAAAGAATGTGCTTCACTAAAGTGACTGTTTCGCTACACAACGAAATGCAAGCTATAATGACACATCCTAACACGTTCAAACTGTGTGCTGAGTAAACGAACCATTTTAAAAATCGTATGAAACAAGAAGACAATAATATCATTGGTATTTCCAATTAATCATCCTCTCCTTTACGTAATCGTACTAAGGTTCAGTAACAAATATTGACAGCCACTCGATATATTATTTCAGGATGTGTGATGAGGCCGTAATGTCTTTCTTAATTTCCTTTGTATCCGCATCTGTAACTTTTATATTACAAATAGCAACGGCTTATTTACGAAAAAAGAGATTTACAAGGTTTTGTAGACACATATTTTGTCACTGGGGTTAAAGTGTGAGATGCGGAGGATGGTGTAATTTGTCAGTAAAGGTGACATTTGATGCCTGCTGCAGTGTGTGAAACGCGCTCCAGTTCTCGGACCGAAGGAAGATATTGAGCGACTGACGACGTACGTCGGCGGTGGTGCAGGGGTCGAACAGTATGTCCAGCAACTGTGCGGAAGAGCAACACATAGAGGAACTGCAGCTTCAAACCCTACTCCAAACTATTTGCATTATCATGATGTAGGAAGATAAACGATCGTAATTATGTTCCATCGATCACGGGGATATAAACAAACTGTTCTGGAAATGGACAGGCTTGTACTGAAGATGAAGTAACTTACACCATATGAGCCAAGTGTGAAAACTGTGATAAAAAGTATACCAAAAATTATGTTCTATAGGCGCATAAAACTAACGCTGTATCTACAGGGAGCGAATGACACATCTTGTCGTCAGCACTTTATAGTTATTATTCAGACCAAAACTCATTTATTAGGTAAACACATATACAAACACAATGTCGTGCAACTGCGTCACCGCGGAATTATTAAGTCCCTAATAATGCCTCTTTTACTTTAATAACTACTGAATTACAAAATTTGAGAAGCGTTGTTGGCCCTCAGAATCACTCTACCATCAGCTACTGTGCATCTAATCAACAATGTTATAACAAATAATGGTAAATTTGTTATGAACCAAATATGTTTAGTGCTACTCCAAATTGTACCGCTTCTTCAAATGTGTCGCCCACTACTTCAATGTTATATTTTCTGCTTCAATAATGACGTTGTAGCTGTCTGTCCTGTTAGTGTAACTGACTTTATAATTCTTTGGCTTTTATATGTAATGTTTTCAGTTTCATGTGAACTCACATTTTTTGTCAGTTCGAAATATGAAATGATCATTCCACGTTCATGTTATATCTGGGGCACGTACAAAATGTGCAGTAGCTTCTACAACGCAACTCGCTGCTTTACGTCACTTCTTTGTAAGTGAATTCGATGTCAGACTGGAACCACTGACTTTGCTATCACATTATCTTCTAAAGGTAAGAATTACTTCTTCGGCTTATGCACTCTCCCACTTGCTTTCAGATGAACGTGCTAATGAGATGAATCTCTTATTGCAACAGCATACCGAGTGCATTTACTTGGGGTACTATGTTTTACACAAAAATTGACGTTGACTTCCCAGTAGAAGCATAACCATATCGTAAATATCCTTAGTCTGAGGAATCGAATAGTTATCTATGATAAAGCATTTTGTACTTTTAGACAATGCAGATAAAGTCAAAAAATTATTCAGCTTTGCAGACGTACAATGAAATACAACGTAAAGTAGGTAGCCGAACGAAGTGAAAAATCTTCTTCCAGGAAAAGTTACGCCTAAACGTTTGTACATTTATTTGTTAATAACTTTTTTGTCCAACAACACCATTATTTTCCAAAGAAATGTGATTTGCTAACGCACAACAGAAGAATTACAGTCACACTAAGTATCTTTTCCTACTGTTTTGACTGAATTTATGAATTCTGGATTACAGTTTCATAATTTGAGGGAAGGAGTGTAGTTTTAAACTGGAATTATAAATAAAGTGAGATTGTAATCGAACTGTTATTCACTTGTTACTTCTTTATTACAGTCCACATCTCTTCTTTACAACAGAAAAACGAGTAGACCTCCCTTCCAACAATTTTGGCGTCTAACTAAGGAAAAATCTCTTCACCTACATAAAAAACAACGAATTGTCTTTGCCAATGGTTTGCATCTTCCAATAAGGGACTCTTGCTCGTATGACATGTAA
The DNA here is from genome assembly GCF_021461385.2 of Schistocerca piceifrons. Classification (NCBI taxonomy): domain Eukaryota; kingdom Metazoa; phylum Arthropoda; class Insecta; order Orthoptera; family Acrididae; genus Schistocerca; species Schistocerca piceifrons. The sequence goes on from NC_060141.1 coordinate 791,126,508, forward strand.
CTGGGTTTCTGGGATTACTTAATCTTGAATGACAGGAGCAATGGTAGGAGATTGAAAGGGTTGCAATACGCCACAAGGCGTATCCCGTAAGTAGGTGCTGGATTTTAACTTGATGGATGGATGCAGAGGACTGCGCCAAGTCACTCGAATGACGTGACTAGAGAAAAGAAAACATTATACGTTGTACTTCTGGATACACTTTGGAAATCTTGAATTTGCGAATGAATGAACAAGCGCCCTCTAAAGGTCATGTAAAATAGTGCTGTGATTCATTATTAGAGATCGATCAGGTTCCATCGAACTGTAGCTTTGTTATTACAGTATAAAGAAATTACGCTTCGCTTTTGCTCCAGATCTGAGGAATTGATGACACCTTGGGTCTCAAGAGACGGCTGAGAGTTGTGAAAGAAAAACTGCAAAAAAATTTAACAAGAACACAAGTGCACTGAAAATGATACACACTCGTACCGGCACAAAAGTGTCAATATTGTAACAAATATCACTCTACAGTCCCAATTTTTGTAGCACTCATTAGAGAAACAGACTTATATTTAGTTGGGATCAATACAGAATTGTGTACACTTTCTCATTCTACAATACAACAAATGAACTGAAAAATGTATCTCATATTCTGAAACTTAAGTTACGGCAAAGAGGCTTTGCAAATATGCTTTTCTAAGGGAAGTGACACAATTTCCGTGAAAAAATAATTACGGAAATTGGATCACTAGGTCAATGTCAGATGAACGAAGTTCGACAAAGGATTGTAATGAAATGTACTCGTTCAGAGAATGGACACATGGTCTGACATATTAACAATAGTCTGTAACTTGGCCGGTATCAGAGGCGCAGAGAAACCTCACTGGACAGGGCTGGGAAGATACAGCAGGCTTAAAGCACAGTCGATGAAGCGAAGAATAAAATGCAGCTACCTACACAGAACCATACAGTGGCTGGCAGTGGTGAACAGATAATACAGACTGACAAGCTGAGAAATCAAACGCATGCGTTAATCACGTCAGTTTCGCAGTATCAAGTATGCAAAGTCTGGCTAGTTACCTCTCGTGCTTTACCGAAGCATGCAGCCTCATTGACAACCATGTCCATTACCCGTCAACTACCACCAAAGAGAGACACTAGGCAGAAAACTTACCTCTCAGCCTTCACGTCGCTAAGTAACCGCCAGGAAGAAGGTATCACTGCCACTTTAACCCACTTCATTTATCCACTGGGCACTTGCACTCTATTCTTTAATTTACGTCTTTGCGTCAGAGGTGTCGAAATGTAACGCCAGCAAGTGTAATTCAGTGCAACCTATTTACCAGATTCGATTGTTGTGGCATTAATTTTTAGATATCTGAAATGAACAGTTCACCAGCAAAGACACTGGAAGGAGGTGTGCAGCAGTTACAAAAGTCGCAGCGGAAGACTCGTCAGCTGACACGGCGGTCGCGGCTCTCGTTCCCACCGGGCTGCAGTACCGGCTGATCGTCACATGCACGACCTCACACACCGCGCGCGCACGCTACACTGGAGACGGTGCAAGCCCGCCCGGCGCTGCAACAATCGCCCACCGAGCGGCGCGCGCATCGCAGCCTCTTCTGAGCGCATGCGCGGCGCGCAACCCCGCTACTGGCCGCGAAGCGTTTAGCGGAAGGACAGTCTCAACTGTGTAGAACTGCAATAACTGAGCGCATGCAAGACATGTGAGGCACGCCACAGAGCAGGAATATATGTGGAGTGAGCATTTAGATCCCCCGTACAGAATTGTCGGTGCAAGCATACATTGCCTTCAGAGACAAGAACGCAACCAGCATTTTGTCAAAGAGCGGGCGCGATTGGTTAAAGATGACCTTTTAGGCCGCAACCTTTTTATTTATTCTGCAACGCATTCATTATTTAAATATTTTATTTACGTAATTTACTTTCGGGAGGCTTTCATTTAATAGCAAAGGAAGCTTTTCTTAGAACAGTGCAACATATATTCTCAAAAGGACGTTGTTGTGGCGTAGGTTAACAGCCACGCCACTCGGAAGTAGCCGAAAGGCACGCCTTAACTCACGCAGGCTAGAGATAGGTCTGAAACAGGATACGTAATGAATGCTATAAAGAAAAGTACGTAGCTGTTAGAATACTTAACTTTAATCCATCCTTGTTGTACATCGCTATTGACGATACAAGTGAGACTCTGTAGATTCAGGCAATAAACTACTAATGGCGCCTTGCTAGGTCGTAGCCATTGACTTAGCTGAAGGCTATTCTAACTATCTGCTCTGCAAAGGCGCGAGGCTTCGTCAGTGTGCATCGCTAGCTACGTCGTCCGTACAACCGGGGCGAGTGCTAGTCCGTCTCTCGAGACCTGCCGTGTGGTGGCGCTCGGTCTGCGATCACTAACAATGGCGACACGCGGGTCCGACATGTACTAATGGACCGCAGCCGATTTAAAGCTACCACCTAGCAAGTGTGGTGTCTGGCGGTGACACCACTGACGTCTTATCTGAAACCACGGTCATAATTCCTTAAGTACGCGAAGCATCCCAAGTTCCACAAATCAGTCTCAAATTTTATTAATCTTTCATTTCCTTAAAATTAAATGTCCTTAATCAAGAAATTTTTAAAACTATTATTTCAAAAGTGAACATGAAACTAAAGCAGCTAAATTTATTTATAACACAAAACGGAATACATGTATACTAATCACCTATGGTTTGGGATTTTAACACTGATTTATACGCTGATTTCGGTTACACTTCAAATATATGCTACCTCATAAAAGAGTTTGCATTTATCCATGATAATATGGTTAAACACTCTTTGATGCTAATTAACTCCTCTACAAGGTGCAACACATGTTGTTGTTTATATGACGTTTATTTAGAAATACGTTAGAGTTGTGATAGTTGGACTCACAGTCCCAAGGATATTATGATCGAGACATTTCAATGTAGAACATCATTCTTTCAGTAAAACAAGAAGACATCATATATCGACATTCCACAAGTATTCCACAAGTGAGCCATCATCATGCACAGATACATAATACAAAGAGACAATCGATAGCTAGCTTCCTATGTAAATACCACTGAACTACGCAAATTGTCGAAATCAAACTCAAACCAACGTTAAAATTAAATACTGATTTCCTGAGGAATTAATAAATTACCCCAAATCGAGATAAATACTGCTGCAAAAGTAACAAAAATATTAGTTTTTATACAATTGTCTCCATAACTTAAACATATTACAGATCAAAGATAACGACAGAAAATTCATAAAAAAATAATAAGTACTAAACGAAACTATATAAAATAAAAATTATTTAATTTGAATAATTGTAAATAGATTAAAGAAATATTTAACCCATAGTTCAGTCACATAAATCGTTGTATGAATGTCTTATATATGAATTATCTTTACATGATAGTAACAGGCAAATTATAAACTGACTTAACCAATTTAACTAAAAATATTTTAATGTAGTATTACGAAATGAAACATTTTTTTTTCCTTACATTGTCCATGTATGAAACGTCCCCTTAGAAAAATTATACATGAGTGTGCTTAAACTGACACACAATATTTTTTAGCGCAACGGAATCTGACTTTCAATAATCCCTACAAAAGAATGGCCCTGACTAACATTAACCTATACGTTTCACAAATCACTTACCTCACAAAAAATCTTCGTTACTCGAACTACTGTAATACAGCGAGCGCCACTACTGCAAGCTAAATAAAAGATTCTAACTACTGAAGGCACTAACCACTGATAGGCATAGTTAGCAAATGAAAGATTTTGATAGAGAACAAACAATGTATTTACCTTAATAGTGTTCAAAAGTCATAATATATATATATATATATATATATATATATATATATATATATATCTATCTATATATATATATATATATATATATCAGTCCATGATATCCAATATTACAAATTTACTGTGTCTGATGGACACACGTCCAGATCGTCCGCTCTCAAGATTCCGCCGTCTCTCTCACCACATCAACCACTGGTGGCGGCTCACCTCCAACTGCGCAACGCTACGCGCTGTTAACAGCCAACTGCCCAACACTACAATAGCCAACAACAATGCAAACCAGCACAGACTGCACACAGCACAGCCAGTGATTTTCATACAGGGCGCTACGTGGCGTTACCAATAAAAAAAACCTAAACAGCCTACTTACACATGCCATGTAAAATTATAGTATCAATTGCAGATTAGATAGGTCTATCAACTAAACAATCATTTGTTTTATATGGAAGATGGACTTCTTAGATAATTAATTACTTAAATTTATGTCTGTTGTAATTGATATTTGTCACTAATATTCTTAAACAGCATTAAATTTGCTTGTATAGACGTGTAAATACCACAGAACGGGATTTCATAAACACAACAAAAATCTTTGTTCCCTTCTCTTGCCATGACATTTAAGAAATCTTGATTATTATCGACAGGGCTGTTGGACTAAACAAATGTGGTGTTTTTTGTTCGACAGAGAAGCTAGAAGAATTTTTGGTGGTGAGAATGCAAGGCATTTGGAATGAACCAACTTTACATTTTCCCGTATTTCCTCATTTTAGTAGCGATCTGTCACTTCTGGCAATTTCGAAAATAACTTTCTACATTAAATACCGCCCTGGTAGTTTAACGCATAAGGTTAAATGAGGAGAACTGGGATTACTATTTCTTTAACATATGACATTTAGTGCCAGGAGTCTCCGGAGAGACGTTCTGCTGGCCTTCAATGCAGCTGTTTTCAGTTAAGCGGAAAGGCTGCATCTTTAAGGGAATTGGAATCTGCCAGGAAAGAAAGGATTTCGGAGGGGATATGCTTTATTAGCCTAAGCTGAAAGTGGTAAACCATAGAAAACAATTTTCAAGGTTGCCGGTGGATCGATTCGAATCACAACGCCTCCCGAATCCAGGGATCGCGTTAGAGCGCAGGGCTACTCCGATCGACGGAAAAACTGGAAAACAGCTTGCTGTTGTACACTGTCTCACGATAAAATAAAATGCAGCACAATGAAAGGTGGTTATGATACTGCATGGTTTTCCTTTACCTGTGAGTGTTTGGTGGTTTGATAGTGCATGAATTCATGAATATTTTAAGATTTAATTGTGCACTTAATACCTGGCTTCACTTATTATAGTATTACAAGAGCGTAAGCAGATTTTGGACGAAAAGGGGGGAGGGAGCGGGGATGCAGAGGTCGAACGAATTCAAGCTGCCCGATTAAAAAAAAACCAGAAACGTACGAACTAAACACTGAGAAGCCAGAACATTATGAACACCCACGTACTATCGATATATACCCGGCCAGGCGATAGCAACGTCATCTGGCGACGAATGGCTGTTAGACAGACGCACGGTTCACGTAGTATCGGTGAGGGTGTTGTCCATGAGTAGAATGGGGATGGCGCGGAGTCTGTCTGAGTTTGACTGGGGGCGTGCCTTGATTGTGTGGAGGCTAGGCACGTACATTTCGGAAACTGCACGACTTCTCACCTGTTCGAGGAGGACTGTGGTGAGAGTCTTCAGCACCTGGTGAAACCAATGTGAAATCATGTCCACACGTCATGGGGTTACAGATGTCGGACGCCGTAGGATGGGCAGTCTGGTAAAACAGGACATGCGGGAATTATGGCGGAGTTAACATCGGACTTTAATGCTGGGCAGAGTACGAGAGTGTCTGAACCCACAGTGCACCGAACACTCAAAACGGTGGCCCTCCGCAGTCGACGATCCACGCATGTGCCAACGTTAACACCACGGTATCGGCAACTAGGACTGAAACGGGCACGTGACCATCGGCATTGGTCATTGGCACAGTGGCAGAGCGTTGCATGGGCTGAAGAATCCCGATACCTCCTTCATCACTGCTGAGGTAGGGCGCGAACCCTTTGTCTTCGAGGAAAACAGCTCCTTGTCACCTGCGCTGCGGGACGGAGACAAATTGGCGGCGGCTCCATAACGGTCTGGGGAACATTCAAGTGGGTATCCTTGGACCCAGTGGAGCTCGTGCAAGGCATCATGGCGGCCAATTGATGTGCTGTCCCCCCAACTCAGCGGATCTGAACCCTGTAGAACATATCTGGGATGTGACTGAACGTGGCACCAGAACTCATCGCCCCCCTGCCTGAAATTTACGGGAGTTATGTGACTTGTACGTGCTGATCTGGTGTCGAGTCCCTCCAACGACATTGCTTCCATGCCACGACGCGTCACCGCTGTTAGCCGTGCCAGCGCTGGAGATCGGCTGTTAGGTAGGTGGTCATGAAGTCCTGGATGATCAGTGCAGGATGCGCCGTCATCACATACCACTTGCACTCTCCACAATCCCCTCCCTACAGACATGTATGCGAATTGGTTACCACAACTGAGCACCACTCGGAGGACCACATTGGTCGTTCTTTTCCTGCTGGGGCTACTAATGGTAAAATTTTGAACGAAATTTTTTAGGAAATGTAGCGATAGCTGTTTGGGCGAAATTCTTATTGATCAGTGCGATTTTTGGGAGATACGGGCAAATCCAAGTGTATTTTTACGCACTCATTTTGTTTTAACGTAATTTATACAGATGTTTACTGTTCCACAGCATTGTGAAATACTGAAATATAGCTATCCAAAGTCCTATCATTCTCCAAATAACGACCCCAGTGCTAACATAAAACTGCTGTAGATAGGTAATTGTGCTATTATAATAGTAAGTGTAGTGTTGGCACAAGAGCCAAACTGTTTTTCTAGAGGAGGCCGAAATGCACGCGTTTAATTATACGCTGACTGGCGTGAGGTCTGGAACAGGACAATATCTTGAGAATTGCAAATAAAGTACGTAGCTGCTGTAATACTTAACTTTAATCCACAATTGTAGAACATCGCTCTTGATGATACATGCTTCACATAATAAATATCAATTGAATACGGCGCCTTGCTAGGTCGTAGCAAATGTAGCTGAAGGCTATGCTAACTATCGTCTCGGCAAATGAGAGCGTAGTTGCCAGTGATCCCCTTCTGGCAAAGTCGGCTGTACAACTGGGGCGAGTGCCAGGACGTCTCTCTAGACCTGCCGTGTGGTGGCGCTCGGTCTGCTATCACTGACAGTGGCAACACGCGGGTCCGACGTATACTAATGGACCGCGGCCGATTTAAAGGCTACCACCTAGCAAGTGTGGTGTCTGACGGTGACACCACAGTAAGTACAGACTTTTAACTTACCTTAACGCTAGGGGACTAATCAAAACCTGTTTTCTTCTTTCTTGTTACAAAGTTAGCCATAATTAGACACTATGGCAATAGCACACGGCCCATAAACAACAAACAGCAGCACATACATTAAATTCCAGCGGAAGTAAGAGCTGAACTGACTAATAAAACAACAACTAACCTCAAGTAAGGGTGACAGTGTACAATAGCTGATCTTTGCTTACTTGATATGAACTAAATGTAAGGTATGCTTGCATCTGTACACTAAAAATGCTAGAAATATTCTCATATAAAAAGAGGAAACATATGCAAAATATGATTCTGATACAGACAAAGACACATGTTATCTACTTGTAACGTTACTGGTTGCCTGATAATTTTACCTGACTAGGCAGAAAGACACTAACTGGCAATTACAACTATTGTTTTCTACGCTCGCTATTAAGGGAAAAAATTTAGCCGGTTAGAAAGAAACAAAATGGCATACCGACCGGAGAAAATTTGCTAATGTGACAACGCTGCAAGAGACATACAAAGGTGAGTCGTAATCAGCGATATGCTGCTGCGTGGAGAATGTACTAGTTATAAGGCCACATATGTGTATATAGTTGCTTCAACAATACAGTCACCACAGAGTGTCCCAGTAGGAAAGGAACATTGTGGCAAGCAACCGACGATTACGCAGTAGCACAGTTCCATACGATAAACGAACTCTACGGACATTAACCTCAGAGACTCGAGCATTTCAATTGGATTATATACCAATTAACAGCATCACCTAGTTACGAAGAATCACATAGATATAAAGTCGGGACTAGCATCGGGCATAATACCGTTGATTTTTTAAGCTCTAACAAGATACCTACATATCTCGTTTTCGTAGGCAAAGGTCGGTCCCGATTACGCATGTACCTCTACCCGCACTTGTTTTTAATGGTCCATAGATTCAAAGCAAGGACTAAGCCTTGTTAGCCATTGGTATTCCTTCTACCACGTTCCACTATAATGCCTAGATACCGTCGTTGCCATAGGCCACGAAGTCGCCTCAAGTTTACATCACTCTCCAGTTTTCTGTGTAAGAACTTTGTTTCTGTTTTTCATTGGAAAATGAAACGTTCCCCGATGAACCATTTATAACAGTACTATGAGCTTTCCCGTATCATGTCACAATACTGCGTTGAATTTCAGTATATCACACTCATTTCATCATGCATTGCTGCACAAAGTCAAAGTTTATATCAATGACTGCTAGGGTTGCAACCTGTCCTGCCTTTTGGAATCGCCAGTTCTAAGAGTAGTAACAGAACACTGATAGTGCTCAGTATGTGTGGCGAGTGGCGCTATGTTGAAGTTTTGAGGTAGATAGGCTGCTGCCTAATACAGTGGGCTTCTGATACGACTCGCAATTCTGATCTGTCACCGTAATTTATCCTGCTTTTGTTTCACGCAACCAAAACAAGGACAGCGTGTAGCATCCCTGTCCCTCGCCGAAATTCCGCCACTTCGCGACTGCCAGTCGGCCTGCAGCTAACATAATAAGACGGTCATATGTTGCACGAGCACAGAGAGGTGGAGGTAAAATAGTCTTTTATTGTGTCCCGTGTTAAAAATTAATATGAAATACTTGCAAGCAAATCATAACATGAACACTGAAGAAACTTCAACTTTCATGAATACTTCAATCTTGGACGATACTCTCTATTAGCACATTGGTATCCGGTATAATTAATGGCACTTTGCGGAATAATTCCTTCCGTAAAGTGATCGTAACTGCAGGTATCCCACTCGTCTGACGGTTCATTTCACGACACCATCCACGTGCCGCACTAGTGTGCACATACAGAAGGTTAAGGGACTCCGGAAAGGCTCAAAATCATGAAAAGTTCAATTTTTACTTTTTTGCGTTTTCTGAATCTGCAGACTATTACCTTTTAATAGATATATAATTTATTCAATTCCGAAGACTACAACTATTTTTAATTTTTTTTTGAAATCTGTTCTACATGGGCGTGACCCACTGTGGCGCTGTTAAACTGCTGTCAAATTGTGTTATTATTAACGTCCGTGTTTATCAGGTACATTTTAGTGATGTGAGATAAAGTATGTGTTGTGGCTAACCTGTGATGGTTCAATATATATCGCTGGTGTGATTGTCGATTGTTTCATGTTTATTTACTCTGTCGTTATCTCGAAAATATTCGTAATTAATTCTGTTTCTTGAGTCTCTGTTTTGTTGAAGTATAATAATGAGTAAAAGTAAAGTTATTAGAAATCCTCTGAAGGCTTTTAAGAAAAGGAGAAATGTTGGAAAGCCAAAGGTATGTGTTATTACTGTAAACTGATGTGTTGGCAAATGTGCCAACACCTTGTAGACAGAGGAGGCCGAAATGCACGCTATCTAACGCAGACGAGCGTGAATTCTGGAACAGGATAAGTAGTGAATTCTAATAAGAAAAGTATGCAGCTCCTCGAATACTTAACTTTTATTTATCCTTGTTGTTTACAGCATTCTTGATGAGACATTTCATACGATAACTATCAAACTATGTAAGGCTAATGGCGCCTTGCTAGGTCGTAGCCATGGACTTAGCTGAAGGCTATTCTAACTGTCTCTCGGCAAATGAGAGATAGGCTTCGTCAGTGTAGTCGCTAGCAAAGTCGTCGTCCAACTGGGGCGAGTGCTATCCCGTATCTCGCGACCTGCCTTGTGGTGGCGCTCCGTCTGCGATCACACAGTGGCGACACGCGGGTCCGACATGTACTAAATGGACCGCGGCCGATTTAAGCTACCACCTAGCAAGTGTGGTGTCTGGCGGTGACACCACATAAACAATAAAGACGATAACCAAGTGAGTGAACCTAACCTCTCAAGTACACCTGCCCATAGCAGTCAAAGTGGGAAAGAAAATACTTCGCAGAAGAAGCTTGGATCAATGATTGAAAACTATGAATGTTTTATGGGCGAATCGGATGTGAATGAAATATTTGATATGTCGGTTCTCAAAGGAATTTTTTCAAACTGTGTAAGATGTATTCATTGTAGTGAAGTTGGTCTGGAACTCTCCATAATAAAGCACGTAGGACTTGCTAGTGAAATACAACTGAAATGTGATAAGTGTTCATACATGACCACCTTTTGGAACAGTGTTGCAGTAACTGCAACTGAAGAAAATGGTAGCAAAATCTACGAACACAACAACGAGCGATGCTTGCTTTAGACAAGGAACGCCTTCGGGCTGCAGACAGGGCTGTAAAGAGTCTAGAAATACAACCAAGAGTAAACAGGAGGAGGAACAAGAGGAAGCTGGAGGAGGAGTTTGCAGAGGATGAAGGTAATCCATCCTATGGACCTGGAATGCACTAAAAAGTTAATCCAATCTTTGTCGCTCGATTCCCAAAACTTTTATTTTCTCATACTAATTACATGTTTTCTAAGGATCTTCCAAACATATTTGTTTCAAACTTTCAGTAAATGTTACACAGTACCTTCTGCATAATTTAACACAGCCTTTTTCCAAAAAACTGTATATTTTTGAATATATAAATAAAAAATTGCAAAAAAATGTTGTGAATTTTCATTACAATTGAAAAAAATCATCTTTAATAACTGAACTAAAATTTTGTAAAATCCCTGTGTTAAGTTGTAGCCCATATTAAAATAAATAATCTGTAAAAAGTTCAACTTCCTACCTCAAATACTTTGTGAGGAAAGATGTAATTTATAAGCGTTATTTTAACATTGCAAGTATAGGGCGTTCCGGAGCCCCTAGAGAGCCATGTAACGTAATGATTTATACGTTGTAGGTAAATTGCCTGTAAAGACGTTCAGGTCTTGTAGTGGGGACCAAGACGGCTAAGTTTAGCGTACTAACCAACATCCGGAATCGCACCTTTTCCCGGTACACGCGAAATACTACAAAACAAGTTCGAACGTCCAGCGTTTTCGCACTATGTCCCATATCCAGTACAGATTTGGTTACATGCAGTTCAGTTCAGTTTGTGATGGCACAACCACCTCATTTCTCACGTGCTGTCCGAGATCATCTGAATCAACGATTGAGGCATCAGTGGACAGGCGTGGTGGCTCCATTGCTTGGTCTGCACGTTCTCACGACCTGATCCCGCTAAACTACTAGCTTTGGGGTCTCATGAAATCCTTGATTTACGAGACGCTTGTGACGCTCGAGGAACGCCCACTGGCTGTAACGGATGCTGGAGGGATTGGTGATCGTGTGTACAGGAACATGGTATGAAGATCATTTATCTGCTGCATTGATGTCGCTGGTGATCAAATCGAGCCCTACGTGTAAGTGGACCCAGAAGACGTGCAGAAAGAGTCAGAGAGCAACACGTGCGGTGATGTTTTGCTTGTAGAGGGAATACGGTATGTTTCCGGATATGAATTTCTATGCTAAACTGAAATACCTTGATCCCCATTTCAGCCCCTTAAAGTCCGTAAAGGGAAGTTAGTTACACCCCAAATAAGTAAAGTGACTGTCCAGAGGAATCCCTGCCCCACTGGAAGATAGCAAAACTAAATTAGTTCTTTAATTTTAGTCACAGATTCGAACACCTGATAAAATTTCGACTAATCTGATATCAAGCCAAGGTCTGTCAGCCGTTTACCTAATAAGTCGGCAAACTTACTTCTTATGCTATTAAATTAATTTTCGCTGGCCGCCAGCCACCACTGGTACACGACTTGTCTACATAGACGGCAGTCGGTAGGAGAGACCGGGTTAACTTCAGTTGTTCCCGACAAATGAACTCTCGTCGGCACTGTGGTGCGTTCTTAGTTTTGGGGGATTCGTATATTTAATTCTGGAGGAGATTAATCGGATATTTCAGAATACGCAAAATATTAGATCATATGAACAAGATGATTCTCTTAACATACACTCCTGCAAATTGAAATAAGAACACCGTGAATTCATTGTCCCAGGAAGGGGAAACTTTATTGACATATTCCTGGGGTCAGATACATCACATGATCACACTGACAGAACCACAGGCACATAGACACAGGCAACAGAGCATGCACAATGTCGGCACTAGTACAGTGTATATCCACCTTTCGCAGCAATGCAGGCTGCTATTCTCCCATGGAGACGATCGTAGAGATGCTGGATGTAGTCCTGTGGAACGGCTTGCCATGCAATTTCCACCTGGCGCCTCAGTTGGACCAGCGTTCGTGCTGGACGTGCAGACCGCGTGAGACGACGCTTCATCCAGTCCCAAACATGCTCAATGGGGGACAGATCCGGAGATCTTACTGGCCAGGGTAGTTGACTTACACCTTCTAGAGCACGTTGGGTGGCACGGGATACATGCGGACGTGCATTGTCCTGTTGGAACAGCAAGTTCCCTTGCCGGTCTAGGAATGGTAGAACGATGGGTTCGATGACGGTTTGGATGTACCGTGCACTATTCAGTGTCCCCTCGACGATCACCAGTGGTGTACGGCCAGTGTAGGAGATCGCTCCCCACACCATGACGCCGGGTGTTGGCCCTGTGTGCCTCGGTCGTATGCAGTCCTGATTGTGGCGCTCACCTGCATGGCGCCAAACACGCATACGACCATCATTGGCACCAAGGCAGAAGCGACTCTCATCGCTGAAGACGACACGTCTCCATTCGTCCCTCCATTCACGCCTGTCGCGACACCACTGGAGGCGGGCTGCACGATGTTGGGGCGTGAGCGGAAGACGGCCTAACGGTGTGCGGGACCGTAGCCCAGCTTCATGGAGACGGTTGCGAATGGTCCTCGCCGATACCCCAGGAGCAACAGTGTCCCTAATTTGCTGGGAAGTGGCGGTGCGGTCCCCTACGGCACTGCGTAGGATCCTACGGTTTTGGCGTGCATCCGTGCGTCGCTGCGGTCCGGTCCCAGGTCGACGGGCACGTGCACCTTCCGCCGACCACTGGCGACAACATCGATGTACTGTGGAGACCTCACGCCCCACGTGTTGAGCAATTCGGCGGTACGTCCACCCGGCCTCCCGCATGCCCACTATACGCCCTCGCTCAAAGTCCGTCACCTGCACATACGGTTCACGTCCACGCTGTCGCGGCATGCTACCAGTGTTAAAGACTGCGATGGAGCTCCGTATGCCACGGCAAACTGGCTGACACTGACGGCGGCGGTGCACAAATGCTGCGCAGCTAGCGCCATTCGACGGCCAACACCGCGGTTCCTGGTGTGTCCGCTGTGCCGTGCGTGTGATCATTGCCTGTACAGCCCTCTCGCAGTGTCCGGAGCAAGTATGGTGGGTCTGACACACCGGTGTCAATGTGTTCTTTCTTCCATTTCCAGGAGTGTAGAAACAATCCATATACATTGGACAGTCCACGCCGTCGTACATTTTTTACTGTCACTGAGCACTAACGTATCACACAATACAGTACAGAATAGAGGTCTCTTCTTGTTGTATCGGCTGCTTTGGGAGTGGCACCGACACAAACAAAGAAGGAGAGAATTTGCTATGGCCGGTAGCAGGAATCCAAAATAATCTGTACAAAACACTTTCTAATTAGAAGGACACCTTATTCCTAAAAAGAAATGAAACTTAACTTCTCTCCGTGATCAGTCAGTAGATGTTGTTGTTGTTGTGATCTTCAGTCCTGAGACTGGTTTGATGCAGCTCTCCATGCTACTCTATCCTGTGCAAGCTTGTTCATCTGCTAGTACTTACTGCAACCTACATCCTTCTGAATCTGCTTAGTGTATTCATCTCTTGGCCTCCCTCTACGATTTTTACCCTCCACGCTGCCCTCAAATGCTAAATTTGTGATCCGCTGATGCCTCAGAATATGACCTATCAACCGGTCCCTTCTTCTTGACAAGTTGTGCCACAAACTCCTCTTCTCCCCAATTCTATTCAATACCTCCTCATTAGTTATGTGATCTACCCATCTAATCTTCAGCATTCTTCTGTAGCACCACATTTCGAAAGCTTCTATTCTCTTCTTGTCCAAACTATTTATCGTCCATGTTTCACTTCCATACATGGCTACACTCCATACAAATACTTTCAGAAAAGACTTCCTGACACTTAAATCTGTACTCGATGTTAACAAATTTCTCTTCTTCAGAAACTCTTTCGTTGCCATTGCCAGTACAAATTTTATATCGCCTCTACTTCGACCATCATCAGTTATTTTGCTCCCCAAATAGCTAAACTCCTTTACTACTTTAAGTGTCTCATTTCCCAATCTAATTCCCTCAGCATCACCCGACTTAATTCGACTACATTCTATTATCCTCGTTTTGCTTTTGTTGATGTTCATCTTATATCCTCCTTTTAAGACACTGTTCATTCCGTTCAACTGCTCTTCCAGGTCCTTTGCTGTCTCTGACAGAATTACAACGTCATCGGCGAACCTTAAAGTTTTTTATTTCTTCTCCATGGATTTTAATACCTACTTCGAACTTTTCTTTTGTTTCCTTTACTGCTTGCCCAGTATACAGATTGAATAACATCGGGGAGAGACTAGAACCTTGTCTCACTCCCTTCGCAACCACTGCTTCCCTTTCATGCCCCTCGACTCTTATAACTGCCATCTGATTTCTGTAAAAATTATAAATAGCCTTTCGCTCCCTGTATTTTACCCCTGCCACCTTGTCAAAAGCTTTCTCTGAGTCTACAATCCTAGAAACGTAGGTTTGCCTTTCCTTCATCTTTCTTCTAAGGTAAGTCGTAAGGTCAGTACTGTCTCACGGGTTCCAATATTTCTACGTAATCCAAAGCGATCTTTCCCGAGGTCGGCTTCTACCAGTCTTTCCATTCGTCTGTAAAGAATTCGCGTTAGTATTTTGCATCTGTGACGTATTAAACTGATAGTCAGTACTAATGCTCTCGAAGTCTGCGACCGAACTGGGCTGACCAGTGAGGGGCGGCTGGTTAAGTTAGCGTTGACAGAGGGGCGCTGAACTGTGTCTTCCTGGGCGTGTGGCGCTGCCGGCTCTTTGCACTCGCTCATTGGTCAGCGCCTTCTTCATGCCGCTCCGCACCGCTGCGCTGGTCGGGGTGCGGTCGGTGCTTTAGGACTGCACACTCCTCTCAACGCACAGTTGACTGCAAACTATGCTGCAAGGTCCTGTATTATGCAACCCTTGCACTGCTGGCTTTATAGTGAGGCGATGCTGCAGTCTACGGCGCAGGTTGCAGAGTGGGCGGGGCGGCACGCAGCTCTGACGTAACTCTTTAAGCACCAGCGGCGCATAGAAATACTTGGGGGCGTACCAATGCCACCGTCTCTCATTTATCATTGCGTCTGGCAACATCTGGGCTTATTTGTGCTTCCGTAAGCAGGTACCCACTTTGTCATGCTACCTCGTTCTTCTGACAAGGCCACAATTTGATTAATATACAAAACGGCCAAGATGTCGGAGTACAGCGAAGTTCCCTGGCCGTTAATCCACATTTTAGCTGAAGCTACACGGTGGTGGGGGCATACCAGTACCTTCATCATTCGAAGAACTGAAGCCCTAGCAGGTCTTCCAACTTCAGAGGCAAAGATATGGTGACGCTGTTGGAGCGAGGTTGGACTAACGGTTCGCTTCCACCCACTGTCATGTTGGCCGCCGGTATCTAGTTGTTTACGCACGGCAAGGCGTGGCATTCCTGGTTACAAATAGCGCGGAGAGCCACTCTCCGGACCCATCGCGAAGGTCATTGCGTGGCAGTTACCGGCGTTTTGTTGCACATGTTGCCTTCCGTCACTTTGGGAGCAGCGTTGCGTTTTTTTTAAATTTTTAGTTACAATACATTATAATTATGGAATATAATCCACCACCTTAATGGCTAGTGGGTCCTAAGTGATACAATGTTGTTATTTGCAGCTAGTTACAGTTAACTTGTAAACTACAGACAGTATAGACAATACAGGTTAATGGGCGAACTTACGTTTTGTGTTAAGCTATACACACTACTACCTACTTGTAAGTAATCCTAACCGCCTGCAGCGTTACAGGAGTGTCAGCGTAGATATAAACCTACTGCAATGCCTTGCTCATCGAGCTAATCCCGATGAGCGTGCCCTGACGCTGGGCAGGCCAAAACTAGTAGCCGCTGCAGGTTCCTATTTTGGTATCCACTTCTAAATCCTACTAACCACTAACTAACCTACGTCAAGTCCGGTGCTGTCATATTCGTGAAGTTGGTGTACCCCAGGCCCCCTAGCCCTGCACGTGGCGGATTCCAGCTAGCGAGTCGACCTGTCCACGCACAGGCGGTACAGGGTTAGGGTACTAGGACACGTTCAGTAGTTTGTTTTTATTCACGAATGTCCCTCAGGTATGCTATCAGAACTTTACGTGATACCTCGAAAGCCAGATTATTCAAGGTTTAGAAAGTCTTTTCGTGTCCCAGCAAGTCGAATGTATCGTTGTTTGGTAGTTGTTGTCGTAATGTACCTGCTACATCATCGAAAAGGGGGCACTCGCAAACCACATGGTCGGGAGTACCGTCCGATGCGCGACAGTCACACTCAGGCGTAGCCCTCTTCCCAAACCGGCATAGATATGTCGGACAGGGCCCATGACCAGTGAGAAAATGAACTAAACCCCGGGTTGGCCCGAACTCCCAGAATATTTTCTATTTACACATCGTTCCCTGTCTTAGCCCAGTACCATGCTGCTTGCTCTCTAATTTTGATATCCAGAGGACAAAGCCCCATTATCACTAATAGGGCACCACCTGGAGCTGTCATATAAGTCCCCACAGATCTTAACAGTATGTTCCTCTCTACTCTTCTCACTGTCATGGTGGCACCAGCCTTGTGAGCCTGTGTGCCCCGACTCCCGAGCCGTAACCCACTATTGAAGTTAGTATACTCATATGGTACAATTTTATCAGGTGGGGCAGAAGGTGAAATCTTTCGTGTCCTATAGAGATGAGGCTATTGAGTACTTGTAATGCTCTTTGGGTTACGGATTCAATGTGCCTTCCGATGTTCCACCTTTCATCAATGATAACTCCCAAATATCATGTCTCATGTCGCTTAAAAACTGGTGAGCCCCCAATTCTCACTGTAGGATTTCTTACTAGCTGTCCTTTCAGCAAAAGGTAGGTTGATTTAGTTGGTGAAATAGTCATTTTAGTATTTCGGCACCATAGTTGCAATTTTGCCATGGCCCTTTCTATTTTGGGTTCAATGTCTTAGCGGCTCCAGCCGCCAAACAACAGAAGGAGGTCATCGGCATAGGCTGACACCTCTAGCACCTCTTCACTCTGTTGCAGGTTGTCCAGAAGCGGCTCTATGTGGATATCCCAGAATAGGGGACCTAAAACGGAACCCTGGGGACATCCCTTTGTTAAGGTTTTTCCAACTTTACCGCTAGGGGATGATAGCAAGATCTCCCGACCCTCACAATAGCTCATCAGTCAACCATATAGCGGCCCTGGACACCCCTTCTCCCGCAGGCGGAAGAAGAGCGAAGCCACCACAGGTTGTCAAAGGCTCTGATGATGTCAACCATTATGCCAACAACGTACTTGTACGAGGTCGAGCCACAGACCTCAGCCGCCAGGGCGATGCATCAGATGCCGATCGCCCCGGCCTGAAGCCGAACTGCCTGCCGCTCATCCCGCACTGCACTCGGTGTGCAGCCAGTCTGTCAGCTAGCAATTTCTCAAGTAATTTTCCAAAAATATCTAATAGGCAAATAGGTCAATCAGACTTAGCTTCAGCTTTGTGTTGTCTATAGGACTTAGCTTCAGCGTTGTGTTTAACCATCCGCGATCTGCTGGTCGCGATTAGCGTTACGAAGCGCGCCACAGCTGCGGTGGATGCGGCTGTGCGCGAAATCTGCACCGCGAGATACCAGCACTGCAAATTCACATGTCGTAGTGGTAGTATTCGTTACCCATGGCTGGCGTCTGTCATTATTGTGTTTCATTGTGGTTTACTTTCCGCACGCTCTCTCTAGGGACTATGTTCGGTTAGTGCAATTATTTACGTGACGTCCAACTTGTCCTACAGCACATCATAAGCTCGCCAAAGGGCTACTGTACGAGAGCGAACCTTAATGACGACATTGTGACAGGGCTACCTTCACTTGTACGTTAATTTCTGAATGTACACTGCAAAGCCTAATATCGTGTAAGGCCCCAGCGAGCACGCAGAAGTGCCGAAACATGACGTGGCATGGACTCGACTGTTGTCTGAGTTAGTGCTGGAGGGTACTGACATCATGAATCCTACAGGGCTATCCATGAATCTGTAAGAGTACGAGGGGGTGGAGATCTCTTCTGAACAGCACATTGCAAGGCATCAAAATGCTAAATAATGTTAATGTCTTCGGAGTCCGGGCTCCAGCGAAAGTGTTTAATCTCAGAAGAGTGTTCCTGAAGCCATTATATGGCAAGTATGGAAGTGTGGGTTGTCGCATTGTCCTACTGGAATTGTCCATGTCTGTGGACATGAATGAATGTAGGTGATCGGGTAGCATGCTTACGTACGTGTCTCCTCTCAGAGCCGTATGTAGACGTATCAGGGTCCAGTATCACTGCAACTGCACACGCCCCACACCATTACAGAACCTCCACCAGCTTGAAAAGTCCTCTGCTGACATGCACCGCCCATGGATTCATGAGGTTGTCTCTGTACCGGTACACGTCCATCCGCTCGATACAATTTTAAACGAGACTTGTGTAACCAGGCAGCATGTTTCCAGCCATTAACAGTCCAATGTCGGTGTTGACGGTCCCAGGCGTAGCGTAAAGCTTGGTGTCGTGTAGTCATCAAGTGTACACGTGTGGGCCTTCGCCTCCGAAAGCCCATGTCGATGATGAAACTTCCTGGCAGATTAAAACTGTGTGCCGGACCGAGATTCGAACTCGGGACCTTTGCATTTCGCGGGCAAGTGCTCTACCAACTTTACTTCTGCCAGGACGGGGCGTGAGTCGTACTTGGGTAGCTCAGTTGGCAGAGCACTTGCCCGCGAAAGGCAAAGGCCCTTAGTTCGAGTTTCGGTCCGGCACACAGTTTTAATCTGCCAGGAAGTTTCATATCAGCGCACACTCCGCTGCAGAGTGAAAATCTCATTCTGGCATATCGATGATGTTTCGTTGAATGGTTAGCACGCTCACACTTTGTCTCCCAGCACTGAAATCTGTAGCAATTTGTGGAGGGGCTGCACTTCTGTGCCGCTGAACGATTCTCTTGAGTCGTCGTTGGTCCCGTTCTTGCAGGATCTTTTTCCGGCCACAACGATGTCGAAGATTTGATGTTTTACCGGATTCCTAATATTCACGATACACTCGTGAAATTGTCGTACGGGAAAATACCCACTTCATCTCTATCTCGGAGATCGTTTGTCCACTCGCTCGTGCGCCGACTCTAACACAACGTTCAGTCTCATTCAAATCTTGATAACCTGCCATTGTAGCAGCAGCAATCGATGTAACAACTGCGCCAGACACTTACTGTCTTAAATAGGTGTTGCTTACGCAGCGAAGTATTCCGCCTGTTTACATATTTAGATACACATGGCTATACCAGTTTCTTTGGCGCTACAGTATATGAGTTTATTACCAGAATCATTGACTTTCGTTGATCAGTAGCTTACCTGTTGGCCGTCTTTTGATTAATCCATTTATTCTTAGGCGTAGGAGAAGGAAACCGACGTCGCTACGGTACAGTCCAAGGATAGAAGTTCAGCAGTGAGTGACTGTTAGGGAACAATGACAGTTATTACATCACCGAAATCACATACCGTATCTCCGTACCCTGCATCACAATATAGAAGCTCCAACCGAAACTCAGAGTTGAGTACAGAGGTGCCGAATTACGCTTAGTCGCTGGTCGCAGTAGTTGTAGCTGTTACTGTATAGGTCGTGTATGGCTGAATACATCACTATGCAGCAACGGTGACCTCACAAGCGACAGAGAGAAGAAATGCTCAGTAGCCAAGCCTATGAAGCAGCTGGGATGTGATTGTGCTTGGAACACGTGACGAGCACTGCCCCTCTGTGTTGCGTATTGTATTCAATACGACCCCGTCCAGCTGCGTCCGACTCCCCTCTAACACGACCGCGGGCTGCAGTGTTCGCTGATGAACCGTGAAACACGAACACATCTCCCCCTGCCCAGTCTGCTATTGCGCAGAGGGGAATCCCACAGACCACACTCTACGTCACGGGTTTCGATTACGTCACTGTGACGCACCTTTGCTCATTTGCTTATTCATGTTGTGCTCTGTCGTCGTCAACTTGATTATCACCTATTTTGTTCTTGTGGATGTACAGTGTTCCTCGTCCATCAGAACGTCAGTCAGTTTTCCAACCACTTGCTTTTCGGTGAGTAGTGTCCTTTTATCCTAAAGTATTTACATTCTATAGGAACGTAATTTTCAGTATAAATTAAAATAAGAGTAACATTTAAAATGTTTAGCGTTCTTTCATTTGACAGACTTTCAGTACAAGCCATGTCTCAGTGTAATGGCTTGAAACGACTTATATTTACACACATGTGAGTGTTATAACTGGTAGATGCCTTCGTTAAGTCTAGAATATAGCGCTAGACTTGCGCTTTTCGTGTAGAAGCTCGACACTGGAAAGTTCTGCATCCGGATACACGTAGCAGACATACAGACACGCAACGCGAGCCTGTGGAGTACCAACAGTCGAGCAAAAGTGCTCAGCTGTTCACGCTGCGTAAGCAATAGGGCGAACTGTGTCGAAGAACACTCACAAAATCCGTTTCCGTGACCACGGGCGCTAGCTGATATACTTAAGGCAGTCAAACAAGAGCTTCCCGAGGTGATGGAAGAATCTTTCATTGACAGAACTTCGTCTGTTTGGCGTAGAGGTAGTACGCACAGTATTTCGTGAACAGACTGTGAGGCTCTGTTAAATCTCTACCACTTCTTGAGAGCGATTATTTTCAGACAACGTGCAGAGCAGACCCCACTAAATTCTTTCGTCTGATTACATTCGCATCCATAACAGCTTCGAATTTATTCCCGAAATTGTAAGAGTAAAGGCAGAATTGAAGACAATATATTAGAATTACTTCGCACTGCCCTAGTAGTATTACCTATTCTGATGAAAGCCACTTCAGTAGTGGCCGAAACATTCTACAACACGACGCGGTCCGCAACACGGGAAAAGCCTTAGTACCAATTTAGTAATTGACTCTCGGAGGTCAAAGCATGACTGGCTGGGCTCATGTCAACTACTTTACGTATGTCACACCAGCTAAGGACAAGTGGAACGATAGGCACAACTTAATGTCGTGTTTGATGTCCACCGCAGCTCGGGATGTGAAGAAATCCGATCGTTAGCAGTGCGACTATCAATAGGTACGCATGCGACAGCATCCACTAGCTAATATATTCCAAAACGTCCCGCATAAAAACGGGGCTCTTTGGGGACTCATACTTCTGGTTCTGTTGGTGACAGAAAGGTAGGATCAAGTGATTTGGATAGTTCCTTGGGGATAGGTACCATTCGTATACCTTACAGAAGCGTCACCTTACTGTCACCATCGTATAGTATAGGATCGAAATATGAATATTACACACTTCCTCTCACTTAGGCAACTAGAGAATATCGGTTGGATCATTTTGCATTTGATATGGTCTTCGGCGGACCTTAAGGTATCACGGAAGCACCTTTAGGTCATGGGCGAATCATCAAAAAACCGCCAAAAAAGGTTTTTTACCATTTTTCTGCCAAATCGAACCGAAAATTCCAGCACGGGTATGTACGGAAAATGGCTGAAATTTTTAGCGGTTCAAATCAACCATCGGTGTGCATGTAAAATACGCAATTAAAATTCAGTGTAGGGCGAAATCTAAATAATAAATAACAGCAGCAGATTGCTAAAATTTTAAAGTTATATTCTCTGCGTATTTATTTATAGGCCAAAGGTCATCTTCCCACGTTTAAAATTTTTTTTATCCGTTTTCAAGAAACACCCATAAAACCATGCACCACAACAGAGCCGCAGTTTCGAAAACAGTCATCACAGCAAATGAACGTAATTTTTACGATATGTTCCTAAGACAATGATTTTGATAAGTCTTGAATATTTTCTCGAGGCCTTTACCAGTTTCCGAGATACAGTAGTTCAGAATTACATTACCTATACTTCTAAAATGCGCACGTAAAATACAGAGTAAGGCGAAAATGTAGTTCATAAAATGACGCAGCACGGAAAAATATGCTGTAAAGTGTTTCCATTATCGTCAGAAGAGTTTTGTGACCCCCATATTGTAGTACCGAAGCACAAGACAAATTTTTGTGCTCGTAAAGTCGGGTGGAAGGCGCAAATTAGTTTTGCTTTATTTTGATATCACGTAACCAAACTATCAAAATGTTACTGAACAACGAAGTTCTTTTCATGTGAGTGACATGACCTACTGTGGCAGGAAAAAGAAGAAAACCAGTAGATAAATGTTCTAATTTGAGCAAAACAAAGGTGAATATGCTCCTGTCGAAAAAGAGTGCCAGTGAAAACTGGAGTACCAGCTGCCTCTCAATAATTTTGGCATGCCACCATATTGTTGCTTTTCGTGCTTGGAGAGAAAAAACAGTGGCAGTGAGAAAGAGACGGAAAAGTAACAAATACAGGAAGATGACAGAGAATGGTTGTGGAGATCGAAGAAGACATGGCAGTGTGAGAGAAAGGGGTTACTTTGGCAGTGGAACATAGAAGACAGTGACAGAACAGTGGTAAAGAAAGAATGAAGGAGACAGTGCAGATTGAGAGTAATAAAAGGACAGTGGAATTGGGCCAGAGCTACTGATAATGAGAGATAGAGTCTGTGACAATGACAACGAGTGAGAAGAGACAGCAAGAGTGGGAGACAGTGGAAGGACAGAGTAGTAGCAGGACAGAAGACACTGTGGTTGTTAGACCGGGGACAGTGGCAGTTACAGCAACACAAATGGTTCAAATGGCTCTGAGCACTATGGGACTTAACATCTATGGTCATTAGTCCCCTAGAACTTAGAACTACTTAAACCTAACTAACCTAAGGACATCACGCAACACCCAGTCATCACAAAGAGATAATGACAGTGAGTTGGACTAAATGAATGAGTGAGAGTGAACAAGTGGGAGAGGATGGATGTGAACGGCTTATACATAAGGACTAGTGAGTGTGAGCGAGCTACAGTTAGGTGAGTTTGTGAGAGTGAGAACTGAGTTGCATGTTAAAAAGAGCGCGAATATATTTGGATTCCAAAATTTAGAGAAAATTTTTAAGTGTGGTACCAGAATATCTGGCCTTTTATCAAGTGTAGGGAACGCACAAAATAGTCAAAAATGAAGTTGAGCAAGGCAGAGGCTTCATTCTGTAGAAAAATAAACAAACACATTTTCACAAGTACTAGTTTTTTAACATTGTGTCTGGGACATGTACTCCCAGAATTAAATTAAAAGTTCTCACCGAAGTTTTCGTAAGGTTTGTTTTGATCGTTCGGCAAACACGAGAACTGGAAATACCCTATTCCGATATTCCCAGTTAGGTGTACCTCTGGCCCATTACCAGCTGAAGACTCACTCAGTCCAAATGGGTCAATACTCTAACTTCCCATTGTATCCGGAGAATGAAAAGTACACGAAAATATGTACAAGAATCCACGAACGGAAGCAACCCTTCGTATGTCCTGGACGTTACTCGGTTGCACACATATATGTATTCAGACTCGTCCAATTTGGCTGTAACTTACTGTTTCTGAAAAAAGTTAAAACAGTGGGAACTCCCCTGGTTCCGATTAAGCCATTGTGGAATTTCTCTTGACTTTATAGCAAATGTCGAATCTGAGTCACCTTTCCATGTATTGCAAATTGGCCTCCCTATGCCACACGACCAGTTCACGTCGTGGTTGACTGAAACGTACTGGGCACTGCAATAGAGGATGACCGCTACATAAAGAAAAATAAAAGAAATAAGAACGGCTGTGAGTACTTGATAACAAATACAGAAAATTTATAAACATTATACTGAACACATACTTATAGACACATTTACAATCACTAGGGATTCACAGTTGTGTCTGGGAACCCCTCTTTCCGCTGCTATTTGTTTGAAAAATGGAATAAAAGGAGTTATATAGTGGGAGACGTCATCGTTTGTATCATGGGGGCGCTAGAATCAAACAACCCTTTCAGATATTGTGAACTGCTGTTAATAGTCGTTACCGAACAGTATTACATTACAGCGACAAAAGTCAGGGATTCCACCTGACATCGAGTGGGACCGCCTTTTGCCCGAAGTAATGCAGCAACTCGACGTGGCATGGACTCAACAAGTCGTTGGAAGTCCCTCCGCCGGCCGCTGTGACCGAGCGGTTCTAGGCGCTGCAGTCTGGAACCGCGAGACCGCTACGGTCGCAGGTTCGAATCCTGCCTCGGGCATGGATGTGTGTGATGTCCTTAGGTTAGTTAGGTTTAACTAGTTCTAAGTTCTAGGGGACTAATGACCTCAGAAGTTGAGTCCCATAGTGCTCAGAGCCATTTGAACCATTTGAAGTCTCTCCGGAAAAACTGAGTCATGCTGTCTCTTTAGCCGTCCATAATTGCCTATGTGTTGCTGGTGCAGGATTTTGTACACCAACTGACCTCTCGATTAGGTTCCCTAAATGTTCGATGGGATTCAAAATGGCTCTGAGCACTATGGGACTTAATTTCTGAGGTCATCAGTCCCCTAAAACTTAGAACTACTTAAACCTAACTAACCTAAGGACATCACACACATCCATGCCCGAGGCAGAATTCGAACCTGCGACCGTAGCGGTCGCGCGGTTCCGGACTGAAGCGCCAGAACCGCTCGGCCACACCGGCCGGCCGATGGGATTCATGTCGGGCAATATGAGTGACCAAATCATTCGCTCAAACTGTTTAGAATGTTCTTTAATCCAGTCGCGAACAATTGTGGCCTGGTGACATGACCCATTGGTATACGTAAAAATTCCATCGCTATATGGGATCATGTCTATGAATGGATGCAAATAACCATGTCCACTCAATGATCGGTTCAGTCCATTCCGTGTAAACTCAGTTCACACCATTATGCAGCCACAACATGCTTGCACACTGCCTTGTTGAAGCCATGGCTTCGTGGGGTCTGCGCCCAACTCGAAGGAGTGTGAAATCTTATGGGACGCAACTGCTAAGGTCGTCAGCCCCTAAGCTTACACACTACTTAACCTAAATTATCCTAAGGACAGACACACACACCCATGCCCGAGGGAGGACTCGAACCTCCGCCGGGACCAACCGCACAATCCATGACTGCAGCGCCATAGACCGCTCGGCGAATCCCGCGTGGCACGCCCCACTCAAACCCTGCCATCAGCTCTTACCGACTGAAATCGGGACTTATATGGCCAGGTCACGGTTTTCCAGTCTTCTACAGTCCAATCGATACGGTCACAAACCCAGGAGAGGCACTGCAGGAATGTCACGCTGTTAGCAAAGGCACTCGCATCGGTCGTCTGCTGCCATAGCCCACTGATGCCAAATGTCGCCGCACTGACCTAACGGATAAGTTCGTCGTACTTCACGCATTGATTTCTGTGGTTATGTCACGCAGTATTGCTTGTCTCTTAGCACTGACAATTCGGAGCAAACACCGCTGATGTCGGTGGTTACGTGAATATCGTCGGCCACTGCATCGTCCGTGGTGAGAGGTAATGCCTGAAATGTGGTGTTCTCGACACACTCTTGACAATGTGAATCTCGGAATACTGACTTCCCAGACAATTTCCGAAATGGAATGTTCCATGCACCGAGCTTCAACTACCATTCCGTGGTCAAAGTCTGATAATTTCCGTTGTACGGCTAAAATCACGTTGGAAATCTTGTCACATGAATCACCTGAATACAAAAGACAGCGAGGACAATGCACTGCCATTTTATACCTTGTATACGCGGTACTACCGCCATCTGTATATATGCATCCCGCTATCCCATGCCACATCAGTGTAGTATTGAAGTTTCATCGTGTGAGCATGTCCAGGCTTACACCGGCAAAAGGGCTCATCGGCTGCTGTAGGTATGAGGACTTGTCTAGTGTCGCAATAGGGGAATTGATATTACTCTCCCAAATTTTCCATATTGGGATCTCCTCTGCCATATTACTAACTGACCTCATACTTGGAGGAAACGAACTTGATACTACATTAGAGGATGACCTCTGTATTAACCCTCCGTTGCTCGCGCGGATGACACTCGTCATCCACATTACTTTCCTGCTCAATTTTATCTGATAGGGCTGGATTGAGTTCGCGCCATTTTCAGTACCTTTCAGTTAGCCCTCTGGCTGTTAGCTCCAATCATTGTTGGCTTTCAGTTACGAAAGATACATTGTTTATGAAACATTATTTTAATCTGGAGGAAGCTTGTCATCCGTGCGAGCTCTGCTGCCACAATCTGAAAGAAAGTGAGTCTGTATTACTTTATTGCTTTCCTAGATTCAACCTATTTTCCATGTGAGTAAATTTAGACGTATTGAAACTGATTGCAGTTACCTTCCATGTTACCTAGTATTCTCTTTATTTCTAAATTGTGGAAGAAGTGTGAAAGGCAAAAAACATCGGGCAGCGTTTAGTAGAGATCCTAATGTATGGTTGGAATTGTTCAATGAGATGTGTGGTGATGCTGCTCACAGTGTTAGCGCTGACTCAGAGACTGAGGATTCTGTTCATTAAAGCGGTCATGATTCAGGAACACAACAAGAAGTGTCAGAAAATGATGAATGTGAATCACAGGAAGAAGTAACTCAAGAGGATCAATTTTTTAGGGAAAAATGGAATAATTAAACGGAGGAAAAATAAATATCCTACCGGTGTTAGAAGCAGATCTTGTAATTTTATTACGCATTTGCCTGGACCAAAAGATCAAGCTCGTATAAACAGAAATTCTGAATTTGTTCTTGGATGGAAACATAATAAGCATTATCGGAACACGCACTAATATATACATCAGTTTAGTTCGTGGTAACTTCCCTAGGGAAAGGGACGCTAAAGAAACAGATGCGATGGAAATCAGAGCTTTCATTGGTCTGTTATATCTATGTGGATCTTTGAGATGTTTTAGGAAGAGTATATCGAAATTGTGGGATAACTCAAAGGAAAACGGACTTGAATCATGTTACATATGCATAAGTGAAAACCGATTCAGGTTTCTGTTGAGATGTGTGAGGTTTTATAATATCCGTGATAGATGTGTTCGCAGAGAGACTGACAAGTTGGCTGCTATCACCGCTATCAGAGAGGCACTTGAATTATTCGCGAACAATTGCCAAGAATATTTTTCACCTAGTGAATATATTACTGTTAACGAACAGCTTTTGGCATTTAATGGAAACTGACCGTTCAGGCAATATATTCCTAGCAAAGCAGCAAAGTATGGGTTAATAGTGTTTGCTTTCGTTGATGTAAAAACAGCTTATAATTTGCATTTAGAACCGCACTTCGGTAAGCAACAACAGGGAACATGTAACGCCAGTAATTCAGCTGAAGATATTATTCGAATAGTCAAACTGTTTCAAACGTTATAATATATGATACTGTGTGCAAATATTAAATGTATTATATTTTAAAAAAAAGCACTGCGTCTGCAGGCCACGAGTGGTCTACGGGGACCGTCCTACCGCCGTGTCATCCTCAGAAGAGGATGAGGATAGGACGGGCGTGGGGTCACCACACTGCTCTCCCGGTCGTTATGTTGGTATTCTTGACCGACGCCGATACTATTCGGTCGAGTAGCTCCTCAATTGGCATCACGAGGCTGAGTGCACCCCGAAAAATGGCAACAGCGCATGGCCGCCTGGATGGTCACCCATCCAAATGCCGACCACGCCCGACAGCGCTTAACTTCCGTGATCTCACGGGGACCGGTGTAACCACCGCGGCAAGGCCGTTGCCTGTTATATTTAGAATTAATAAAATATCATACAACCAGTCTCAAAGACCGTTCAAATTATACAAGTAGACCGGTCGCTTTGTGGATCACACCAGTCATCCGCCCGAGTGACCATGTCACGAATTTTCACGCGAGTAACGGAGGGTTAAGAAAATGAAAGCAACATAAACGATTGTGAGGTACTGGGTTAGAAATGTCAGAAAAATCATCAACATTGCACTATACATACACTTACATATACACTCCTGGAAATCGAAATAAGAACACCGTGAATTCATTGTCCCAGCAAGGGGAAACTTTATTGACACATACCTGGGGTCAGATACATCACATGATCACAATGACAGAACCACAGGCACATAGACACAGGCAACAGAGCATGCACAATGTCGGCACTAGTACAGTGTATATCCACCTTTTGCAGCAATGCAGGCTGCTATTCTCCCATGGAGACGATCGTAGAGATGCTGGATGTAGTCCTGAGGAACGGCTTGCCATGCCATTTCCACCTGGCTCCTCAGTTGGACCAGGGTTCGTGCTGGACGTGCAGACCGCGTGAGACGACGCTTCATCCAGTCCCAAACATGCTCAATGGGGGACAGATCCGGAGATCTTGCTGGCCAGGGTAGTTGACTTACACCTTCTAGAGCACGTTGGGTGGCACGGGATACATGCGGACGTGCATTGTCCTGTTAGAACAGCAAGTTCCCTTGCCGGTCTAGGAATGTTAGAACGATGGGTTCGATGACGGTTTGGATGTACCGTGCACTATTCAGTGTCCCCTCGACGATCACCAGTGGTGTACGGCCAGTGTAGGAGATCGCTCCCCACACCATGATGCCGGGTGTTGGCCCTGTGTGCCTCGGTCGTATGCAGTCCTGATTGTGGCGCTCACCTGCACGGCGCCAAACACGCATACGACCATCATTGGCACCAAGGCAGAAGCGACTCTCATCGCTGAAGACGACACGTCTCCATTCGTCCCTCCATTCACGCCTGTCGCGACACCACTGGAGGCGGGCTGCATGATGTTGGGGCGTGAGCGGAAGACGGCCTAACGGTGTGCGGGACCGTAGCCCAGCTTCATGGAGACGGTTGCGAATGGTCCTCGCCGATACCACAGGAGCAACAGTGTCCCTAATTTGCTGGGAAGTGGCGGTGCGGTCCCCTACGGCACTGCGTAGGATCCTACGGTCTTGGCGTGCATCCGTACGTCGCTGCGGTCCGGTCCCAGGTCGACGGGCACGTGCACCTTCCGCCGACCACTGGCGACAACATCGATGTACTGTGGAGACCTCACGCCCCACGTGTTGAGCAATTCGGCGGTACGTCCACCCGGCCTCCCGCATGCCCACTATACGCCCTCGCTCAAAGTCCGTCAACTGCACATACGGTTCACGTCCACGCTGTCGCGGCATGCTACCAGTGTTAAAGACTGCGATGGAGCCCCGTATGCCACGGCAAACTGGCTGACACTGACGGCGGCGGTGCACAAATGCTGCGCAGCTAGCGCCATTCGACGGCCAACACCGCGGTTCCTGGTGTGTCCGTTGTGCCGTGCGTGTGATCATTGCTTGTACAGCCCTCTCGCAGTGTCCGGAGCAAGTATGGTGGGTCTGACACACCGGTGTCAATGTGTTCTTTTTTCCATTTCCAGGAGTGTACGTTTATAACTGCTAGGCCTTCAGAGTTTTGTCTGGGAACATCTCTGACTCTCAATCTTCGTTGGGATTTGCCTCGAAAAAGGAAAAGGGGTAATGAGGCGGGTGTCGCGAACCGTCTGTACCATGGGGTCTGTAGTATTAAGTGTTCCTTGCGGATATTGCGAATTGCTCCACCGTACGTTTAATGGTTACAGTACCGCCCGACATTGTAATATGTACAACATTCTTCGTTATTCTTGTCAGAACAACATATTTTTTGTAATAATAACTCAGTTTCACTTATTACACCGAAGCCAGATACCAGTGTAGGAAAGAAGGACAATTTTTTTCATTTAATTGATCGCATGTGCATTCCCACAAAATAAAGCCCTACATCCAATTTGGTGAGATCTGTGAAATGAATGAATGTATGGTCGTCTGCTAACCGCAGATAGTGAATGTGCAATATATGATCATCTTTGAAACGGTCCTTTGGTCACCTTTGGTGGAACCAAAGAGGTGAGATTTACCTGAGCTTTAAGCGCCTGAAATGTGGCTGACCACTACGGAAGCATGGTGTTCGCCCACCTCGGCTGAGGTGCGAGATGACCTGAAGAACAGCCACGTTTCAGAACTCTGCCGCTGGATCTTGGGTTGATAAGACCTGTCTTAGGTGTGCTCCGTAAAGACAAAAGAGTGGAGAGATTGGTATGCATTGAAATACTTATGAGTAATTTGGAATAATTATTTCTCTGTTTCAGGAACTTTTGGGGGAGAATTAAATGACAGGCAGGTAATATTAAGGGGATCGTAGTAATCTTCGGAAGTGACCAACGGTCACAGTGAAACCACGTATAGCAATAAGTTGAAATACTTGCGAGTGCTAGTAATAAGTTGAAATACTTTCGAGTGCTAAAGTTAAGCTGAATTACTGGCGTGTGTACTATAAGTTGGAAATATATAAGAAATGGCGTGTGCAGGATTTGAAATTAGAGACGAGTACTTCCACGTGGTGAGTACTGTGTGAGTCTCAGTTTGTGTATGAGACAAAGGATAAAGAGAAGTGCTCGTCCAAGGTATCAGTTGAGGACTCGCGTGTGTGACGAATATGATCTTAGTATTACTCTGCGTGTTATGTGTCCGTGCGACGCTGGATTCAAACTCTAATACTCTGAGTGAGAAGCAAGGTGAGTCAGCCGTCTATCCAGCAATACCACTTGGCTTGCATTGCACAGGAAGACGTGCATATATCCTCCAGAGTTCGCAGTAGGAAAGAAAAGTTATAAAGTGGGGCAGTGTCGTGTGAAACTGGGATGAATACTAACTGAAGTGGGAAAGCTGAAAGTGAAGTGATTCTAACTTTGTGTCCATTCTTTGTGATGTATTGTATGTTGTCAGTGTCATGTATTTCACGTAATTTAAGGATGTGTGGTTTGCATGGGAGAGTAGCTAGATAGGTTCAGAGGCAGTGGGTTATGCGTGTTCGTTTTTGTACCGTTCGGTCTGGAGGAAATTTTCGTGATGATGGGTGTGAGAGTCGAAGTGTGAGATATAGCAAAAGATCCACCATCCTATCCAGGAAGTGCACTGTAGCGTTAGATAATTACAAGACCGTAAGATAAAGAATCACCAATGTAAAGCCATACCCACTGGGCGGAGTTTCTTATGTGTAATTGTTGTATAAAATGTAATGTTGTGTTTAGGTTATCTTTGAATCATAATAGAATTTATCGGTATAAAATAGATAGTGGAAAGAAAAATATTGGTGACCTTGTTCTTCGAATAGTGTGTAGTCACGATATCCAGAATTTATAATGTGTGCGCCATTCATATTCAGTGCGATGGCCACGTGTTGATCAATGCCGTTAAATAAGAAAGAAAATGTGGTATTGCCAGTGCGTAGTGAACAATCAGAGTTGTGTAAATTACTAATAGTCAGAGGTGGGTTATCCGTTTCCGTTGCATAATATTCAAGCAGGAGAATAACTTGTAACTTAATTGTGAGTACTAGAGTTCATGTTACTCGATATATAAGAATGAGTCCACTCGCTTGGCAGACCACTCATCTTGCAGGCCTGACTGCTTGATGCCACAGTATGAGCAAGGCATGTGGCTGCCTCTCAACGTTACTGTCATCCTGTGTTGGCAGCCAGGCTTATACCAGCGGGTAGGCTACTACTGTGGGTGTGGGGACTTGCCTGGTGGTGCAGGTCGCAGCTCGGCCGCTCGACATTGACCTTGGCCGGCCTCTTCTCTTCCGGGCTGTGTCCCAGCTGCCGTCAGGCCCGGAGGTGTGGCGCTGTCGCGCGCCCGCTACGGATTTAGCCGGCGGCCGGGAGCCCGGAGGGCACGGAAGGGGCGTCGCGCTGTCAGCCGCTGATGTATTGCCCGCGCTCTTAATTGGCCTGCCGGCCACGCCGTCCCGCCGTATTCCAGGAAGCGGCAGCGGCAGCGGCAGCGGCAGCGGGACCTGTCGGCTCTGGTTGCAAACACACGTGCGTCCCTGCACGCGGCGCCTCCCCACCCCAGTCCCACGTTCGCGTGGCAAATCGGGAAGATTCGGGATGAGATATTAATAACCGGGCTCAAATTTAATTATACTGCACCCCTGGTCTTCAGGGAACTAACAGGCCCCGCGGTACAAGAGCAAGTGTCCGTACTGGATGCCCCACGTTACAGCTGATATTCCACGAACAGTTCGACATTAGAAAATCAAAAGAAAGTCTTTTAATGTGTTGTTAACAGTCGTACCTTTCTTGTCTCTCGAGAAAATGAAATATATTTGTTATGTCTGCACTATAACACAACAAATATTCCGTGATAACCAAATTTATTTGACCTTCTGTCACTCAAAACGAAACTTAGGTTCGACTACACAACAGTTCGCTGGCTGTAGCGCCAAGGAGTCACTAGTAGAGAATACAAGTCCAAACCACTGCCAACCAGTCGATACCGACGCGTCACAAGTTCTCAGCCAGGGAGGCCACAGTATGGTTCGTTCGTCGTGAATCCAGCAGCCGGGTAGTAACACAGTCATCGGCGAAGATTGAACTGCTTAAACGGGCTCACGGGAGATGACGCCCTTATACGGCTGCCCACTCTGGTGGCAAGGGCAGCGCCGCTAGGGTAATCCGTATCGATAGTGGTGTGTACGCTGCCGCTAACCCAGCGACGACGCGTTCACTTGCGCCAGTTGTTGCCATCGTGTGCGGCGCCAGCTGTACTTGCTGTGTGCCGCGCGTGTTGTAGCACGCCGAGCCGAGTTGACGGCTGCTGTGCGGCGGCCGATATGACAGTATTTAACTGAGTGCATGCGTTTCCTTTCAGCCGTACATAGCTCGTGCAACGATTCACACTGCTTACCCCACAAGATTTCGTAAAAATATTGGACAAATACTCTGAATTTAGGACAGTTTCAGCTCTATATTTATAAACAAACGCGCAATGAAACAGTTCCCCACTTCCCTTTATTTTCTCTTTCTCTTTCTCCTCCTTATTCAACATTACGATCATCTACTACTATCACCACTAGTACTTCATGTTCTCCTCCTGTTACTACAGCTACTACTACTACTATGTCACTACCGAGCGAGATGGCTCACTGGTTAACACACTCGACTCGTATTGAGGAGAACCTCGGTCTTTGGTCCCTCTCCCTAGACCAGTGGTTCCCAACAGGTGGTCTTCGGACCCCCAGGGGTCCGTGAGATATGCCAGAGGGGTTCGCAAGATGCTATTAGAATAAATCAGTTTTTTTTCCTGTCATTTTCAGTTCATACTCAATTTTTATTTTTTTAAGGAGTTTGTTATACTAAACACCCAGATTTGAAGACAAAGATTTTGAGCAATAATAAAAAAATTTAACAATAACAATGATGGGTAAATTGAAAAAGCTTTAAGCTCAATATTTTTTCCATAATGAATATGTCAATGTTTTTTCTAAGTACCGTACCAGAAATAGAAAACGTATAAAAAGACTCTTAATTTGGCTTTTTTAGGTACTTGATACTCTGATATGACAAGGCACCAATCATGCTCGATGAGAGGGTCCTCGAGAAAATTTTGTTGAGCACCCCTGCCCTAGACCAACCAACCAACCGAATACTAGTCCAGTTTCCTTGTGCTGCGTCACGTCGTTTGTGATGTATTCAAATACATAGAAATAAAATGCTGTTAAGGTCTGTACTGCCCCCACTTACAAGTTTGTATCAGACACACTGTTTTGATATGGTTAAGTGGCAACCAGAATTGGAATGTTAACACTGAATAACCATTTAAGTGGTAGTTTGTTGCCATGTGCTAAATGCAGATGTTGCATTGTTAAAAATATTAGTAAGAACTTATCAGCTTAAAGCCGATTAATTGGAAACGATTCTTTCAAAAATAAGTCTTATTGTAAACTTTTGTAACTTTTAATTCTGCCACTAAGAGTCTTATCAATGGGTAGTCAAATGCTTTTTATTGCCCTTTAAATGCAATGCTACACTGCGTGAAAGCAGTTATGTTTCATGATAACTGTGTCAAAGATTTAATTATCTATCCTAATAACATAATTGGAGGCTCTATAGTTATACAATATTTGGATGTAAAGTCATACAAAAAGCAACGTCAAAAATTCTTCCTGACCATTCTACATATTTACAATAACCACTGCTGAGAGTACTATTCAAATTCAATTCAGTTCCACTAAATTTTCTCACTTTCCGCTACTGAAACTTTCGCCCACAACAATGTATCATTTTAAAGTGAACTTCCCTGGGGAAGTTCACATCCCCGTTCGGCCATCTAAATTTAAATTTTCCGTTATTTTCCTAAGGTAGGCTGATAAGGGAGCGGCTAATTTCATGCCCGATCCTTCCGTAATCCGAAATTCGGCTGCCTCTGATGACCGCGTTGTCGATAGGACATTAAACTCTAATCTTATTTCCTTTTTCTACTACTACTACTGTCATAAACGAAATGGCGCAGCACTAACGAACTGGAATAGTATTCGGTAGGTTGGTTCGTTTTGGGAAGGAGAGCAAACGCCTTGGTCAACGGTAGCACCGGATTGGGGAAGGATGGGGAAGGAAGTCGGCCGTGCCCTTTCAAAGGAAACATCTCGGCATTTGACTGAAGCGAACTGGGGAAATCACGGAAAACCTAGATCAGGATGTCGGGGCGCGGGTTTGGATCGTCTTCTTCCCGAATGCGAGTCCAGTGTACTAGACACAGCGCCACCTCTCGGTCTAGTATTCGGGAAGAAGGGGGTTTATATTTTCATCTGGCCATCCACATTTAGGTTTTCAGCCATTTCTCTAAGTCGCTAAGGCCAAATGTCTGGATGGTTCATGTATTCCTCTGTCCCTATTACTTTGTCACTGAAGGGGCGTTGAACCTCGAGCTTTCCGCTTCTTTTATGTGGAAATATTAAATTTGTACACTGAGAGATTAGCTCAGCGGACAAAGTAATCATTCTCAAAAGAGCACAATGGTCGCTTTTGAGCGCTGTGTGTAGTATTGTGGTATAAAACTCATATTAGGCGGTCATGTGAGCCTCCACCGCTGACAAAAGTCATGCCAGTAAAGGGGTGAGTATGTGGACATCGGTTGTATGGGATCAGCGCAGTAACGAGCGTCCACTTGGCGACGTGACGGAACAGCAGGTAGGAGCTATCGCGATTGCACGTGTCCACCGGCACACCGTGACTTTAATTGTAACAACAGTGGTAAACGGAAA
This sequence comes from Schistocerca piceifrons, assembly GCF_021461385.2. Lineage (NCBI taxonomy): Eukaryota > Metazoa > Arthropoda > Insecta > Orthoptera > Acrididae > Schistocerca > Schistocerca piceifrons. The sequence goes on from NC_060141.1 coordinate 791,161,973, forward strand.
CATCGCAACCGACAGTGAGCTGGTAGAAAATCACGCCTTTTCGGTGACAATCAAGCTAAACTCCGGCAGGAACTTCTGCTGTCAGTGCATGCAGAAACATCTCAACCAAGTTCCGAGTGAACACTGCGACAGAAATTGCATGCAATAGACACCTGGAGTCGAGCGTGTCGGCAGCCTTTGCCCAAATCGGTACATAAACGCAAAGATTGAGTCGGCCAGACAACGTAGAAACAGTAGCGACTGAAAGCATGTCCTGTACCCTGACAAGTCGCAGTTGTTTTCTCTTTTCTAACAATGCAAGGAGTCTGGTGCGGCGAGAATCCAATGAGACTATCGACAAGAAACGGTTGGAGGTTGTAATTCAGCAAAGAGGTGTTTCTGTAATGTATTGGAGGTGTATTTCGTACCATGACTTATGTCACTCAGCGTGATCACGAACCTGCATATTTATTTCAGCATTCTCCATGAGCAGGTGTTGGCTCTCTTCTACACGTTCGTGGTGAGTGTGCTGCGGACAGTCCCATCTTCTGAGACAACAACCACACTCAAAGGTCTGCACACTTACGTTACTAGTCTGACGAATTCTCAGGGATGTTTCGTGCCTAGAATGGCCTTCTACATCTTCCGGAGTTACTCCCATAAAAAATATTTGTGACTGTTTGAAACTGAGGATACACTTTACAATCAATATCCTCGGAACATGATAGCCATGGGCGATCTAATCATCAATGAGTGATTTCAGTTGGGTTACAGCTTAGATATAGACTACTGTACTTAATGAAATGAGGCTATTCCCGAGACAAGAGGTCATGTTACACTGTATTAGCGTGATTTTTACTGTGAATGACTGCAGTTTTGTCCCAAGTGTTCACTGAGAGGTACTTAGGTGAAAAAAGGAAAACACTTCGCTAACAATTGGAAAGAAGTATCCGGACTAGGATGCCGGTACAGTGGGAAGATACGACCTAAAGCTATTCTCCGACCTCAAAGAAACACTTTAACTCATCTACATTATATCCTGAAGACGCGTGGTACGACTTTTTACACTACATGGAACTTAGCTCAAGTAACTCACCAAAATAAACGATCTACACTATAATTTTGACTGTCAAGAAGTAGGAACGCCGGACAACGTATATTGGCAATATGGTTATTACTGAGACCGTTAGTGAGCGCGGAAGCTAGGAGTGATCTTCTTGAGTGTCCAATATAGAAAAAATATCATTGGATTTCCTCAATTACAAATTCTCTAGTGCTTGAAAGCTTCGTATAATCGAGAAAAGAGGAAAATGAAAATATAAAAGTTGAACAGTCGCAGTGAATGAATGCCACCTTCTCCCCTCAAACGAGAAGTCCCTGCTGTTGCTAGTCACACGAGTGGAAGATTTTTTGAGTAGAGTATTGTTTCGCAAGGAAGCTTGCGAAGTAGTACCCCGAACACTTCACACCATGTTCGGCAGTCCAAAACCTTTGGAAATTTTTGAGTCTGATAAGCCATCGGCAGCAAGCATAGCGCCGTCGAGTGTGCCAAAGCGTCGACATTTACTCCGTAGCACAGGAAATAACTAGCGTAAACTATGGCAAATTACGAGTAACCACTCAATAACATGAGCAATATAGGACCTTAATTGCACGACGAATCCAAAGGTGTCTGCGAGACAATCGCCTACAGAGAAAACTGCTGTACTACGATCAGTAGTTCCGCACACCACTGCGTATAGGCAGCTCAGAGTATCGTATGTGCTACATCTCTGACATACGACGGGGGAGGTAAATACCCTGCGATGTCCGATATCAACAACTGCTCCGGAGGCCGATGAAAGTCATACTGTACTAAGTCGCTATCTCATTCACACCCTACTTTTGTGCCCCACCTACCTACTAAGTTTCAGGTCGGACTACATTTTAGACTGCTGTTTCACGGAACATTGACGGGTTTGCTTTACTGTGAACTATCGAGAAAATCTCTTGTTCCTCAGTGTATGTCGACCCGATGCGGAATGGAATTGTGAACTTCAAGTGATTATAGAATATCCACAGTTTCTGTGCAGTAAAGAGTGCGGCGCACCGTAGCAGGTGTAATAATCGGCAGTCAGTGTCCCACATACGAAAGTTCAGAGACTGGACTGTTTATTATGTAACCGTCAAAACTGATCTTGAAACGCAACGAAATTATGAAGGTAGTCTTCGCAAATCAGTGTAACTTCCGTCATTAGGAAGATTCGCATTGTACGTTTGTATCGAAATAAGTTGCCACTATCAGAGGAACATCATGTAAAAGTACAACGAATGTGTATTACAATTCATAGATGTGTAAACAGGCAGTATACGGTGCTGCTGTCGGCAACGCCTATATAAGACAACAAGTGTCTGGCGCAGTTGTTAGATCAGTTATTGGGTACTTCAATGGCTGGTCATCAAGATTTAAGTGAATTTGAACGTGGTGCTCTAGTCGGCGCTCGAGAGATGGGACACAGCATCTCCGAGGTAGCGATGAAGTGGGCATTTTCCCGTACAACAATTGCACGAGTGTACCGTGAATACCAGGAATCCGGTAAAACAACAAATCTCAGACTCGCCGCGGCCGAAAAAACATCGTGCAAGAACGCTACAACGACAACTGAAGAGAATTATTCAACGTCTCAGAAGTGCAGCCTTTCCACAAATTGCTGTCGATTTCAGCCCTGATCCATCAATACGTGTCAGCGTAAGAACTATTCAAAGAAACATCATCGATATGGGCTTTAGGAGTCAAAGGTCCACTCGTGTACACTTAATGATTACACGACAAAAAGCTTTACGCCATGCCTGGGCGCATAAACACCGACATTGGACTGTTGACGACTGGAAACGCTGCTTGTTCGGACGAGTCTCACTTCAAATTATATCGAGCGGATGGCGAACCTCATAAATCTATGGACCCTGCATGTCAGCAGGGAACTGTTCAAGCTCGTGGAGGCTCTGTAATGGTGTGGGGCGTGTGGAACTGCGACCCATGATACGTCTAGATACGACTCTGACAGTTGACACGTATGTGAGCATTCTGTCTGATCATCTGGATCCGTTCATGTCTATTGTGAACTCCGACGTACTTGGGCAATTCCAGCAGGACAATGCAACACCCCGGACGTCCACAATTGTTACAGAGTGGCTCCAGAAACAGTCTTCTTAGTTTAAACACTTCCGCTGGTCACCTAACTCTCCAGATATGAACATTATTGAGCACATCTGAGGTGTCATGCAACGTGCTGTTCAGAAGAGATCTCCAGCCCCTCGTACTCTTAGGGATTTATCGACAGCCTTATAGGATTCATGGCGTCACTTCCCTCCAGCATTACTTGAGACGTTAGCCGAATCCATGCCACGTCGTGATACGACAGTTCTGCGTTCTCGCGGAGGCCCTACACGTTATTAGGCAGGTGTGCCACTAGCTTCTGTTCGTCAGTGAACCAGTTTACTGCTGGAAAACAAGTCAACACGTCGGTCCAGTGCATGCAGATTCAAATAGTCGTTGATGGTCAGAGAAATTCTGTTAAAGCACAGTGGTACACCAACGTGGTACTGCATCCACGTATGCGACACTGTGTGTGTGTGTGTATGTGCCTCTGTATGGTTTTTAGAGCTGACCCTGAGATAGTCTGAGATGAATGTAGCTGCATCTAGTAAACTTGAAAGTGCATAAAATAGGCACCCACTGACATGAAACCTTCTGGCACACTAAGCAACTGTGAATGATGACGTAAGAGGTCCCTTACGAAATGCCAAGCTCACGGGAAGTATCATTGAGGTGCACACACCGATCCACTTTCACCATTGCATCCCCACGGGAACTGTCGCCAGTAAGCGACCAACGCGACTTCCCCGAAAGCTCGTTGTTATGCGTGTCTTCACGGCCTTTTGCGTACTCACACCACCACCACCTCACACATCTCAAAGAGAAGCACTTTACCTCATACGTGGGCTGCATTTCCCCGTGAATTCCGATAGGCGTTCGTCCCTCGCTTCGTATAAGACGAATCGCTGTTCGTTGCTCGTACGCCGTGGACGTGGGAACCACAACTGTCGCCCTCAAAACATGACAGGAGCGCCATGCTACCGGCCGGTCCCAGAAACTTCCACCGATGAATACGGATATATTAACTTTGCATTTACAGCCGTAATTTGATTATAAAAGTAATAGCAAAGACTTCCTGATTCGCCCTTGTAGCCAAGGGACTGAACTGAAGCTGGTTTTATATATCACTCTTCTTAACCTCCACCCTTTAAAAAATAGTTCTTATTCTGGTGACATCGCATTCCGAAGTGAGATACATAAATAATGAAACGTTACAGAGTCGTAGAAGACAAGGTCTATGATTGCAAGTTATTTTCTTTATTACTGCCACCTGCCGTGGACTGGTCTCTAAATTCCTTACGAATATCGCAATAGGTTATGTCTCATTATGAAAATTGCAACTACTTGTCACGCTTCAGTACTTCGGTGTCGCAGTGCGTATAGGAACGCTTGACAAGTAACAAGGACTGAGCGTTGCCACTGCGGAATTAATCAGGCCGTGTATGCAAATAAGGCTATAGAGCGCGTGCGCTAATCTTGCTCCATCCATCAAGCCGCACTCCGGGCTGTGTTTAACCGCGAGCCCCGGTTAGGAGGAGAACCGAGCTGCTTCGTACGATGCGAGCGGCATAAATCTGCGGAGTGCACGAGTCAGCACCAGCAGGGAAGAGGGACAAACAAACGCACACACTCGAACGCGAGGGAAAGAGAGAGAGAGAGACAGAGAGAAACCGAGGGAAAGAGGGAGAGAGAAATGCGCGCAGTGAGGCGGTCTGCTGCTGTATGGTATACGACGTATACTGGCAACTCCCACGTCAGGAAACCTACACGGGATTTTAAATGTTGTACACCAATAAACGTAAAGTACAATCAGCGCAAATTACTACTTGACTGAGGTACAAACGTTTCCATATTTGCCAGTTTTGTATAGCATTTCTAGCTAGTGTCTTACAATATTTTTGTTTCCGTCACGTCACTGTGGCTTAGACCAGCCAAAATTATAACTTCACCAACTCGTGCAGCAAGCAAGTAAATGTCTCTCTTTTTCCTGCTGTTTGCCATGTTAACATGGTTTGTGCGTGACGACCAATCACCCGTACCACTTGTATCACAAATCTCTTGTAAATTCTAAATGGATCAGGACATTGCGGACGCCATCCGTCTGTGTAAATGTTGTACTGTGTGTTGCGTTGCATTACTTTCTCGGCAACCCTCGTAATATCAGAAACAATGTTATGCAGGTAATGGAAACGAAAGATGTAAATTAACAAAGTATTCGGTCCTACCAGGCAAGTCGCATAGCCTGGTCAAATAGCTTATCGATTGACTGTGTCACAGGGAGTGTGACCAAATCCAGATTAAAAATACCCACAATGTTTACCACCACTGGCCACATGATGTCTCTTTTTCTTTGAATGTGATTCTTAGACGGTTTCAAGAGTTCGCATAGGCCAAATGCCTATGTTTCTTTGAATAAATCGCACGCTGACACTTGTTGATGGGCCAGAATTGAAATCTGCAGCAATTTGCGGAAGGGTTGTCACGTTGAAGGATTCTCTTCTGTCGTCATTAGTCCCGTTCTTACAGGTTATTTTTCCAGCCACTGCGAAGTCGGAGATTTGATGTTTTACCGGTTTCCTGATATTCACGGTACACTTGGTCGCAAGGGAAAATGTCCACTTCATCGCTATCTCGGAGATACTGTGTCACGTCGCTCCTGCGTCGACTATAACACCACATTCAAACTTACTTAAACCTTAATAACCTGCCATTGTAGCAGCAGCAACCGATCTAACAACTGCGCCAGACACTTGTTGTCTTATGTAGGCGTTGCCGACCGCAGCGCTGTATTGTATCTGCTTATATGTCTCTGTATTTGAATACGCATGCCTATACCAGTTTGTTTGCCGCTTTAGTGTATATATACAAATAAGTTCGTACGGAAACCTCAGAGCGCCAGTACTTTCCGAACTTGTTCGTTTTTTCTATTACCGACCAGATGCCCGTACTGGATGTTCAGAAATTAGGTGCCCGAACTAACAAGGATGACGATGGAGTCTAAAAAATTATATTTCGTAAGCAAGCATGTGTCGAAAACGCATAAAACAGTGTTAAACGTTTTTCATTGATTTATTGTTCTGATCACGATTACATTACAATAAACGTTCAAAAGGAGTGCTTTTAACCTCTGCTCAGAGCCTTTATCGGCATAGTAGGGAGTCCCTGATCGCTGGAAAACACGTGGTGTGTTCTGTACTTGTATGGCCCCTGCAAGATTTCTTGCACCAATTCCGGCTCCGAGTCCACGGTGGTGGAATTCACCTCGGCTTCCATGTAGCCGCAGAGAAAGTAGCTGAATGTGTTGAGGTTCGAGGTCTTGCATGCCCGTGTCCAGGTCATCGCAGACCGACGCACCGCAGCGAGTTACAAAAGTGCTCGTTATTACTGCTCCTACTAATTCTGCAAAGTGCGCTGGATTCCCATTACGGTGAAACCACACCCTCCTTCTTTTATCTAGTAGTACCTCTTCAAAATGGTTCAAAGGCTCTGAGCATTATGGGACTTAACTTCTGAGGTCATCAGTCCCCTGGAACTTAGAACTACTTAAACCTAACTAACCTGAGGACATCACACATATCCATGCCCAAAGCAGGATGAGAACCTGCGACCGTAGCGGTCACGCGGTTCCAGACTGTAGCGCCTAGAACCGCTCGGCCGCCCCAGCCGGCATACCTCTTCAAATAACGTCGGCAGGGTGTACTTCCAAGAGCACTCTGTACATTGACCACCTGAGTCAAGCATGCAACATGCAATGCCCAAGTAAGTAGGCATCCACGATACTGGCCCACAAACGTCTCTGACCACGTCTCACAACTGTAGTACGTGGGTTTGCATCTGACCACACATGCCAATTGTGACTATTGCAAATGCCTCCCCGATTAAACTGAGCCTCATATGTAAACACAAGAACTTGAGGAAAATATGGGTTTCTTTAGCCTGTTGCAGGAAGTCAGCGTACGTACACAGGATGAGATAGATAATCATCAGGTCCCATGGCCTGTACTCTCATAGCCCGACAATGATGAAGCAGCGGCTCTCGCAACACATCCACTACTAAACTGTAGTGAATACCGAGCAAAGAAACAACTGTCTCTGGATTGTTCTCAAGTAACAGCACTTCTTCCTCTACCTTAGGTCTGCACACCGCCCTGGTTATCTCTGTGTGCCGGTATTTCCCAGTCGAGTGTGGACTGCAGTAAAGGTGCGACAAATGTGGGAATCTGCGTCAGGGAAACGTTCACGGTACATTCGCTGGGCTCTTCGAATGTTGCCTTCAGTCCTACCGGGAACAAAGCGCCCATCTCGCAGTTCTACCCATGTGTAGCACTCTGTGTTGACACTGCAATTGTCACGCAGTCGCTAATGCTACCGGCTATTTACTGACTCATAGTGGAGGAGCGTCACATCACAACATACTACGTATCTAAAATTAACATTTAGTAATGCAACGTTGCACACAACGACTTTTATCTGCTACACTCCTGTATTACCTACTCATAGTCAGCGCTCATGCTGTATAGGTTTCCGACACGTGGTTGCTTTACGAAATATATTTGTTTTTTGTCCTGTATCGTCGCTACCAATTTTGGCACTGAATTTTTAAACATTCATTAGATACAAGGAACGCCTCTTCCATAGCACATTTCTAGAATATATCACCTGTTGAAGTCAGTGAGCCCAAACAATGTGTTATCCGCGCTGGAACAAAACTTCGATGATAATTAATAACAACTGGTAAGGCATGTCAGAGAATTAAACCAGAACAAGCAGCCGTTCGTCATCTATGGTGCGTTGCGCGCCTTCATAAAAGTGTATCACTCATGCGCACGAGTCATAACCGGCTGGTTAAAAAGATATGATCCTGAACCAAAATTGAAACTGTGAGTGTGAGTAACCATCCCGCACATAACTGAACCCTAATTAATACTGTATAGTTAATACTGTATAAGCGACTCGACTACCATCAAAGAACAACAGAAATAAATAAAATGTTCAGGTGCCTCGAGTGGTACGTTCGGCTACTTAATCAGGCACTCTTCCTTTGCCCACAATGGTCCCTTGGTTGATGAGAATTCTATCCGCTGTGAATATGCTGAGTATATTTGACTGTTATGGATTTGTGTATGCCTTGGTGTCATGGTTGTTTTGTATGGAAATGGAAAAAGAGAGAGAGTTAATCCCAGTGCCACAAGATAGTCCAATCCTCTCGAATAAGACAAAGGAGATCGTCGAGTTCAATGTCTCCATCCGACGGATGGATAAACATCAACAATCACACATGCACTCACTTCGGAGTACATTGTAGAGAGGTTTGCAGTCCAGTCTAGGACACAACTCTGCAAAAACTGGAGATCAGTGAACTTACGGCAACACCTCTCGCCCCTTCTCGACCAATTACTGGCGTTGAAAATATCTTCCACCACAAGGATTCCAACCGGCTACCCCTGAATCGAACGCTAACATACAGGTGTGCGTCAGGAACCTCGGCAATGGAGACGGTAGAACAGTCTTCTAACGAATAGAACTGTTTTGTTGCTCGGAGGTAGTAAAATTAAGCACCTTGACGTATTCCAGTCTATGCACGAATAGTCGTTCTCTTGCAGAAGCAAAAGTCCATGTACACTCCTACAGTCACTTACTTACAAGAGAAATTTCTTTCTGTTTTAATTTACTACGCAAGACAGCTGTCCACATTCCGTTAAGTGTGACGTTTGTAGAATGAATGTTTGATGGCGAAGACACGAGCATTCCGCTTCGGAGAGAAGTAGACGGAACTGTTGGCATACCAAGAGAAGAAAATCACCACGACTATTGCGTACGGCTTTCGGTAGTCCCTGGTTTCCTATTCCAAAGAGAAAACATTTAAAAATATTAGCAACTAATACAGACGAACCTACTGGACTTTATCTATGTATCCAGAATGAAATTTTCACTCTGCAGAGGCAAAGATCCCGTGTTCGATGCTGGCTCGGTCCGGCACACAGTTTTAATCAGCCAGGATCTTTCATGCATTTAGTTTTGAAATGCCCATTACTTAATCGTTCTGTAGATATACGTTGGATGTGTATTGTAACTAGGGAATTCTCACGGGTGAATGTATACGACAATAATCTGTCGGCCCAAACTGTTTAGAGATTGGGTTACTGAAACAGACCGAAGTTAAGATGAAGGTTTTCAATACTTTGGATAATCTAAATAGCCAGCTCCCCAGCTGATTACAATGCACATACTGTTCAATACAATCATCTGAAACTGCCAGAAAAGTCCTTCTTTGAGTTACTGTTCAGTTCGTGCGTCACGTTGAAGTGAATGTAAACTGTTCCATGAAAACATTCATTTCATTTTGTCGCTCAGGCAACTGGAGAATCTTACTCTCGTCAGCATTCTCTTCCTGCTGCTGTTATTACAGCAATTAAATCTATTTTCAGAGACTTGGCTCATCCTGATCTTCCAAGGAAATGTCATCATGGGCAGACACAGAACCCAAATGAATATTTCAACAGCATAATTTCGAACCGCCTTCCTAAAACTGTATTTGTAGGCAGGCATACAATGAAACTAGGAGTTCATGATGCTGTTATTACATTCAATTGTGCTACTATTGGAAAGTGTTGGGTACTGAAAAAGCTGGGAATTAATCGTGGTGGAAATATGATCACTGGGCTGCAACATTGCGATAAAATGAGGATAGCCGATGCAGACAGGTCTGCATCTAATATAGGCAAGAAAGCAAGAAAACATCCAGGAAGGTGAAAAAGAAGCTGGAAGACCTGCTAGAGGCCAAAGAAGGGCCATCAGAAACAGCAGGACAATTTTAATTACCTGTAAGTAACAAATTTCGAAAGTTTTTTATTTAGAGTCAATTTCAGGCAAACTAAAATTTTCAGCACATATGCCCCATTATATTAGAAACTATCATTGATTGATGAATGAAATTTTCGGAGACTCTGCATAATATAAAAAACCACCTCCAGTACTGGATTCATTAAAATTCCCCCATTAGAAAGTTCACAAAAAATATTTTCTGCACAAAAAACTTAATATTTTTTGTTAATAAACTTAAAATAGTATTTCTTAAAAACTATAAAATGGATAAAGTAGATTTTCGTACAGTTGACTCTATTAGCATCATGTAAAATACAGTAAAAATATTAAGGTCCTGCATCAAATAGTTTTTTTTCAGAAATAGGTCAAATACTTGCCTAAATTAACATGGGTTAGAAAGTCAGGGTGTGGTCCCTTAACAAACATATCCCTTCTTATTGTGATAGTGAAGTAGTAACGTGAAGGGGCACATACAGCACAAAAGCGTACAGACCGACCTCGTCTGATGACTGACAGAGACCGATAGTTGAAGACGGTCGTAACATGTAATAGGCAGACATCTATCCAGACAATCACACAGGAATTTCTAACTGCGTCAGGATCCACTTCAAGTGCTATGACAGTTAGGCGGAAGGTGAGAAAACTTGCATTCCATGGTCGAGCAGCTGCTCATAAGCCACTCATCACGCCGGTAAATGCCTAACAACGCCCTGGTTGGCATAAAAAGCGTAACCATTGGACGACTGAACAGCGGAAAAACGTTGTGTGGAGTGACGAATCACGGTACACAGTGTGTCGATACGATGGCAGGGTGTGGGTATGAGAAATACCAGGGGAACGTCATGTGCCAGCCTGTGTAGTGCCAACAGTAAAAATCGAAGGCGGTGGTGTTATGGTGTGGTCGTGTTTCTCAAGGAGGGGGCTTGCAATTCCGTGGATGTTTTGCGTGGCACTATCACAGTGCTGGTCTACATCGATGTTTTAAGTACCTTCTTGCTTCCCACTTGAAGAGCAATTCGAGGATGGCGATCGCAGCGTTCAACACGATCGAGCACCTGTTCGTACTGCACGGCCTGTGGCGGGGTGGTTACACGACCATAACATCCCTGTAAGGGACTGGCCTGCACAGAGTCCTGACCTGAGCCCTATAGAACAGATTTTGGATGTTTTTAAATGCCGACTTCATGCCAGGCCTCACCGACCGACATCGGTACCTCTCCTCAGTGCAATACTCCGTGAAGAATTTCCCAAGAAATCTTCCATCACCTGATTGAACGTATGCCTGCGAAGCTGCCATCAAGGGTAAGGCTGGGCCAACACCATACTGAATTCCAGCATTACCGACGGAGGGCGCCACGAACGTGTAAGTCTTTTCAGCCAGGTGTTCGGTTACTTTTGATCACATAGTGTTACTGTGTTCGGCTGTGTCTTGCTGTCAGTGGTAGCCTGATAAGAAGCACACGTGAACTTAGCTTAATGGAAGCAGAAGGTTCACAATGCTCCGTGCACATACATCAGATGCAACATGTGCCGAGATTTCGTTCCTGGATGATGTTCGATTGGCCACTGCTGCTCTCAGAATGTATCGAATTTGATGTGTGTCTTTAGGCTAGACCGGGACTGGTTGGTGTAAGGTGCCAGTTCGCACATCTATTTCCTATCATGATACTATTGGTGAATGTATGTATGTATGTAAAAGTGCATCCTCCACCACAATATCTGTCTGTTTGGAAACCTCACAAAGGAAGGACCACATTTCACCGTTTTCCTGACTGGGGAGTAATTTATTTTTGGTGAACTTCTACATCAAATTGAGGCACTAGTGATAGTGGTTTTCGAAGGAGTGATTAACTTTATTTGCATGGATGTACCACAGTTTTTTGTTTCTAACGTATGGGATTGCGCAGTGTCCATCTCGTTTCTGATACCATTCGGGGCTAAATCGTATAGTCACGTATGGGGTCAATTGGCGTAGCTATACGAATATGTCACATCGAGCAAGACCGGTCAGGAACACCCTACAACCTCAACAGCCTCCTGACCGCCTTAAATGCGTTTAAATGACTTAATTTTGGTGAACACCATGCCCGTCAGCACCTGGGAAGATCGTCGAAAGGGATGCAACGAGATAGGCGTGTCCACTATAATAAACAGGATAAAATGGGTAAATGTCCCGATAACGATGATATATTTGGTACGGCCGAAGTAAAATTGTGAAACAAACATGCACCCATCTCTTACTTTATGGTTGACTTAAAAAAATTGAACTAATTCTCTCTGAATAACTACAAATAACTATAATAATAAGCAGAATTATTCTTCTTGAAGATTTTAGTGTTTATTCATACTTTTAAGTTCATACTTTGTTAAAACATGTAAGAAGAATTTATTTTTTGTTCAGTTGTATTTTTTACACGACGGATTTAGTTTTTGAAGAATTCATTCTTTGAAAAGAAAACCATCCCAAGTTTTGATAAAACGTTTTTCATCCAAAACTGCTGTTCTGCGTAACTACGCCTTTTCATATAAGGTAACGTCAACTCGCCTATAGGGGTATGACAGCTAGCACGGCACTTGGAGTTGGTTGCCGTAATTGCTAGCTTTTAGAAGTGTTTTTGCGATTTATCTAAACACGTACGTAATAAATGGGTCCCAGATTATTTTTTACCCAAAGGGTTAAAGCAACCGTCGCATTCACCAAAACCTCTCCAAGTAGCCCACACAAAATGCAAAAATAAAAAATCAGTACCCACGCCAAGTAGCACCGGTCTACCCCACTGCGTGGACGTCCAAAACCTCGTCTGTGGGAGTGGGAATGTTCAAAAGAACACCGCTGAAAGCATCAACACATCACCGATACGTTGTGCCCAACATGTGCAGCAACCCGTCTATACAGCTTTCCGCGGGTTAATAATGCGAATCCATTCAAAGTCTGAGGCAGTTCAGCCGGTATAAGGTGGGGCGTGGTTATACCCTAGAATGAACGCTGCAAACACTATTCGCCCCTAAATTCAGCACAGTCACGGCCCGCAGAGTCGAAAAAGATGGCGCCTCCTAAGCGCCGTCTAAGCGCTGATGACGGTGAGAAATAAATTATTAACACTACAACCAATCACTACACACATATTATACACTTGTGCCAATGAAAACAACCCTTGAGGGTGTTGCTTTTTCTCCGGCAGTGTGTGTTGCGTGAGAGGGAATTTAAAAAAAACTATTATAAATGTGATACATACAGTTTTTGCGTAATGAAGAGATACCACCAACGCATTCCTTTTTTTTCCTGTATCATTTATATCTGGTACTATGTGTTGATACGACAGAGTATGCACGAAATATTTCGCTTTTGCTGTGAAATCCTGTGATAGTGCAGTACTGAAAGAGTAGAATCTTGTTGAGACAATATACTGCTACGTAATTCATGGCTGAATTCATACTGATAACTGAATAACTCTCATAGAACCAGTTTTGCCGTCCATTCCCTACCAGATCATTAATAGATGAGAAGTGCACTGATATAGTTGGAGTTGCGTACTGCCTTTCCTACAACGCTTAAATAAAATTTTTGTTAGTAATGTTTTCTTACGCTACTTCAGATTACATTAATGTAAGCATACGAAGTGACGGCTAAACGGTCACGTTCCCTTAACAAGTACGTTTTCCATTGTCTAGATGCAGCCGTGTGAAAGACTCCTCGTGGAAGACTGTTGGGAAGTATCATTTTCTACGTTCGAGGGAGTTCTGCACCCGCCGCCGCATCGCCACAGATTTTTTCTCCAGGTTTCCTTTGGGCTGTCGGATGGCGTGAGATTTATGCGGGACAGCCCATTCGTCTTGGCGCTCTCGCCAACGTAGAATTAAGACATCACCGTAAATTTCCAAACCGTGCCGTTCTCACAGTCTCCTACCACGGAATACGTTAACAGCACACCGCAAATTTAGTGTATCGATGCCCATCTAAATGCCAGAATTTACTGCGGCGCCAGCTCTATAATGATCGCAGAGAGTAACGTATATATTTCGATGGTCAGCTGACAGGCGAACTTGGTAAGCGCTTATTACGTCTTGGAGCGAAACGATATACGTATTATTAACTTTTGTAGGTCTCAATTACATCTGAGCGCAGATATAAAAATTGTTCCACATGGGCAACTAAACAGGTCCTAGCAAAAATTCTTGTTACGTTATGACGGTAATGGGGCTTCTGGCTGTCAAAACATTCTAATGGATATTCAAGATCATTACCGAATATTGAGGAATAAAATTTCACAGTCTCGTACACTAATGTCGTGGAAACCTTTTAGTGGAAATGATGTGCCGTTTTCTTCCTACGATATGTCTTTAATGACAGATACCTTGAACGTCAGTTTTCTAGCAAACAATGAAAAATAATTAAAGAAACCCCAAGACGGAATTCTGATGCCAGAATGCGCCCTACTGTCCATCATTGCGAGCATTTATGTCTTCCGTCTAACCGACGACGCATCACCGTCAACAGTCTATCACGTCTTATGTCTTACGGCCGTGCGGGGTAGCCGAGTGGTCTACGGCGTCTTGTCACGGTCCGCCCGGCTGCCCCCGTCGGAGGTTCGAGTCCTCCCTCGGTGCGTGTCCATAGCGTAAGTTAAAGTTACTTTAAGTACTGTGTAAGCTTAGGGATCGATGACCTCATCCGTTTGGTCCCATCAGACCTTACCACAAATTTTTTAAGTCTTACGAAACTGGTGAGGTAAGTAGGAGTTTAGGAGTTAACCTAAGGTACTTTGTCATAATATAGGGATTTTACCTCTAACGAGATGTAGAAGATTAATTTATTTTATTGACGAGGTTAGTCACATTATGGCCGATTACTTGACCAGCTTATCGCAGCAGTTTACATAGGTGGTGTATGAGTCAAATGGTTCAAATGCCTCTAAGCACTATGGGACTTAATATCTGAGGTCATTAGTCCCCTAGACTTAGAACTACTTAAACCTAAAACCTAAGGACATCACACACAACCATGCCGAAGGCAGGATTCGAACCTGCGACCGTGGCAGCAGCGTGGTTCCGGACTGGAGCGCCTAGAACCGCTCGGCTACAGCGGCCGGCGGTGTATAAAGAAAGGCAAATCGGGATGAATGAGCTATGGTCACTGAGTGAATTTTCTGTTTGGCTATACCAGTGTTACACTATCTTTATCTACACTGGCATATCATAGAACACGATCCAATAAAATTTCATACAAAATTATTGATCTACGATCTTTATGTAGTGATTGAATTACCTGACACTGTCTCGAAACTGTTTGAGATGCAAGTTCGTGAAGACAGCTGTATTATTCGGATGTTAATTCGGTCCGATATTTTACTTCGGTTTGCGTCTGACACTACTGACAATCGCGTTGTAGGGATGTTCTCTTCGCTGTTACCGACGAAAGAGACGGCTTCTGGCATCCTTCTGAAACTGGCTTTGTCTGCCTGCATCGAACTGATGGCTGTTTTCCATCTAACCTTCATAAAGTGTGCTGTAAGTGACGTTCAGAATACAAGCTTCATGCTGTGGTGCGACCGTCCTAACAAAGAAAGTCTCTTGGCACGAACAGGAATTTGGAGTTCCACTTCTGTTTAGAAGAACTGTGATTAGGACAGTGAAAGCATTCTATTGTGTTACTCTTAGTCTGCCCGCTATCGGGTTTCCAAAATGTACTGGAGGCTCCTCAAGAGAATGCATGGAACAATATGCAAAATCACATTAAACAGTGACGAAAGTACTATCTGGACAAACAACAGAATCACATTCTTGAGCTGCAAAATCAAATGCAGCTTCAATCTGTGCGGGAGAATTTTACTTAGGGATAACTGAAGCATAGGATGATACATTGGAGCAGGCAGCTAGTTATAAATGTTTTGTAATGCCGGAAGAAATATATATCCAAAGGCTGTAAGTATTTTATTGTTTTTGGCGGAATGATCATGCATTGCATGTCTCTATCTGAAAATAAATCATGGACTATTGTTGTGTCTTTGTGAGCAAGAATCAAAAAGTAGTAAACACTTTTCGTTATCTGTGACACTGTCATTAACCACATTCACCAGATAGAATTTTGATTGAACTTAGGATATTTTCCCATTTGTGCTAGGCTTGAAATATATATGTTTGATGGAAAATAATCTTCAATAGCCTTTTTAAAGTTCGGACTGAAACTTTTCTACTGAAGACAAAAATGGTTGAAATGGCTCTGAGCACTATGGGACTATGGGACACATCTGTGGTCTTCAGTCCCCTAGAACTTAGAACTACTTAAACCTAACTAACCTAAGGACATCACACACATCCATGCCCGAGGCAGGACTCGAACCTGCGACCGTAGCAGTCGCGCGGTTCCGGACTGAGCGCCTAGAACCGCTAGACCACCGCGGCCGGCACTACTGAAGACAAATACACAGTTTTTTGTTAGGAATCCACTCACTGAAAGTCCAATATCTATGAGTTGTATTGCGTGCTGAACGCGCCAAGGCAACTCTTAATTTTTAATGGTTTCCCCAAATTACTGCGTCCATAATGGATCAAAGTCTTAACTCTTAACTTTTCCCTTTTCTTGATCGTGTTGCACTAAGAAGTTAGTTCATAATTAAATCCATTTTGATCAGTGCCCAAATCCAGTGTGGCTGGTTCTGGAAACCTGCAGTTCGCTGGTTTACCTCTTCAACAAAACGAGCCACAGATCGACGAAAAACAGCGATTTGTCTACGGCACATTCACTATTCTTTTTTGAGACGTGCCATGAAAGTTGCAGAGCATTTAAACTTAGTGTGCCCAATTTCTCTTGATTTTTACATTGCCCAACATTTCAGGTGCCAGTAATGGACACATTTAATTTCATTCATAGCTATGTCAAATTGGGATAGAATGTGCTGTTTCACTTCCATTTCTTTGACTGGCTAGTTTCTTCGAAATGGACATTCATTACGTCCGTTTTCCTCCGTGTAATCAAATATTACTGTGATGCTTGATGCGCTCTTTGTAGTTAAACGTCTCTTCAATAATGAGCTGTAGGCCTTATACGATACTGTAAAGTCATTAGCTAGCAGGAGGTACTGTTTTCAGAAGACAGATACGGGTATGGTGAAGCTAAGGAACTTCCTTTGTGTAACTAAAAGGTTGAAGTCTATACCTTTTGGGCCCAGATTTGTCCTACGCAAGGATCAAACATCAGGATTCAAGGAAAGGAATTTCCTTCCCCCTTCCCTCTTCTAAGACGAAATTCACGCAATTAAGTATTTCAAAAGACACCTGAAGATCAGCATATGTCAGATGAGGGCTTAAGAAAGGCATTACTCTCCTAGATAGTGAATATGGGTATAACGAGTAAACTTTTCCGTCTAACGAAGAAAACACATTTATCGCAGTTGCTCGCATCGAATAAGAAATGGCATGCAGATAAAGCAGTGTGAATTCATAACTCTGAGCTGAACTGAAATTTTCTGGGTTTAGTCACATCGAGATTGTTTTCCTTACTACGAGGGACAAGCGACTTTTTATAGGGTTCCAGAGCTGAATCAACGCCCTCTTAAACACACAATGGTAATGGTTTTTCTCATCAGATTATATCAGCAAAATTTGACCTAAAACGATGTACGATACCCCATTCGCTTACAGATGACTCTGTAGTAGTCTTTAGATTTTAAGCAGCATAAGAACAAGTGCTCTTTGTTCCAACACCGTCACAGTTGGAAAACTGCCATTCGGTCGAAAATTCCTTTACTTGTTCCCTAAGTTTCCCTGTTCAAGGAACTGGAAATAAATAGGAGAAAGTTTGTAGACAAATATGGACAGCATTTCTTACACAATTCTACTGACGTACTGTGTAAAGATTCGGAAGGAAAATGATACAGATGGGGAAGATTCTCCTGTTACTAAAAACCTGAAAAAAGAGATAATTAAGCTAGTACGCTTTCATTTTAATAAGTCTATGTTTCATGGCATTTAACTGGTATTCTCAAGAACATATGGAGAAATATTAGGGAGTCACATAGCAGAAATATCTGTAATAGGACCAAAAGTCTCAGTGAAATCAAAGGAATGGGTTCTGTATGATCACTAGGTTTTCCTGCGTATCGCCCCACACGAAAGGCAATAAGTAAATTTCTTGGTTTTAAGCATCTGCTTCCCTCTGCCAGTAGTTTCCGCTTCCTTGCCTTCGGGAAAAACGAATTTGGGCTGCTAAAGAGCTTGCAGGAAATTTAAGGACAGGCCTAAATTTTGTTGAGTCCGCACGAGTCACTAAAGTAACAGAATTTCAGTCAGTGATTTACATGATGTTCTTAGACATCTTAACTACGGGTTTTCAGTTAAATTTCACTGTTGTAGCTCTAATAATCGAATGTTTTACTGTTTTGTAAAACAGAGCTACAAAACCCTGTTTTTCTGACTAAAACATTTTCTTTCTCGAAAACAGTTAATCGCACAGCTATGAAATTTTAACTGCTGTTTTATTACGGCATGGCAGTCACACAAATAGTAAGTACCCATTTCGTCGCGTCTCAAACAAAATTTTTCTCCGATAAATTCGGTGGCAGAATCAGTCAGTTTCGTTCCGCAGTAACTCCCGATTGCCAACATTTACATTCATTTTGACTACTGATCCATTGCAAACAAGACAGCTAGAAAACAAATGGGTGGTCTGTGTTAGTCTAACTGTTGCGAGTTGGTAGTTATTGTGGAACGAAACTGACCAATTTCGCCGCTGAATTCGCAGGGGAAAAATGATGTTTTTAGTTTATCTAGTTCGGTTGGAGAACAGCGCCGTTGTTTTCGTAAATTACACTGTAGGAAATACTGCAGCTGGCCACAAGTTATCTTGAAATGATTTTATTATAACATTACCAGTTTCGAGCCTGAGTCCATTGGCAGGTGGTAGTTTTGACTTCTTTTACATTTGTGTCAACCTGAAAAACTCTCCTTTACACATTATAGGACGGCTTTTCAGAATGACACAAATGTAAAAGCAATGGACTCGGGCTGGAAACTGGTAATGTTATAATAAAATCATTTCAAGACAATTTGTGGCCAGGTGCAACATTTCCTACAGTGCAGTTGTTTGAGAGGTAATCAAATCAGTAGCAATTTTTTCCCCATGTTGTGTTATTATTCTTGTAACTTCTACGGTGTAATGAAGCAGGATTTAAAATTTAATAGCAGTAGAATTAGCAGTTTTAGGGAAAGAGAACACTTTAGTCAGAAAAACAGGATTCTTTTAGCACCGTGTACAAAAAGGAAAACGTTAAATCTCCAAAAGTATTACAACTAGAGCTGTGAAACTTTAATTACAAGCTCGTAATTCACGTCGCTAACAACATCACGTAAAACATTGACTGAAATATCGTTGCTTAAGTGACACATGTAGATTCAACGAAATTTAGATGTGTCCCTAAACTTTCTGCGAGCAATGTATTGATCCATTTGACGAACTAAAATAGAAAGTATTTTGTGACAGACCTGTTTCTAATATTTGACTCTTTCACTCGAAAGAAAATACCCGCAGCATTATTTCAAACATTGTGACTGATTCCAGAGACAATGCAGAAGTTGTATCCATATAACCTGGAAGTGTCTGAGAATAAGCTCCCATGACTGTTTCAGATAGGCATACAAGATGTATCGCCTGCTCAAAAAAAAAAAAGAAGATATAAATTTATTTCTACTGAGCGTGGGTACAGCTATGAGAGCACCGCACCCCACTACTTAAAGTGAGTAAAATATAATATGGAATTTAGGAATTAAGTGAAGGATATAAAACTATTAAATGAGAAACTTAAAACTGTCAGAAAGACTGATATTATTTGAGACTGGTGATATTAGGGGCATGACGTATTTCTTTTTAAAATAAAATTAAGGTAGTGATTAATTATCTACTGCATGTTGTTATTTTCTTATTCACAGCTTGCCATTATGGGGAATGCAGATTACATTAATTGTCTCTCTCTAAGCCTGTCGATGGTGGAGAGTAAATAAGGGTTTTTACGACAGTGATTCAGTAGTATGCAGAAGTTATTACCTAAATAATATGCAAGAGTGTTAATAAATAACTATTTCCCAAAAGGAGAAATGTGAGAGCACGTAACAGGAAGAGTTTCAGTTTCCATCTGAAAACATTCTTTCTTAATAATAATGGAGGGATTACCTAACGTTCCTTGATGTGTTAAAATGTTGCAAGTTGTTAAATTCTTAGAACTGTGACAGAGAAAAAAATTATTTTGATAATATTTAGCCAAAAGTTTTTGTATTACAGACGAAAGTAAGTGTCACTGCAACTTTTTCAGCTGATCTAATGAGTTTCCTCAACAGGTTGCATTTCTTTCTGTAAGGTGCAAAACACAAGCAAACTAGCTTGAAATAAAGTCCGAATTTGGTGTCGTCGTTTATAGGGTACCTGTTCAACAAAATGTTATAACAACCTTCATCGTCATGTGCCGCTAAAATACTATTAATCTTCTTCCTCTTCATGAAGCTGAGAAGCCACAGAAATATTACAGTACCATTTTCTACGCGTAGTAAAATATCTGAGTAGTTCAAAGTCAGCTTCAATTCAGCCGCGCTTCTCTTCATCCCGTTGCCGTTGGAATCGGCGCTGCGCCTGGGCCGTGACTTGGGAAACAGCGACGACTGCGAACGAAATTCTGTCGCGTCGGCGTATACCTGAGCGAGCAGGCAGCTCGATTCGCCACGGGGATTTGTCGCTGCTGCAAGCCGCTGTCGCACCTTGGACAACGGACATTTATTTCTGTACATCCGTAGTAAACGGCGATCGTACGATAGTATACTCTCTTTGTTCGTCCACGACGTTCACATTTCTAGAACTCCAGAAAGAGTTCGATACGGTTCCTCACTGTCGCTTAATCGTACGAAATATCAAACCAGATGTGTCACTAGAGGGAAGAGTTCCTGGCAAACAGAACACGGCAAGTCATCGTCAACGGAGACAGAAGTCGGAAGACCGGTGAGACTCTCCTCAGATAATTCTGATGTATGGAGAGAACTCGCAATGCTATGAAATTGTAGCGAGGCTCAAGAACACCCGCATCGGATCAACGCATTTTGCAGGGACTGGCAGTCGATCTTTAACGTAAATAAATATAACGTATGCAGCGTAAATAGATCGAGCGACTCGGTATTGTATGATAACACGATTTTAGAACAACCAGTGAAAGCAGTGACAACCATCAGGCCATTGACTTCTTAATATTTTTCCCCATAGTAGATCCTATGTTTACTACTGATGTTTACGAAAATCAGCATATTTTGTCTTACGTCCTTCTCTCAAAATTATACACTGAACAGTCAAAGAAATTGGTACAACTGTCTAATATCGTGTAGGGCCCCCACGAGCATGCAAAATTGCCGCAACACGACGTGGCATGGACTCGACTAATGTCTGAAGTAGTGCTGCTGGGAAGTGACACCATGAATCCTGCAGAGCTGTCCATGAATCCGTAAGACTGTGTGGTGATGGAGATATCTTCTCAACAGCACGTTGCAAGGCATTCCAAATATCCTCAATAACATTCATGTCTGGGGAGTTTGGTGGCCAGCGAAAGTGTTTAAACTCAGAAGAGTGTTCTTGCAACTACTCTGTAACAATTCTGGACGCGTGGGTTGTCCCACTGTCCTGCTGGAATTGCCCAAGTCCGTCGGTATGTACTTTGGACATGAATAGATGCAGCTGGTCAGACACAATGCTTACGTACGTGTTACCTATCAGAGACGTATCTAGGCATATCAGGGTTCCCATATCACTCCAACCGCACACGGCCCACACCATTACAGAGCTTTCACAAGCTTGAACAGTCCCCTGCTGCCACGCGGGGGTCCATAGATTCACGAGGTTATCTCCATACCAGTACACGTCCATACGCTCGCTACAATTTGAAACGAGACTCTTCCGACCAGGCAACACATCTCCAGTCATCAACAGTCCAGTATCGGTGTTGATGGGCCCAGGCGAGGCGTAAAGCTTTGTGTCGTGCAGTCATAAAGGATAAACGGGTGGAGCCTCGGCTCCGAAAACCCATATCCGTTATTTGTCGTTGAATGAATCGTATGCCGACACTTATTGATGGCCCAGCATTGAAATCTGCAGTAATTTGCGGAAGAGCTGCAGTTCCATGTCTTTGAACGATTCTCTTCAGTCGGAATGGGTCTCGTTTTTGCAGGATCTTTTTGCTGCCTTAGCGATGTCGGAGACTGTTGATTTACCGTTTTCCTGATATTCACGGTACACTCGTGAAATGGTGCTACGGGAAAATCCCCACTTCATTGCAACCTCTGAGATGCTGTGTCCCATTGCTCGTGCGCCAACTATAACACCGCGTTCAAACTCACTCAGATCTTGATAACTTGCCATTGTAGCAGCAGTAACCGCTCTAACAACTGCGCCAGACACTTGTTGTCTTATATCGGCGCTGCCGACCGCCGCGCCATAAAATGGTTCAAATGGCTCTGAGCACCATGGGACTCAACTGCTGAGGTCATTAGTCCCCTAGAACTTAGAACTAGTTAAACCTAACTAACCTAAGGACATCACAAACATCCATGCCCGAGGCAGGATTCGAACCTGCGACCGTAGCGGTCCTGCGGTTCCAGACTGCAGCACCTTTAACCGCACGGCCACTTCGGCCGGCGCCGCGCCATACTCTGCCTGTTTACGTATCTCTGTATTTTAATACGTATGCCTATACCAATTCCTATGGCGCTTCAGTGTAAAAACCAGTGGAGCCGGAGGAAGAACGATTTAAAGTGAACCCCTACCAATTAAACGTGGTGCTGAGGCTGGTTTGAAGAATACCCAGGACGAGTGTATGACTCACGTAAGATGCTGCTTACAAAATCCTCGTTCGAGCGATACCTGAATATTGCTCGTCAGTCTGGGATCCGTACCAGGCAAGATTCGTCGACGGGATAGAGGAGAGACAAAGAAGAGCAGCGCGTTTCATCATGGGTTCACTTAGCAAGCGCGAAAGTGTCACGAAGATCTTTATGCAACTCCAAATAAATGGTTCAAATGGCTCTGAGCACTATGGGACTTAACTTCTGAGGTCATCAGTCCCCTAGAACTTAGAACTACTTAAACCTAACTAACCTAAGGACATCACACACCATCCATGCCCGAGGCAGGATTCGAACCTGAGACCGTAGCGGTCTCGAGGTTCCAGACTGTAGCGCCTAGAACCGCTCGGCCACCCCGGCCGGCTATGCAACTCCAATGGCGGACAGTGCAGAAGGGGAATTGTACACAACGTTCGTTTTGTTTTAAAATTCTGAGAGCATACTTTCCTAGAAGAATAAATGAATATATTGCTTTTCCCAACGTATAAGTCGTAAAAAGACAGCGCAGGTAATATCAGAGTGATACGAGCTTACACGCAATCTTGTCAAAAACCTTCCCGTTGACCATTTGCGACTGAAAGAGGAAAGTGGCAGACAGTGGTACAGAAAACATACTTTGTCACACGCTAAAAGGTGGTTTGCGCAGTACAGACGAATATATCTGTCGCAGACAGGACGTCTGATACTAAATGGCGACGTACTTTCTGAGGCTATAAGCTTTACACTTTCTTTAAAAGGTGTCTGTTTATGAGAAAGAGCTTGTAATCGAAGTTGTAGTTTAGGTGAGAGCCGGAATATTCTATGTTGATTACTATCATGTCTTCGTGAAAAGTATTGTGTCGCAAAGACACCACGATCTGATACTTTCACCTCTAGTTTCATGTCGTGGGTGTGAGTTTGAACTCGTGAAATCATTGGTGTCCTCGTTACTATTTAGTCTGAGTTCGGTAAATGTCATCGGTACTCGCATGTTGTCTGTCTTTTTTCTGTTATTGATTCACTTTAAACTGACTTTCCTTAATATTCTTTCGTGCCTGATATTCTGTTGTGTCTGAGAATGGGACAGGATATATAACATCAGAAAGGTTTTCGGTATAGTATCTACAGCAACTGACAGATTTATGGTACACAAATTAACAAACGACGGAACTGGTCCCTCTTGGTACACAAAACAGGTCACAATACTGTTGCAAAAACAACTAAAAGGCATGCCAAACTTAAACGAACAGAAAATTCCGAAGATTGGCGATCTTTAACAGAAGCTCGAAATTTAGTGTGGACTTCAATGCGAGATGCTTATAACAGTTTCGACAACGAAACGTTGTCTCGAAACCTGGCAGAAAACGAAAAGAGATTCTGGTCGTATGTGAAGTATGCTAGCGGCAAGACACAATCAGTGCCTTCTCTTCGCGATAACAATAGAGATGTTATCAAAGACAGAGCTGCTAAAGCAGAATTACTGAACACAGGCTTCCAAAATTCCTACACCAAAGAAGACGAAGTAAATATTCCAGAATTCGAATCGAGAACAACTGCCAAAATGAGGAACTTAGAAGTAAATATCCTCGGAGTAGTGAAGCAACTTAAGTCACTTAACAAAAGCAAGTCTTCCACTCCAGACTGTATACCATTTACGTTCCTTTCAGAGCATGCCGATACAATAGCTTTTTACTTAACAATCATATGCAACAGCTCGCTCGACGAAAGATCCGTACCCAAAGACTGGAAAATTGCACATGTTACACGAATATTCAAGAAAGGTGACAGGAATAATCCACTAAATTACAGGCCATATCATCAACGTCGAAATGCAGCAGGATTTGGAACATGTATTGCGTTCGAATACTACGAATTACCTCGAAGAGAACGGTCTATTGACATACAGTCAAAGGGACTCAGAAAAAACATCGTTCTTGTGAAACACAACTAGCTCTTTACTCACACGAAACGTTGAGTGCTATTGACAACGGATTTAAAATTGATTGCCGGCCGCGGTGGTCTAGCGGTTCTGGCGTTGCAGTCGGGAACCGCGGGACTGCTACGGTCGCAGGTTCGAATCCTGCCTCGGGCATGGGTGTGTGTGATGTCCTTAGGTTAGTTAGGTTTAAGTAGTTCTAAGTTGAGTCCCATAGTGCTCAGAGCCATTTGAAACATTTTTTTCAAATTGATTCCGTATTTGTTGATTGCCAAAAGGCTTTTGACATAATACCTTACAAGAGGCCTGTAATCAAGTTCCGTGCTTATGGAATATCATCTTAGTTATGTGACTGGATTCGTGATTTCTTGTCAGAGAGGTGACAGTGCGTAGTAATTGACGGAAAGTGATTTCTGATGTTCCCCAAGGTAGAGTTATAGGCACTCTGCTGTTTCTTATATGTATAAACGACTTAGGAAACAATCTGAGCAGCCGTATTAGGTTGTTTGTAGATGAAGCTGTCGTTTAGCGTCTAGTCAAATCATCAATAACTCGTTTAAAACGAATTGCATAACGATTTGAACCTAAATAATGAAAAGTGCGAGGTCATCCACATGAATACTAAAAGGAATCCATTAATCTTCGGTTGCATGATAAATCAATACGTAGAAATTACAAACAACTTTAGTTGGAAGAAACAAATAAAATATATTTTGGGGAAGGCGGACCTAAGACTGCATTTTATTGGCAGAACACTTACAAGATGCAACAGACCTACTAAAGGCACTGCCTAGACTTCACATATCCGTCCTCTTTTCGAATACTTCTGCGTGGCGTGGGATCCTTACCAGATAGAATTACCGGTGTCTTTCGCGAAAGTTCAACGAACAGCAGTACGTTTTATATTGTCGACAAATAGGGAAGAGAGTGTCACGGACATGAATCAGGATTTCGGTGGACATCATTAAAGCAAAGGGGTTTCTGGTTGCAGCGGGATCTTCTCACGAAATTCCAATCATCAGCTTTCTCGTCCAAATTCGAAAATGTTCTATTGACGCCAACCTACATAGAGAGAAACGATCATCATAACAAAATAAGGGAAATCATAGCTCGCACGGAAAGATATGAGTGTTCCTTTTTCTGCACGGTCTTCTTGAACGGAATAATAGATAATTACTGTGAAGGTGGTTCGATGAACTCTCTGCCAGGCACTTAAGTTTGTTTTTCAGTGTACCCTTGCAGATGTAGAGGTAGGTATTTATAGACACGTTTGCGACCACTGTCGTCAAATCTTCGACATTCTTTGTTAACGTACAAAGTTGTTCCTCTTGTTGGTCAGAGTTCATTTTTAATGCATCCACCTACTCACTAATTAAGAGGACGTGACGTTCTGTGAGTTGCGAGTTACTGCGCTCGGTGCATTGGTATTTATTTTTGCGAGTAGCTCTTCATTGTCGTTGTGTTGTGTAGTTTTTGAATTATTTTATTCAGTTTCGAGGCTGCGTAGTGTTGCCCCTAAACTCGTAACAATTTGTATTTCCAAGGTCTCGTAGCATTTCTGCAGAAAGATTTTGCTGTTTTTCTTTAATTTTCCCAAAATGTGATGACAGTACGTGTTTCGTACTTTTGATAGCTTCACTTATTTCGTCTTCTGCTTTACTTACTTCTTGTTGTGTTTACTTTTTGTTCTATGATTTGTTCAAGTGTTTTGTCTATTTTCTGAAACTGTTCTGTAGTTTGTTCTAGTGCTACGTTCGAGTTTAGAAACAAATCTAGCAAAGTTGTGCTACTGTCGGGTTACTGTCTTCCGCATTCATGTTTACTAGTTTTGCGACGACTGCGTGTGTAATAAATACTTTGTACCTGTGAAAAATCTAAATAACACTGAAATATTTTATCCAGTTTGTACTGTTGTCTGCCTGCGCAACCAACATCTTCACAGTCATTTTTTTCCAAAAAGAGAAAAAAGAATTCACAGAAAGCCACACACAGAAACGAAAATGAAATTACAACAGCTGAAACAGAAAATACATATGTTAGTACATATAAGCGTAGCGGTGATTTGATTTCGAGAAACTGTGTTGCAATCTAACCACGCAATCACAGAAAAACCAGAGGACTGTCCTTGGCGAAAAGAATCGACATTTGTAAGCTTTCTTTAAAAAAAAATTCAGTACATGATATAAATGAATATATCGATCTCAAAAATTTTCTCCTCCTGTAACTTGTACTTTAGATATCGTATTCGATTATTGGCGCAAGGTTCAGGGCACTCACGATAAAATATTCAAAACTTTATTAAGAATAATGGAGGTAGGTTTTATTTTAAACAGAATTGTTCTTGAAAAATTCAGCTCTTGTTGCTGTCAAAAAGGACTACACAACATAAGAAAACCCTAACAAATGCGAAATTCTCTCATCAAAAAAATTACAAACAGTTCAACCATTTGCGTTATTTGTGACGTAAGGAAAACAAAGAGATGAAAAATGGTTGAAATGGCTCTGAGCACTATGGGACTTAACTGCTGAGGTCATCAGTCCCCTAGAACTTAGAACGACTTAAACCTAACTAACCCAAGGACATCACACACATCCATCCCAAGGCAGGAGTCGCGCGGCTCCAGACTGTAGCACCTAGAACCACTCTGCCACACAAAGAGATCATATTAGCACTAAAATTGAATGTTATTTGTTACCTAAGGGACGAAGATTCCCTTTAATTATTAGTTCTGACGAACAAACATTTCCGGCTTGTGCATGCATTGGTCACCTCGAAAAATTCCTCCAAAAATCTTCTCCATCAAAAGAAACAATCATGTGTTTTTACAAACAACTTTTTACCTCCACACTAAAGCTTTCCTAATAATATCTCTCAAATTCACATACATCAAACTACGTCTCTAAAAATTAGACTGCTCGCTAGTATCCCTCAATTAAGAACATCCCTGCGCTGCACAACTGACTGCAAGAATCTTATTCAGTACTGGTGCAGTGCGCTCATTCATCTTTGTCCCAGTACATTAAAGGTGAATTATTTACAACAGCTGGAAATGTGAAAACCTTACAAAACTTTAGGGGTACAGTCCTCTCAATAGGGCATTCGTAGTACCGACCGTCGCTCATGGGGCCTATAAATACGCTGCACCGTTTACCTGCCGATTACGTGTGGCGCATTTGGCTCAGCCGGGGACCCCTCGAACTGGAGAGCAAATTGGTGGTATAAAGACTGATACTCTATCGGTGTAGGCGTGACTCATTGTTAATAAGTATGAACGGTAATTGCACTCTTCCCCGGGGAAACGGCCGTGTGATCTGTGTCGCTGTGTGATTGATCTAGATCGAGCTGACCACACGAATTTGTACTCGTAACCACCACCCCGCGAGGCAGGGCTGGAATCGGGGCGCAGCCGATACTTCAAGGGCTGTCGCCGTCGGCCAGATTACAGTCCTCGTGCGGCGCTGTCCGCGCAACAAAAACGTGCGCGGGAGGGAAATGAATTTATAAGACACGGCACCGGGCGAAACAACTCCAAGCGTGTGTGAGCCGGACCCCGCCCACTCGGGAATACATGCGTGCCGAGAGAGTAATGGCGGGCCGCCGGCCGCGCGGCTACCCCCGACAGGGAAGACGCACCCCGATCAGCCGGCCGGCGGGGTACAAATACAGAATTTGTAAGTCATTAAATCACACGCGGCGCGCAGGTGGACATTATACCCGCCATCTATCTTGACCGGCGCATGTTCCGAAGGCGACCCACATTTGTTACGACTGTCGGGTTCTTGCCCACAGCGACGAGCACGCGGTGGCTGAAAGGAATATTTTACAACTGGTCCGGAGTTCTACTAAATGAGCCAGATGTATCGTTTCTCCGAATTAAACCATGCTGTATTCAGTATTAAATATTCGTTCCTTCTCCATTCTCAGTCATTACGGAGACTGTAATGAATCTGGTCACTGTTACACTCCCATCCTCCATTGCCGCGCAATCACAGGGCACCTTGCCACGGTCCGTGTGGCTCCCCCGTCGGAGGATCGAGTCCTCCCTCGGGCATAGGTGTGTGTGTTTAAGTTACATTACGTAGTGTCTAGGCTTAGTGACCGATGACCTCAGCAGTTTGATCCCGTAAGACCTTACCACACATTTCCAAGCATATCATCCTCTACTGAACAACACGATACACTAGTCCAGTAAACAATACGACCCAATAAAATGTCACACATAATTACTTTTTACAGCTATATTTATAATTTAGGTGACAGTTAAACCGAGTACTCACCTGTTCAAATGGTTCAAATGGCTCTGAGCACTATGCGACATAATTTCTGAAGTCAGCAGTCGCCTAGAACTTAGAACTAATTAAACCTAACTAACCTAAGGACATCACACACATCCATGCCCGAGGTAGGATTCGAACCTGCGACCGTAGCGGTCGCTCGGTTCCAGACTGTAACGCCTAGAACCGCACGGCCACTCCGGCCAGCTACTCACCTGTATCAACATGAAACACATGTGTATGATTGCAACTGCATCGGTGTGATGTTAGTTCGAGAACATTCAGCGAATTTTATAACTTTTAATAACTAACTTTTTTTGAAATTTTGTTGTTAAAATTACTTTTGAAATTAGTTTTATTATTACTATAGCTTACTGCAACATTCGCAAAATACTTAAAGAAGGCACAATACAAATTACGGACTTTCAATAATGTTTGATGTAATACCTTATCGAGTAGAGTTTTGGCGGGAATCGAACACGTGGTATGTTGTGTTACGCATCTCGTGTCGTTTGGAAGAGATTATCACAGAAAGTTGTTAATAAAATCTGGTGAATTGATGTGAAAGGCTGTAACATTTCTTGTATTGGCGTGTATATATGAAATCGTGCGATCGAATTTGCCGGCAGGAACACCTTCACTTCGGACAAAGTGTGCAAACAACGAGAACGAGCAGTAATAGAGAATGAAAAGAAGATGATCAAAAGCAAATTTTAATAGTATGCAAACAGCCAATAAAAATTCTAGTGCTATTTTCTGATTTATTAACAAGCTCTTGAAGAAATGACTCAAACCACGTCACAGTAGAACTTAGTGAAGTTTGCTAAGCATTATTATATCACCTACTTCAGTGTAGGCAAATAAGAGAGAGATTAGCAGATGGAGACAATTTCCTTGGCTTTTAGTCTTTTAACCCTTTGACTGCTACGTGAGAGACGCAGCGTACACGCACCGGACCCTCGCCATGCACTACTTGCCACGTGTTGCCACGTGTTCGCCATTCCTCAGCTCTTCTCGCTTTTTTGGACTTTGGAATGGCAGTGACATAGTTATTAGCATTTACACAGAGTACTTACAGCATTTACTGCAGCCTATATCAACACATCCCTTCAGCAATGCGCCATGTTGTTGAATTGATAGATATCAGAGGCTGTAATGCTACATTGAAACGTAAACTGAAGGATTTGCAACAACCTACACAGTGAATCGAAATTCCACCAAAAATCCTTACACTGACAACGAAATCATGTAGTGTCCATTGAATCAGAATGTGCTACGTTTATAGCAAATCACAAAATTTGAACAGGTCTGCTGAAGTGCTGACATCTAACTGACAACAAAGTCATGCGCTGTTGGCTGTTGCGTTTAGAGTAACTGATAAGGTATGGCGGTAGTCCGCCAGTAATTCTGCTATCAAATGGATCTTGTATTCTACCACAACTAATTACTTAAGAAAAACATTCCCAGACCTTCTACAGTAGTCAACCGCATCACTGCACGTGAGAGCTGAATTGTTTTGCCAGTCCACCCCGAACCCACTGCTGATATCTAAAAACACTACTGTACACGTTTGTACTGGAAGAGTCCACTTACATGAGGGATGAGTATTTTGAAAGGAAAATGACTGCAACAGAAATTCTTTATACCTGTGTCGCGTCGCATTTGCTACACAGCCTCTTCCCAGTTTTCTCAGTCTCCACGACCCAGTAGTGTGCTCTGACGTGCAGTTTTAGATATTTACTTCTTCTCCTTTTCATTATCATGGTGAGCTACTTGACATTATAGACGAACCAAACTACACCTATAAAACTTCGGAGATTTTCCAGTATTTTTCTGAATATTTTGGTGTGAGGGACTCCCGACCTTCGGTGGTTCGTTACAGAGTAAACGATGTGTGTGAGACAGTGAAAAATAAAACGAGATTTTCAGAGGGTTATTATTATCTCTGGTTCTACTGACCACAGAAGTAAGGAGTCAAGTGTTTTGGACAGTCCTTGGTCTAGCGATCATTTGTGCAACCTATCGGAAGATCGGGGATACTGTAACAGTCCTACAGTACAGTATAAAAATATAACCGTTAAACGTCCTCCATCCCAGGAAGAATGAGTGGTTGGTTGGAGCTTTTGTATTAGGTGTGCTTCTAAACTCACTATTTATTGATGGGTGTTTCCTAAGAAAGTTACGAAAACCCATAATTTTTGGGTACCTAAATTACCAGTTGTGGGGATGGTCGCTTGTATAATTCTATGATTTTACACTGCCTGTGTTATTGCGAATTACGATGTAGTGTACCTACAGCCGTTACGAATTAGATTGAATGTATTCGCAACTGTGATTAAGGGTAACCATCGGCTGTGTAATGGAATGACGAAAATGAAAATTTGTGCCGGCCCTGGACTCGAATCCTGATTTTCCGCTTATCGCGAGTGGTCGCCTTATTATTAGGCTATTCAAGCACGATTCAAGGCCTGACCGAAACTTCCATACGTCGCCAAACACGTGTCTACAACCTGTATTCGTACATCCGTTATGTATAGTTCCTCACAGGCGAAAGTTGAAAATCGCTTGTCCGGTGTCGGCATATAAATACGATATTGCAGTGGTTGTATTATTTCGAATTCCGATACAATGTTCTTTTGGACATGCGTGCATGTCGCCTTACCATTTTTTCTTGTTTTGGATAAATAAAAGTGGCATAAAATTTGTTTTAATAGTAAGAATTACTGAACAGCGTAATAAAACTTTAAATGCAGAAAACGCTCGTGAAAGTACGGGTGTGTTTTCATCATATTACGATTCAATATTTTTTCTTTTTTTTTTTCTTTTTTGTTTTAGTTCATGGAGAGGAGGGCGGGGAGGACAGAGTGGGCAGGGGTCGCTACCGAGGCCTGGCCACGTTGTCCCCTTCGCCGTCAAGGTATTAGGAATTGTCAGGGGAAATCAATAGTGGGAATTCCTTTTTCAATTTTTTTCTTTATTTTATTTTTATTTTTTAATTTATATTTGCCCTATACCAAACGTAAAATAAGTGTAACTAACTCCGCATTCTGCACTAAATAAACGAGAAAACGTGCTTCGTACACGATGCGGAAGGGTGCGCTGGTATCCTCCTTACGCTTCATCATCCGGGTATGTCTTCACACGTGTCTTACGTCATCCCACCGATAATCGGTCGGTTTCTTGTCAGCTTAGTCAATGGGTATCTTCTCTGACCTGTTGGTGACCCAGCTGCTTGTTCTAAATGGCTAAAATGATTCAAATGGCTCTGAGCACTATGGGACTTAACATCTATGGTCATCAATCCCCTAGAACTTAAAACTACTCAAACCTAACGACATCACACAACAGCCAGTCATCACGAGGCAGAGAAAATCTCTGACCCCGCCGGGAATCGAACCCGGGAAGCCGGGCGCGGGAAGCCAGAACGCTACCGCGCGACCACGAGCTGCGGACAGCTGTTTGTTCAAATGTGTGTGAAATCTTACGGGACTTAACTGCTAAGGTCATCAGTCCCTAAGCTTACACACTACTTAACCTAAATTATCCTAAGAACTAACACACACACCCATGCCCAAGGGAGGACTCTAACCTCCGCCGGGACCAGCCGCACAGTCCATGGCTGCAGCGTCGCAGACCACTGGGCTAATCCCGCGCGGCCTAGCTTCTTGGATGGTCGCTCAGGGCACTCAGTAAGTAACTAGAAAAATATTGCCTCTATTCTGGGTTCCGTACTGTCTGACATGACGTTCTTGTAGGTAGTTCTAATAGGCTAATAAATCTCTCGATCAATCCTGAAATAATTGTTTTACTGCTTGCCCTCGGACCCACGTGATTGCGTTGGTTTTGGTGCGAGGTAGATACAGTTCATCCGGAAAAACTAGAAGCTGAGGTGCGATTTGCTCCGGACCATCCGTAGAAAGTACGACAAAATTTGTCGCGCCAATCGCCATACGTCTTCTGCCGCGCCACGTCTGAGACGGCGTTCTGCGTGTCTGGTACAATGCTTTCAGCACAGAGAGGCATGCCCGCCAAATTTATCTCGTGGAGGCGCGATTAGGTGATCTGTTTACCGTTCAGTGTGGTGTACCGCGCTGATCGGACATCTGTATCCAGTGTAACCGCGTGTATCGTCCGCCACACCAACTTCCAACTAACAGGAGAGTTCTCGGCCTCCACGACGCTTCGATGACGCCCCTCTTGTAGGTTCGTTCAAATGGCTCTGAGCACTATGGGACTTAATTTCTGAGGTCATCAGTCCCCTAGAACTTATAACTACTGAAACGTAACTAACCTAAGGACATCACACTTACCCGAGGCACGATTCGAACCTGCGACCGTAGTGGTCGTGCGGTTCCAGACTGTAGCGCCTAGAACCGCTCGGCCAGCCCGGCCGGCTCTGTTGTAGGACGCGACAGATTTCCCTTGCCGTCACCTGTTTCGTCGGCGGTACTGCGATACGGACATTGATATATTCAATGTAAAAGTGACGGGAATAGTAGGAAGGAGGGTGTATGTCTTGCGTCGTCAGTAGGGCGGAGCTAGGGACTCCAACAGCATACCGTCAATCTTTCTGGGCGGCGGCGACGCAGCTCCGTCCTGGACATGGACTAGGCCAAGACCTCTCCTGTGTGGGGAAAGGGTCAGCGATTCATAACAGACTTTGAAGAGCATGCCTGTACTGACACAGGGTCTCAATGCCGCTAACATACATTGAGCCATTAGTAGCGGTGTTGGAAGTACACGTGCTACGTGCGGAAGCCGTGATACTCGATAAATATAGACGAATTGTGTTCTTTGAAGAATGTTGAGGTCCGCAGATTAAGATTGCAGATCTGCTCCCGAATCTGTTATAACAAGCGGCAGTAATTATGGACCGCAGTGCGCCTTATGTTGTCGTAAAATTCTGCCTCGAGACATCTGATAGTACCACTACGCTGTAAGGGGTCGACACGCGCTAGGGTCGACACGTCTGCTATGTTCATAGTGACTGACTTGGTGACGTTGAGACAGCTTCGTGACACCACATCGTATGTGGCAAACCATTCTAGAACACTGGTTACATCGTCACGGTTGCGGAGACACGAGAACCAGGTCGTCGGCATATGCTGTACAGCGCTCTGTGGCTCCACGTAAGGTCAGTCCGGTGAGGCGCTGACCGGAGCCACAGAGCAGTGGTTCCAGCACCAGAACGTAGTGTAAAATGGACAGGGGCGGCCTTGACGCACCGATCTGGTAATCGGGAGGGACAGCGTGAGACGCCCGTTAACGAGCACCTTGGAGGAGGAGGCGCATCACGATGTCTATGAATTACTGTTGGTACTGTGTGTGTGTGTTGGGGAATGGACGACAGGTACGCGTGATCCATTCAATCGAAAGCTTGGCTAAAAGCTAGTGATGCCAGGCAGCGCCCCCGGGACGTGTCGCGCGATCGCTAGGGCTATTATGTCACGGTGGATGCTATTAATACCCGTTGGGGAAGCCTGATCTGGCGAGATGACGTGAGGCAGGCTCGGTCGTCTACTGCTTGCTAATAGTCTGATGGAAATCTTCATGTCGTAGTTGACAGATGTCAGAGGGTGGTAATCAAGTATTCGAGTGCCACATATCGGTTTGTGAACCGGTATAATCATTCCTCCGACAAGGCTGCGGCGAGCGGTACCGCGGGTGACATAACCTCCCGACAGATGTCCGCCAACTTGGCGGTCAGTAAATATTGAAAAGTTCTAGAAAACTCCACAGGGAGCCTGTAACGGCCAGGAGACTTGTTCCACGCTCCTTGGCCTACGGCGTCCTTAATTTCGTTCAGTTCTTCAGTTTTTAAGTCCTGTGGAACGCTGCCATAAACCAATCGTGAGACCCCTGTTACCGTCGCCGGGCTGGAAAACTGCGCAGAATACAGTCGCACGGAATGGTCGAAGAATATTGCATCAATACCGTGTTGTGTGGTGAGGTGACAGCCGTCACATTGGTGATGGCATGTATCAGCGTCTGTCCTCGCAGTTTACTTTCTCGAATGGCGTGATACATTGTGGGTCGTTCCGTTCCTAGTTCGCCATGTGTTCGCGTTCGGACGATCGTCCCTTCGAGATGTCGGCGCATATGGGCTACGATCCGTGCCTTCACATGCTGAAATGTCGTCTGTCGTTCCGGTGTGGGTAGCGTAGAGGTGCATCCGCGAAGGACGAAGAGATAAAATTCGAGGCTGCTCTGCCTCCAAGCGATGATCTCACGACCATACGTAATCAAGGGTCTCCTTAGCGCCGGCTTGGCGCAGTTTAACCACCAACTAATTGATGTAGCATACGTTGGGAGGCAGCGAACGCACGAACTCCATGTGTCATAGATCTCACGCCGACAATCCGGAGAAGCGAGATGTGCGAGTTTTAACTTCCTGGGATGGCTACTGGCCACAGCTTCGCGTTGCTCACTGTTGCCGCGAGAGAACGGAAGAGGTATATCATATGAATGTGACAAGACGAGTGACTCGTGGAATGAGTGAATCCCGGTCGATTTCCTTTCACATTTTCCCATGCATGTACCAGTTGGAGATCTCTGATGAGTGGCGTGGCAGCCGGAACTTTATGTGCCTCGGTGGCACTGAAATCGCCCCCTAGCACTACGTCTTCGTGCCTGCCACGAAAAAGCGGTGCTACTCCTGCCGCGAAGAGGAGTGATCGGTTGCGATGGCGATTCATTCCGGAAGGGGCGTAGACATTGATAAACCGGAATCTAGCACCTTTACAGTCATTCCTCTAGTGTCGGGGAGACACTTGCTTCATCTGCCTCGGGTCCCTCGCTGTGGGGAACTGCGACACCGCTGTTAGTTGGAGAGGCGTGGGACACATGAGCCTTATAACAATACACAGCCGGCTGTTGTGGCCGAGCGGTTATAGGCGCTTCAGTCGGGAACCGCGCCACCGCTACTTTAGCAGGTTCGAATCCTGTCTCGGGCATGGATGTGTGTTATGTCCTTAGGTTAGTTAGGATTAAGTAGTTCTAAGTTCTAGGGACTGATGACCTCAGATGTTAAGTCCCATAGTGCTCAGAGCCATTTGAACCATTTTTTGAACAATGCATACCCGGGAAGTTGTCGATTAACACCACTTGGAGAAAGACAGTTTCGCTGTCTGCTGCTTTGAGCATGTCCTGGAGCAGCGACAACTTCGTCCTGTCCGAATTGTGTTGTCGTTGATGGTCGCTAAGCGACTGGTCTGTTGATCGTCTCCTGCAATGGGGGCCGCTGTCAGCGTCGCCGTAAATGTAGGGGCCTTTCACCTGTACACAGCGTCCGTGCCGTCATCTGCTGCAACTCGTGAGGAGCCGAGGTGTGTGAGGAGACACCCCTCTCTTCATCCACCACAGTAGGTGTAGAATCTTCTTCAATGTCGTCCGCCCAAGGTTTGTAAGTTAACCGTGGCTGCGTTAGGATACTTGTGAACTGGGTGACTATGGTGAATCCGTAGTTCTTTCGGGCTGTCTACCGGTGACTGCCGCTGTTCTTGCGATCTGGTTGCCCGAGAGATCCGAAACGGCTGTGTCGAAGTCAGGGAAAGCAACAGCAAGTTAGCATGTTTCCCATCTCGTCGGTCGTTATGTTGTCAACAGTAGGAGATGTACCGAGGAGGCAATCGTCTGAGGGTTTACAGCGTCAATTTTTATATTTCCTTGGTGACCTCTGTTTTTAAACGCGGGTTCCGTGTCCGATAGAGTGTGTGGTTCCTGTACCGCAACTCCTCAGGAAGAAAAGCAGAGGTCGGCACAGCACTAGTGTCCATTCTTTCGTCCGATCTTCCTGTGGAGTCGATGGGGGACTTTCTTCAATCTCTGTCGACTCTGTAATGGCGTCGGTCAATCCTGGACGTGCTACGGGTGTGCGGTCCAATGTTCCCTCTCTTCCAGGTGGCTTCCAGTCTGCCACGACGGTCGACTTTGTCACATCTGCGTAATTAAGGAGGAGGGCCATG
This sequence comes from Schistocerca piceifrons, assembly GCF_021461385.2. Lineage (NCBI taxonomy): Eukaryota > Metazoa > Arthropoda > Insecta > Orthoptera > Acrididae > Schistocerca > Schistocerca piceifrons. The sequence continues at coordinate 791,198,934 of NC_060141.1, forward strand.
AGCGTGAAGGGCGGTGCCGTGTCACCTAACTGGATCTGTGTAACAGGACGTTGAATACACGCCGAGCGTACGTGACCCTCTTGGCCGGAACCAGAACAAGTACCAGGCTGTTCATCGTACATCACGATTGCTCAACATCCCCCTATGACTTGGTAGGACGCCACGTGTTTTGTTAATTAAATTTTTACTTGTCGCACGCCGTTGAGGGCTGAGTACGTCTTGAAAGTGTTCCATTTCTCGGCAACGTGGCTAATTAGCATCCCATTTGGTCGGAGAGCCGCGGTGACTACGTCCGGCGGAACTTCGAAAGGAAGTTCGAAAACCCGTAGTGTGCGTAATCCTAGTTCTGCGTGGTCAACGGTAACCGATACGATATGACCATCGCAGTGTTTGAACTTGAGAGTGTTCGCACATTAAGCTCACAACAGCGTGACATAACGCGTCATCGAACATATTGATGTAGACGACGCTACTTGTGACGGATAAGTGGATACCGACGATCTGCTGTGGTGCCATTTGAACTACTTCGCGGATGAAGCGTTCGATTTCAAAGGCTCATGGTCCTGCGTGGTCGGGCTGGAATTTGATCTTGATGGTCACTTTTCTGCAGGAACCAGCCATAGTGACAGTACTAGCTGCGACGAGGAAGTAAACAACTACACACGCTCTCGACTCTGCGGACGGAACGCAAACAAGACGTCAACGCTGCTCACCTGCCGAAAGCAGACTGAGCCATTAGGCTATCCGAGCGCGAATCATAGCCTGAAAAAACTTTCATGTGTTGTCAATCGTGTGCCTACAACCTGTACTCGTACATCTATTGTGTATAGCCTCGTAAAGGCAAGAAATTTTACTTGAAAGTCGCTTGCCTGGGGTCGGCAGATAAACACGCTATCGCAGTGTCTGGTTAATCCGAATTACGATTCAGTGTTCCTTTTGACATGCGCGAAAGTAAAATGTCTAACCTGTACAGGAAACCCGGGTTCCAGTCCCGGTCTGGCATAAACTTTCATTGTCGTCATTCCTTTATACAGCTGATGGTTGTCCGTATTCGCAATTGTGAATACATTTAATGTATATCTACAATTTATATTCATGTCATATCACTGAAATTTTTAACGTATGTTCTTAGATGGTTTTGTCAGATCACTTACAAGGGAACCTCCCCATCGCACCCCCATCAGATTTAGTTATAAGTTGGCACAGTGAATAGGCCTTGAAAAACTGAACACAGATCAGTCGAGAAAACAGGAAGAAGTTGTGTGGAACTATGAAAAAATAAGCAAAATATACAAACCGAGTAGTCCATGCGCAAAATAGGCAACATCAAGGAAAGAGAGAGTTCAGGAGCGCCGTGGTGGTATCCACAGTCAAAGTCTATCTTCAGGTGTTCTGGGAACCGGGGTGATGCAAAACTCTTTTGATGTGTTTGTATGTCAAAGTACGTAAATGTGTCGTAGTATATAAAAAAAACTCTCTAAACTTTATGTACCTACAGAATTCGTTTTATATAAGCAGCATACACTACTGTGACAGACAGAACAAGGGAACTAGCGGAAAAATGTTACTATCGGAGCACGGATAAGGCTAACATGCTCCTCTTTAAAAGACTCTACTATAAAAAGTGGGGAACCAGCTTCTTGAATCTTCATTTCGCCGTCCTTACCAAACTTTTTGGTGTGCGAACATATTCACGCTATTTTTTGCTGAAAGAGAGTAGCAGAGAGACAGTGACGATGGAGCAGAGAGATGACAGTGCCAATCAGAGAGAAGGAGAGAGCAGAGAGTGATAGTAGGAGGGAGAAAGTGGCAGTGAAATGCAAAGAGACATGGATTAAGACAATAGCAGTGGAAGCAAGAGAAAGATGTGGAAATAAAAAAGAGAGATGAGGACGGGGGGGGGGGGGGGGAGGATCAGGGGATCATATATAGGCTTGGTGGTCTCGACATTTCCCCCCCCCCCCCCCCCCTCCCCAAGACCGGCTAACTTTGCACGAAAAAATTGTACATCGAAATAATCACCAACCAGCTGCTCAAAAGAAATTTAATTTCTTCACCGGTTTGTGGTACTTAGCTGCACTTCTTCAGAAGGTTATAGCCATGAAAAAAATTCCCACTTCCCCCACCCTACATGAAAAAAGCGGAATGTGTATTTTTTTTTTTTCTCCGACCGAAGCATTTTACAGCTGTTGGTGTAATTACCATTTATCCTAACTGAAACCGCAGTTAACACTGTTTCTGTGAAAATAATTTCACAGCAGTGAAAAGATCAGTCATTTTCAAGATTGAGTGTCCCGTTTGCCACTGTTTACATGGTGTTGGCGGTATTATTGGTGGTATTTCTTTCGATGACTAAGAACTTTGTACTGTACAACATTACGACAGTATATACTTCCTTTGCAGACTAATGGTTGTAACTAGTTTCAACCATCCAGAAAATATAAGGTACTAAAATATTCGAATTGTTTGCTGAAAAGTGTTAGATGCAGAAATAAAGCAACTAGCACACTGAAGTGAGCGCATATTGACGTATCAATGATCACGATGAAACTTCCTGGCAGATTAAAATTGTGTGTCGGACCGAGATTTGAACTCTGAAAATTTGCCTTTCGCGGACAAATTCTCCACCGTAGCTCACAACCCATCTTCACTGATTTAATTCCGCGGGTACCTCTTCTCCTACCTTCCAAACCTCAAATATGCTCTTCTGGCTCCTGTGAGCTGTGGAAGGTAGGAGACGAGGTACTAGGGGTAGTACAGTTCTGAGGATGGGTAGTCAGTCGCGCTTGGGTAACTCATTCACTAGCGCTCTTGCCAGCAAAAGACAAATGTTCCGAGTTCAAGTCCATACGGTTTTAATCTGCCAGGTAGTTTCTTCTCAGCGCTCAAACCACTGCAGAGTGAAACTTTCATTCTGGAATGATCACAATACTTTTGCCTATAACCATAAGAACACATACGCACACACACACACACACGCACACACATAGTGCGTAAGTGCAGATATTTTTGTATATGGTCCTTAATATGCACATATATCAGTCTGTTATTATCTGTTTTTTCACTGCATCAACAGTCTTCCCACAAACACAGCACATAATTTACTACCTGGTATTTTGTGTACAGTCGTAACTGCACAACTAAGTTGATAGACTACCCGTTTTGCGTCCATTCGGCGACACTTCAACAACTGATCGTCTGCCCGGGAGAAAATAACGATTAATGGCGTGCTCTTGCCTCATGTACTTGGAGGTGCTATCTATCTCTTGCGCCTAGTCCCGCGATTACGCAGGGTCGGCCATGCTTAATAGGATTTGGCATGTTAATTGTAGGTGGGGGAGGGGGGGGCTGGATGCCCTTCCTGCCGCCACCCTGTAGTCCCCCCCCCCCCCCCTGGGCGGAATTAGTGTGAACGTGTTCAGATGTCTGCACTGAGGCGGAACGTGGGGACCAGCCCGGTATTCATTTAGCGGGATGTGGAAAACCGCCTAAAAACCACATCCAGGCTGGCCGGCACACCGGCTCTCGTCGTCAATCCGCTGGGTGGATTCGATCTGGGGCTGGCGCGCCTACCCGAGTCCAGGAAGCAGCGCGTTAGCGCTCTCGGTGGGTATGTACTTGGAGGTACTAACCAACCTAAAAACATACGACTTGTGGTAACTATAACTATTAATGTGCATCTGAGGTAAATACTAATGCAAAGTTGTCCAGTACACCATAGTATAAGTATCTACACTTATGCCCGTTACACCCTCTGTTGTGATGTATTTGACATTCCTACAGGAATATCTGAGCATAGCGTCGCTGTGCCGCTCTTCCATTGCATTCAGTTGCCACGTGCACCAGATGCATGTTGGTGAGCTCTTCGTCAGTAAACATATTCATACTGCTGAGACCACCGTCAACATTCTACAGATGCTGAAGGAAAAACAAGCCCGAGACAGATCCGAGCACAAACGCAAGCTCGACGGCGAAGAATAATGCGGTTATTACCATTGTCAACAGGAAGTACCTCAATGAACGTAGTAAGCTTATTTTCAAGCTAGATACATGGCACATACCGTCGAAATTTGGTTTCTTCTGAAGATATTTTAAGAGCGGAACACAGACGAAGGTAAAGGGGGGTAATAAATCAAATGAAACGCAATCAGTCCATAACGAGCCGCGGAGACCACGGCGCGCTTGTACCAAAGTACTCAGTAGATACCTCTCTGAAAGTGGGTCGGCAGAATCCATATTGATACTAAATACATCACCGGAAGCAACTCCTTCTCCATTTCCCGCAGATTAAGGTACCCGAATCGATGTGAATATTTTTATCCGTCGAATTAGCCGCTGGAGTATAAAATCACCTGCTTCAACCTAGACGTTACGCATCTCACTTGCCAACGTCTGCATATTTGTTCCTCCGTAAAACAGTATCTACACTTCTATTTTCCTACCCAAGTCAGTATTCTCATACATGCTACTCTCTGTCCATTTTGAATCTTGCTAGAACAATTTTAATTTCCCTGAAGTTTTAAACAGTGTACAATATTCACTACATTCAGCAGCTCTACATTTCGTTATTAGTGGCAAGAGAAGTTAGTCGTCTACCTAACCATTCTTTTCAAAAATAATGTCTTAACAGGGATAACTTTTCCGGAGTGGATAATATTTAACTACCAATTTAAACGTCTAGGTATGTGAGCCGGATCCAACTGAAGGTAAATTTCATGTTTTCGGTCACTAAAATTACTACCCTCTTCGTCATATGAATGCATTTTACATCCGCTCCCAGACAGATTTACAAACTTCCACGAGACATTTAAACTGTAGAGAATGTAGCGATTACCAAACTCCTCTATTTATACCTAGATACACTCCGAAGAGCCGAAGATTATAGTCACCTAGGTGATACTGCTTGCTCCATCTTTGCAACAAAATACAGAAGCCATTCCGCTGCAATGAATTCGAGAATGCTTGGTAGGATTAAGGAAATGTGTGGTACCAGAAGACTATACAGTGGTCACGGAATTCCTACAAATTACAGTGAAAGGGAGAAATGGTTATGAAAGATGTACATGTCATGTCTCTTTTTTGCTACATTCGACGGTTTATTTGGAATTTTTACCACTATGATCATCTTTGTATGGCTGAACACAAGTGTGATACGTATTTTTTGGCTAAGAAAAGGTTTTATTATTGAGCAGAGGCCGGGCTAGCGAAGAAGTCAGCAGTTGTCGTCCAGAGAGGGAAAGAAAGTGCTGTGTCAAGGCAAAGTTAGGGGCTTTGATGGCGGACGTACCGCACAGAAAACTGAGGTGCTGCCCGGTATGTAACGTGGGGTAGAGGATGATTTAAGAAGATTTTACAGAGATATGGGTAATTTGGAAAAAAAGTAATTTGGATTAAGTGTTCTTGCTGCAAACGCTAATAGCGAAATATTGTAGTGTAACGACTTCATTGTGTCTAGCAATATCTACGTGTTTGTGTCCAGGGTGAATTATTAGTCATGTGTTCAGTATTTTAATTAGATTTCTTCCTGCACTGTTAGAGTATTTCGTTAACAAAAACAATTAGTAAATTTTACGTAATGAAGTATTGTGTATAAAAGTAAATTTTTTAAGGTCTATGACAATTGTTTTTAAAATGGGTTGATAATTCATGTTAGTTCGATCCTTTTTTGTTTCATTATAAGGGATACAACATAATTTCGGAATACAACCTTTTGCATTTATAACTATTGGACTGAACGGAATCTCAGTTTTAGATGCAAAATTTAGCTTCTAAAACCTGCATTGTAACGTCTTGCAGTACTATGTGGACAGTGAATCATATTTTCGGGAAGAGAACGAAAGCGCATTTCAAGAAAGTAAAAATCAAAATAAGATAATTTTCCGCTCTGTGATTTATTTCAGGTAGATGCAGCTCAGCACCTTACATCCTTGGAGTGTCCAGATCCTGTAGAGCCGAGTTATCCTTTGCAAGGTAAGAAAAAATTGTAGCATCTAAATGAACCTTTTCAGAGGAAATTAAGAACAGTATTCATTTACAAAATTACACGAAATTTAAGTTGATGAGTTTCAAGTTTTATAACAAGCCATAGTTATTGTTACACAGCAGTTGGCCATCGTGTGTGATGGTTTCAGAAGTAAACTCATTTCTTGTATTGTTGACAACCATTCTTTACATTCAGTTTCATTTACAGATAGTCAGATGCAGTTTAGATTAACTGATATCACACATGAAAAATAGTTTGCTTAGTCACGTTTCTGTTTAAAAGTAAGGCAGCAAAGGCGTTTCTATATCAGAATGCATGTGCGACTCTGTAACCGGAATTCAAGACATGTGTTTCCATATAGCTAGCGAGGGATTTGGTCAAACACAATTTCTACTTAACAAGTGTAAAAAAGTAATAAATTTCAACGAGTAGATTGTTTGTGGACACGGAACTGGCAGACGATAGCGGCTCAGAAGTGTTCCTTCGGTTTCAGGTCATGCGAATTTGGTGAGTGGGACGTCAACGTGACAACTCTAACGCGCTCCCCATACCACTGAGACACGGACAGTCACTCTACTGAAAGAAATCAACGCCGCTTGGGAAGACATCAAGCATTAACAGATGCAGGTGGCCCACAATAATGTTCACGTATTGCACAGCAGTCATGATTACCACCACCAGGTCTCGTGAATGCCTAAGTGAATGTCCTCCGTCGCACAATACTGCCCTCATCGGCCAGCGTCCGAGGCACGGTGCACGTTTCGAGCAGCCGCTCGCCTCGTTAACGGCGTATCCACACACGACCATAGACCTGGTGAGACAAGAGACATGATTCATCTGAACAGGCGACAAGTTTCCATTGACCCACGGCACAATCTTAATAACCCTGTGCCTTTTGCAATCGTAGCTCACGATGTTGTTGCACCAACATTGCAGCAAGTAGGGGTCGTATGGCGCAGAGCCCCATGGTCAACAATGAGCTCTGAACGGCGTCCTCCGAAACACCCGTGCCTACACCAACACTGTGCTCTGTCGTCAGATCTGCCACAGATCGTCCGCTATCCTGTTTTACAGAACGGGAAAGCCTCTGATCTCCAAGATTCTGTAATGAAGCTTGGACGTCCAACACCTTATCGGTTACTCGTGGTTTCAATGTCCTTCAACTTCTTTCCATAGAAGCTCACGACAGCAGCACGTGAACAACCGGTTAGTTTCACCGTTTGCTAAATGCTCGGTCTCGCGCCCCATTCCATAACACTCTGGGTGTTTCTTATCATAGCTAAAGTCATTGGATTTCCAAATTTGCGGACCCTATCGTCACATGAATGATTCTTCTTTCGTCTCTGCTCTGCTCTTATCCCTACCGTGAAAAGTGCTCTGAAGGTGCTCCTTTTTAAATCAGGAGCTAAAATTTGTCACAGAATTAATTTTTATTTCTGTTCGCGATGTAAAGATGAAAAAACTTTAAATGTCAATGTACGTTTTTAATCATAGGATCCTGAAAGGACAAAGTTACGCATGTTATTTCTGTTTTACGAAAATTCACTTCCATTGTCCCTTTCTTACGAGTTCATCCTTCTCTGTCTGAACATGTAAGTCTTTCACACTGTCTACTTACGGGCTACAATGTAAAAATTTAACTGTTTAATGGTGTATCATTTCTTCAAATCAAACGAGATTTCTAATTTAAAATAATATATTTTTTTAAAAATACAGACGTATTTTTATGATTTAGAAAGCAACATAGTTCCTCTTCAAAGAGTTTAAGCCGGATTATTCAATGATTAAACGATTCGAGCTTCGTTTGTGCTCTTTGATTAATCATTCCCGTAAGAGAGAAATAATCTATCTTCATTAATATCGAAGCCCCAATATCTTAATTGCTACATTTTGTCATTCTAAGAGTTTTATAAAAATGTCTCTGTCGAAGGTTATTGAACAATGAGGCCAGGCAACCAAAACATGTTCGCCTGGAATGAAGAATACTTTTTATTTTAAACATGGCGATGGGAATTTATTTATGATAGCGCTTATTATTTTTTTCAAACTGAGACAGGTGCACATTATAGATATTAACGCCATCGCAATTGGAATGTGCACATGCGAAACTAAATTATACGAATTTCCTAATGTCGTTTAACAGGCGATTTTACATTGTACAACTTTCTCTATCTGGGCGGCACATTTCAGCTCGCAACACCACCTGTCCCGGGATGATCTATGGTCGTAACGGTTTCGATCATCAGTGCCTTCCACGAACCAACTTATAGTGTGTGGCGGAGTGTGAATCTCCTGTCGTTTCCCCCCTTTCCCTGTACCATCCTCTAATGGGATGACTTCTCTGATTTTCCTATTGTCTTCATTTCGCGGGAGGCATGGGTTTCTCTGCATCTCAGACCAAAACTAAAATCATGTATGGAGAACTGTTGTGAAAAAGTGATGCTCGGTTACCTGGATCAGAGTACCAACACAGGGCAACCATGTTCGAAGAACAGACAAGAACACTAATCCAAAACAAAACGTGAGATCCGCTATGTTTATGACAGACGATGATTACAACTGTGGAGAACTAGGACGTGTAGCGTTGTCTGTTAATGTCAAACGCATTAGAGAGGATGTTTGTATAAGCAATCCGAAAAACCACCTGACGGGATCTGGCGGAGAGTACTTCTGGCATCACTAAGTGATTTCCCCGCGCCTGTTCCACATGCAAATGGCGTGCGGGTAAAATCATTGTCGGTAAGTTACTATAGTAGCTCTAATTTCTCGAAGTTTGTTGTTGTGGTGTATTCGAGAGACTTATGTGGGATGAAGTAATGTGGTGGCCGACTCTTTCCGGAAAGAACTCTCTCGAAATTTTAATAGAAAACCTCTCCATGATGCACAACGCATCCATTGTAGTGTCTGCCACTGCAGTTTGTTGAGCATCTCTGTAACGCTCTCGCGCCTACTAAATGACCCCGTGACGAAACTCGCCGCTCATCTCTATCTCTCCTGTCGTCCTACCTGGTGAAGGCCTTACACTCTTGCACAATACGCAAGAATCGGTCAAACGAGATTGTTCTAAGCTACTCCAACCTCTTTAATTGATTTCCTTGAGATTTTTGTATGAATCTCAGTCTGACGTCTGATTTTCCTATTATTTGTTTCATGAGGTCGTTCCAGTTAAGGTCGCTCCTAGATATTTTACGGTAGTTACTGTTTCCGGCAATTTGACGTCGAGAGCGCAGTTGTACAGTTGTGGATTTCATTTCCTTAGCATGTGCAATATTTAACATTTATGTACGATCACACTCAATTCTCAGTCGCTGCACCATTCATCAATCATCTGCAGGTTCTTCTACAAACAGTTACTACCTTCTGGAGCTGCTACCTTCGTACAGACAACCGCATCATCTGCGAACTGCCTTAAAGAGATTCTGACGGCTTCTACTAGGTCATCTCTATATACTGTAAACAGTAACTGTCCTGTCACACTTCCTAGCGTATTCTAAAAATTAAACTCCTCCCGAACAGGCCATGAAGGTTCAACGGCACCGACCGGCCGCCGTGTCATCCTCAGTCCATAGGTGTCACTGAATGCGGACATGAAGGGGCATGTGGTCAGCACACCGATCTCCCGGCCGTATGTCAGTTTCCGAGACCGGGGCGTACTCTGGAAATCATTTTTAAATTAGTCGATTTTGTTTTGTTAAGAGGGACGTGTAGAAATAGGACTGTAAGGAAGCCATGAATCCAGTGACACATCTGGGCCGATACTCGTTAAGGTCGTATTTCTTATAATTTTATTTTATTTTATTTCCACGAACTGGGAGTACGGGGCAGTGTGAAATGCCTTCCCAAAGTCATGGAACACGGCAGACCAGGTCAATTATAGGATGTGTAGGCATTTTGGTGTAAAAATATGGTATATTCGATGATAACGCTCGCCTAACTGGGTAAATGTAACCAGACACCAGTTAGTGGACATTAATATGGGGTGTGTCCACCCATTACGTTAATCGCAGCTTGAACTCTGCTGGTGACACTTTAAATGAGGTGTCTGAATATCTGTGAAGGAACGTCAGTCCATAGCTCCTCAAGAGCCGAAACCAGAGAAGTTAATAATGTTGTTGGACTCTGGAGTCTGTAGGAATATCTACTTTCTAACTCATCTCAAAGGTGTTCCTTTGGGTTCAGGTCACAACTTTGGGCAGGCTAGCCCACTTCAGGAAATCTACTGTCCACAAACCATTGATTCACGAATGCTGCTTTATGACTGGGCGAACTGTCGAGCTCATACAAACAGTGGTAGTCACCGGCTTGGTCCCCTGTTATATGCACTCCACAATGTTGCAAAATATATTCACATTCCTACGGTATTACTGTTTTCTTAAGCTCAATAACCGGAAGACACCCTAATCGCAAAGAATACTCCCGCAACTTAAAGTCGCCATATATGTGCCTCATTGTTGGCACTACACGTAAGGGAAAGTAAAGTTCTCCAGGCATTCGTAAAAGCCAAACGCTTCCATCGGATTACCACAGAATACAATGTGACATCATTCAGAATCAGTTGTTTCCAGTCCAGAGGTGTCACTTTTTACACCATCTCAAGCGTCACCTGGCAGCGACCATAGAAATGTTTGGCTTGTGAGGTGCTACTCGACCATTGTACTCAATTGTCTTAAACTAACTATACACTGCCACTGTGCCAGCTAGACTACAGGTAGCACTTTTGAACTCACTAGCGATTCCTTCTGCTGCTGTCATGCCGCTTTTTATAGCTATCCTACAGAATGCTCGACGGTCCCCGTCCACCAGTACATGTCTGCTTGGACCTTGTGTAGCTGCTGTTGTTCCTTCGCGTTTCCACCTCACAGTCACACCACCAACAGTCGACTAGAGCAGCTGTAGAAGGAAGATGTGTCCCTCATGGACTTATTTCTCAGATGATTTCCAATGGCTGGTCCATATTCGAGGTCCCTGAGCACTCCTAACCTATTAATTTTACGGCTACTGCTTCTTTACGAACAACACGATTTTCCCCGCCTCCTCTTACACCATAACTTACAGCGTGATCGTGACATCTGGTGACATCTGGTGAACAACTTCGCATTAAATAGAGGTGTCTGGATACTTCTGATTAGATGGTGTATCTTTTATGCGAATCAAGGACACTTAAACCCTTGCTTGGTGTCTGGGGTCTTTTTAGACACCAAGGTTTTTTTTTAACTACAAAGAAACAGTTTTAACGTTGACATAGATTTCTCAATCTCCAGATATGCCTTTTCTGCACCTTTTATTATAAGTGGGCAAAATATTTTTGGTTCTGTCACGGTTCTTAGTACAATAATTTGAAATTTTTCCAATGTGTTCTAAAAGTACCCCGGGAATATAATATGTGGTTTTCAATGATGTATTTCAACTCTATTATGAAAATAAAAACTTGGCAACAATACACGTTCTCAACCAACATTTATATGCTGTTTGTTATGATCAAGGCGTAGAAAATACATAAACGTGCATGGCTGGAACAAATTCATAATTAGGAATTAGATTTTGTTAAAACAAGGCGTGATATTATATTTTATTCATAATGGATCATGAAATACGTTTTGAGAAGGGCTACAGGCTCGCGCAGGTTTTAGCAGGTATATATAAGAGTGACAGTGATGGAGAATCGGTTTTTGGACGTCAGGATGACTGTGATGCTGATACGGATGTGAGAGGGAGATACACAGGTCGCAGATTAGGTGGATGTTCATGAACGTGAAGAAGATGGATAGCATTCAGAAAACTAGAGCGTCTACTCTTGTATCCAGAAGTGGACAGACACCGTAGTACTACTTGATGTGTGCAAGCAGGCTTCCAGGAGTATAATACATCAAACTGCACATATTCCACGTCACATTAGACCTCAAATACAGACAAGGACAGACTGCATCAGACTTTTTGTCACCGATCACATGATGTTCTGGAAACTGTGCGCCTACTGTTGTATCTGGAAGTGCACAGATGACATATGACATAGTTCCACTTGATAAGTGCAAGCACGTTTCAAGGAATATAATACGTGAAACTGCACGTATTCCAGGTCACCATAGGCCACAAATACAAACTAGGGCAGATTGTCCCAGACTTTTTATCTTAAATCACATGCAGAGTGTAATAGAAATGCGTATCAATAATAATGCAGAAGACAGTAAAATTCTACACTCATATCTTGGACGCTGGATTGAACTTGACTCTACAGAGTACAGTCATTTTTTGGTCTACTGACAATAGGTGGTTTATGCAACGCACATGGAAACCTTTGAACGAATTTCAGTCAGTTGAGTATGATTTCCCCATTTTTCGATGCACAATAAGCTTTTCAAGATTTCGTGATATTTTGGTTCGTCTCCGGTTCCAATAAAGAAAAACAGTTCTGTATCCAGAGCTAAACCTATACAGCCTGTGTTTGAAATGATCACTGAAGCATGCATTTTGTCTTATGTCCCTGGGCCTTATATTACTGATGATGTGTACCTGTGCACTTGCAGCGGACGGTGTCCGTTCATCGTGTACATTCCTTCGAAACATGGAAAGTACAGGATAAAAGTATTCAGTGCTGTAAACTGTTAGACCAAATGTCTCATAAACGCTCAACTGTATACAGGGAAATCTACTGAATGAAGGGAAATAAACAAAGAGAAATGAGTCGTATATGATGTAGTTGATCAGCTGAGGGGAAGTCGTAGGAACATTTATACAGATTTTTTTTTTTTTTTTTTTTTTTTTTTTTTTTTTTTTTTTTTTTTTTTTTTTTACAAGCTTGCACCTTAGTTACAGGATGCAACAACGGAGTAGCAATTTCAATAATGTGCATAGGTTGTGGAAATATTTTACATTTTATCACCATATGCTTGCTAGAATAATCTAGGGATCAAAAGAGGCACCATACATATAATATATTTTCCAGAGCTGATACCATGCGAGGGTTAAACCATCCATTGTTAGTTTACAATACGAAGGTGTAATGGGAGCTTGTCTAATTACATGTGTTAGAGAAAATTACAAGCTCATACTGCTTGCCGTCATCCAGGATCACGCACGTTAAAAGTATTTGTTTAACGTAGCGTTGCTTTTGTGTTCTTAGGATGACGACAGAAATAAGAGGAATGAAGACGGTGACATTCGGCATTCTCGGACGACAGCAAGGAGCCGCTTAACCATCCGGTAGACTGATTACAAATCAGTGTCACAGTTGTCATGAAACAATCTGGTGAGCTTCATGATGCCAGGAAGTTGGTGAGTCGATCAGGAACTGACGAACAGGCACTGTACATCACCACCACAGCTTCGCTTCTCCCTAAAATAGTAGCAGTGACAATATTTTGCCAGTACCACAACTCAAGGTATTTCCGCTACTTCCGGATCGACACACTAAACAACTGTGCGGTGACGAAAGCAATTCATTTAAATCCGATCAAAGATCGGTGTCGGAAAAAGGCACAAGAAAAAGGAAATTCTTTTATACTGACAGTTTTAGGATGCCACATTCAAAAGAAAGTCACTCAGTTAAATTCGATGAAAGTTCAATGTTAGAAGAAAACATAAGAAAGTGGAAATTCGTTCATAATGGTATTTCTTCGGATAGTAAATAGTGCGGTTCAGAGTAATGGAGACACAGATAAATGGTATATACTAACGTGATATTGGAACGCATAAAAGAACAAGCCTTTTGTAAAGAAAGGAAAAGTATATGTAGTTCGAACATGGAAATTTTTTTATTACAGACTATTTCCGGACATCGAATGCATGGTGAAGTATTTACTACAAAATTTAGTTCGAACGTTGAGTAGTATTCGACCCTAACTCATATGCATGTTTAGAGCCGTTGTAAATGAAAACTGAAGCTAGCTTTCTGTGTGTGACACAGTTAGGCAAAAAAAGTAGCAGCTGTAATGAGAAGAATGTAGTTTCTAGTTTCTTCCTAGATGAATGTTACCGAACGGTTGCAAGTGAGGTCTGTTAAAAAAATGAAATTTAATTCTATTGATCACTAAAGGATTACACGTACTTGACTGTGTTCCTTCCTTTATCTCTTTATATTTACCTGTCGTTTGGTGTACTACAGATTACACCTGTAATAACAATTTGGTTTGAAGATGTATTATTGTTGCAAGTTCTTTAGGCACAATCAGATTTACCTGATGTCGACGAATGCACCTCAACGACGTATTTAAAAACTTTTGACGACCGGGTAGTTTGCTTTGGTGAAAGAAATTGGATATTGCAGAAGCTAAGAACATCTTCTTTCTCCTCTTATGAACAGGATACGGTGTCGTAGCACAACAGTCCACATGTCTGAAACAAGTTTTTAATTAGTGATGCACTGATTCGGCAACACCATCTGGTTTACAAAGTAAATGAATTCATTATTCTCTCTTTTGTGCTTCCACACTAGATCCCGATACGTTCTTTGGAACACGCAACGCCAAGCACGCTAACTTAATAATATCATGGAAAGAAAACACGCACGGAGTGTTAGCGTGCTAACCGCAACCAAATGATACACAGATTAACCCAAGGGATTGTATATGACAGGTAAATTAATGGGCAGTTGTGCGTGACTCTTGCTGATAGCTTTATTGTAGCAAAACGTTCAGGGGAAGGATATTAATAGCCGTTGATTGTATCGTTTAACCATTCAGGCATTGCATGAAATTTGTGATTAAGACACAAAAGGAATGCTGGAAATGATTTGGCAGAAACATACTCCGGGCATAGGTGTAATATACACGTACATCGAAGAGCCAAAGAAACTGGTACACCTGCCTCAAATCGTGTAGGGCCCCTGCGGCCATGCAGAAGACGTGGCATAGACTCGACTAATGTCTGGAGCAGTGCTGGAGAGAACTGACACCTTGAATCCTACATGGATACCCGTAAATCCGTAAGATTACGACGGAGTGGAGATCTTTTCTCAAGAGCACGTTTCAAGGGACCCAGATATGCTCAATAGTATTCATATCCGCGAAGTTTGGTGTCTAACGGACTGTAAATCCACGCCCAAACTCACGTAAATCTTGATCACCTGCCAGTGCAGCAGCAGTACCCGATCTGGCAACTGCGCCAAACACTTGTTATATTATATTAGCGTTGCCAACCGCAGTGCCGTCTTCTCCCTGTTTACATATCTCTGTATTTGAATACGCGAGCCTATACCAGTTTCTCTAGCGTTTCAGTGTATCTTACAGAGTTGAAGAACTTTATACTAGAAATCTACCGATAAACTTTCAGAGGTAATTTGCTGTTAATTGATACCATTGGATCCACACAGAGTAATTTAGTCCCTTTGATGCCTCCTCAGTTGTCGTTGCGACTGTATTGTACTGAAAAGTCCTGTACACCAGAGCATGTGTACACAACTCAGAATTTGTGTCACGTAACTAAACATGAAGTTTAATAATAAAATACCTTTCATCCTTCGGTCAAAGAGGTGTGGCCAGTGACTGGTAGAATCGCAGGTGACACTAGTCTACAAAAAGTGTAGGAGAACAGACACACAAACCGCTTTCCAAATCCACTGACATCTAACTGTTTTTGGAATCTTAGAGAGTACTCTGAACTTCAACGTAATTAGGCATGTATAACATAATAACATGAATGCCAGATCAAGGCAAACAAGTCGATACAATATTGCCTGAATTCGAAATCATTTGACCCAGTACCATGGCAACTCTAATTATCAAATCTACAATATCTTACAATATGAAACGAGATTTACGACTGGATTGAGGACTTCTTGGTAGATAATTAATCCGATGACGATTTAAAGGAAATAGACTATGAGGTTACCATTTCCCCCATTCTCATGGATCTCCTAAACAGAGATATCACAGGAGAAAATGTTTAAAACTTTTTAGAAATAAGTAGCTCTGTTACTTTGAATTAATAGACATGACTGGAGGGAGGAAAAACGTTCGAGATCAAACTTCGGATGTTCAGAAATGTAAAATTGTGTATTTCACAAACGCTAAACCGTGTTGTCCAATGATTACGATTTCCATAAGTCACAAATGGAATCAGTTACCTTAAACATATCATTCGGTGTAACAACCTGTGGATGTTTGGAATGAAATGCTCACTTAGGCTCTATTGCGAGTAAGGCAGGTGGCAGTCTTCGGTCGTAGACTACAGGGGAATACAAAGGAGACTGATTACAGAATATTCACGCGACTCACCCTAGAATATTGCTCAGGGAATATTGCTCCTTTTGCTTTTGTTGATCTTCATCTTATACCCTCCTTTCAAGACACTGTCCATTCTGTTCAACTGCTCTTTCAAGTCCTTCTTAGGGGCCAAAATTGAATATAAAATTCTTTGGGAAGGCCATCGGGCCAGGTGATTTGTGGGAGGGAGAACGAGCCACATTATCAAGTATATCTTCGCGATGGAATACAGTGGAAAACTCTTCCTGGAGCGCTGGCGTAACAACAATATCAAGGAGGGAGGTGAAATCAAGATAAGGTGGACCGTCTGAATCCATTTCAGTATAAAGCCTGGAATAGTACTGGTAAAGTTCACGCATGATATCCGATTGGGAGGACCACTCACGCCCATCTGGAGAACGAATGGTAGAAAGACACGTCCTTTGAGATCGCTTGTGAAGCCGGAAAAGATGATAGAGACAGGTCAATTCATCCTGCACGATTGAACGAGGCTGGGAACGCAGTCTGACACCATCCATTTGCCTACGTTTGAGTTGGAGAAGTTTTGCCTTCACACGGTGGACGTCGTCTACCCTCAAGGGGGCATCACGAGCATTATCGTAAAGATCGCGAAGGACTGCATGATAAAATTCCCTAGCACGCCTTATTTCAGCCGCTTTTTCAGCGGTGAAATGCTTCAGAATTTTTCTTTTGTTTCCTTTACTGCTTTCTCAGTATATTGACTGAATAACATCGGGGAGAGGCTACAACCCTGTCTCACTCCCTTCCCAACCACAACTTCCCTTTCATGTCCTTCGACTCTTATATCTGCCATCTGGTTTCTGTACAAATTGTAAATAGTCTTTCGCTACCTGCATTTTACCCCTGCCACCTTTAGAATTTGAAAGAGAGTATTCCAGTCAACATTGTGAAAAGCTTTCTCTACGTCTACAAATGCTAGAAACGTAAGATAAGTCGTAAGGTCAGTATTGCCTCACGTGTGCCAACATTTCTACGGAATCCAAACTCATCCTCCCCGAGGTCGGCTTCTACAAGCTTTGGCATTTGTCCGCAAAGAATTCACGTTAGTACTTTGCAGCTGTGAGTTATTAAACTGAAAGTTCGGCAATTTTCACATATTTCATCAACTTCTTTCTTTGGGATTGGAATTATTATATTCTTCTTGAAGTCCGAGGGAATTTCGCCTGTCTCATACATCTTGCTCACCAGATGGTAGACTTTTGTCAGGACTGGCTCTCCCAAGGCTGTCAGTAGTTCTAATGGAATGTTGTCTACTCCCGGGGCCTTGTTTCGACGTAGGTCATTCAGTGCTCTGTCAAACTCTTCACGCAGTATCATATCTCCCATTTCATCTTCATCTACCTCCTCTTCTATTTCCATAATATTGTCCTCAAGAACATCCCCCCTGTATAGACCCTCTATATACTCCTTCCACCTTCCTGCTTTCCCTTCTTTGCTTAGAACTGGGTTTCCATCTGAGCTCTTGATATTCATGCAAGTGGTTCTCTTTTCTCCAAAGCTCTCTGTAATTTTCCTGTAGTCTCTATCTATCTTACCCCTAGTGAGATAAGCTTCCACATCCTTACATTTGTCCTCTAGCAATGCCTGCTTAGCCATTTTGCACTTCCTGGCGATCTCATTTTTGAGACGTTTGTATTCCTTTTTGCCTGCTTCATTTACTGCATTTTTATGTTTTCTTCTTTCATCAATTAAATTCAATATTTCTTCTGTTACCCAAGGATTTTTACTAGCCCTCGTCTTTTTACCTACTTGATCCTCTGCTGCCTTCACTACTTCATCCCTCAGAGCTACCTATTCTCCTTCTACTGTATTTCTTTCCCCCATTCCTATCAATTGTTCCCTTATGCTCTCTCTGAAAATCTGTAGAACCTCTGGTTCTTTCAGTTTATCCAGGTCCCTTCTCCTTAAATTTCCACCTTTTTGAAGTTTCTTCAGTTTTAATCTACAGTTCATAACCAACAGATTGTGGTCAGAGTCAGCATCTGGAAATGTCTTACGATTTAAAATTTTGTTCCTAAATCTCTGTCTTACCATTATCAATTCTATCTGAAACCTTCTAGTATCTCCAGGGTTCTTCCAGGTATACAACCTTCTTTCATGATTCTTGAACCAAGTGTTAGCTGTGATTAAGTTATGCTCTGTGCAAAGTTCTACCAGGCGGCTTCCTCTTGCATTTCTTAGCCCAGTCCACATTCACCTACAACGTTTCCTTCTCTTCCTTTTCCTACTGTCGAATTCCAGTCACCCACGGCTATCAAATTTTCGTCTCCCTTCACTACCTGAATAATTTCTTTTATCTCATCATACATTTCATCAGTTTCTTCATCATCTCCAGAGATAGTTGGCACATAAACCTGTACTACTATAGTAGGCGTGGGCTTCGTGTCTATCTTGGCCACAATAATGCGTTCACTATGCTGTTTGTAGTAGCGTACCGCACTCCTATTTTTTTATTCATTATTAAACCTACTCCTGCATTACCCCTATTTGATTTTGTATTTATAACCCTGTATTCACCTGACCAAAAGTCTTATTCCTCCTGTCACCGAGCTTCACTAATTCCCACTATATCTAACTTTAACCTATCCATTTTACTTTTCAAATTATATGACTCACCTGCCCGATTAAGGGATCTGACATTCCACGCTCCGATCCGTAGAACGCCAGTTTTCTTTCTCCTGATAACGACGTCCTCTTGATCAGTCCCCGCCCGGAGATCCGAATGGAGGACTATTTTACCTCCAGAATATTTTACCTAAGAGGACGCCATCATCGTTTAACCATACAGTAAAGATGCATGCCCTCGGAGAAAATTACGGCTGTAGTTTCTTCTTGCTTTCAGCCGTTCGCAGTGCCAGCACAGCAAGGCCGTTTTGGTTAGTGTTACAAGGCCAGGTCAGTCAATAATCCAAACTGTTGCCCCTGCAATTACTGAAAAGGCTGCTGCCCCTCTTCAGGAACCACACGTTTGTCTGGCCTCTCAACAGATACTCCTCCGTTGTGGTTGCACCTACGGTACGGCTATCTGTATCGTTGAGGCACGCAAGCCTCCCCACCAACGGCAAAGTCCATGGTTCATGGGGGGCTAGAATATACTACAGTGGCGTATGAGGGATAAGCAAGCTTAGAATAATCACACCAAGAACAGAGTGATTTAAGAAGCCACGATTGGCGCAGTCCATATTCGTTTGAAATTGGAAGAAACTGTAATATATGATCAATGGGACATACTTTCCGCCGCGCACATCACAACGATTAGAAGTCATGAATGTAGAAAGTTGCCATTGATTCCAAATACTCAGTACTGATTACTCAGAAATAGGCCTCTCATCTCCTTTGTCGCTGGTTTGAACTGTGTGAATGATATTTCATGTACAGGAACAACGAGAACTTACAGATCAGATACTAACACAGCTAAAATGTTGCCGTAAAGTGTGGTCTCTCTCAACTCACACCAGCTTTTTTTAAAGAGTTGCTCAATTAATGACGGAATTAGTAACGTAATAAATGAAAATGTTATTAATGAAATCAATACATATCTGAGAAACGACGACGGGAAGTATGCACACAAAACAATTGTTGTTAACTGAAAACTGCAAATTAATTATTTTTTTCTATATGGGCTACTTTGAAAACGATTGACCTTTGTATACTATATTTTCGTAAACCTAGGGCTAAAAATGGGATTAGAATATCATGCAAAACGAAGAGAAAACATTACTTACCACCGAGGGACACAGATGATACCATTATTAAACGACGTTACAAGTTGAACTGTAAAATTCCAGTTAACGAACCCGGGATCTTCTGCTTATATTGAAGCCGCTCTATTTTTTTATTTTTATTTATTTATTTATTTTTTTTCTTGCACACAGGAAAAACACCGAAATATACACTCAAATGGCAGTGTATTTCTTCGAAAAACGAAAATATTCACTCTTTTTGTTCCAAAGCACTTATTGAAGGAATGAATTAAAATAAAACAAAAGAAGTCATTTCGACAAAAACAAAAGGGTGAAATCGGAAAAACGTATATGAAGGAATGGGGCGTTGATTTTAACGTGCACACGCATTCTTTCCTGCGTCACTTCTACATCGTGGAGCATATAAAAAATAACATCTACAAAAATAAAAAAATAAAAAAATAAAAAAGGGGGGGAATTGCAACTCATCCAACGCCTTCTCGATAAAAAGCTAGATACAACATATTAGAAAAAAATTCACGATAACGGGGCATCCCGAGCCACTTCCAATGGGCGGTGGCCATATATTGGGAAAAGGCACACGGATCTGCGTCATAACCACTCATCATCACGTAGTGGACATAATGTCCAACAAGCCACATGATGGTATTGTTCTTCGATCGGGGAAAGAAGGTTCAATCGGGTCGCACGAGATTCTCCCCCGAGATAGCCGCCTCCGACGTCCTGAGGAGAAAAGCCAGTTGTCGGCGAAGCCATCTCCAATGGTCATGACCGCAAGAAATCAACCGATGAGATAATGTATCAGTTTCATGGCAACGATTGCAGCGATCCGTTACACTGAGGCCAATACGAAAACGTCGCACGTTGGTAGGTACAATATCATGAACAACTTGGTACCATGAGGACGCCACTTCCATCAGGAAACTCGGGAATCTGATGCTAGACCAAACAATCTTCCAATTCATTTCTGGCGACAGGGCTTCTGCAGAGGGAATGCTATGACGAATTGGCCAGCGGCTTAACAGAATTTTTAGGGAGTGATTCACTTGGGAAAGGATATTTACTCCTAAATAACTGACCTCAAGAAAATATTCCTTAACGTGCCGTAGTTTATAACTAATCCTACCAATATCTATTGGAGGTGTTAAACTCGCCGGCAGGATACAGTCATAAAGCCGAGCTGTAAGTGACTGGGGGGGCGCGTTGACAAGCTAAAACGGTGTGACGGATGAATAAGGCAGAAGACTTAACCAGAATGTCAGGGAGGCCCAAACACCCCTGCAAACGGGGGCGCGCCATGACCCCATACAGAGTGGCCCCAGATAAACCGGCCAGTTAAACTTTGTCACTTGCGGTACATCATCGTACAAAGTGGAAAGATTTGTACAATAAAATAAGCCTTACTTAACACATACGTTTCCATGGCCCGACCCTTATGAAGAAATGAGACGGAGCAACGCTCGTGTTCAATGATTGCGCTCTGAATCTTATCCGTGACAAACTTCCAGTTTATCGTAGCCATCTTTATCGGACAACTGTCAATTATAAAACCCAACGATAGATATCGGGTGACCTTCAAAGCCCATGGAATTTCAACAGCGTCAGATCCTCGCAAACTGAGTAAAAGACTTTTCTAGTTATTAACCCGCGCTCCTGTAAGACAACAAAAGCCATCCAAAACGTCCTTCAGCAGTGGTACATCATCATGTGCACGGAGGAGAACCATAACGTCATCAACATATTCACGAATTGTGAACCTTTCTCCCAGCAGCGACCAGCCATCCAAACGAGCAGCTATACTTCGCAATAAGGGTTGATGGCTCGCGATGATGGTAGTCAACAAGACCGATAGTCGGCTATTGACAGCTCGCGCCACTATTTTATAATCGTGGTTGGAGAGGGTTATCGAGCGGACCTGATCCACACGCAAAGGTCCGAGCTTTTTGGGGACCAGGACAATTTTAGTAATCTTAAAGCTGGGCGGGAGAAGGCCTCCGTGGTACACTTCATTCACCATGCAAGTTACCGTATCTTCTATTACGGAGCCAATTGTTGTTGTTGTTGTGGTCTTCGGTCCTGAGACCGGTTTGATGCAGAGCTCCATGCTACCCCATCCTGTGCAAGCTTCTTCATCTCCCAGTACTTACTGCAACCTACATCCTTCTATATCTGCTTAGTGTACTCATCTCTTGGTCTCCCTCTACGATTTCTACCCTCCACGCTGCCCTCCAATGTTAAATTTGTGATCCCTTGATGCCTCAGAACATGTCCTACTAACCAGTCCCTTCTTTTTGTCAAGTTGCGCCACAAACTCCTCTTCTCCCAAATTCTATTCAATACTTCATCATTAGTTATGTGATCTACCCAACTAATGTTCAGCATTCTTCTGTAGCACCACATTTAGAAAGCTTCTATTCTCTTCTTGTCCAAACTATTTATCGTCCATGTTTCACTTCCATACGTGGCTACACTCCATACAAATACTTTCAGAAACGACTTCCGGACACTTAAACCTATACTCAATGTTAACAAATTTCTCTTCTTCAGAAACGCTTTCCTTGCCATTGCCAGTCTACATTTTATATCTTCTCTACTTTGACCATCATCAGTTATTTTGCTCCCCAAATAGCAAAACTCCTTTACTACTTTGTCTCATTTCCTAATCTAATTCCCTCAGCATCACCCGACCTAATTCGACTACATTCCATTCTCCTTTTTTTGCTTTTGTTGATTTTCATCTTATATCCTCCTTTAAAGACACTGTCCATTCCGTTCAACTGCTCGTCCAAGTCCTTCTTAGGGGCCAAAACCGAATATAAAATTCTTTGGGAAGGCCATCGGGCCAGGCGATTTGTGGGAGGGAGAACGAGCCACATTATCAAGTATATCTTCGCGATGGAATACAGTGGAAAACTCTTCCTGGAGCGCTGGCGTAACAACAATATCAAGGAGGGAGGTGAAATCAACTTAAGATGGACCGTCTGAAGCCATTTCAGTATAAAGCTTAGAATAGTACTGGTAAAGTTCACGCATGATATCAGATTGGGAGGACCACTCACCCATCTAGAGAACGAATGGTAGAAAGACACGTCCTTTGAGATCGCTTGTGAAGCCGGAGAAGATGATAGAGACACGTCAATTCATCCTGGACGATTAAACGAGGCTGTGAACGCGGTCGGACACCATCCATTAACTTACGTTTGAGTTGGAGAAGTTTTGCCTTCACACGGTGGACGTCGACAACCCTCAAGGGGGCATCACGAGCATTATCATAAAGATCGCGAAGGACTGCATCATAAAATTCCCTAGCACGCCTTCTTTCAGCCGCTTTTTCAGGGCTGAAACGCTTGAGTGTAATCCGAATCCGGGGTTTAGAAAAGGTAACCCACCACTCTAGAAGTGAGGAATAACGCGTCTGGGACTGGGTTGTCCGCCGCCATACTTCTGCGATGATACCTTCCACATGTTTTGCGCACCACGGGTCTGGTGCTGAGTATCTCAGCAGCGGAATATGCGGCGCCAGTTTGGAGGAACTCTGCCCACATTAAGCAAGTTGACGTCGCCGTAAACGAAACTGTACGTATTGCCACAGGATGCCTCAAACCAATTCCCACAGACATCATTTACCCCATCATAGGCATAGCACCACCCACTATCCGCAGACAAGTAGCCGCCGAGATCGAAAGATCAAAACAAAAGAATGATCCTCGACACCCGATGCATATGGACCGACAACAACGTGTCCGGCTGAAATCCCGCAGGAGTTTCATTGAAACTACTGAAGAGCTCGCCACCAAGCCCGTCGCAAGGCGGCTATCTCTTTGGGAAGAAATGGTGCCACACTCCACACTGGAACTACTTGAGGAGGGATCTGCAGGATTTCAACTACCTTTTACAACTTGGAGGTCATTAAACCGGCTGCGCACTGGAGTAACTGGGTGCAAATCAAACCTATTTAAATGGGGTTACAGTGATAGCGATAGGTGTGAATGCGGAGCAATACAGGACTTGGACCACCTACTGATCTGCCCAGATATGTCTATAACATGCACTAAAGATAATATTTTGAAAGTCAATGACAAAGCAATCTACGTTGCTAATTACTGGGAAGGGAAGATATAATTGGTGCATCCGGACACGGAAGAAGAAGAAGAAGAAGAAGAGAGGGGTCTGTGAGATGTAGAGTGTTTAGCTTCCATAAAGGGCACAACAGATGGACCCACTGCTGGATGTGGTTAAAAGTCATGGATACAGCACAGTGATCAGTGAAACTGGTAGGAATTACGTCAATCGATAGAAGCTGACTACGTATGAGGGCAGATAAATAAAAGCGGTCTAATCGGCTACTTGAAGTAGCTATAAAAACCTCAACCGCACCAATGTAGGATATCTGCAAACCCAAGCATCCTGGAGATGCAAGGACGTCACCATATCATTAAGTTCACGACAAAATGTTTAATTAGGGGTCTGATCTACACGGCGTAAGACGCAGTTAAAATCGCCCCCTAACAAAACCTTGCGCGGGTTCCGTCGGAGTAAATAAACATCTTCTTCCTTATAAAACCGCGCGCGATCGGATGAACGACCGGATCCAGACGGAGCGTAAAGAAAAATTAAAGTGAGGTCATAAAAACTACAGCGATCATCATCTAGCGTTTGGAAGTCCGTCAGCGGGATTCCATTTCGATAGAGCGAAGCCATACCGGTAGAATTTTCATGCGTGACATTGAAAGACATAGTATATCCAGGAAGACAAAACACATCAAATAATACCTCTTGTAAAGACACTATATATCAGCTTGGGAATCGTAAATAAACTGGCGTATCGCAGCAAGCCGTAATTGGGAACGTATCCTATTAACATTGAGGGTTAGAGATGTATACGCCCGCATCCGTTAACACATATAAGGTCAATAAAACAGCACAAAGGAAAAAGCACTATCACGTCCGTCTCTCCCCAACGTCCGGTGGCGGGGGAAAGAAGGTATAATGCTAGTCCTCCGCACCGGACGCCGAGGAATCCTCGTTTGTCTTTTTACGACGCGCCGCTTCACGTGCAGGTTGAAAAAGCTGTTTCACACCACTCCGTGAAAACATACACTCTTGATGTGGAAGGGTTGGGGGCACGTCAAACTCCGATTTGATAGAGGAGCCATCGCCACCGCTCTTATCGGCAATCGGGGAGCACAACTCACAACGACCAACAGCAACATCAGGTACAGGAGACAGAGGTAGTGCAGTGCCGGTGTCGGGTGGCATCCCCTGAACATCAGAAGAGAACCCGTAGAATCCTGTTGCTCTACCGTCTCAACGTGGAGGAGGGGTGGTACTACACTAGAACACTGTAAAGGCTGGCCAGCAGGCAACGTCTCTGCGGGAACAAAGGAACCTACGGGAACCGTGACGTCGACGGGGGAAGTGGGAGACGCAGATTGAACGCAGATTTCAACATCAACAGAAGCAGCTACGTCCTCTCTGGTAATACTTGAATCACAATTAACATCAGTAGACAACGCATTACCGCCAGAAGGTGCACCCTCTGTCAACGGCGTATCAGAAGAACGATACTGGAGTGGGGCGTAGAAATCTGTACCGTCCTCAGTCCGCCGGCGTTTGACGTGCGCTGCAGGAGCCGTCGTCCCCTCGTGGACAGAAGCCGCACTGGTACGTGTCGGTAACGGTGAAAATTCGCGAGGAGTAGGAGGTAATGTTGCCCCTACATCGCTTAAAGCTGGAGACTGACTGACAGCTGACTGTGAAGTTACTATGTCTGCTAAAGTTAAAGGAAGAAGTTTTTGATAAGACGACGTCAGAACCGTAGTACGGCGCGGGGAATCAGATTTGAGATGACCGCTTTCGCTACAGAGAAAACAAGTTCCTTCTTGGCCTGTATATGTAACATGGATTCGGTAAACACAAACAGTTAAGTGGAAAGAGATATTCTTTTTGATGCACATGTCCACAGTCCGAATACCATTATAACACTGGAAGCGATGTTGTGCTGACCAGCGTTCCCATCGGATGTGCCGTATGACTCCACACGGAAGCAACGCTGTTTTAACAAATGAATCGTCCACTTCAGGAGGAAGGTTATAAATTATGACCGGAGTATACTCGAGTGCCTCATTTTCAAGGAGGTCTTGACCAATGGAACCATCGCGATGTGGAAACAACACTTTATAACAAACGCGGGAGAGAAGTCGTTCAACTTGAACGGGATCATGAAACTTCCCGAAGAATGCATACAAATCAGAATCAACTTAAGCAGTATCTACCTGATCAGGTGCAACACGGATAACACCAGCCAACCAATTGTGAATTTCTAAGGAGCCGGGATGAACACGACGTGTAGTCTTGTCAAAACTGAAATGAACAGTAGCTCGACGAGTAACGGATATAGAAGACTCGACAGACACCAAGGCGCGGGCAGAAAACAGAGTCACCGAGAGGAAAACGACAACAAACTGCGCTACGCAACTACGATGTGACTCCGGCCGATACACAAACAAGACTGAGTAGCTTCGACACAAGCGGCGCTGCGACACAGGCGGAAGTTAACGACAACCTGCTCGCTCGAGGCGCGAGGCGACACTGTGCATTATTAGAACTGCTCGGCTGAAAGCTGGCCTGGTTCCGTCGTACGCATATCGACGACATGTGCCTTTAAAATTAGAGCATAGCTAGCGGAGGTCTACTGACTATTGCTGGCGGCATTAATATGCACACCATGTAGGCTCATGCAAACGCGCGAAGCTGTTACTTTGCCATCTCCAGTGTGAGAGAAGTTCAGAATCTGATATTCCAGATGTTGTCAGCAATCAGATGGGTCAGTAGCATCGGCGTTATGACATGAATGTCAGAGCCAGTGAGTGCCGACACAGTAAATACTGTGTACTGTTACGCACCCAGAGGGCACCGACATGGGAGAGACAAAGTTTGTGGTAAGTTCCTAAGGGACCAAACTGCTGAGGTCATCGGTCCCTAGGCTTACACAGTACTTAATCTTCCAAACAGAACAACACTGTTTTAGTACAGTGAGGTGACAGTACAAATCACTCACAGTAATAAACATTCTGATAAGGCTAGTCGCTCACCAACAGAGCGACGTCAAAACGTCTGTGTGACAGAGGACAGGCTCAGCAGAGAAGTGTAAGACAAGAGTGCAAAGAACTGCCTTTGTAGCTCTCATAACATTAAGTAACATGCACTAGATAGGACGCAACAATGCACATCGGGGGCCTAATGGAACAGTGACAGTTCTGAAACAAACCCGTTAATCAAATGTAGCAGAACTAAAGACCACTGGCCACTTGCATGCAATAAATTAGGCCGACCCAGTCATTATAAGTGACGTCGCACAGCAGAGCCACACCCCAGTTCAGTAAATACTCAGATAAGATAACCTGTTACGCAGTCGATCAGTAGGATATATAGCGTCTATTACGTTCGCACTTGATTTTCTGATTGTTGTATTGTTACAGCATGCCGGCCGGTGTGCCTGTGCGGTTCTAGGCGCTTCAGTCTGGAACCGCGTGACCGCTACGGCCGCAGGTTCGAATCCTGACTCGAGCATGGATGTGTGTGATGTCCTTAGGTTGGTTAGGTTTAAGTAGTTCTAAGTTCTAGGGGACTGATGACCACAGATGTTAAGTCCCATAGTGCTCAGAGCCATTGAATCATTTTTTCTTTTGTTACAGCTTGTGTAAGATTGTACTGTACCAGTCATACTCTCGCTGCCTGTCGTGATGAGAGCAGTTCTGTATCCACGGATAACAGACGCCAGAGCTCAGGACTGCAACTGCCACTTACGTGTAATCTGTGGGTCCACCAACACCATGCCAGTTCAGGACACGAGCTGCTCTGATACTTTGGCATCATATGGACCACAGGGCTTATCAAAGCGGCGGGATAAGACCAGTGTAGTTCACGACATCAGATATCGCGGTCCATCTGATGGGACTATGCCGGTAGTGACCAAAGAGGGACAGAGCACTCTCAGGGCATCATGTAAATCAGTCACACATGCATTACGGTCACGCCTCCTTCGAAAGTGACCTGCGACATGGGACGTGTCTTCCAATATGCATGCCGGCAATCTACCGGTCCACAAATTACTGGTCTTTGCTACGGGCGACTTTCGGCCAGCAGATTCCGCTGTCGTCAATGCAGCAACCAGACATCGATGAAGCTACAGCTGCTCCATGTACACTGAACAATAAAATGACTCATCACTAATCCCGGCCGGCCGGAGTGGCCGAGCGGTTCTAGGTGCTACAGTCTGGAACTGCGCGACCGCTACGGTCGAAGGTTCGAATCCTGCCTCTGGCATGGATCTGTGTGGTGTCCTTAGGTTAGTTAGGTTTAAGTAGTTCTATGTTCGAGGGCACGTTAAGTCTCATAGTGATCAGAGCCATTTGAACCACTAATCCCGTTTCATTTGCGCCAAACGACACCCCACATCTTCTCAGACCACACATGCTGACAAAACAGTAGGACCTTCCAGCCTTTGAATGGGCGACTCCTACAATACCAGCTGCTTGTTAGTTAACCGACATGCAGCAAACCATGGTAATGAGTTTCCTGCTGGCTTCCCCAGTGTTTTGGTCAATTCAGGGAAATTCTTGTTCGTCACCTTGTCGAAAGTCATGATCCTCTCCTCTAAATTGTCGGTTTTTGGGAGTGGAGAGGAAAGTATAGAAACAGAAAGACAGCAGACAGGCATACGGCCATGAGGTCATACAGAGAGGGAGGCACCCAGTCGTAACCCG
The DNA here is from genome assembly GCF_021461385.2 of Schistocerca piceifrons. NCBI lineage: Eukaryota > Metazoa > Arthropoda > Insecta > Orthoptera > Acrididae > Schistocerca > Schistocerca piceifrons. The sequence goes on from NC_060141.1 coordinate 791,227,609, forward strand.
CTTAGTTATTGAGTGAGTATCGCTTTTTAGCGTTAGCGCTGCCTTTGCTCTCAGCAGCTCACATGTTTCGAGGTCCGTTCTGCAGCTTGCATTGCTTCTTCCGTTGTTTCACTTTTTTTTTGTTCGATCCGTTGTATTTCACTTGCGTATGTGAGCTGCACGGATTGGAAAAGCCAATCACCATTCCATAGCATTTTTCCATACGGTTCGACGCACCTACCAGTTATCAGCAGTACATTCCGTACCAGCTGAGCTTCACTCAAGCAGTCATTTATTGTATTTTTGCGTTCATCAGTGTGCATTCCATTGTCGAACTGACTTGGTTAATGAGTCTGGTAAACTCTTTTTGGGGTCGTATGCATTTCTTTCAGCTTCAAATAAGCAGTAATTTGAGACATAACTATGTGAACTGAAATTAACTTTGTGTTATACCATTTAACTGTAAGTTACCTAATTATGATAGAAATTTGAGGAAATAAACTCATATGGAAAGCTTAGGATTGTATTTACTTCCGTCCTACAACTATCCTCGTCAGGCGACCCTAGTTAAAAAATAAGTATGGCTGGCTTCCTTTGCGTAGCTAAACTGTGCTGTCACTGTGGCGGTGTTCCACCAAAAAACAGGTGCCCTACTTGGGAAATTTAATGTCTCCTGTTGTGACTTGGCAAGACAGCCAAGTCACAATGAGAGGAAGCCGAAAGGCAAGCGCTTAAGCTCACGCAGGCTGGCGCGAGGTCTGGAACAGTTAAGGGAATAAATAGTAGCAAATAAAGTACGTAGTTGATATAATACTTTAATCCACAATTGTAGAACATCTCTCTTGACGGTACATGTTATAACCACAATATAAAATAATATCCAATGCTATGGCGCCTTGCTAGGTCGTAGCAAATGACGTAGCTGAAGGCTATGCTAACTATCGTCTCGGCAAATGAGAGCGTATTGGTCAATGTAGCTTCTCTAGCAAAGTCGGCTGTACAACTGGGCGAGTGCTAGTAAGTCTCTCTAGACCTGCCGTGTGGTGGCGCTCGGTCTGCTATCACTGACAGTGGCGACACGCGGGTCCGGCGTATACTAATGGACCGCGGCCGATTTAAAGGTTACCACCTAGCAAGTGTGGTGTCTGGCGGTGACACCACATGTCCTGTATAAAATTGACTTCATAGTTAGGAGTTTCAATTACTATAACTAATGCAATTGTTGGTTTAATGTTGTACAAGGCTTACACTAGCTTGTATAACGTTTCTGTGCTGAGTTCGTAAGTGTTGTAGGCAAATTGCGCACTCCTCTGCCGAGCCTTAGCACGTCACAGAACTTTGCACAAAACTTACGATAAGCAAAGAAACTTCAAGGGATTAGACCAGCGAAGAGTGGAGTAGCGTGCTCTTCTCGGGGGAGAGCAGACAGATTCAGTGTGGCAGTGATTCTCGATGCACTCCCCTATTGTCGAGGAGTGGGAACAAGTAATGTACTCAGGAAAATTGTAGAATACGACGGTATTGGTGGTCCGGATATTATGGTGTGTAAAGGCATAATGTGTCATGGGCGTATAAAACTATTCCATCATTCATCTAAATTTATAAAAATTTTTTGTATATAAAAAGTGTCGTAATTCAACTGTGATATGCAAGGCCTGTTTGAAAAGTATGATATATGTGATGTCAGAGTGCTTTGATAATGTATATTTGTAACTTACGTAAAGAAATATATGAAATGTACGACATGTGGAATAATCGGGACTACTGCCGGATGTTTGTGTCGCTCTGGCATAATATTTCGGCCACGTAACTCGTTGTCTTCTTCAGGTGCTACCTGAGACTGCCGTATTGGAGGATCTTTTCCAGTATTTAAGCAAAGAGGCCGCGGGGTGCTCTCTTTGCTGTCTGCGCCCGCTTGGCGCTGCTTGTAAGGTGTTGTCTTTTCTCCGGTACTCCCACGGACGTCCGCGCCCGGCCTGTCCACCATCTGTGGTAGTGGCAGCTGTCTGGGGCCGGACCCGCGTTTGGCGTTCCGTTCGTGGTCCGCGCCCGCTTGGCGCTGCTCTTGAGGTGTTGGCACTTCCCTGGTGCTCCGATGAACGCCCGCATCCGCCTCGTCCCCCATCTGCAGTTGTGGAAGCTGTCTGAGTCCCCTCTCGCGTCGGCCGCTCCGTTCCCGTTCCGCGCCCGTCTGGTGCTGCTTCTGAGGTTCTGGCTTTTCCCTGGTGCTCCCACGGACGTCCGCGCCCAGCTCGTCCATCATTTGTGGTCTTGGCGGCTGTCAGAGGCCCATCCAGCGTCGGGAGTTGCGTTCGCGGTCTGCGCCCGCCTGGCGCTGCTCCTGCTGCGGTGTTACTACTTCTTGAGGAGTTTCTTGGTTCCTTTCGTTGGGCCCTGACAAGCTCCAGAGGCGGACTCCTCGCCGAGCTGAGCTGGTAACCGCTGTCTCGGTTTATTAGGTTGTCTGTGACCTACATCTCGATGGCCTCCTTTATGACACTGTCCCAAAATCTTGGCGTCTGTGTCACAATTTTTGTGTTGTTGTAGTCCACTGAGTGACTGAGCTCCAGACACTGCTCCACTTTGGCAGATTTGGTTGCCTGTCAGAATCTGGTGTGCCTCTGGTGTTCTTTGCACATGACGCCCACCGTCCTGGTTGTCTGGCCAATGTATGACTTCCCACACTGGCACGGGATGTTGTAAATGCCTGGTTTACGTAGCCCCAGGTCGTCCTTCAGACTCCCTAGCATTGTTCCAATTTTGGAGGGTGGACAAAAGATACTCTTTATATCATATTTTGAAAGAATTCTGGTGATCTTTGCAGCATATGGCAGATATGCCACCTTCTTCACCTCCTCTATCTCTTCTTCTTTACCTGTTGTTGGCTGGTAGCATGAAGTGCCCTTTGGATGTCTGTGGAGGAGTATCCATTTCTGCCGAACACCAGCTGTAGATGTTCTATCTCTGTGGCCAGACTTTCTGCATCCAACAGAGCCCGAGCCCTGTGAACTAATGTTTTCAAGACTCCATTCTTCTGTGCTGGGTGGTGGCAGCTACTGGCTTGGCGGTATAAGTCAGTGTTGGTGGGCTTACGTTAGACACTGAGCCCCAGAGTGCCATCCGCCTTCCTCTTGATCAGGACATCCAAGAATGGGAGCTGTCCAACCTTCTCTAGCTCCATAGTAAATTTTATACTTGGGTGGTGTGAATTTAGATGTTCCAAAAAGTCATCTAGGTTCTCCCTATCATGGAGCCAATGACAAAAGTGTCATCGACATACCTAAGAAAGCACTTGGGTTGGTAAGTGGCTGATGTAAGTGCCTCCTCTTCGTACCTTTCCATGAAAAGGTTGGCTACCACTGGTGATAAAGGGCTGCCCATTGCCATCCCTTCCGTTTGCTCATAAAATTGACCCCGTAAAGAAAATATGTTGAGGTAAGTACATGCTTGAACAGGTCGAGCAGGGCACCATCGAACTTCTCTCCAATGATGTTGAGTGAATCGGTGAGTGGCACTTGTGTGTAGAGCGACACCACATTGAAACTGACCATGATATCAGAGTCCACGGTGTGTAGCTGCCTTAGCCGCTGTAGGAAGTCCTTCAACTTCCGAATGTGGTGTGCACATTTGCCCACATATGGTGCTAATATCGTCTTCAGGTATTGTGCAGTGAGGTAAGTCGCTGCACCGATGTTACTGACAATAGGTGGAAGAGGGACCCCCTCCTTGTGGACCTTGGGGAGTCGGTAGAGTCTGGGTGGTACAGGTGCGTTGGGAGGAAGCTTCTTAGTTACCTGTTCAGGTAGACCTGTCTCCTTCAGCAACTTCTGGGTCTTCTTCTCATCTTGTCAGTGGTTTGTAAGCAGTGTCTTCCAGAAGTTGTTGCACCTTTCTATCATACTCCAACTTGTTAAAGGTGACTGTGGAGTTACCCTTGTCAGCTGGCAGAACTACAATGCTGTCATCCTCCTGTAGCTTCCTGAGTGCCACCCTCTCCTCGCTCGAGATGTTGGATTTGGGGGCTTCATCTTGGTGAGTGCCCTGCAGGTCTCCCTGCGGATCTCTTCAGACATGTTGCAACGTAGCGTGTTGACGACTTGCTCAACTGAACTGATGAAGGCTGCAACAGGTACGCTTCTGGGAGTCACTGCAAAATTGAGGCCCTCACTGAGTGCTTTTAAGGTGGCCTCATCGAGCTGCTTGTCACTCAGGTTGACCACTGTCCGTGTGTCCCCGTCCTGTTGTACCTTCTTGTTAAGGCGCTCAAACTTGGCCTGTTGACATGCTGCTGATTTCCTCATGGTGCATTCAGCCAAGGACCAGGAGGCACCATCAACCTGGTCCCAGTCTTCTTGGGTCAGGGTAGCTGCTATGGAAAGGTGGAGATACAGCAAATCCCTGGACGTGACATATAGGCGGTCGCGCATGTCACGCACTCTTTCTCTTACGAGTACGAGGCTGGCTCGGTGTTTGATTCTGTTCACCGTTGTGGTGTTAAAATGATGCTCGAACCTGGCGAAGACAGCGACTACATCCCCCTCTCGGCATCACAGAAGGAAACTGAGACAACTCAGCATCCTCCCCTTCCTCTGTCGAAGCTTATCCAGGTTCCTGATATTAAGGGACATCTTCTCCCTGTAGAGTCTTCTGATGTAACTCTTCAGGCTTTCCCGGCGAGATCTTGACAAAGCGGGTGCAGACCACGAACGGAAATCCAAACGCGGGTCCCGCCCCAGACAGCTGCCACGACCACAGATGGCGGACAAGCCGGGCGCGCACGACCTTGGGAGCACCAGGGAAGGGCCAAAACCTCAGGAGCAGCAACATGCCGGCGTGGACTGCGAACAGGACTCCCGACACAGGACGGGCCTCAGAGAGCTGCCACAGATGGCGACCAAGTCGGGCGCGGACGCCCAACGGAGCACCGCGCAAGAAACATCACATTACAAGCAGCGCCAGGCGGGCGCGGACGGCAAAGAGAGCATCCAGCGCCCTCTGGGCATAAATACAAGATCCTCCAATATGACAGTCTCAGGTAGCACCTGAAGAAGGCAACGAGTTACGTGGCCGAAATATTGTGCCAGAGCGACACAAACATCCGGCAGTAGACCCGATTATTCCACATGTCAAGATCTCGCTGGGAAAGCCTGAAGAGTCACATATAAAATGTAGTTTACTAAATTATATTTTGTCATCGATTAATGAAAGAAAATTGTTTGTCTGTGTAATTTTACATATTTGTGCAAGTTGTCATTTGTATAGAATGGTACACACTTAGGGAAAGGCCAGCCGGTGCGGCCGAGCGGTTCCAGGCGCTTCAGTCTGGAACCGCGCGACTGTTACGGCCGCTGTTTCGAATCCTGCCTCGAGCATGGATGTGTGTGATGTCCTTAGGTTAGTTAGGTTTAAGTATTTATAAGTTCTAGGGGACTGATGACCTCAGATATAAAGTCCTGTAGTGCTCAGAGCCATTTGAACCATTTGAACGCAGGGACAATGTGTAGGTTATGTGTTACGTAAAAGATGGAATGCCTTTGCATTCTACGGAAGTTACTGTGGGAAGCATAAAAGGTGGCTTGGGTTTTGGCGCGCTACTGCTGAGCGAGCGGGAAGGAGAGGAAACAGTCGGTAGGCAGCAGTAAAAGGCAGAACACGCGGACGGAGCAGGCGATGCCATGCCTGGAAATTGTTGCACAAAAACCTCGGATGACGACTTCTGAATTATTACACTATGGTACAAGTTGTTGGGCTAGGCAATGGGCGTTAAAACGACCCCAAGAAGAGATAATTACTCTACACTTCAAGAAACTTGTAGTCAGTGCCATGGACAGTGTAGCCGCCATTACTATCCACTACACCCAACGCCTATAGCGAACTGATTACGAAAATGATAATTAGAATTGTAGAAGCGTGAACCATTAATTCAAAATTAGCTATTTTTGAATAATTATTGCGTTAAAACATAAAATTTGGACCACCTTCGTATTTATTCCTAATCATTCTCTTATGCAGGGTCCTTTCCTGGTCTTTTGACAGATCGTTTGTTAAGAGAAAAATATAAAGGAAGTGTCTTAATAAATTTAAATGTGTGTTACGCTATTAGAATATTTAACTATTTAAATTGTTGGCTACACAAAATGCTAACATAGAAGTACCCTCTGGCCAAACTTTTTAGCACGTAGTCTCGATTAAAAATTCGTGGTCTTACTAGATCAAAAATACACTCCTGGAAATGGAAAAAAGAACACATTGACACCGGTGTGTCAGACCCACCATACTTGCTCCGGACACTGCGAGAGGGCTGTAGAAGCAATGATCACACGCACGGCACAGCGGACACACCAGGAACCGCGGTGTTGGCCGTCGAATGGCGCTAGCTGCGCAGCATTTGTGCACCGCCGCCGTCAGTGTCAGCCAGTTTGCCGTGGCATACGGAGCTCCATCGCAGTCTTTAACACTGGTAGCATGCCGCGACAGCGTGGACGTGAACCGTATGTGCAGTTGACGGACTTTGAGCGAGGGCGTATAGTGGGCAAGCGGGAGGCCGGGTGGACGTACCACCGAATTGCTCAACACGTGGGGCGTGAGGTCTCCACAGTACATCGATGTTGTCGCCAGTGGTCGGCGGAAGGTGCACGTGCCCGTCGACCTGGGACCGGACCGCAGCGACTCACGGATGCACGCCAAGACCGTAGGATCCTACGCAGTGCCGTAGGGGACCGCACCGCCACTTCCCAGCAAATTAGGGACACTGTTGCTCCTGGGGTATCGGCGAGGACCATTCGCAACCGTCTCCATGAAGCTGGGCTACGGTCCCGCACACCGTTAGGCCGTCTTCCGCTCACGCCCCAACATCGTGCAGCCCGCCTCCAGTGGTGTCGCGACAGGCATGAATGGAGGGACGAATGGAGACGTGTCGTCTTCAGCGATGAGAGTCGCTTCTGCCTTGGTGCCAATGATGGTAATATGCGTGTTTGGCGCCGTGCAGGTGAGCGCCACAATCAGGACTGCATACGACCGAGGCACGCAGGGCCAACACCCGGCATCATGGTGTGGGGAGCGATCTCCTACACTGGCCGTACACCACTGGTGATCGTCGAGGGGACACTGAATAGTGCACGGTACATCCAAACCGTCATCGAACCCATCGTTCTACCATTCCTAGACCGGCAAGGGAACTTGCTGTTCCAACAGGACAATGCACGTCCGCCTGTATCCCGTGCCACCCAACGTGCTCTAGAAGGTGTAAGTCAACTACCCTGGCCAGCAAGATCTCCGGATCTGTCCCCCATTGAGCATGTTTGGGACTGGATGAAGCGTCGTCTCACGCGGTCTGCACGTCCAGCACGAACGCTGGTCCAACTGAGGCGCCAGGTGGAAATGGCATGGCAAGCCGTTCCACAGGACTACATCCAGCATCTCTACGATCGTCTCCATGGGAGAATAGCAGCCTGCATTGCTGCGAAAGGTGGATATACACTGTACTAGTGCCTCATTGTGCATGCTCTGTTGCCTGTGTCTATGTGCCTGTGGTTCTGTCAGTGTGATCATGTGATGTATCTGACCCCAGGAATGTGTCAATAAAGTTTCCCCTTCCTGGAACAATGAATTCACGGTGTTCTTATTTCAATTTCCAGGAGTGTATTTATGTATCTGGTTGTAGCAGCTAAAAGACTTCTGTGTCTTTCTCAGAACTATATCCGCATAGTTATATTTATTTGTGAAGTTATATTAGAGAACAGTACGAAAGTAGGCCAAATTTATCTCTTCTGCTTTTCTGAAACTTAGCCATTTCCATGTCTATATAGGATGGCCACCGTAGATTCATTAGACAAACCAATTAATGAACTTGGTAGAGAAAGGTCCTAGGTTCAGTATTATTTCACTTTTACTGTGTTCTTTCTGACAGCTAGCAAACCCTTAAGAAAAGGAACTACTTACTCTGATTTCCATATCTATTACTCATACCTGACTGCAAATCCTGTGAAAAGAATAACGTTACACTATATGCACAACTCCCCGTATAACAGTGCGACACGTGGCTTTTCCATTAGCAGGACTATTTATTCTGTTGAAGTATTAGTGTTATAGGCGTACTAACCTCCAAATCCTTCAACACGGTATACTGGTTGGTCAATGCTACTCTGACACTGTACTCCTTCCCTTTGTGCGTCTTTTCATCGGTGCAGACTTTTTTTTTTGTGCGGATGAAAACCGCTTCGAACAGGGCAGGTATAGGAGCTCTTGGGACGAGAGGATATTCGGCGAATGGACTGTCCTGCCCGTTCCCTCAACTTAAATTTCATCGAACACGTGTGGGATGCGTTGGACAGATGTAATACAGCACGCCCACATGCACCAGCGACCCCCAGCAGCTGTCAACCGCACTGGTGGGGGAACGGAACTCCCTGCCACAACAACTCCTTACCAACCTTATGGTGAGGATGAGACCACATTGAGGAGCATGCACTGCTGTCCGAGGTGATTATACACCTTATTGACAACTACGCCACGCCTTCGGTATTGATCAGGGCTCATCAAATGTTGCGGTTACTTTATTGTAACTATTTTCGTTGAATCGAAGTGTCATTTCTGTTCGTCTCGTTGAGTATTTCTTTCAGTAGTATACTGCAGCAGTTCTTTCTACGTATGGTCAAAGTTTCATCGTGCTATGGTACTTAGCAGTGATACGTCATCCGAAAGCTACTTTCTTCCTACAGTTTTGTACATCATTGTAGATCCTGACTGTTCATGAATGAAACAGAAACGTAGATAATGAAGCTGGATACCGCTGGGTTGTTACAGAACACTGGGGACATACTGAATAAATCAGATATTAGTGCTGGAGAACACTATAGGTTGGTCCGACTGGAAGCAATCGAGGACAAATCATTCTCTTGGCGCACGTACACGACTTAGCCTCGTTCACAGAAGGCACAACAAGCGATCGAATGGAGAACGAAGACAGCATCTCATTAAGGAAAACGACTGCCCATAAGCAAGACAGACGTCGACAGTATGGAATAACACAGACCAAATCAATATTCAGAAAGAAACCAAGTACCGGTTGGTACTTACTAAGTAAGTAAGTCATCCGGGGATCCTGTGGAACACATCAGCGAGACTCGTGCATAATTTTATCGACTGGTCAATCTATACGTCCGCCGGGATTACAAGAAAAAGCACTCCGTCTTCAGGACACAAGTGACCTATCGGGACCATCCGACCGCCGTGTCATCCTCAGCTGAGGATGCGGGTAGAAGGGGCGTGTGGCCAGCACACCGCTCTCCCGGTCGTTTTGGTGGTTTTATTTGAACGGAGCCGCTACTTTTCGGTCAAGTAGCTCCTCAATTGGCATCACGAGGTTAAATGCACCCCGAAAAATGGCAACGGCGCATGGCGGCGCGGATGGTAACACGTCCAAGTGCCGGCCACGCCCGACAGCGTCTAACTTCGGTGATCTGACGGGAACCGGTGCATCCACTGCGGCAAGGCCTTTGCCCGGGATTACAAGAGATATGTACCAATTGTCTTACAGCTAAGTGTAAATGTATTGATGTTAAATATTATCCAAAGAATACAATAATTGAAAGAACATCATATCAGTGCTGCTAATTATTGTCGTCAGTGTAGTGAAATAAGAGAGGGAGCGGGGTCGATCACTTGGTCATTTCAAGCTGAGACACAAGAAATGTTTCATAAGTACCATTTTTAAATGTAAACTGCACACAAGTAACATATCATGGCTCAGCATCGTAGCACAGAACATTCCAGTAATTTGTAAAGCGTCGGAAAGAAATACATTTTACTGGTTTGGTTTCAAATGGCTCTGAGCACTATGGGACTCAACTGCTGAGGTCATTAGTCCCCTAGAACTTAGAACTAGTTAAAACTAACTAACCTAAGGACTTCACAAACATCCATGCCCGAGGCAGGATTCGAACCTGCGACCGTAGCGGTCCTGTGGTTCCAGACTGCAGCGCCTTTAACCGCACGGCCACTTCGACCGGCTTTTACTGGCAGTAGCTAATTAGCTTATATATTCAATTTTATATTACGATTGACGTACGAAGGTACTTTGAAGGATCAGCACTGTATATACAAACCAGCCCATTCGTTGTTTCTGGACGGCAAGGCGAATACCCTCGTACGGCTGCTTTCAGATTACGCTGATACAATAGCTCCCTACTTAGCAATCATATACAACCGCTCGCTCACCGATAGATCTGTACCTACAGATTGGAAAATTGCGCAGGTCGCACCAGTGTTTAAGAAGGGTAGTAGGAATAATCCGTCGAACTACAAACCTATATCATTGACGTCGGTTTGCAGTAGGGTTTTAGAGCATATACTGTATTCAAACATTATGAATCACCTCGAAGGGAACGATCTATTGATACGTAATCAGCATGGTTTCAGAAAACATCGTTCTTGTACAACGCAGATAGCTCTTTATTCGCACAAAGTAATGGCCGCTATCGACAGGGGATCTCAAGTTGATTCCGTACTTCTAGATTTCCGGAAAGCTTTTGACACCGTTCCTCACAAGCGACTTCTAATCAAGCTGCGGGCCTATGGGGTATCGTCTCAGTCGTGCGACTGGATTCGTGATTTCCTGTCAGGAAGGTCGCAGTTCGTGGTAATAGACGGCAAATCATCGAGTAAACTGAAGTGATATCAGGTGTTCCCCAGGGATGCGTCCTGGGACCTATGCTGTTCCTGATCTGTATAAATGACCTGGGTGACAATCTGAGCAGTTCTCTTAGGATGTTCGCAGATGATGCTGTAATTTACCGTCTAGTAAGGTCATCCGACGACCAGTACCAGTTGTAAAGCGATTTAGAAAAGATTGCTGTATGGTGTGACAGGTGGAAGTTGACACTAAATAACGAAAAGTGTGAGGTGATCCATATGATTTCCAAAAGAAATCCGTTGGAATTCGATTACTCGATAAATAGTACAATTCTCAAGGTTGTCAATCCAACTAAGTACCTGGGTGTTAAAATTACGAACAACTTCAGTTGGAAAGACCACACAGGTAACATTGTGGGGTAGGCGAGCCAAAGGTTGCCTTTCATTGGCAGGACACTTAGGAGATGCAACAAGTCCACTAAAGAGACAGCTTACACTACACTCGTTCGTCCTCTGTTAGAATACTGCTGCGCGGTGTGGGATCCTTACCACGGGGGATTGACCGAGGACATCGAAAGGGTGCAAAAAAGGGCAGCTCGTTTTGTATTATCACGTAATAGGGGAGAGAGTGTGGCAGATATGATACGCGAGTTGGGATGGAAGTCATTAAAGCAAAGACGTTTTTGGTCGCGGTGAGATCTATTTACGAAATTTCAGTCACCAACTTTCTCTTCCGAATGCGGAAATATTTTGTTGAACCCAACCTACACAGGTAAGAATGATCATCAAAATAAAATAAGAGAAATCAGAGCTCGAACAGAAAGGTTTAGGTGTTCGTTTTTCCCGTGCGTTGTTCCGGAGTGGAATGGTAGCGAGATAGTATGATTGTGGTTCGATGAACCCTCTGCCAAACACTTAAATGTAAATTGCAGAGTAATCATGTAGATGTAGATGTAGATGTAGATGTACCGTCAGTGGCATCTCTTCTCCATGGCTCTCGGAACAGGAAGGAGCGACATGACAAGTGAGAACGTTACACGCCTACCTCCGTATCAACTCGCTAAAACACTCCATGAAGAACGAGATGACATTCTGTCAAGCCGGCATAATTTTAGATATCTATTATGACAGGGAATGAAAGGCTACTTGGACATGAAGGAGAAGCGGTACAGCACGTGAAAGTCAGAGCTGCTAGTTAGCGATCGACAGGAGTCTAATGTCTCCCATTTCTGACAACAAATATCATCAACAGCGCACAGGACACTTGATTAGTGGACATCTGCAGGGGAGCTTCTGCAAGACATTATCTATTACGAAAACATCCGTATCGAGCTTCAATGTGTTTTGGCTTTATGTACCTGATTTTCCGTCCTAGAAACAACTAAAATAAAACAACAAAAAATGGTTCAAATGGCTCTGAGCACTACGGGACTTAACTTCTAAGGTCATCAGTCCCCTAGAACTTAGAACTACTTAAACCTAACTAACCTAAGGACATCACACACATCCATGCCCGAGGCAGGATTCGAACCTGCGACCGTAGCGGTCGCGCGGTTCCAGACTGTAGCGCCTAGAACCGCACGGCCACTCCGGCCGACATAAAAGAACAGATATTTATTAATGATTAAGTACAGATAATCGACTGGGAAATCGCTGCGCTGATGAAGTGGGGAAAAAGTTGGTGCTGATTTCATTATCAGAAAATGAATCACGTAAACGAGGCTTACGTGCACAAGGACTACAGTCGTATAAAACTTCAACAGAAATTTGGGGAGGTTAAATGTTATGATGGATAGAATATGTAAGCTTTACACAAATGAAGTTTCCGTACTTGATTGACTCTCACTTGTTAGATAATGATATTTCTCGTAAATTAGACGAAAAATGGTGAAAAATAGAACTTAACAGTGAGTCTTTTTTGCTTGCTTCTCGTACCGTACTTTATAGCGTCTCTTTCTACCATCGAGAGATAACCGCTTAATATGGAAGCTCTTTACGCTCACTTTGCACACTACCTTTTCTCCATCAGTGAAATGTCGAGATGGAGGCGGTCACCACATTCATCACTCACATCACCAGTATTTAGTGGAAAGGCGTCCAGGTGTGTTTAAAAAAAAAATGCTTTTTCTGTACCATGTTGCACTGCAGTTCTTCATAAAAGAGTGTCACATCATCCATAAGTTACTGGACATTTTCTGCATTGAAGATTTCCAAAACAACATTATAAACATTTTTAAAGGATTGCCATGAAGTTTCTTTCCTTGTCTTAATGGCGATTGTCTTTGCGTGATTTCCAACGTTGAAAAAACCTGCTTTCACTTTATCGAAATCGAGCTGAGAATATTTGTCGTAAATATATATTGTTTTTACAAAATTATTTCTGACCTCCAAATCTATTTGCAGTACGGGAAGAAGAAGTTTTCTTCTGTCCTATCAGTGGCTCATTCCTAAAATGTTTCATTCCAGGAGTTAATGTCTGTATCATGGCCTGTCAAGACACGACAACGTTATTACAATAATTCTTAATAAATCAAGATCCATAAATGACCACAAAGCAAATGACTGCGTGACGGGCAATTATAGAGTATCTAGGGCTACGCCATTACTTAGTGGTAACATGCTCTGATAATTACATGCTCAGGCACTGCTGCTAGCTACTAATGAACCTGCCCTGGTGTATAGTGAAATATGCTTAATTATACGTAAAGACTGCAATTCTGGAACAGAAGCCAGCTAATGACAATATTAATAAACGTGAGTTTATTTTAGTTCACTAACATTTTTTGTACTGGATAGCGATAACTGAGAAAGAATAAAAAATAAAAGAATTTTTGTGGTCCTGGGCAGTAAAATGAACAGATGGAATCGACTGTCTAAGTTGAGTTAACCACCAACAAATTTTGTGCATTTGTTAAATCACAACTTAGAAAAAAATACAAAAGTTCACCCTGGATCACTCCACGGAGCATCGCAACAAATACCTTTCACTTGAGCCCAAGTAAACAGAAACAAGATTAACGGTATGAACAACAGAAAAGGACAAAGGTAACAAGCAAATGACTGCAGGTCTTAAGAATTTAATGAGATATTTTTGAAAAATATAGCTTGATGGCAGTAAAACTAAAATTTGCAGAACTTCAGAATTTTCAAAGTCAAACATTTAGAAGTATCTCTTCATGATGACATTAATTAGTTCCGGTTTTGGATCTTGGACAGTGCTGCTCGAAACGTGGGTGCTGTTCACGTCCATCTGGTCCCAATACCATGTGGAGCGGTAAACAATGAGTTGTCATCAGCGTATACAGCTTGACTCAGGAGCAAAGGCAAATAGTTTGAGAGGTGATAGTATTGGCAATTCCGAACAAAAAAATTCGTATGGACATATGCCCTATTCCGAACGGTTTTTCGAGGTAGAACATATTTAATATACATTGTTATTCATTTTTTGTACTATTCGGTAGGCTACATTGTCTTTGTTTAGAATGCTCCACAGTAACATATAGGATGTCGAGAGGAACAGTCTGATACAGTACACTTGTGGTCTATCAGGTCCGGAAACTACCTCAGATTAGCCTACAAAAATTTCTGGAGTTACAGCGCCTGCGCGTCGTGCTAGATTTTCAGTATACTTCCGCTCTCTTGTCGTAAATTGTTATCCCTAGAGAAAAAATGAATATAACCTTTTTTGCAATAAATTTAATATCGTTTAACCCCAGAAAACTAAACGAGAGCCCCGGGGGATGGGGACATTACATCGCTACTAAACCGTCGTAAAGTTTAATCCTCCACATTTTAATGAAGGGAAGTCGTATTTATAGGTTCTCCACTGGTAAGCTACATACCAAATTGAGTAAAAATGTATCGTTTTATACCCCACTGTAATCGTAAATTTTACGAGGGTTTAGCAATCTAGGATTAATATTACACTGAGACAAGATTTTGCTAGAAGCCGCGGTTTCCGAGTTATTAAAGGAAATCGTACAAAAATGACACTAAGGGTGTTCTATCTCGGAAACCATTCGGAAAAGGGCAAAGGTTCATATGAAGTTTTTTGTTCAGAATCGCTAGTGGAAATTACCAGTACTATCACCCCTTGAAGCATGTGCCTTTCCTCCAGACTCACTTTGTATAGTTTAGACTAGAACCTACCACTCAAATATTCAGTACTGGCCACAACAGAACAACCTGTTACAACATCAGTTTAAATAAATTCAAATAATCGTTGATCCTGCAAGGTTGCATCCATTAAACAAGCAAGACGACCTGCGGCATTTAACCTCGACAACACATCAAAAACAAGTTACACCAGTTTGCATGGGAGCATAATGCAATCACTAAAACCAAGCGAAGGCAGAGTTATTAAAACCACAGCTTACAGAACATGATAGAAGCACTACTAGAGACATGGGAAACCGGTTCACTTGCTGTACTCGCAGTAACGTAGCTGGTAGAGTGTGCCAGAAATCACGGGCTCAACTGCCAATACAAACCAGCGAATCACACATTCCAAATGCACAGTATCTGCTGCTAACGTAATTTGCCCCTCGCGGTCCTCAATCAACAACACTCCACTCGCCTTTCAGAGAAGTTCCCCGTCCACAACCCGGAACGCGAAATACACCGTCTCCGCCTGATGCAGCGAAAATCATTACTGCCGAGGGACACAAGGAATCAGACTGGTTCAAAATGGTTCAAATGGCTCTGAGCACTATGGGACTTAACATTTGAGGTCATCAGTCCCCTAGAACTCAGAACTACTTAAACCTAAGGGCATCACGCACATCCATGCCCGAGGCAGGATTCGAATCTGAGACCATAGCGGTCGCGCGGTGCAAGACTGAAGCGCCTAGAACCGCTTGGCCACACCGGCCGGCAATCAGACTGGTCCGAACACTGTTACCAAAAAACAAAATCATACCACCCTTGAGACAGAGGGAGTAACTTGAAAAAGATGTTGGTAAATAAATGTTTGTTTTTATTAAAATGAATACTTCTGACATTTCTTGATGAACAATTTCATTTTATCAATGAAAAACGCCAACTATGAGTGCCCGTATGGGCAACAGAACATACATACACCCTTCGCGTTTTCACTGATCAACTTGTTTTCGTTAATGAAATGGGCACGCAGGCATTCCCATTCCGTCGAAATGTATATTTACATCATTGTGGGGCCAACCTGTCCCATTAGACGAAGTAAGTGCAGGCAATAAACAGTTCTCGAAGAGATCATTATAGCGCCATCTATAAAACGAATGACCGCATAGCGGGCTAGCGTGAAAACATCGCACCTTGTTCTTGCTCGGTGTTTATGGCGGGAGGGCCAAACACGCCAGCGTAACTGCAGACAACGGGTCGTCCTGCAACGCAGTTCGCGTGAGCGGATCTCAGCCCAATCAGAGCCAAGTTTTAGCGAGTTATTTATACCTTTACTGCCACCGACACCTACGGCTCGTCGGTTTATGGCGTCAAATTGCGTGCAGTATAACAAGGACGAATGGGAATAGCTGCGTTGCCCAGCAGGAGGTAATCAGAAACCTGGAACAGCATTTAAGGCTAAGCACTAGCCTGCCGGTTTCCTGTACACAGAATATGGCATAAATCAAACCTTCCAAAAGGAATATCGAAATATTCACTCCCTCATACTATCATGCATAGTTCTACAGAAAGGACTAGAAATAGGAAAATTCATTTTGGAAGTTAATTTTCCTCCATTGTGATGCAACACAAAAACAGAAGACACGCAGGTAGCAGAGAAGATGGGGTTGTTCACGGATGCGAAACTCATATGGATTTATACAGGGTGATCATTAATGAAACCGACAAAATGCAGGAACGGATTCCTGACTGGAAATGGACGAAGAAAAGGTCCGGTGATCATGTGTCTCGATATGGGCGTTGTGCGTGCTACGACATCGTATAGTCTCAAAACACAGTACAGAGCTGCATCGCATTCACATCACAACATATGTTCAAAGTGGCCTTCCTGGGATAGCAGGTGATAGGGATAGTAGCGGTTGTCATGCAGGAAACAATCGTACTTTGGCTTACACCATGTTGGCGGGTCACTTGTCTGGAGCTTCTACATCTACATCTGGATCTACATGGCTACTCTGCAAATCACATTTAAGTGCCTGGCAGAGGGTTCATCGAACCGCCTTCACAATTCTCTATTATTCCAATCTCGTATTGCGCGCGGAAAGAATGAACACCTATATCTTTCTGTACGAGCTCTTATTTCCCTTATTTTATCGTGATGATGGTTCCTCCTTATGATGGTCGATGTCAATAAAATATTTTCGCATTCGGAGGAGAAAGTTGGTGATTGGAATTTCGTGAGAAGATTCCGTCGTAACGAAAAATGCCTTTCTTCTAACGATTTTCAGCCCAAACCCTGTATAATTTCTGTGACACTCTCTCCCATATTTCGCGATAATACAAAACGTGCTGCCTTTCTTTGAACTTTTTCGATATACGCCGTCGGTCCTACCTGGTAAGGATCCCACACTGCGCAGCAGTATTCTAAAAGAGGACGGACAAGCGTAGTGTAGGCAGTCTCCTTAGTAGGTCTGTAACATTTTCTAAGTGTCCTGCCAGTAAAACTCAGTCTATGGTTAGCCTTCCCCACAACATTTTCAATGTGTTCCTTCCAATTTAAGCTGTTCGTAATTTTAATACCTAGGTATTTAGTTTAATTCACGGCTTTCAGATTAGACTGATTTATCGTGTTACCGAAGTTTAAAGAGTTCCTATTAGCACTCATGTGGATGACCTCACACTTTATGTTATTCAGGATCAACTGCCACTTTTTGCACAATTCAGATATTTTTTCTAAATCCTTTTGCAATTTGTTTTGATTTTCTGATGACTTTATTTTAGAACATACATTGTGTTGGAACATTATGAATTAATTAATGACATCGTCATCTGCATACAACCGAAGACGGCTGCTCAGATTGTCTCCCAAATCGTTTATATAGATAAGGAACAGCAAATTGCCTATGACACTACCTTGTGGAACGCCAGAAGTAACTTCTGTTTTACACGATGACTTTCCGTCAATTACTACGAACTGTGACCTCTCTGACAGGAAATCACAAACCCAGTCACATAACTGAGACGATATTCCACAAGCACGCAATTTCAATACGAGCCGCTTGTGTGGTACAGTGTCAAAAGCTTTCCGGAAATCCAGAAATACGGAATCAATCTGAAATCCCTTGTCAATAGCACTCAACACTTCATGTGAATAAAGAGCTAGTTGTGTTTCGCAGACCGATGTTTTCTAAACCCATGTTGACTGTGTGTCAATAGACAGTTTTCTTCGAGGTAATTCATAATGTTCGAACACAATATATGTTCTAAAATCCTGCTGCATATCGACGTTAACGATATGGGCCTGTAATTCAGTGAATTAATCCTACTACCTTTTTGGAATATTGGTGTAACCTGTGCAACTTTCCAGTCTTTGCGTACAGATATTTCGTCGAGCGAATGGTTGTATACGATTGTTAAGTATGGAGCTAACGCTCAGCATACTCCGAAAGGAACCTCATTGGTATACAGTCTGGACCAGAAGACTTGCTTTTATTAAGTGATTTAAGTTGCTTCACTACTCCAGGGATATGTACTTCTACATTACTCATGTTGGCAGCTGTTCTTGATTAGAATTCTGGAATATTTACTTCGTCTTCTTTTGTGAAGGCATTACGGAAGACTGCGTTTAGTAACGCGGCTTTGGCAGCACTGTCTTCGATAGTATCTCCATTGCTATCGCGCAGAGAAGGCATTGATTGTTTCTTGCCGCTAACACACTTCACATACGACCAGAATCTCTTTGGATTTTCTGCCAGGTTTCGAGACAACGTTTCAGTGTGGAAACTGTTATAGGTATCTCGCATTGAAGTCCGCGCTAAATTTCGAGCTTCTGTAAAAGATCGCCAACCTTGGGGATTTTGCGTCTGTTTAAATTTGGCATGTTTATTTCGTTGTTTCTGCTACAGTGTTATAACCTTGTTTTAGGGCTCGTCTCCATACTCTGTAGAACTGTGTCCTCCAAATACCTTCCTGCAGTTCCGTCTGTCTGAAAGAACTCATTATCACGCAAATGCTCGAAAAGCGCTCGAAATATGACGTGATGTGGTTGGTGTCTGTGACGGTACTTGCTTTGGTATAGCCTTGCTGCCTCTCGACCGTTTCCATCTGCTTGGCCGTTCACAAACACTATCTCGGGCTGTTCTCGATATGAATATCGGACCATTCCTCTGCTTACAGAACGCTAAGTCAGTCACACAGCCTCCAACACACAAGGGACACACGGCACGTGGACAGAGGAACTGTCATTCGCAAGTGCCGTGGGAACGATCCATTTCTGGACACATGTTCATACGACCTTTTTTCCTCATTTTCCTGTCAGGAAACCGCCCGTGTAATTTGTCGATTTTATTATTGTTCACCCTGTATACTGACAGAGTCACGTGGCTCTCGCAGTAAGTCTGATGGTTCAAATGGCCCTGAGCACTATGGGACTCAACATGGACGGCCGGAGTGACCGAGCGGTTCTAGGCGCTACAGTCTGGAACCGCGCGACCACTACGGTCGCAGGTTCGAATCCTGCCTCGGGCATGGATGTGTGTTTTGTCATTAGGTTAGTTAGGTTTAAATAGTTCTAACTTCTAGGGGACTGATGATCTCAGCAGTTAAGTCTCATAGTGCTCAGAGCCATTTTTTGACTCAACATATGAGGTCATGAGTCCCCAGTAAGTCTGATTTTGGGTGCTGAGAGAGAGGTATCTGATCGGAAATCACATTAATGTCTCGACATATGCTGTGAAACGTTGAAGGAAAGTATCTGACTAAAAATAATATTAAGTTTGAGAACTTCTTCAGAACATTGTGAATCGTATCAATGGATGTAAATGTTTAATCTGATCAAAAATAAGGTCGCTTGTCGAAAAAGTCTTCCTGCCATTCGCGTAAAATGTTTTACGTAAACGCGTAGCTATATAACATAGGTATATTATAATTTGAAGGCCTTTCCCCACAAGGGTGAACGTAGACCATGAGTCAGTAGCTTTACCCAACCATGTACGACACGGCTAAATATATCAGTCATCGGCAATACCAAAAGCAAATGTAAATCGAGCATCCCATACATTGGCAATGTGTCGTAAGAGAAGGCAAAATATTTTGAAAAACCGGAAAGTAAAAACTGAGTTTTCTGCATTTAGCTTCAGTCTGGAACCGCGCTACCGCTGCGGTCGCACGTTCGGATCCTGCCTCAGGTATGGATGTGTGTGGTGTCCTTAGGTTGGTTAGGTTTAAGTAGTTCTAAGTACTAGGGGACTGATGACCGCAGATGTTAAGTCTCATAGTGTTCAGAGACATTTCCTGCATTTAATAAACTACAACAAGAACTGATGCATAACATATTGTGTAATCATGGCTCATACTCTGACTTTGGAACATACAAAGTAACATTTCAGGAAAGCTCCATGTACTAACCAGGACAAACAGCTGCAGGTAGACAGAGCACATTAAGGCGAACACACGTATTATCAGCAATAACCACACACACACACACACACACACACACACACACACAATACAGATCACTCATTTTGAAAAGTAGACGAGAATGTCAGAGTACTCCACCGACTAAATAAAGAGAATAACATGGATCTGTTAGAAGAACTGCAGATACGTTTACATTACACAAGATATTAAACGAAAGATTTGAAACTGAATCAGTGAGTTTCTTCAAATGCTTCGACAGTATACACAAATAAGAATTGTAACAAAAATAAAACAGCGCCATTGTAAATAGATATAAGCAAACAATGACCCAGATTTTTACGATGAATACCCTCTGCACAAAGTAACATCATATTCTGTGGCCAACCTATAACACTATCTGTGTTGACTACGTCTAAAAACATCTTCGTAACTGCTGTTTGAGTAAGTTTGTTGTTCTTGATGCCGGCCGCGGTGGTCTAGCGGTTCTAGGCGCGCAGTCCGGAACCGCGCGACTGCTACGGTCGCAGGTTCGAATCCTGCCTCGGGCATGGATGTGTGTGATGTCCTTAGGTTGGTTAGGTTTAAGTAGTTCTAAGTTCTAGGGGACTGATGACCACAGATGTTAAGTCCCATAGTGCTCAGAGCCATTTGAACCATTTTTTTGTTATTCTTGATGTATACCGTGTACAGAAAATAGTGTGGGATGTTCAATACACCTGAGAATCTTCACAAACGGACCACAAGAATACGTTTTTATGTACTGCAGTAAGGTAACAGAACAATGCAACACTTCACACATCAGAAACATTACGTAAAAAGGGATAGCACACAAGAAAACGCACTTCAATATGAGACAAATTTCTCAACGCGTCGTTTAAAATATAAGTAACAGAAAATTGTGACCGGTAGCAGAAAAGTTTTTTCTAAATAAATCCACTGTTTTCACAGTCGGAGGCTTTCACAAAGCATTTCTAATGGATCAAATGGTTGAAATGGCTCTGAGCGCTTCTGAGGCCATCAGTCTCTTGGAACTTAGAACTACTTAAACCTAACTAACCTAAGGACATCACACACAACCATGCCCGAGGCAGGATTCGAGCGTGCGACCGTAGCGGTCGCGCTGTTCCAGACTTTAGCGCCTAGAACCGCTCGGCCACCACTGCCAGCTTCTAATGGATCAAATCAGAGAAACAGCCTTGTCTAGCCCATTAACTGCTCTGAACGTGTTAACACGAGCGCTTTTGTACCTGTCCCTGTATGCTCTGAACCTTTTTACGCGCTCCACCATTCCTCCCACCTGGTACACTCAACGGGTCTACGCTTTCTACCAGGTAGAAAGACTGGTGGCGCGCGTAAACACGTTCAGAGTATACAGGGACAGGTACAAAAGCGCTCGTTAACAGGTCCACAGCTTGACGAGGAAGTCTGAGGGTAAGAAATATTTCGTAATTCAGTGCAAGATGAGTGCAGTATTGCTAGAATATTTTTGCTTCTGTTATATTCAATTTTCGAAATTAGTTATGAAACACACTGTATATCTACCAGAGTGAAAAATGTTGATGATCGAATTCAGGATTAGTAACTGTTCACAGCATTCAGCTATTCTCGTCACAAAGACTTCAGTGGTGGTGTGAAGGTAATGAAATTCTTGCTTGCAACAAGAAATCATCAGCTGCTTTAGAGGTACTGTGGGACAACATTTATGAAATGACGAAGGCTACGAACTTTCTGCGTCACAACGACACTAGGGAGTGGACTTATCGTACAGTTATAGTAACTTTCGTCGCAAATGCGGATCTGCGCGCCTAGCTGAGCTCCGAGCCAAAGGAACATTAAGACGATAACTGAACGACAAACAATAATATTTCAGTGAAGTCGTCAGCGCCTAAATACACTAGGAAAAAAAATGTGATTGCTACAATGATCCAACACCAACTCCGAAGCAGACAGATGGCGTCAATGTCAACGATTAACACTTTTCTCTACAGTGCCAGTAATGGACCACTGCCGTTGGCGTACACAAACTTCTGCAGTCAATCAGATAGTCTGTTACAAGACGGATGTGTTACGGCGTGTCAGCGAATAAATGTTGGACTATACGCACATCGTTATAAGATTACGAAACAGTGTTGTTTGCCGTTAGGATGTTGAATGTTTTCATGACATTACGTATGACTAGGAACATCGTCGGAAGATATCTCTTACAACTGAATAATCCTTCCTCGCGGAACACATTCACCCAGGCGTATGGCTATCTTGCCGGTGGAGGATGAGTCGTTCCAGCAAAGCAATACTTCTTGACGGACGACTGTGAACGAACGGTAATAGCTCTAAGAAAGTCGTAAAGAGCTACCCTGGAGCCAAAAGTACGTTTATCTTTATGAAAGATGCTCTTCTCCGTCTAGCAGAACTTTAATATCGGCCGCTGGAGTAACGAAGCATTCCACGAGATTAAAAGAAGGCGCAGGTCATTCCAGTTTTCAAGGTTGATTGTGCGACATATGCACATAATTATTGACCTGTATTGCTGACATCGCTCAGTCGCAAAACTGCGGAATACGCTTTATTCTCACGTATTTTTTTTAAAATGAAAGACTCGTTTATCAACACGAATCCCGCAAAGAGCCATCTGGCGTAATGCAGTGAGCTCTGTTCGTCCACAAGATACAGAGGGCCGCAGAACGTACTGCTGCATTCATTCGCTTTCTAAAAGCACGAGAACAATTTCATAATGTCATTAAGTGTAAAAACATACGATTTTACATGTTTGATAAACAACTTTGTGTTTAGATTGATGACTTCCTAGCACACTGAACGCGACTCGTCGGTATTAACGGCGTAAGTGAGCAATATAAGGTCTTCATTCTTCACGGTATGTTCCTTCTACCACTCTGCCGGTGTGCCCCAGGGCTCTGTCCTCTCCCCTCTTCTCTACCTCCTGTACACGGCAGATATCCCCCAACCCCCCCCCCCCCTCCAGTACACCTCTTGCAATATGCTGATGACACCGCATTTCTCGCCCTCGCTCCTACCCTCCAACGGTCCCAACGCCTTCTCCAGAATCACCTTGACCTTTTTGCTGGATGGTGTAACCAATGGCTCCTGAAACTCAATCCTTCCAAGACCCAGGCAATCATTGTAGGTTGTACCACTCGCTCCTTCCGGCTCCTGGATTTCTCACTTACTGTCTGCGCACATCCTGTCCGCCTCACCCCCACCCTCACCTACCTTGGCCTCACCATTGACCGTCACCTCACCTGGATACCTCATCTCCGCTCCATCCAATCCAAAGCCCACAACCGCCTCCGACCCCTCAAACTCCTCTCTGGCCGGACATGGGGGTTGCACCCCTCTACCATCCTCCACACCTACATATCCTTCATCCGTCCCATCCTCTGTTATGCCAGTCCTGCCTGGATATCTGCCCCCCCCCCCCAAATTCTATCAGTCCCTCCAGATCCTTGAGCGTCATGCACTCCGCCTCGCCTTCCGTATCCGCCTCCCGTCCCCCACGCGGCTCCTCTATGATCTCATTCCTTTCCCCCATCTGCTCCTGTTCCTCAAACATATCCGCATCCTCTGCACCTCCCGCCGTCTTGAACCCCCTCACCCCCTGGTTGCTCCTCTCCTCTCCCATCCCCGCCCCCTGCCACGTCTTCACTGTTGTGTCCCCCCTACCCTCCATCTCTACACCGTCCATCTCCTTTCCCAAGGTGGCTTCCGTCAACTCCCCCTCCCGGATGATGCCCTCTCTCCCTCCATTTATCCTTCCTATCAACTCTGATCCTCAATCCCCCTCCTTTCCTCTGTCCTTTCCCTGGGCCCCCTCTTCCCCCCCCCCTTCCATCCTGTTTTCTCCCCACTAAACCTCTCCCTACCTCCCTTCTCCCCCCCAGTCCTTTTGTATTCCCCTCCTCTGCCTACCCCACTCCCTGTCGCATCTGCCCCCCCACCCCTCTTATGGGTCCTGATCCTCCTTCAGCTCCTTTCCCGGTTCCCCCCTTCGCTTTTACTCTCCTTTCCCCCCTTTTTTGTTTTCCCATCTTCTGTCCAGTTTCCCCCCATCTGCTCTCGACTGAGGTGTCACATTTGCCAACTTTTTAGTGCAGTGTTCCAGTGACTATTCAGTGTTGTTTGTCTTTCTCGTGTTGCGAACAGAAACCATGCTGTCGCTAAGTGTGAATTTTATGTCCTCTGCGAACAGAATCCAGACTGTCGCCGTGTTTTTTTTTTTTTAATTGTCTATTGTTTTCCCTGTTTGCTTCGTATGCATTTTTATTAACGTCATCATCCCTGTGTTGTTGTTTTAAGTTCCACGATTTCTTTTCGCCTTGTTACTCTCTAAGTCTCCGATTTTATCGCCTGTTTTTTATTATTTGTTCTCTTGATCTTTGTCACAAAATCTGTCGGCTGAAGAGCGGCATACTAAGCTGCTGCCAGCCCGCCCCCTTCGGGGGGAATTGAAATTCAATAAAGAAAAAAAAAAAAAAAGACACGGTATGTTATCCTGCAGGCCCCCCCCCCCCCTCCTATCTGCCTTTGGCTCGGGAGTGTCGTCTTTGTGCTGCCACTTTCGTGCAGTGTTCTACAGTGAGTGTTCTACAGTGCGTGTTTTACAGTGAGTGTTCCATGTTGTGTTTTTTGGGACTTGTTGCGAACGGCCATCATACTGTCGCTGGGTGTGCCTTTTATCTCTTGCGAACAGAAACCAGACTGTCGCCATGTTTTTTAATTGTGTGTCTACTATGTTACTTGTCTGATTCCTGTCTATTTTATCTACATTGCCAACCCCTGTTGCTTTCTGTTTTAACTTTCCGCAATTTTACGCCATATTACACTTTAAATCACTATTTTATCGCCTGTTTTTCCTTGTTTCTTTATCTTCCTTTACTTAAAAAAAAAGTCTGTAGGCTGTAGAGCAGCGTAGTAAGCTGCTGCCAGCCCACCCACTTCGGGGGGAATTGAAACTCAATAAAGAAAAAAAAACACGGTATGTGTAAATGGTCTGACGGGAAACATCAAAAGCATCATGAGGCTATTCGAGGAAAATGCTGTTGTACATATGAAAATCGAAACACTGGAAATATGTGTGCTAAATATACGGAAAGAGCCATTTATTTCTGGATTACAGTATCGGCGATAAATCGCCAGAAACAATAACAGTGATAAGATATCGAGAAAAATCGGCGTCAGGAGCCACTTCAAGTGGAATAATCGCAAAAAACGGATGCAGAAAAGAGATTTGGACTGACAACAGTCTCAAAGAAATGTTATACAGCCATTAAAAAGGTAGCTAACTGAATACTCATTCGACAGGTTCTTAAGGATTATACACTCCTGGAAATGGAAAAAAGAACACATTGACACCGGTGTGTCAGACCCACCATACTTGCTCCGGACACTGCGAGAGGGCTGTACAAGCAATGATCACACGCACGGCACAGCGGACACACCAGGAACCGCGGTGTTGGCCGTCGAATGGCGCTAGCTGCGCAGCATTTGTGCACCGCCGCCGTCAGTGTCAACCAGTTTGCCGTGGCATACGGAGCTCCATCGCAGTCTTTAACACTGGTAGCATGCCGCGACAGCGTGGACGTGAACCGTATGTGCAGTTGACGGACTTTGAGCGAGGGCGTATAGTGGGCATGCGGGAGGCCGGGTGGACGTACCGCCGAATTGCTCAACACGTGGGGCGTGAGGTCTCCACAGTACATCGATGTTGTCGCCAGTGGTCGGCGGAAGGTGCACGTGCCCGTCGACCTGGGACTGGACCGCAGCGACGCACGGATGCACGCCAAGACCGTAGGATCCTACGCAGTGCCGTAGGGGACCGCACCGCCACTTCCCAGCAAATTAGGGACACTGTTGCTCCTGGGGTATCGGCGAGGACCATTCGCAACCGTCTCCATGAAGCTGGGCTACGGTCCCGCACACCGTTAGGCCGTCTTCCGCTCACGCCCCAACATCGTGCAGCCCGCCTCCAGTGGTGTCGCGACAGGCGTGAATGGAGGGACGAATGGAGACGTGTCGTCTTCAGCGATGAGAGTCGCTTCTGCCTTGGTGCCAATGATGGTCGTATGCGTGTTTGGCGCCGTGCAGGTGAGCGCCACAATCAGGACTGCATACGACCGAGGCACACAGGCCCAACACCCGGCATCATGGTGTGGGGAGCGATCTCCTACACTGGCCGTACACCACTGGTGATCGTCGAGGGGACACTGAATAGTGCACGGTACATCCAAACCGTCATCGAACCCATCGTTCTACCATTCCTAGACCGGCAAGGGAACTTGCTGTTCCAACAGGACAATACACGTCCGCATATATCCCGTGCCACCCAACGTGCTCTAGAAGGTGTAAGTCAACTACCCTGGCCAGCAAGATCTCCGGATCTGTCCCCCATTGAGCATGTTTGGGACTGGATGAAGCGTCGTCTCACGCGGTCTGCACGTCCAGCACGAACGCTGGTCCAACTGAGGCGCCAGGTGGAAATGGCATGGCAAGCCGTTCCACAGGACTACATCCAGCATCTCTACGATCGTCTCCATGGGAGAATAGCAGCCTGCATTGCTGCGAAAGGTGGATATACACGGTACTAGTGCCGACATTGTGCATGCTCTGTTGCCTGTGTCTATGTGCCTGTGGTTCTGTCAGTGTGATCATGTGATGTATCTGACCCCAGAAATGTGTCAATAAAGGTTCCCCTTCCTGGGACAATGAATTCACGGTGTTCTTATTTCAATTTCCAGGAGTGTATATGTTGGACCTTGCCACTCGTCTCGTATAGGGTGCCTAAAGGATGCTGAGTTCTCGGAATGCTACACAACAATTCGAGCAAATTATATTAGTAGTTTTATTTCAAATAAGCTTATTGACAATACTTAACTTCGAGATTTATAAGTAGTAGTCGCAGATGAGGGGCGACATGCGATATAATTTAGAGTTCTTGGCTATGTGTAATGCTCAAAACCCTGTAAAAGTCAATATCATGCGTCGCGAAGCGATATTTGCGCCCTTTCTGCGGTGCCGGATGCTGAGGAAGATGGAGCAGGTGGAGCAGTGTCCGATGGCTGCGGCCGTGAAGCAGTTCCACCGGCGATGGTCCATCTCGTGGGTGCGAGCGATATGAGGCGAGAAACAGTGCCAATCCCTGGTGTGTGCGGAGCAAAGTTTGGCCATCTGCTGCTTGAATGTTCTAACAAAACGTTCCGCTTCGCCGTTTGACTGTGGATGGAACGGTGCACTAGCTATATGCCGTATGCCATTGGGTTCGCAGAATGTTTCAGATTCATTTGACATGAACTGAGGTCCGTTGTCTGACACTATTACTTCACGTAAAACTTCTCGGCAAATAGTCGATGACAACACCTGACTTGTACTACGCGACGTTGTCGAGTTTATTGGCACCGAAAAAGGAAACGTCTACATCTACATCGATACTCCGCAAGCCACCCAACGGTCTGTGGCGGAGGGCACTTTACGTGCCACTGTCATTACCTCCCTTTCCTGTTCCAGTCGCGTATGGTTCGCGGGAAGAACGACTGTCTGAAAGCCTCCGTGCGCGCTCTAATCTCTCTAATTTTACATTCGTGATCTCCTCGGGAGGTATAAGTAGGGGGAAGCAATATATTCGATACCTCATCCAGAAACGCACCCTCTCGAAACCTGGACAGCAAGCTATACCGCGATGCAGAGCGCCTCTCTTGCAGAGTTTGCCACTTGAGTTTATTAAACATCTCCGTAACGCTATCACGGTTACCAAATAACCCGGTGACGAAACGCGCCGCTCTTCTTTGGATCTTTTCTATCTCCTCCGTCAACCCGACCTGGTACGGATCCCACACTGATGAGCAATACTCAAGTATAGGTCGAACGAGTGTTTTGTAAGCCACCTCCTTTGTTGATGGACTACATTTTCTAAGCACTCTCCCAATGAATCTCAACCTGGTACCCGCCTTACCAACAATTAATTTTATATGATCATTCCACTTCAAATCGTTCCGTACGCATACTCCCAGATATTTTACAGAAGTAACTGCTACCAGTGGTTGTTCCGATATCATATAATCATACAATAAAGGATCCTTCTTTCTATGTATTCGCAATACATTACATTTGTCTATGTTAAGGGTCAGTTGCCACTCCCTGCACCAAGTGCCTATCCGCTGCAGATCTTCCTGTATTTCGCTACAATTTTCTAATGCAGCAACTTCTCTGTATACTACAGCATCATCCGCGAAAAGCCGCATGGAACTTCCGACACTATCTACTAAGTCATTTATATATATTGTGAAAAGCAATGGTCCCATAACACTCCCCTGTGGCACGCCAGAGGTTACTTTAACGTCTGTAGACGTCTCTCCATTGATAACAACATGCTGTGTTCTGTTTGCTAAAAACTCTTCAATCCAGCCACACAGCTGGTCTGATATTCCGTAGGCTCTTACTTTGTTTATCAGGCGACAGTGCGGAACTGTATCGAACGCCTTCCGGAAGTCAAGAAAAATAGCATCTACCTGGGAGCCTGTATCTAATATTTTCTGGGTCTCATGAACAAATAAGGCGAGTTGGGTCTCACACGATCGCTGTTTCCGGAATCCATGTTGATTCCTACATAGTAGATTCTAGGTTTCCAGAAATGACATGATACGCGAGCAAAAAACATGTTCTAAAATTCTACAACAGATCGACGTAAGAGATATAGGTCTATAGTTTTGCGCATCTGCTCGACGACCCTTCTTGAAGACTGGGACTATCTGTGCTCTTTTCCAATCATTTGGAACCCTCCGTTCCTCTAGAGATTGCGGTACACGGCTGTTAGAAGGGGGGCAAGTTCTTTCGCGTACTCTGTGTAGAATCGAATTGGTATCCCGTCAGGTCCAGTGGACTTTCCTCTATTGAGTGATTCCAGTTGCTTTTCTATTCCTTGGACACTTATTTCGATGTCAGCCATTTTTTCGTTTGTGCGAGGATTTAGAGAAGGAACTGCAGTGCGGTCTTCCTCTGTGAAACAGCTTTGGAAAAACGTGTTTAGTATTTCAGCTTTACGCGTGTCATCCTCTGTTTCAATGCCATCATCATCCCGTAGTGTCTGGATATGCTGTTTCGAGCCACTTACTGATTTAACGTAAGACCAGAACTTCCTAGGATTTTCTGTCAAGTCGGTACATAGAATTTTACTTTCGAATTCAATGAACGCTTCACGCATAGCCCTCCTTACGCTAACTTTGACATCGTTTAGCTTCTGTTTGTCTGAGAGGTTTTGGCTGCGTTTAAACTTGGAGTGGAGCTCTCTTTGCTTTCGCAGTAGTTTCCTAACTTTGTTGTTGTACCACGGTGGGTTTTTCCCGTCCCTCACAGTTTTACTCGGCACGTACCTGTCTAAAACGCATTTTACGATTGCCTTGAACTTTTTCCATAAACACTCAACATTGTCAGTGTCGGAACAGAAATTTTCGTTTTGATCTGTTAGGTAGTCTGAAATCTGCCTTCTATTACTCTTGCTAAACAGATAAACCTTCCTCCCTTTTTTTATATTCCTATTAACTTCCATATTCAGGGATGCTGCAACGGCCTTATGATCACTGATTCCCTGTTCTGTACATACAGAGTCGAAAAGTTCGGGTCTGTTTGTTATCAGTAGGTCCAAGATGTTATCTCCACGAGTCGGTTCTCTGTTTAATTGCTCGAGGTAATTTTCGGATAGTGCACTCAGTATAATGTCACTCGATGCTCTATGAGTCAACCACAATCAACCAACGAGTGTTTCAAAAAGGTCCCGCAAAGTCTACGCGCCTTCGTTTCCATGGCGACTGCGACCTAGGCCAAGCAGAGAACTTTTATGGCGGAGCGGAATGATTTTCCGCACACGCGTGACACTCTTCTATTTGGGCTTCCATAACCTGCCAAGTACAGTGTCGACGCCTAACTGTTTTATACGAACAATCCCCCAGTGTCCTTGGTGAAGTAACTGCAACACTTCTTTTTGCAAAGCTTTCGGGATCAATACACGTGACTATCCACGGTCATCTTGAACAAGAATCACACCTTTCTGTACACCGAGGCTATGCCGACGTGCCAAGTATCGGCGCACTAGAGAGTTCTTTATGCTGTTCAAGGAACGAGGCCAAAATGTGCGAGTATAATTAAGCAAAATGTTCAAATCTGGATCAGCATCCACGGCCTGTGCAATTTTCTTATAGTTCAGAGGAAAAGATTGAAGCAGTTCAGAATCCTGAGTATCGATGTCCTAATATTATTGGATTTCAGCTACTTTGCACGTGAGATGTTTGTCATTAAAGAAAAGGACAGCCAATGACCTTTAGGTCTTTAAGATGCTAAGCATCACAGCGCGAGAGTAAAGAGATGAAATATTTTTTTTAATGTGCGCCTGTACCAAAACGCGCGTTCAGCGTTTAAATACTCTAAATAAACACTATGACCCGCTGGGCGCAGATATTTAAAATCATTTCCGCGGCGCTTGATAGCAAGAAGATGTGAAACAGAAGAAAGAACAATCTATTTTTTGTTCAGAAATATTCTAGAGACTTCATTACTCCATGTACTTTTGGTCACTGACATGTTAAGACGTATTACATAGAATTGCTACAAGTTGTATTTATATTTTGTGTAAAAACTATGTGAAATGACGAACAAACATTTCGGTAACTCGGGCGTGGATACTATGTACTTACGCATACGGAAGGACATTTAAGCCGGTCGCGGTGGTCTAGCGGTTCTGGCGCTGCAGTCCGGAACCGCGGGACTGCTACGGTCGCAGGTTCGAATCCTGCCTCGGGCATGGGTGTGTGTGATGTCCTTAGGTCAGTTAGGTTTAAGTAGTTCTATGTTCTAGGGGACTTATCACCTAAGATGTTTAGTCCCATAGTGCTCAGAGCCATTTGAACCATTTTTTGAAGGACATTTAATTTTAAGAAGGAACGGACTGACAAAGCAGCGTTTATTGTACTTCGCGATGTACAAAAGAAATATCAGATGTAAGTCATGCATTTATTGTGTATTTGTCAATGTCTAGAAGTTTAAAGCCAATTTGTTCAAAATATATTAATATTTTACGATGCAGTAATTTTCTTATTCTATTCTTTCACTAACCAAAAATCATGTTCATATTGTATATTAGCTTTGTTACAGGTTCGCTCATTATCGCGGTGTCTCGATTGTATTTAGGAGACCACTAATGTATTCAACTTCCGATCTGTTATTCTTTCTCTTACGAAATTCCACTAATTTGCTTTTATTTCAATTTTTATATTCAAATAGGTCCCTTAGGTATTTTCATCTAAGATTATGGTTGCGTGAGGGCAATCCGATTGAAAAGGTCAATTATTCGCGTCATAAATCCGTACGTCTCCTGAAAAAAATCGAGAACCGACGCATCGGTGATCAATTAATAATCTTTCTCTCTCTTTTAAAATCGCACTAAAAAACCACCACGCAGGACAGCCGTAAGTATGCAGTCTAGCTTTAGGTTGCATTTTGTCAGTAAATATTTCCAATAAACAGTTACAACACCACTATTATTAATAAGCAAGTTCATAACACAAGAATGCGACAACATGATGCTGCAGAAGTGTCGAAGTCTGTGTCAGGGCCAATCGGAAGGCGTGAAAGCCCGTACGCAATACCGTGTTTAGCCGTCGGACGATACACAATCCCGTACTGGTATTGAGACAACAACAAAGCCCATCTTTGCAATTTTTGGACTGTTCATATAGGAACCGGTTTCGTGGATTGAAACAAGGACTGCAAAGGCTTGTCATCCGTTGCTAAGTGGAATTTTCGGCCATACAAACAGTGGTGCAATTTGGTGACACCACACACAATAGCCAAAGCCTCTTTTTCAATTTGTGAATAGTTACATTGAGCTTTGGACAACACTTTTGATGCGAAAGCAATAGGCCTGCCATTATCACGAATTCTGTGCGAAAGGACTGCACACATTCGGTAAGAGGAAGCGTCAACTTTCAATCCAACTGGTTTTTCGGGATCAAAGTGAACCAATCATCGATCACTAAGCAATGCATCTTTAAGTTCTTGAAGCACTACTTGGCATTAATCTGTCCAAACAAAGGGGACATTCTTGCGACGCGAGCGATGCAATGGAGCCGCTATTTGCGCAGCATTCGGTATGACCGAATGTAATAGTTCATTTTCCCTTAAACATACTGAAATTCTGTGAGATTGTGAGGAACTGGCAAATCACTTATGGTTAAGAAATGCGACTGAAGAGGATGTACACCTTGACTCTTTATGGCACGACCCAGATATACAACTCAGGTTTAAAACAATCGCACTTGTTCAGTCTACACTACAGTCCTGCATCAGAAAACACACGAAACAAAGTATATAAATTTGCAATATGTTCTTTAGTTGTACGAACTGCTACTACAATGTCGTCCAAATAGTTTGAACAGTTTGGCACTGTTCCGAATACCACTGGAAAATGGAGGGTGCGGAAGCACTGCAAAAAGGCAAATGCAAATATTTAAACAATCACAAATGAGTATTTACTACACACACTTTTTGAGATTGTGCATTGAGCGGTATTTGAAGATACGCATAGCGCAAATCTATTTTTGAAAATTAGCCAGCACCTAATTTTTCCATGAGATCCTCCGTGTGGTGTCACCGCCAGACACCACAATTGCTAGGTGGTAGCCTTTAAATCGGCCGCGGTCCGTTAGTATACGTCGGACCCGCGTGTCGCCACTGTCAGTGATTGCAGACCGAGCGCCGCCACACGGCAGGTCTAGAGAGACGTCCTAGCACTCGCCCCAGTTGTACAGCCGACTTTGCTAGCGATGGTTCACTTACAAATTACGCTCTCATTTGCCGAGACGATAGTTAGCATAGCCTTAAGCTACGTCATTTGCTACGGCCTAGCAGGGCGCCATTATCATTTGCTATTTATCTTGTGATGCATGTACCGTCAGACCGATGTTCACCAATTGTGGATTAAAGTTAAGTATTCCAGCAGCTACGTACGTTATTGGCTATATTAATTACCTTGTCCAGTTCCAGACCTCACGCCAGCCTGCGTGAGCTTAAACACGTGCCCTTCGGCTTCACCTCCTAGTGGCTTGGCTGTCTTGCCAAGTCACAACACTCCGGACGTGGCACTGGATAAGTATCAATTAAAGTTTTTGGGTTGACTGTAGACTTAAAGTCAACACAGAGGTGAATGCGACCTCAAGGTTCGTGTAGCAAAACCAGTGGACTGGGCCATTGACTACCTGAAAAAAAAGGTTCAAATGGCTCTGAGCACTATGCGACTTAACTTCTGAGGTCATCATTCCCCTAGAACTTAGAACTACTTAAACCTAACTAACCTAAGGACATCACACACATCCATGCCCGAGGCAGGATTCGAACCTGCGACCGTAGCAGTCGCGCGGTTCCATACTGAAGCGCCTAAAACAGCTCGGCTTGACTAGCTGAGATGGGTACAATAATTCCGTTATCGTGCAATTCTTTAAGTTCGGCCGCGACTTTGTCCCGTAATACAACGGGAACAGTTCAGGACCGGCAAAATTTCGGCTCAGCATTGTCTTTCACAGTTACATGTGCAACAAAAGTGTTAGCCTTCAGAGAATAGTCTGCACTTAATTCAGGATGCCGTGCAGTTCTTTCTCGCTCCCATTCAGGATGACAATGTCATCAACTAATCTTACAGGAGATATTCTTTCACCCTGAATTTTAATCCCATTTTTTAAGATTGTCTTTTATTTTCGTCATTACTTCTTCGATGAACGGAGAGAACAGAAGGGGAGAAAGGCTGTGTCTTTGACTTCCACCGTTTTTAATTCCAGCATTTCATTATTGCTCTTCCACTTTAATTGTTCCTCCTTGGTTCTCAAACATAGTATATACAACCCGCTTGTCGGTATGCTTACCCCTATTATTCTTGGAATTTTAAAATCTTGCAGCATTTTACGTCGTTGAACGCTTTTTATAGGTCGAAAATTCTGTTAACGCGTCTTGCTTTTTCTTCCACTATCAATCGCAACGTTAGAATTACCTCTCTGGAGCCTTTAACTTCCCCAACGCCAAACTGATGGTCATATAACAGATCTTCAGATATCTTTTCTGTTCTTCCGTATATTATTATTGACGATAATTCTTATGCATGAGCTACTAAACTCATCGTACGATAGTTCCCGCACTTATCTGTCCTTGCTATCTTCGGAAACGTGTGGATTATATTTTTCAGAAAGTGTGATGTATGTCTCGAGTTCTCGTAGAATCAACACACCAAATTAAATAGTCTTTTGGTTGTAACTTCCACGACTGATTCCACAATTTCTGAAGGTAAATTATCTGTTTCTTTCTCCCCTCGTATAGTTCTTCAATGTACTCATTCCATCTATCCGCTTTTTATTCTACGCTTAACAGCGTAACTGTTCTTCGCTACAGTCGCTCTATATTTGATGCCTTTGTTTTCAGTTTCAGCGGAGACTTCTTGTCTTCCTATATGCTGAATCTGTCCTCCCTACAGCCATTTATTTTTCTATTTCTTCACATTTTCCTTGCAACCGCTTCACTTAGCTTCCATGCACTTTCTTTTAATTTAATTTCGAAACGGATTGTATGCCTGTCTATTACTCAGCATTTTAGTAGTTCCTCGTTTCCTTGATCAGCTAAAGTATTTTTCCTGTTATCCAAATTTTTGCTGTGCAGTTACCTTCTTTGTACCCATATTTCGCTATCCAGATGTTGTTAGAGATATCATTCCTCTTTTTAGAGATATCATTCCTCTTGTGCTGAACTGTCGACAGTGGTATACATTATCGCAGTACTTACAACCTTCGAGAAATTCAAATGCATATCATCATAATTCAGTACACAACTTCTTTTCTCACTGATTCTTTCGGACGATTCTGTTAAACTTCGCCCTACTCTTCATCATTACTAAATTGTGGTCAGAATCTTTATCAGCTCCCGTGCATACTTTACAATCCCGTATCTGAGCTTTCTCTCCCTGTCTGGTGATTATATAAAGCAGCTAGGATCTTCTTATCTTCTTGTGGCTCCAGTGCTCTTTCAAGTAGTTCTCCTCCCTTTTTCATTGCTGAACATTAGCTGTTACTAGCTGAAATTTATTGTAAAACCCTCTCGTTCCTACTAACAAGCCCATGTTCTCCTGTAACTGTTTCTTATATTCCTTGACTACTTGAGCAGTGCAGTGACCGGCGATTATTAAATTTTCATTTCACTTTATATACTGAATCACACGACCCATATCTTCGTATACTTTCTCCATCTTTTCATCTCCTGCTTGTGACGATAGCTCGTATGCTTCAACTATTATTGATTGTGTTGGTTTATTGTCGACTCTCATGATATTACTCTCATCACTGAACTCTTCACGGCAATTCATTCTCCGTCCTGATTTGCTGTTAGTAATGAATTGTATTCCATTTATACTATTTTATGCGGCTGTTAATATTTCTCTACCTTCATCTGACCAGAGATCATTGTCTTCAGTGACAAATACCGTATATAGACTGAGCCTTTGCAGTTTTCTTTTTGGGTTGTTTAACTTCCTTAGCACATTTAGAATTCTGTTCTTCCGTGCTTCGAATAGTAGAATGTACCCCTTTCGTTGCTAATTCAATCATTTTCTCTTGATCATCCCCACTTGGCAGTTCCCTACTGGAGATTCGAATAGACGAATAACCCGTAATCTTTTGCCAATGGAGAGGTCATTATGACACTTTTTCATTTACACAACACATGTCCTGTTGATACACATCATGCGACCTTATTGCAGTGGTTTCCACTACTTTCTGCATCTTCATGCAGTTGATTATAAGCTGCGATCGTAAGCCGGACCCAGAGTCAGAGTCGCTGTTTCCTCTCGCATGTGAGTACTAAGCTGTTAAGTAGCTTTTTATTTATTTTCTCTTTTCTTGGTATTTATCTCAGGGATGCTGTGATTTCGTTGTATACACTTGAGAACAATACAATGATGTGCAGTGTTCCATGAAGGTCTTCTTTCTTTAACGTTGTAGGGAGGGAAGACAGAACTCCGTAGTCTACGTTATTTTTTCGCTATTGAGTTCACGCAATTAAAACGAGGCCTATGGTGGATAGCTGTGCAACACATAAAAAACTATACTTGCAGCTTCTCTCTGGAAGCGTACCTGATTTAAATTAAAAATGCTTTCTCTGTTGATTCAGCACAAACTTCATAAACTTTCAGTCAAAGCGTATTTGAGTAAACACGACTAGCATTTAAGAATGGGTTCCAGAGGTACACGTTGTAGAGTGAACGAGCAACTAACTGTGACAACTGAAGAACTTTCTGTTCCGTCGTGTAAGTTTCATGCAGTTTACTATTATAAAATATTTTTTTGAGAAAAGTCTCTTAGTTTCTCTGATTGAAAATATCTCAGTGTGGCGTTCGCTGTGTTATTCAGTGGTTTGGTATTTAACTGATTTGTAAATGAAAATGATAATCTTATTTTATTACATTGAGTGATTACTAAACAATTTTTCTCGCGGCTAAAGATTTCGTCAAGTTGCTAAAGAACTCCAAGTTAACGTAGTGTTAAAGTGTTGTCTGTAAGTTGTGTAAGTGCCACTAAATCACAGTTCATACAACAGATTGTATACAACTATGGATTATGATGGAGACAGTTATCTTCAGCAAAATGTTCATTAAAACCACCGAATATCAGCCGCGCACAACACTGACGTATGTTACCTGAAACAATATTCTTCGCAACTCGTGAGTAATTAATTTCGGCTCCATACATCAGCTAGAAAAGTTTGTTATAACGATCATGCTATGAGCACTGTTTTTAAAGAACCAATCCGATTCGAATTATTTTCATTAAAATGAGTTCGGGACCACAGTACACATTTATTTATACGTATTTGTATTACGTTCGGCATTTATGTCTGCAGAGTTGCGTAATTTGAATTTGCCGCTGAGATAATTGTTAAGATGGCGGCAGACAATTGATAGAGACATTCTATTGTTAGACCAAATAAGAAAGTATTTGAAATGCTTATTAAAATCTGTAAACTCTACTTTCGTATTATGACTTCATCAAGCAAACATTTGATTTGTTTCTAAGGAAAACACAGACAAAAACACGATACAAATCGCTATCAACAATGGCTGCGCTCGTTGCAGCTGAAAGTAGTAATTAACACAGATAATGCTTACTGGGAGAGGAATTAAAGTTACAAATAATTATTCACTCATATTTATAATAATAATGAACTCTATTTTCAAGTAATAATTAACAAATAATTACAATTTCTTACCAGACTTCAGTTTGATATGCGTCCGCAACCTACAAAAACCAACCAACAAAAGTCAAAAACAAAGGAAGACAAACGCAGATCATAAAACGAATTTACAATTATCATTGTCTTTGTATGATACACATCGATGTATCCTATTACATCATAGAATATTATATAAATAATTAATATTTATCACCGTTTTCACTATTTTTTTCATACGTCGAATAGATAATGTTTATAACTGTTAGAGGCATAATTTCCTCTCGTCGCACTGTAGCTAAGATTTATCTCGTGGATGTTACATCAGATACCGTCTATTAAAGTCCATACAGTTTCCCAATGCCAGTAAATATCTGATGAAATTTAAAATATGTCACTGCGAGGTATCTCTTGCGCTACTTTAAAGAAAATAACTTTATCTTCGCCGACTGGGGTGGGCGAGCGGTTCTAGGCGCTAAAGTCTGGAACCGCGCGACCGCTACGGTCGCAGGTTCGAATCCTGCCTCGGGCATGTATGTGTGTGATGTCCTTAGGTTAGTTAGGTTTAAGTAGTTCTAAGTTCTAGGGAACCGATGACCTTAGAAGTTAAGTCTCGTAGTGCTCAGAGCCATTTGAAACATTTTTTAACTTTATCTTCAGATTAAGATGTTTAGCTTTCACAACACATACAAGCAATTTACTATCAGACTGAATTCAAGGTAGTGTCAGAAGAAATAACAGCAGTAAAAGTAATGGTAAACGGAACAGTGCCTTGCATTATTATACGCTAGTTGTAGTTGTTCCTCGTACACAGGGTGTTACAAAAAAGTACGGCCAAACTTTCAGGAAACATTCCTCACACACAAATAAAGAAAAGATGTTATGTGGACATGTGTCCGGAAACGCTTAATTGCCATGTTAGAGCTCACTTTAGTTTCGTCCACCTACGCTCAATGGAGCACGTTATCATGATTTCATACGGGATACTCTACCTGTGCTGCTAGAACATGTGCCTTTACAAGTACGACACAACATGTGATTCATGCACGATGGAGCTCCTGCACATTTCAGTCGAAGTGTTCGTAGGCTTCTCAACAACAGATTCGGTGACCGATGGATTGGTAGAGGCGGACCAACTCCATGGCCTCCACGCTCTCCTGACCTCAACCCTCTTGACTTTCATTTATGGGGGCATTTGAAAGCTCTTGTCTGCGCAACCCCGGTACCAAATGTAGAGACTCTTCGTGCTCGTATTGTGGACGGCTGTGATACAATACGCCATTCTCCAGGGCTGCATCAGCGCATCAGGGATTCCATGCGACGGACGGTGGATGCATGTATCCTCGCTAACGGAGGACATTTTGAACATTTCCTGTAACAAAGTGAAGTCACGCTGGTACGTTCTGTTGCTGGGTGTTTCCATTCCATGATTAATGTGGTTTGAAGAGAAGTAATAAAATGAGCTCTAACATGGAAAGTAAGCGTTTCCGGACACATGTCCACATAACATATTTTCTTTCTTTGTGTGTGTGGAATGTTTCCTGAAAATTTGGCCGTACCTTTTTGTAACACCCTGTATTGCTTACGTCAATAAGTTCTTAGTAATTTTAATATTCCTTAATAGTTCTGTTAATTTCATGAATATTGATAGTAATTTCATTTACTATACGTAAAAATCATTTAAATTTATAAACTACAGTTTCTTATCTGCAAAAGGAGTGGTTACACACTAGGTCGCGGTGTCAGAGGCCACGGTGTCTCGGTATCCTGCAGAATACCACTTTTTTGCCTTGGTTTCGGATCCGTACCTACTAGACGTACATTTACTGTGCTGGAACAATCCATTTGTCCAAGAGAGCTCTCATGAATGTGTAATAAGATATTCTGATCGGTGGCTGGGAAACCAATATAAGGGGCAGCAAGTGTTTTAAAACGTGAGGGGTATGGCGGGCTATACTGCAATAAATAAGAACCGCAGTTCAGCCACAGATGGCGGGACTAGGGAGGGGGCGGATGGGTGGGGAGTGGGGGTGGGGGTGGGGGTGGCTGCAGGGCCGCAGCTGGGCGGCGGCTCAGCCAGAGGCCTGCGGGCTTTGGCTCGCAGCGGCCTCTGCTCTGCTCGCATTACACCAGAGCGGGGCATTACTGCAGCTGCAGCTGCGCCCACAGGCAATCCATTACTCGCGCACAATAACGGGATTTTCTGCTCAATTTCATTACGGCCCGTCTCGCTGCTCCCGGTTATGCCTACACTCTAAAATACTGTACTCTCCGTGCGCAGCTGTAATTCGCAAACTGCAGCGCTCCTGAATTCCAATTTTTTCGCATTTAATTCCGATTCATTATCCACCACGCTCCTCGCCTTCTCCCACCCACGGAATTTTCACGCAAAGATTAAATTAAACTTTACAGAAAAGTAAAACTTGAAAGTCAGAGACAGAACCCGGTGTTCATGTGTTGGACAACGTCTTAAAAGGTCATTTCTTTTCAGTGTTTGATCACTTTATAAGAGCGGATTGTTGAGGTCCGTCCTCTTATACCAAGTGTCTCTACTATTGAGACGTAAAGCTCATTTTCTCTGTTATTTCATCAGATATACAGAGAACTACATGTACCAGGTGATCAAAAAGTCAGTATAAATTTGAAAACTGAATAAATCACGGAATAATGTAGATAGAGATGTACAAATTGACACAAATGCTTGCAATGACGTGGGGTTTTATTTGAACGCAAAAAATACAAAAGTTCAAAAAATGTCCGACAGATGGCGCTTCGTCTGATCAGAATAGCTATAATTAGCATAACAAAGTAAGACAAAGAAAAGATGATGTTCTTTACAGGAAATGCTCAATATGTCGACTATCATTCCTTAACAATAGCTGTAGTCCAGAAATAATGTTGTGAACAGCACTGTAAAGCATGTCCGGAGTTATGGTGAGGCAATGGCGTCGGATGTTGTCTTTCAGCATCCCTAGAGATGTCGGTCGATCACGATACACTTGCAACTTCAGGTAACCCCAAAGCCAATAATCGCACGGACTGAGGACTGGGGATCTGGGAGGCCAAGCATGACGAAAGTGGCGGCTGAGCACACGGTCATCACCAAGCGACGCGCACAAGAGATCTTTCACGCGCCTAGGAATACTTTTTTTTGTTCTAATAAAACCCCATGTCATTCCAAGCGTGTGTGTCAATTTTTACCTCTCTATCTACATTATTCCATGGTTTATTAAATTTTCAAATTTATGCTGACTTTTTGCTCAACCAGTATATCTAGACGGGAAAATACTAAATCACAACAAACACCCAAAGTACCTTGGGGTTACCCTAGATAGGACACTAACATTCAAAGAACACCTGACGAAATCTGCAGCGAAACTCAAAACACGCAACAACATATTGCAGAAGTTCTGTGGCACAACTTGAGGCTCCACAGCGTCTACCTTGAGAACATCCGCACTTGGCTTGGTGTATCCAGTGGCAGAATACTGTGCCCCAGTGTGGCTCAACAGCAAACACACACACATGGTAGACAGCCAACTTAATGCAACAATGCGTATTATATGAGGCACAATCAGGCCAACTCCTGCAGTGTGGCTGCCCGTTCTCAGTAACATAGCCCCTCCTGACCTGCGCCGAGAACACGCTCTGGTTAGAGAATTTCAAAAAATCATGACCAACCCTCAATTACAAATCCATGAAGATAGTCACGACATCCAAGGAAACTGACCCCGTTCTAGGCATCCTCCACGAAAGACCGCACAGGCGCTGCACCAAACCAACTTTAAAATAAATGACCGATGGAAAGAGGAATGGGAGAGCAGAACAGCAGTAAAATGCCACAGTATGCCATGCTTCTTTAGTGAACCAAAAGGATTTGATTCCCCCCACGCAAAGTTTGGTCAACTCTTAATCGCATCAGAACCAACTGTGGGAAATGCGCCGACTCCTTACACAGATGGGGCCGCTTGTGACTGTGGCGCTGAGAGACAGACGGTCAAACACATCGTGCAGGAATGCCCACTGAGGGTGACCCACAGGATTTCCTATTGGCGACCCAAGAGGCAATCAAATGGTTCAAATGGCTCTGAGCACTATGGGACTTAATATCTGAGGTCATCAGTCCCCTAGAACTTAGAACTACTTAAACCAA
The DNA here is from genome assembly GCF_021461385.2 of Schistocerca piceifrons. NCBI lineage: Eukaryota > Metazoa > Arthropoda > Insecta > Orthoptera > Acrididae > Schistocerca > Schistocerca piceifrons. The sequence goes on from NC_060141.1 coordinate 791,269,145, forward strand.
ACTATCCTAAGGACATCACACACATCCATGCCCGAGGCAGGATTCGAACCTGCGACCGTAGCGATCACGCGGTTCCAGTCTGAAGCGCCTAGAACCCCTCGGCCACACCGGCCCGCCAAGAGGCAATCGATTATATATTTGTTTGTGACTGCTCTTCTGTGAGTGTAAATTTACAATTGGTGGTGTCCTTATATACAAACTGTTATTTATTGCTCTGTTTATACATATATGATTTTTCTTTTTTTAAATCGTGTTGTTTCTGTGATATTTACTGTGATGTTATGAGCCATACGCTAAATAAATAATAAATATATATTTGAAGTTTCGTTCTTACAATGTGTAGATGGGGGTCACCCCAAATTAATACTGTTCATGACGTTTCTCATACGAAGCCGAGTTTCGACGGAAAGCATCGGTTTGTTTCCCGTTAGAAGCGAAATAATCACTAAATCTGAATTTTACATGCCCACGCGGCAGAGCCGTCGTAAATTAGCGCAGTGCGATATTCGTTTAATCGATGTGTGTTAACCGGGTCAGTACAACACGAAATATGACATGCTACTCAAGCAGCGAATGAGCACCGTTTCTGTACGGCAATACCGGTCGGTGTGGGCCACGGCTGTGTCGTCGCTGCTGGAATATTGTTTATTCTTAGTGTTTCACTGTTGCAGTTAATACATGGCGATAAAACGAACATCGCACTAGCCAAGTTTAGGACCACCCTGTCGAATGTGCACGTAAATCTGCTGCGTAAAAATCACGTTCTTTGCAACGGGAAACAAACCCGTTCTGAGCGTCCCATGAAAGACTTGATGAGCAGTGGTTGTTTGGGCTGATTGCAGCAACACTTCTCAAAAGCAAAACTACAAATATGTCCTGACACACCAGACAAAAATGAGCCTGACTACTCTTAGAACTGACAACCTATATACAGGGTGTTCGGAAATTTCCGTTACAGACTTCAAGGACTTGTAGAGCGGAGTGAGTAGATCATATTTTGAATTGGTAGCCACGTCCGGAAGCGCGCTGTTGTGTTACGACCATTTGAAAACATGTTGGTAATGCGACCACTTTTACAGGAAAGTGATTAGCTTGACCTGGTTCATCGTTTGTTATAAAGTTCTACTCATTAATAGCCATAGAAATTGCTTGTGTACTCGTTGACGGGTTCTCTTCAGCCTCATGCAGTACGGCCTCTTCTAATTTGGGTGTGGGGCGTCTCCTTCGAACACGACAGCCATGCTTGCTGAAGGTGAAGATAACCACCATCGAAGTCTTTGCGTAATTATGGCGGAAAGAGTATGAACTCGGACGTTATGGAGAACGATATTGATACAGACAACGAACAGCTCTCCCATTACCGTGCGTTTCGCCATTCAGAAGGACTATGTTGATATATTCTGCACGCATGAACTCAACTATGTAGCTGCAACACTCACAGACATGTGAATGAGCCTCGAACCATGTCAGATAGGTAGGATAGACGTCAAATCACATCAGCCGATGAGACGTAAGCACGCCCCCCTCCAACTCCACCCCTTCCCCCAAAAAAATTAGTAACCTCCTACGTATCTACCTAGACAATTTTGGGATGTCTCACCTAACTTTTCCCCATAATATACATCCGAAATGAAAAAAAAAGTGGAAGATTCAATTGGCCAGGAATGCATGTTAGTCAGGGGGTCACACAACTGGCAGGCATGCACAGTACTGTAAAGTAAAGAAACGTCACTTTCAACGTAAAGTCACGTTTTTGTAAATGGCACACGTTTGTTTCTTTTTTACCGGAATGAAAACTAGAGGTACAATGAGGTGGCAGACTTCCTTTCACTGCTCTAAACTTTGTACCTTCTGGAATACTCTGAGTTTTAGACTTTAAATGATAACAATTGTGTCACAGTTTATGCCGTAATGTTGTATACAGTAATGCGTTGCCTGCAAAGTCCTGCAACCGCATGAATGCAACCACCGCTCTGCGCACTAAAGTAGAAAATGTTGCACCTTTGCCATCCTTTAAAGTCCACGAGTTTCAGAAGATATATTTATTCACTGGCGGAAAAAGAATCGTTACACCAGGCAGGAGTTGTGAGATGTAAATGAAAAACAATAGGCATGTTTCTATATCTGAAAGATCTATATTGACAACATAGGAGACAATCTGAGTAACCGTCTTAGATTGTTTGCAGATGATGCTGTCATTTACCGTCTTGTAAAGTCATCAGATGATCAAAGCGACTTGCAAAATTAATTAGATACCTGTATGGTGCGAAAAGTGGCAATTGACCCTGAATAAGGAAAAGTGTAAAAGTATTCACACGAGTACTAAAAGAAGTCAGTTAAATTTCGATTACGCGGTAAGTCACAGAAGCTGAAGGCTGTAAATTGAACTAAATACTTAGGGATTACAACTGCAAATACCCTAAATTGGAACGATCACACAGATAATATTGTGGTAGAGAAAACCAAAGACTGAGAGTCATGGGCAGAACACTTAGAAGGTGCAACAGGTCTACTAAAGAGACTGCTTACACATCGCTTGTCCGCCCTATTCTGGAGTATTGCCGTGCGGCGTGGGATCCACATCAGGTGGGACTGACGGATGACAATGAAAAAGTACAAAGAAGGGCAGCTCGTTCCGTATTTTCGAGAAATAGGGGAGATAGTGTCACAGACATGATACGTCAATTGGAGTGGCAATCATTAAAACAAAGGCGTTTTTCGTTGCGATGAGATATTCTCATGAAATTTTAATCACCAGTTTTCTCCTCCGATTGCGAAAACATTCTGTTTGCACCAACCTACATAAGGAGAAATGATCATCACGATAAAATAAGAGAAATCAGGACTCGCACAGAAAAATTTAAATGCTCGTTTTCCCCGTGTGCCGTTCGAGAGTGGAACGGTAGAGATACAGCTTGAAGGTGGTTCACTGAACCCTGTGCCAGGCACTTCATTGTGAATAGCAGAGTAACCACGTAGATGTAGATGTAGATGTAGATGTAGACGACTACTCAAATTTCGCGCCACTCGCATACGATTTGCGCTAGTAGCGCCGCTATGAGGTTTCAAACCATGTTTGTTTCAAATATACTCTTAGAGATTGGACGTGGTAAGTTGATGTTAGTCAATAATGGCTTAAAGACGACAATAACACCATTATCAACACTTCACTGAATTCGAACGAGGCCGTGTAACAGGGCTACGAGCAGCTGGATGTTCCTTCTGCGATAGTGCAGAAAGAATTGGCAGGGGTGTAGCTACTTTACATGACTGCTGCCAGCGGTGGTCAGAGAATGTAGAGTCGCAAGAACACCGGGCTGCGGATGGCCACGTGGCAATACCGATAGGGAAGAGCATGATGTTCAGCTTACGGCTGTGGGGCATAAGACTGCATCTGCAGCAGGAACTTAAGCAGCAGTTGGCACGACAGTAACACAACGAACTGTCACAAATCGGTTACTTCTGGGGCATCTCCGAGTCAGTGGCCCTGTAGCTTACATTTCACTGATTCCAAACCACCACCACTTTCGACTGCAGTGGTGTCAAATGGTTCAAATGGCTCTGAGCACTACGGGACTTAACAGCTATGGTCATCAGTCCCCTAGAACTTAGAACTACTGAAACCTAACCAACCTGAGGACATCACACAACACCCAGTCATCACGAGGCAGAGAAAATCCCTGACCCCGCCGGGAATCGAACCTGGGAACCCGGGCGCGGGAAGCGAGAACGCTACCGCACGACCACGAGCTGCGGACTCACAAGGGAACCTCCCCATCTCACCCCCCTCAGATTTAGTTATAAGTTAGCACAGTGGATAGACCCTGAAAAACTGAACACAGATCAATCGAGAAAACAGGAAGAAGTTGTGTGGAACTATGAAAAAAATAAGCAAAATATACAAACGGAGTAGTCCGTGCGCAAGATAACCGACATCAAGAAAAACATGAGCTCGGGGCGCCATGGTCCCGTGGTTAGCGTGAGCAGCTACGGAACCAGAGGACTTTCGTTCAAGTCTTCCCTCAAGTGAAAATTTTAATTTTTTTCTTTTCGCAAAGTTATGATCTGTCCGTTCGTTCATTGACGTCTCTGTTCAATGTAATAAGTTCAGTATCTGTTTTTTGCGACCGCACCGCAAAACCGTGCGATTAGTAGACGAAAGGACGTGCCTCTCCAATGAGAACCGAAAACATTTGATCGCAAGGTCATAGGTCAACCGATTCCTCCACAGGAAAATCCGTCTGGTATATTCTATACGACACTGGTGACGGCATGTGCGTCACATGACAGGAATATGTTGTCGACCCACCTAACTTGTACACTTGGCGAATGAGTAAAAAGATTCTTCTACCTTGCCCGATTTAGGTTTTCTTGTGGATGTGATAATCACTCCCAAAAAAGTGATGAAAACATAAGAGTTTGTCACATAAACTGCAACAAATGAATGCAACAGTTTCACAGTCGCACAGTTTTACCTGTGCTCTGTCAAAACATATGTTTTTAACGTTTTCATATTTTTCCATGCGTAGACCGTCAAATCCTGTATATGTCCAAGCAAATCTGAACACGTCCTGGAATTTTGGAGAGCGAAGTTAATTATGTGTGATTGCCTGATCTTTGATAATTGTCGGAAAATAAAAAATTAAACTTTTTACTCGAGGGAAGACTTGAACAAAGGACATCTCGTTCCGCAGATGCTCACGCTAACCACGTGACCACGGCGGCCTTGAGCTAAAAGTCTTTTATGTTGCCTATTTTACGCATGGACTACTCAGTTTGTATATTTTGCTTATTTTTTTCATAGTTCCACACAACTTCTTCCTGTTTTTTCGATTGATCTGTGTTCAGTTTTTCAGGGCCTATCCACTGTGCCAACTTACAACTAAATCTGAGGGGGATGCGATGGGGAGGTTCCCTTGTCAGTGGTGTCAAGCGAGAGCTCGTTGGAGAGGGCAGGGTGGAGATCTGTTATGTTTCCTGATGAAAGCTGGTTGTGCCTGGGTGCCAGTGATGGCCGTGTGTTGGTTAGAAGGAGGCAAGTTGGAGACCTGTAACCAACCTGTCTGAGTGCTAGACACATTGGACCAACACCGTGAGATATGGTCTGGGGTGCGATTTCGGAGGAGCACTCTCGCGGTTATCCCACGCACCCTGACTACAAATTTGTGTGTCAGTCTGGTGATTCGACCTGTTGTGCTGCATTCCTGGACAGCATTTCATGGGGTGTTTTCCAGCAGGAGAGCGATCGCCCACATACCGCCGTTGTAGCCCAACGTCCTCTACAGAGTGTCGACATGTTGCTTTGGCCTGCTCGATCACCAGATCTGTCTCCAATCGAGCGCATGTGGGACTTCATCGGATAACAACTCTAGCGTCTTCTAAAACCAGCATTAATCGTACCTGTTTTGACCGCGCAAGTGCAACAGTCATGGAAGTGCATCCCACAAACTAACATCCGGCTCCTGTACAACACAATGCATACACGTTGCATGCTTGCATTCAACATTCTGCCTGTTACAACGGATATTAATGTACCAGCATTTCACATTTATAAAGGCTTATCTCGCGCTTACATTTACATGTGATACTGCACTGTTAATCACTTAAATGAATAAAAAATGTTACCTAGACGCATGTATTCGCGAAATTTCGTTAGTCTACATTAATTATTTTTTGGCGTTGCGGTTTTCTATCCGTCAGCTGAAGTCTGATGATGGCCTTGTAACCTTAAAATAGGTCAACAAAGTTAATATTATATAAAATACACGATACTGTCATTTTCGTTTATAACTATGAAGTTGTCCCATTAAGAAGCGACGGAACTTTCAGTTAATCTTGTGTTTGTTTAACATTTCCATTTTAAGTTCTACCCCTCAAGAAAAACCAAACCGGAATTGGGTAGCGTATCATCACTGAACATTAATAGCGTCCGGACTATCGTGGTTACACTTGGTCTCAGAGCATAGAAAAATTTTCTGGTAGGCAGTGTTCATCATACAACTTGCAAATACTGGCACGTTTATAACACAATAGTGTAAACACGCAAAAAGCTGTGAATGTGAACAGACCTTTTATGACAATCTCAAGAAAAACAGTGCAGCTATATACCCCACGCATACTGGGACATAAAGAAATATAGTGTACTCGAGGTGAAGCAACTGCTAGTTTTTGATCGATTAAAGGATGAAGGAAATCCATTAATGCTAATGCTTTGGCAGTTTTAACACACAATTGGCAACAACATAAGGGCAGATTCCTGAGCGTGGATAGAACTGACATACACCGCGAAACTACCGAGCTCAAAGAATAATGAAATCCATTGACACAGAGCTGCAACAGATGACCACAGAAGACTAGTGAATACATTATGGCCTTTGCCTTCTGGTTTTAGTAAGAACAGTGATAGGATCGCTACTGCAGTCAGCCGCGGTGTATTCTTTGAAGGACCACTTAAGGAAAAGTTTTTCAAATCCTCACTATTTACACCATCTTTTTTCCTCCAACAAGGCGACGAAATTTTTGTGATATTACCTTACTGTGAAATACTACATCAGTAGCTCTTGAATAACGTGGGCAGTATCCATACCAACAATAAGTTTACCGTCGATATCAAAATAACGCCAAGTTAACTTTGTTCGATATCCTAGTGAAGTGGAAGGCGGATTGTTGAGTCAATCACGCAGTGTAAGGAAAAAAAAAAAAACCCACAAAGGTCAGTATGGCGAAGCAATAATTTTCCTTATGCAGGTCACAAGCAAGTTATCTTCAACATGGAAATACAAACGGAGGAAGATGATATCATGTCAGAACTGAAAAGTTTACGACTCGAGTTCAAAGAAACCGGCAACACCAAAGAATTTACTGTGGACTCTGACAAATACTGTCGCTAAAGACTTCATGATTCAGCAGGAGAGGCGAAATTTGCAAAATTACTTTCGTACTGCGAGGCAGTTTTAGCGAGGTACTCTGCTGGAAAAAAATTACTACATTATTTTAGAGGTTTCCAATTCATTCAAAATTTGTTGTTGCAACATTACATGTGGAATACATGAAACGATTACTAAATCGGTCAAATGGCTTTCAGCACTATGGCACTTAACATCTGAGGTCATCAGTCCCCTAGAACTTAGAACTAGTTAAACGTAACAAACCTAAGGATATCACACACATCCACGCCCGAGGCAGGATTCGAACGTGCGACCGTAGCAGTAGCGCGGTTCCAGACTGAAGCTCCTAGAACCTCTCGGCCACATTGGCCGGCTGTTATCAAGATTTAAGTGAGTTTGAACGTAGTGTTACAGTCGGCGGACGAGTGGTCGGACACAACATCTCCGAGGTAGCGATGAAGCAGGGATTTTCCCGTACGATCATTTCACGATTGTACCTTGAATATCAGGAATACGGTAAAACATCAAATCTCCAACATCGCTGCAGCCGGAAAAAGATCCTGCAAAAACGTGACCAACGACAACAGAAGAGAATCGTTCAACGTGACAGAAGTGCAAACCTCCCGCAAATTGCTGCAAATTTCAATGCTGGACCATCAAAACGTGTCATCGGGCGAACAATTCAACGAAACATCATCGATATTGGGTTTCAGAGCCGAAGGCCCACTCGTGTACCCTTGGTGACTGCAGGCACAAAGTTTTACGCCTCGTCTGGACTCGTCAACACCGACAATGGACAGTTGGTGACTGGAAAGATGTTGCCTTGTCGCACGAGTCTCGTTTCTAATTGTATCGAGCGGATGGACGTGTCCGGATATAGAGGCGGTCTCATGAATCCATGGACAATGCATGTCATCAGGAGACTGTTCCAACTAGTGGGAACCCCATAATGGTGTGGGGCGTGAGCAATTGAAGTGATATGGGATTCCTAATAAGTCAAGATACGCCTCTGAAAGGTGACACGTACGTAAGCATCCTGTCTGATCACCTGCATGCTTTCATGTTCATTACGCAATCCGACGGAATTGGGCAATTAAAGCAGGAAAATTCGATACCCCAACGTCCAGAATTGCTACATAGTGGCTCCAGGAACACCCTTCTCAGTTTCAACACTTCCGCTGGCCACCAGACTCCCCAGACGTCAACATTATTGGGCATATCTGGGATGCCTTGCAACGTGCTGTTCAGAAGAGATCTCCACCTCCTCGTACTCGTGTGGATTTATGGACAGCCCTCCAGGAGTAATGGCGTCATATCCCTCCAGCACTGCTTCAGCCATTAGTGGAGCCCATGCCACCTTGTGTTGTGACACTTCTGCGGGCTCGTTGGATCTCTACATGATATTAGGCAGGTGTACCTGTTTCTTTGGCTCTTCTGTGTATATCCATGTATTAACAGTGAAGGCGCAGCCAAGAGGCTCGAACTTCTTCGTTGCAGATCGGGCAAAATGCTGCCAACATATTTATAGCAACGCAGCGGTATCTTAGTGGGACAAACTGTTCTCTCTATCACCAAAGGTGAGCATTGAACATTAAGGAAGAAGAAAAAGGAAAGAACAAGTGATCGACGGTTATAGGGAGACAGGGACAACCGTTCCCAATGTTATTCCGGCCACGCGGTCTCTGCGACGTCACGCAGTCTGCGATCTGCTTTGATACGCCGGCTGCACGTATAGGTAATTGCGGTTCATCTTTGCGAAGTTACTGTTTGCTTCCATACAACCAGTAATGTAGCTCTAGGCGGTGAAGATGTACATGTATAAGGGTGTGAAGCAAGGGAACTTTATAACTTCTTCGCTCACAAGAAGATTCCTGTCGCAAGTATAAGATACGAATAAACAGAAGCGGCATAAGGCGTGGCCATCGCCCACGGCCTCGCGGTCCGAGGCTCCCTTGTGCCTTCAATAATTATACAGCTTTCTTTAACACGTGAAAAAATTCGTCTAGAATCATTACATAGAGTGATCGCGAGTAAAGATTTTACTCATCATAAAGCGATAAGTCCCAGTGGCTAAAAAGCATCTCGTAATATTAACCTACATCATTCGCTTTTTAAAAATCTAGGCTACAGTACGATTATGGAAAGAGGGAAGCTGCCTGCGTCCTTAGTATCCTTCGTGTTAACTAGGAACGTTTCGTGTCAATTGTCCTTTGTTAACTGTTGCTGCCATATCCAGCGATCTGACAATAGTGTCGTATTAGAAAACGGTGCCAAGTGTTTTTATTCTTTGTTACGTGTCATTGAGAATATGCAGAATAAATAACGGGTGATGAAGTCATTGCTAGCCCATCGATGTATTCCTCTACGACACCCAGATAAGCCACGAGGAACGTTCAATAAGTACTGCAATGCATTTTTTCTCGGCTACTTGGAAAAACTGCGGAATTTGTTGTGGGGCAATGTGGAATATTCCCGCTTCAGCTCCGATAGTTTCATGATGTTTCGATAGGTGGCGGCACTGTACTTAGCCTTCCGAATGGCGTCTGTAACGAAGATGCGTTCCAAGCAGAGAGCTATCAAATGTTCAGATGTGTGTGAAATCTTATGGAACTCAACTGCTAAGGTCACCAGTCCCTAAGCTTACACACTACTTAACCTAAATTATCCTAAGGAGAAACACACGCACCCATGCCCGAGGAAGGACTCGAACCTCCGCGCCGGCCGGAGTGGCCGTGCGGTTAAAGGCGCTACAGTCTGGAACCGCACGACCGCTACGGTCGCAGGTTCGAATCCTGCCTCGGGCATGGATGTGTGTGATGTCCTTAGGTTAGTTAGGTTTAAGTAGTTCTAAGTTCTAGGGGACTTATGACCACAGCAGTTGAGTCCCATAGTGCTCAGAGCCATTTGAACCATTCGAACCTCCGCCGGGACCAGCCGCAGAGCCTATGACTGAAGCGCCCAAGACCGCTCGGCTAATCCCGGCAGAGAGCTACCACAGAGTTTCTTTTGGAAGATAATTGCAGATATTCATAGGCGCTTTGCAGAATGTCTACGGAGACCTGGCAGTGAACAAAAACAGGGGGAGTCGTTGTGCGAAGTGTCTGTCATCATCGCAACAAGGAAGCGCAAAACTGTTCGGTATCCGCTCGTAGCTGTGAATCCTGCAGTGTTGGAAGGTGCGGATATTCTCATTCGAGGTGATTGATGGATCACGATCAAATACCTCGCTGCTCAACTAGACGTCTCTGTTGGTAGTGCGGACATGCTAGTCAACATTGGTGTACTCAAAGGAGTGTGTTCACTGATTTCCTCGCCGATTAACAGAAGACCATGAAGGCCAACGGAGGACCGCGAGTGCAGAACCGCTTGCGCGTTACGAGGCTGATCGAACAATTTTTTGTAGAACATCGTCATAGGCAATGACACATGGGTTTACCACTTCGAACCGAAAACAAAACGGCAATCCTTGGAGTTAACTCCATGCCACCTCTCCTCCTAAGAAAAAGTTGGAAGCCGCAGTCTCAACCCGTGGTGGACCTCTGAACCAGTTGCTCTGTTTGATGTCCTCCCTCATCGTGTGACGATCAACTCTGGACGGCGCATCCCTAAGAAGCTCACAAAACTTCATTCGACTGTTGTTCCTCGTTCATCGCACAGCCCGGATCCCGCACCTTACTTTAATCCGTTTGGCCCAATAAAGGATGCACACCGTGCGAAGCATTACATGGATGATGGGGACGTTATCGATGTAGCAAGGGGTTAATTCTGACGTCGACCAATAGAGTGGTACCATGTGGGCATATAGACCGCCCTAGTAAGGTGACAAAAGGTGGTCGCACTGAAAGGCGGTTATGTTAAAAAATAGGATTTTGTAGCCCAACGAATGGAAAATAACATGGTGTATTGAAATCCAGAATAAAACCAACCTCCTCACAGAAAATAATGTTGCCTTACTTGTTGAACGCCTCTCGTCAAATCTGTAGAGAAAGTGTCATTCGTAGTGAGGCTAGGAAAATAAGAAATCAGGCGGAGAACGCTATGACCTCGAGAAGTACAATGACGAAATACTGTCCCACTTTGAAGCTTACCGTCTCTATAATCGACATACGCGCTTAGTTCTGTATATAATTACTACTGTAGCTACAGATCTGTATGAGGTGCTTCCACCATTGGGCTGCCAGCCCTGGCCTACAGTGGGCGCCTAGTCGTCGTCTGTCCTCTCCCCGCTTGCGAGTTAGCCAATGTGCCTTCTTTTCGTAAAAGTACTATACTTGTTGCTGATACATTTGCCAACAGCAGGAAGCAGAACAAAATTATAGTTTACGTATGGATGACAGCGAAGGCGTCGGACAAAACGTGAACCACGCAAGCAGCTCGGCACTATACAGTCACGTTAATATCCACAGTACGTTGCTTCTACTGCTTGTACCCAGTGTCTGCTGAAATGGTTGGTCAACGGGCAAACATAAGTGATCAAAGAATGCAATCACGTGGTATAGCTTTAGCAAATAACGTAGATCATTTCTGTCGTGAAGAAAATCGAAAATGCATGTTAATACCTTTGGCGAGACCTGTTGAGGGAGCAGTAGCAGCAGTAGGAAGCAGTGCAAGTGTAGTTCGTAATGTGAAGTATGTCAGTGAAGACCCAAACAGTAATTTCATAGGGAAATGAAACACTTCCTAGAAAATTCTGAAGGAAATGGGTTAAGTTATTAAAAAAGTAAAATAGAAGAGCTTCACTGACAGAGAGGGAGAACATTCTTGCGTTACATCCTCTGTATCATTGTCCTATTTTAATATCCTTCGTTTTTTCTATAGAAGCATGTATTAGCAGCGAATGTAGCTTTATCTACTACACGCACACATCAGTTATTAGATCGTAAAATAAGAATTTTACTCTCGTATTTTGCTTTCCTTAGCTTTTCCGTGGAAGGAACTGGTACGTTCTCGCCGCAGTTATCACATTCAAAAACAATTTTTATCTTCTCACGCTTTTCTGTAGAAGAAAGTAGTAACAGCGAATGTGGTTTTATGTTTACTTTATATGCTGCACGCACAATGCAGACAGTTTACGACAGTGTTCCATTCCATCAGAGCGCGGTTATAACGCCCGCGCCTCGTTCGAGACAACCTATAAGAACACGTCAACAATCCGTAGCGTGCCCAGTTGAGACTGCGACTGTGAAATGGAGAGGCTGTACACACTTTCACGCTTCTAGGTGGGTAGAGAGACAATCAAAGTGACGCACTCAGTCATGCCAGTTTGCGTCCTTATTTAATATTGCGTCAGTTTGTAATCCTGATAGATTTTTATGTGAGAATGAATGCGATTAATTGTTTAAAAACGATAAACATTAGATAAGTGGGCAGCGATTGTTCATCGCTGTCGTACACTGAACTAAAGTAATTAAAGAACCGTCTTATGTTTAGAAGTACACTGAACTAAAGTAAGTAAAGAACCGTCTTATGTTTAGAAAGCGTTTCGTCTGTGAAGAAAAACAACGGTGTACTTGCTTTTTTATTGAAAACAAGTTAAGAAATAATTTACACACATACTGCAACAGAGAGCAAAACGACGTAGGACCCAAAGAGGATCATAACTTATCGCAGAAAGTGACAGATGAATCTTCTCTTGTTCTTCTCTTCACCTGTTTTTTCTCTTCCCTTCTTCTTTTCTTCTCTTCTCTATACACAGAGTGCCCACAGTTAAAGTTCCAGTTTCGAAACGCTGCAGAAAAGAACCACTGCTCAGAATCATGTCAAATTTGAGCAGCGTATTCCTGACTCAGGAGAAAACGTTTTGGGGAAAGAAAAATTCAGAAAGAGAGAGAGAGAGAGAGAGATAGAAAAGAAAAATAAGAAAATTGTGTGCAAACATGCAGTGCATGGGGAATTTCCCAAACGTAGGAAATCCCTGGGAACATGGTGCATAGATCCTACGAAATATCCTACATTGCTATCCATACAAAATCACCCATGTTCAGGAGCTGCTTCCTGCTGACCTGCCAGAAACACAAACATTCCGTCCGGAATTTCTTGCTCGAATGGAAGTGGTCAATGAATGAATGGCCATGGAACTTTTTATGAACAGATGAAACACATTCACATCTCCAAAACATGTCAATACGCAGCATCCCATTGTATGGGAACGAAAGATATGCACGCATATCAAACGGTAGCAGCGGTATCACATCGTAAATGGGAGGTGTGAGATGACTGTATCGCTTACCGTAAAGCCGTAATTTTACTAGAAGATGAATCCTGCGAGTCCTGTTACACGTACCCTCAGCGGTAACGCTATGAGAGTCATTTGCGCAGCAAAGATATTCCAGCCCTTCAACAGCGTGGAAGTGTGGTTGGGATCATTTCTACAAACATCAAATTAATTTTGCATCACCTTGGTTCCGAGAGTTCCGGAACCTGTACAGCAAATTTTAATAGAGATCAACATAAACATCATTTCCGCCCTTTTTATTGCTCGTGAAAACCACACATTGCTGTTGTACCACCATACAGTCAGACCTACAGAAATGGTGATCCATACTGCTGTACACACCGGTACCTCTAATACCCAGCAGCACGTCCTCTTGCATTCATGCATGCCTGTATTAGTCGTGACATACTATCCACAAGTGCATCAAGGCACTGTTGGTCCAGATTGTCCCACTCCTCAGCAGCGATTCGCCTTAGATCTCCCAGAGTGGTTGATGGGTCATGTCGTCCATAAACAGCACTTTTGAATCAATCCCAGGCATGTTCGATAGCGTTCATGACTAGAGAACATGCCAGCCACTCTAGTCGAGCAATGTCGTTATCATGAAGGAAGCCATTCACGAGATGTGCACGATGGGGGTGGGAATTGTCTTTCATGAAGACGAATGCCTCCCCAATATGCTGCCGATATGGTTGCACTATCGGTCGGAGGATGGCATTCACGTATCGTACAGCCGTCACGCCTTCCATGACCACCAGTGGCGTACGTCGGCCCCACTTAATGCCATCCCAAAACAGCAGGGAGCCTCCACGTTGCTGCACTCGCTGGACAGTGTGTCTAAGCGTTGAGCCGGACCCGGTTGCCTCTAAACACGTCTACGACGATTGTCTGGTTGAAGTCATATGCGACACTCATCGGTGAAGAGAACGTGATGCCAATTCTGAGCGGTCCATACGGCACGTTGTCGTGCCCATCTGTACCGCGGTGCATGGTGTTGTGGTTCCAAGGATGGACCTCGCCATGGACGTCAGGAGTGAATTTGCGGAACATGCAGCCTATTGCGCACAGTTTGAGTCGTAACACGACACCTGCGGCTGCACGAAAAGCATTATTCAACATGGTGGCGTTGCTGTAGTGGTTCCTCCGAGCCATAATCCGTAGGCAGCGGTCATACGCTGCAGTAGTAGCCCTCGGGCGACCTGAGCGAAGCACGTCGTCGACAGTTCCTGTCTCTCTGTATCTCCACCATGTCCGAACAACATCGCTTTGGTTCACTCCGAGACGCCTGGATACTTTCTTTGTTGAGAGAAGTTCTTGGCACAAAGTAAGAAAGAAATGTTCAAATGTGTGTGAAATCTTATGGGACTTAACTGCTAAGGTCATCAGTCCCTAAGCTTACACACTACTTAACGTAAATTATCCTAAGGACAAACACACACACCCATGGCCGAGGGAGGACTCGTACCTCTGCCGGGACAAAGTAAGAATGCGGACGCGACCGAATCACGGTATTGATCGTCTAAGCATGGTTGAGTTACAGACAACAGGAGCCGTGTACCTCCTTCCTGGTGGAATGACTGGAAAATATCGGCTGTCGCACCCTTCCGTCTAATAGGCGCTGCTCATGCATGGTTGTTTACATGTTTGGGCGGGTTTAGTGACATCTCTGAACAGTCAAAGGAACTGTGTCTGTGATAAAATATCCACAGTCAACGTGTATCTTCAGGAGTTCTGGGAACTGGAGTGATGCAAAACTTTTTTGATGTGTGTACGTAAGACGGCGCAATCCGGCACATTAGACGGCCAGTGAAGTGGCTGCAGCAGAAATGCTAGAATTATCAGCCGTTATTCCCATACAGCCTGGCCGTCCTGACCATCTGATCTTAATCTGTGTGACTTCTGGTTGTGCGGTTATTTGAAGGGACCACCGAGACACGCCAATCTGTTGTGGAACATGGCGATTCTCGATTTCAGATTGTGGCAGAAAATGGTGACAGCGTACTGAACATGTCTTGTGTCTGTCTCACGAGAGTTATAAGCCGGTGTTTGTTAGGTTTTTATCGATTTTTTTTTACCCCAGGACACTTAAACACCGATTTCGCTTTGACGTTTTGTCATTTTTGGCCTCAAGACTGTTAATAAACGATTTTCCACGTCAGATGCGCTACGATATTGCTGTGACGGATAGGCTTACCTAACAAACATTGCCACAGTTGTGGACTGCCGAACTTGCGCAGTGATGCACATTGAACAGTACGGTCGTTGTAATGTGTAACTCAAACCATAGCCGTTGGATTGCGATTCATCCGTTATTTGCAGCCTACTTTTAAGAAGCTTAAAGTGCCATCAGTTGTAAAATTCTCGAATATTTTCTTTGTTCCGTGACGTTTCTTGCTGCCTCAGTAATATGCAATTCAAATTTGATGTCATTTTGAGCAGTCTCTCTGTTTATACAGCGTCTTTAAACTGGAGCTTTAATTGTGGACATCCTGTAACTTTGAGTTCCCTGCTCGTTTTTGTCGGCACTTAAGGGCTAATCTCAGGAATTAACGTGGAGAGTTTGATGCGGATTTGAATAAAAGATGGCTTGATTCACAAGGAAAGTTGTTGAATGTGTCTTATCGATGGCATTGTCATCTAGCGGTACAGCTGCCGTAACTCCAGACAGAGAGACACAGAGAAGATTGAGCAGAATCTGCTTCGGACCTGGTTGTCTAGGGCGTACCTGAAAACCGAAAGGCTGCGCGGTTGAATACTGGTCGAATAACGGATTTTTGAATGTATTTTAACCTATCGTTCATTTCTCAACGGTTCTGACATTCGCCAAATGTGAAACGTGGTTCGGTTTCCATGTTAATGAGAACGACCCAGAGTAGAGTCAAAGTCGGACTGGTTTGTCTAGTGGTGATGTGCGAACTTGGAAAACGAAAGATAGCGGGATCGACTCCTGTTCAGAACCTGTATTTTTATCTATGTTCTTTAACCTACTAATCACTTCTCAATTATGCAGAGATCAGCCAGAAACAAAACGGAATTCAGATTCCAGGTTAAATTACAGCAACGTTTTCTGAGTTGGACAACTTGCTAGAGAGACACAAATGGCCACATTGTCGTCCAACTGAAAAACTTGCACCAGAATATGGAGTCACACGAAATTATTTTTACCAGGATCTACACGTATATACTAGAGTCATTTCGAAAGTCCTGCACGCTGCACATGCGCGATCGTTGCGCTGGATGTGATGAAGTTGCAGTTAATGTCATTTTTAGCGAAACTTTATGCGCCACGGTCGTATGTTTGTTTGCTGGTCCGCGCGGCTGTGTCATGAGTAATTCAGTTTTAAACTGGAATCTGAAAGTAAATCGCGACCAGCGTCTTTACATCAGAATTGAATTCCCGCGTTGAAAGAACCCAACGGAAATTTACAACTTTCTGAAAGAGGTGTGTGGTAATAGTGTAGTGGATCGTAGCACAGTATTACGGTGGTGTGCTCGTTTCCGTGAAGGTCGGGTAAGCAGTGAGGACAACTCAAGAAGTGGAGGAACATCGACTGCAACAGACTACCTCTCCCAAGTTACTTTTAGTGGCATTTTGAGGGTGGATAGACGTACAACATGTGAGAAAATTGCGTGTGAGACCAGAAGTCAGTCACTTCAGTTTTCAGAATCTTAAATGAAAAGTTGATGACGAGGAAGGTTACTTCCATATGTATACCGTGTGATCTGAATGATGTGCAGAAAATGTGTAACAAAAGAATCGCGCCGGCCGGTGTGGCCGAGCGGTTCTAGGCGCCTCAGTCCGGAACCGCACGACCGCTACGGTAGCAGGTTCGAATCCTGCCTCAGGCATGGATGTGTGTGATGTCCTTAGGTTACTTAGGTTTAAGTAGTTCTAAGTTCTAGGGGTCTGATGACCTCAGATGTTAAGTCCCATAGTGCTCAGAGGCATTTGAACCAAAAGAATCGCTGCAGAATTGCGTCGACGTTATAGGACAGAAGAAGAACAGTGTCTGAAAAGGACTATTGTACTATATGAAACCTGGATATGTGATTGGAACTGTGACTGAAGTCTCTGCCCTCGCAATGGAAAAGTTACGATCCTCCACGCCCGAAAAAATTCCGCAGCCAACAATCAAAGATGAAACTGATGGTCTTTGCGTATGACATGAATGGAGACATAGCTACTATTAGCGTGCTCCATGAATCGTTTGTAACAGCAACGAACTACAAGTTAATTCTGTTAAATGTTTTGCAGCTGAAAATACTTCAAATAAAGCCTGACATGCTTGCGTCTGGTGCCCTCGTTTTGCACGATGATGTAAGACCGCATATTGCCTGCCCAACCTTTGACAAATATGGATGAGAAATACTTCCCCGCCAACCATACAGCCATCATATGAGCCCACCAGCCTTGATTTGTTTCTCACATTAAAGGACCAACTCCGTGGGGAACGTGTTGATACAAGTTGTGTACCTGAGCGAGCAGGCAGCCCATTTCGCCACGAGCGGGCCTTCTGCTGCCGCAAGCCGCTATTACGCCTTTGACAACGTACCTTAAATGGACTACTCCTGTCAGTACAGACTGACCGGTTTTTCGTCTATGTGCCTACACTTCAACGCCTGGCACAGGGCAAAATAAACATTAATGGCTTGTTGGTGCAACAAGTCTTTGGAGGTACTACCAAAGCTAAAAACATACGTCTTATAGTAAAAAAATGGTTCAAATGGCTCTGAGCACTATGGGACTTAACATCTATGGTCATCAGTCCCCTAGAACTTAGAACTACTTAAACCTAACTAACCTAAGGACATCACACAACACCCAGCCATCACGAGGCAGAGACGTCTTATAGTAGCTTTAAATATTAGTACGCAGATGTCTTAAATACTGATGTAATGTTGCTCTGCACACTGTCCTCGGTCACCGATAGACACACCTACACTAATACATGTTATGGTTCAAATGGTTCTGAGCACTCTATGGGACTTAACATCTGAAGGCACCAGTCCCCTAGAACTTAGAACTACTTAAACGTAACTAACCTAAGGGCATCACATACAGCCATGCCCGAGGCAGAATTCGAACCTGCGAATAAATGTTATATCCATGAGAAAAGCCAGGTCTGAAATACATCGTTAATAACAAAATTGGCAACTGTTAATAACTAAAGAGGCAACAGCAAGGCATTCAAGATGTGGTGAGAACAGCTACAGACCCAGAAGCAGGCTGGTCGACACCCGGCAGTTGCTCATCTGAGCGTGATAACAAGCTAATTGCTATAAACACACAAAGAGGGCGACGTCTACCACAACAGAATCTTTGATCGGGATTGGAATGAAAGTTATTAGGCATACAACACTTCTGGTTAGAGAGGGAGCATGGGATGGGAGAAAGAGAGAGGGCCTTCCAGTAGGGACAACACTGTGTCATGAGAGGCCAATACAGGACTTAGGTTGCAAAGTGACTGTATTAAGAGAGGCTCTGTACCCTTCCACCCAGCCTCTGGAGAACCACTTAACAGTAGCGCACATATACAGCCACTAAGGAGGCGAGTAGCCCTCGACATTACATCAAGGCGATAGCTGGTGTGAACAAAACTCCGGTATAGGACGCTCCGAGCAGAGAGCGTTAGCGAGAACTTTTACAGGGTGTTTCAAAAATGACCGGTATATTTGAAACGGTAATAAAAACTAAACGAGCAGCAATAGAAATACACCGTTTGTTGCAATATGCTTGGGACAACAGTACATTTTCAGGCAGACAAACTTTCGAAATCACCGTAGTTACAATTGTCAACAACAGATGGCGCTGTGGTCTGGGAAACTCTTTAGTACGATATTTTCCACATATCCGCCATGCGTAGCAATAAAATGGCGTAGTCTCTGAATGAAATTACCCGAAACCTTTGACAACGTGTCTGGCGGAATGGCTTCACATGCAGATGAGATGTACTGCTTCAGCTGTTCAATTGTTTCTGGATTCTGGCGGTACACCTGGTCTTTCAAGTGTCCCCACAGAAAGAAGTCACAGGGGTTCATGTCTGGCGAATAGGGAGGCCAATCCACGCCGCCTCCTGTATGTTTCGGATACCCAAAGCAATCACACGATCATCGAAATATTCATTCAGGAAATTAAAGACGTCGGCCGTGCGATGTGGCCGGGCACCATCTTGCATAAACCACGAGGTGTTCGCAGTGTCGTCTAAGGCAGTTTGTACCGCCACAAATTCACGAAGAATGTCCAGATAGCGTGATGCAGTAATCGTTTCGGATCTGAAAAATGGGCCAATGATTCCTTTGGAAGAAATGGCGGCCCAGACCAGTAATTTTTGAGGATGCAGGGACGATGGGACTGCAACATGGGGCTTTTCGGTTCCCCATATGTGCCAGTTCTGTTTATTGACGAAGCCGTCCAGGTAAAAATAAGCTTCGTCAGTAAACCAAATGCTGCCCACATGCATATCGCCATCATCAATCCTGTGCACTATATCGTTAGCGAATGTCTCTCGTGCAGCAATGGTAGCGGCGCTGAGGGGTTGCCGCATTTGAATTTTGTATGGATAGAGGTGTATACTCTGGCGCATGAGACGATACGTGGACGTTGGCGTCATTTGGACCGCAGCTGCAACACAGCGAGCGGAAACGCGAGGCCGCCGTTGGATCACCTGCTGCACTAGCTGCGCGTTGCCCTCTGTGGTTGCCGTACGCAGTCGCCCTACCTTTCCAGCACGTTCATCCGTCACGTTCCCAGTCCGTTGAAATTTTTCAAACAGATCCTTTATTGTATCGCTTTTCGGTCCTTTGGTTACATTAAACCTCCGTTGAAAACTCCGTCTTGTTGCAACATTACTGTGTTCTAGGCGGTGGAATTCCAACACCAGAAAAATCCTCTGTTTTAAGTAATAAACCATGTTGTCCACAGCACACTTGCACGTTGTGAACAGCACACGCTTACAGCAGAACGACGACGTACAGAATGGTGCACCCACAGACTGCGTTGTCTTCTATATCTTTCACATCACTTGCAGCGCCATCTGTTGTTGAAAATTGTAACTACTGTAATTTCGAAAGTTTGTCCGCCTGAAAATGTACTGTTGTCCCAAGCATATTGCAACAAACGGTGTATTTCTATCGCTGCTCGTTTAGTTTTTATTGCCGTTTCAAGTATACCTGTCATTTTTGAAACACCCTGTAGGATAGTCTGATGCCAGTTGCTGCAGGCGGGAAGCTGGGAGAGCCGGAGCTCGTTGCAGAGGTAGCAGCAGGAGCTGATGGGCTTTTAGGCATTAGCTGCGGGACTCCGTATCTGTCGTGTAGGTCATGACAGGCTCTCGTAAGAAGAGACGTAATGGTGTTTTCTGGTAACGGTCTCTCTATCAGGCTTGGCTGATCCGTGGATGCATCTCAGCCAGAGCAGTTAGGCTGTCTCGCTTAAATCTGAAAAAACTTCAACTTGTTAACAAATCTGACGGGGCTTATTTCAGATATCACCCAGTCTTGTATCTTTCACACTGGGGCTTTCAACAGTTTAGTCAGATCGAAGTCTCCGTCTCACTATAGTCAATCAGCTAAACACCTTCTTACGAATTATCTGACACAGTCCCTGGCTAAACCCATGTATAGGGAGCGACACAGTTACATTTGTCTAGCACTAGGATGGGCCATCGTCTGGGTGGACTGTTGGTGAGGAGAGTGTCCTCAGCCCTTGTGAGACCAACTAAGGAGGTA
Organism: Schistocerca piceifrons; assembly: GCF_021461385.2. NCBI lineage: Eukaryota > Metazoa > Arthropoda > Insecta > Orthoptera > Acrididae > Schistocerca > Schistocerca piceifrons. Next base: position 791,289,974 of record NC_060141.1, read on the forward strand.
CTTTGCTGAGAAGTAGCGGCTCTGGTAACGAAAAGTAACTACGGCCGAGACAGCCGTGCACCGACCATTTTCCCCTCCATATCGGCATCCAGTGTCGCCTATCTGCTAAGGCCAGGGTTTAGTATAGTTATATAGCGGTTACACCTTATATATTCATTGCTTCTAATCTGCCTCAGACTTCCTTACGACAAAATCTTCATATGAAAATTGTCAAAATGGAGTAAAGCCCTCCCATGTTACTTTACTTTCATTTCATGGTAATACCACACATTACATGACGGAATCTTTCAACGTAGGAGACTGTACTGAAAATTCGCAAATATGTTGACCCATCTTACAGAATTCTGCAAGCAAAAAGTAAGATCAGCTGCTCAATTAATCCAAATGACTTTCCTCATTTACTATCGTGAAAGTTGTATTATCCACAATGTTCCTAATAGAAATTCAACTTTCTCAGATCAGATATCTCTTTCCAATACAGACAATGGTACATTTCGAATTGTAGCGGCGTAGACGTTTCTAGCGCTGTTGCGCTGCTGGTGGTACGACTACCTCTGACACAAAATTCTCCTCTCTGGCGCAGATTCCTTTTTCTTCCACACAGCTTTTAAAGAAAGGCTCTCTGGGAGGGAAGGAGGGGTTGGAGAGGGGGGCGGGGGAGGTGCGGCTTGTTTTGTCGCGCGGTTCGCCTCTAATTGGCGAGAGGGAAGTGTCCCTCGCAGCTGAGGGTCCGCAGTGGTAACAGAATTACCCCATTCATATTCAACAGGGGCGGGAGGGGTGGCGGCGATGCAAATACCTGTCCCGCGGCAGTGAATAATTTCTGCGTTCACTGAAACGAACAGAAATATTTGCTGAGTATAGCAGGACTCTTATAAAAATTCACGCCCGCAGACGACAAAATGAAGTTTCCTTTCGTGGTTCCGGAGGGGTAAGCTGATTATCATTCATTATGAACTAAATTTTTTTCCGTTCTTTCTGTTATTATGAGCTGTAATTAGTGTTGACTGTGTACTTTTTAATTGTGTAGACAGACGTGAGTCCTCCGTTTTGTCGCTGCTAGTTCGAAAATGCAGTTTCACTTCCTCACTTTCTTCACTTGCCGAACAAAGCAAAAATTCCGTATTTCGGTACTAGCCTGGCTTTTTCTTCTGGGTTTTGTGTTGCTTGTGTACTGAAGGTTATTGCGACGTGTGAAAGATATTGCCCGTTCAGACTTAGTAAGTGACTTGATGAACAGCGGTGCCTTCAGAAACTAATCATGTGCAGTATGCAGATGGCTTCTTTGTTTCATATTGCTTCGTAGTGCATCAAGGGAATAGCTATACGAACATGGTTTGGTATTACTAATGGTACATCCATGATTGTTCAGTGTTAGCGCCGCTAAACTCTGCGATAGTGGCATTCTGTTGATGCATAGAACCGTCAAGCTGATACTTCCTTTTACCCTCAGTCCTAAGAGAACAAAATGATCGACTTCACTGACTGTTTCATCTATTCGTGAAAATAAAATTTCTCTTTAACAAGAGCTCTGTGCTAGACAATCTAAGCATTGATTTTTGTTACAGTCTAGCGACAATCTGTTCTCCGTAAGCCATGTCCTGATGTTTCTGACTGCTCTATTAGCAATATAAATTAAATTATGTTCCACGTCTTTCCTAATAACTGTTCCTATGATTTACAAAAAGAAATTTTTGTCTTTCGTCATTTCTAGAGGCACGCCATGGATATGCATCGGATATAGAGTAGAAAAATAGCTCGTTGGATGCCCGAAATCAGTAGTGAAACATCCTGTTGGCCATATTTTCGATTAACTGTCATTAGAAACGTTCACATATTAAGGATACATCTCTCAGATATTTGCTATATTCCTTAACAGGTACTGTCCGCGATGTGCCACTACAATAAACTACAAATAGAAAAACAACGGACAAAATCACTGTGACTAAACCCGTTTCAAAGTAGCTACTTATATGAAATGTAGCAGACAATGAAACTGTCTTATACGAGGAAAAGGGAGAAATTAATGCGGCTGCCTCTGTCATGGTAAAAACTCGTAAGGTGTCCTCTGTGTTTAAGAATGATAGCTACACTAATACACAGCTTTTATATTTCACAGGCAACGAAATAAATAACGTGGTGATAATTTACATAATGGAAACTTCAAAAAATTACTGAATGAAATGCACGGTATTCTTACAACTATTTTCGTATTCAAGACGTAGAAGAGGCAAAAGTAGTCCCAATTATCAGATGTAAGACTGTCAGCCGTTTAAAGCAAAAACTGAAGGCAATATTTTAGAAAATCAAGACATATAACGCCTCTACGATTTAACGTTTTATGGATATGAAGACCGAGCGGCAACTGTGATAATTCTACAAGTGCGAGGGAAGTCATGTGGCACGTAGTTGAAAAACTTAGTGTCCCAGTAGCCACCTAAAGAGGTATGAATAACTATGAAGATTAGCGCAGACAGACGTGGATTTGGAGTTCACTTTTCTGGAAGAGAACATCTGTTTCTGTGTTCTGCGAAATGTAGAAGATGTTTAGTACCAACACAATACACAAATTAGCTGAAGAAACGAGGAGTGAGGGGCGTACTAAGAGCACTTTTCCCATTTACAGTAATTTACTAGTAATACTCATTGGCGTAACAAAGAGGCAGTTTCTCTACTTACGTGTAGGGGTGGTGACTGACGTGTGGAGCCTGTTGCTCCATCGCTGACTCCAGAAAGCTACCAAGAGAAGGAGCCGATAGTAGTCGCTCCCATACTAGAGGCGCTGACACGTCATCAACGTCAGCAACAATAGGGGCTACTGCGGCGACTCACACGCCTACGCACTCCCTGATTTCTGTCTTTAAGGGATGTGGGTTAGATAACCACCATTCAAAAGTGAGTTCGTCATCTGCGACACAGGGAAACATTATCTTACCGGATAGAAGGCTAGTGGCCCCTAGCAGACACCACGCGGATATTCACTAAAGCGCCAAAGAAACTTGTATAAGCAGCGTATTCAAATACAGGATACGGCGCTGCGCTTGTCAGCGCCTATGTAAGACAACAAGTGTCTGGCGTAGTTGTTAGATCGGCCACTGCTGCTACGATGGCAGGTTATTAAGATTTAAGTAAGTTTCAGCGTGGAATTATAGTCGGCGCACGAGCGACAGGACACAGCACGTCCAAGGTATCAATGAAGTGGGGACTTTCCCACAAGAATATTTCTCTAGTGTACCGTGAATATCAGGAACCGATAAAACACCAAATCTGCATATCGCTGCGGCCGAAAAAGATCCTGCAAGAACGGGACCAACGACGACTGAAGAGCGCCGTTCAACGCGACAGTAGTGCAATACTACCGCAAACTGCTGAAGATTTCAATGCTGGGCCATCAACAAGTGTCAGCGTGCGAAACGTTCAATGAAACATCGTCGTTGTGGGCTTTCGGAGCCGAAGATCCAGTCGTGTACCTTGATGACCACGCGACCCGAAGCTTTACGCCTGGCCTGGGTCTGTCAACACCGACATTGGACTGTTGATGACTGGAAACATGTTGCCTGGTCGGATGACCCTCGTTTCAAAGTGTATCGAGCGGATCGACGTGTTCGTTTACGGAGACAACCTCAAGAATTCATGGAACCAGCATGTGATCAGGGGACTGTTCTAGCTGGTGGAAGCTTTCTAATGGTGTGAGGCGTGTGCAGTTGGAGTGATATGGGACCCCTGACACGACTCTGACAGGTGACACGCACGTTAGCGTCCTGTCTGATCACCGGCATCCATTCATGTTCATTGTGCATTCCGACGCACTCCGGTAATTCCAGCACAACAGTGCAACACCCAACACGTCCAGGATTGCTACAGAGTGGCTACAGTAACAATCTTCTAAGTTTCAAAAGTTCTGCTGGCCACCAAACCCCCCAGACACGAACATTATTGAGCATATATGTGACGCCTTGCACCTTTCTGTTCAGAATAGATCTCCATCCCCTTGTACTTTTACGAATTTATGGACAGACCTGCAGGATTCATGGTGCCAATTCCGTCTAGCAGTACTTCAGACATTAGTCGAGTCTATGCCACGTCCAGTTGCAGCACTTCTGCGTGCTCGCGGGGTCCCTCTCGATATTAGTCAAGTGTACCAGTTTTTGGGCTCTTCAGTGTAGTACAGTAGCGACTCCATCTATGAAAATGGTTTCATATCGACAAGAGAGACAACCCACATGTTCCTTCAGGTACGCCGTGTCGTGCGGAATCTATTCATTGATGATTAGATCTCGTAGAACTATCGAATTACGGAAGTGTTGACTGCTTCACTTCACCCACTTTGGAAATAGTCGTAGGAATATTCTGTGGAATTAATACCCGGTAATTTAGTGGGTTTTTCGATATGCGATAGTGTGCGATAGTGTTCGTCGAACCAGTTGACTGCTTCATTTCACCCGCTTTGGAAATAATCGTAGGTATTTTCTGTGGGATTAATACCTGGTAATTTAGTGGGTTTGTCGAGATGCGATAGTGTGCGATAGCGTTCGTCGAACCAATAACCTAAGCGCAGAGTAATGTTAAGACGTCTGTTGTCATTTTCGAAGACGGAAGTGACTTTCCAAAAGTGTTTCATGAAGTGTTGGCAGGAGAGCCAACACTGTGTTGCTAGAGGAGGCCGAAATGCACGCTTTTAAGCTCACGCAGATTGGCGTGAGGTCTGGAACAGTTATGGGAATTAATAGTAGCAAATAAAGTACGTAGTTGATGTAATACTTAACTTTAATCCATAATTGGAGAACATCGCTCTTGTTTAGACATTAATATAATCTCAATATAACTGGTAATGGCGCCTTGCTAGGTCGTAGCAAATGACGTAGCTGAAGGCTATGCTAACTATCGTCTCGGAAAATGAGAGCGTATTGGTAAGTGTAGCATCGCTAGCAAAGTCGGCTGTACAACTGGGGCAAGTGCTAGGAAGTCTCTCTAGACCTGCTCGGTCTGCAATCACTGACTGTGGCGACACGTGGGTCCGACGTATACTAATGGACCGCGGCCGATTTAAAGACTACCACCTAGCAAGTGTGGTGTCTGGCGGTGACACCACATTTCATCATGAAGGTCTAGAAGGAAAGGCTGTTCTCAGATATGGAGGATGTTGAAATAACATCCAAGTTCACATTCACAGTAACCTAAACGAAGAGTCTTGATACTGCACGGTCCAGTCAGAGTAACATATGACCACCGTCTATGTTCGACGTCAACGTGCAATGATTACTCACAAACGGCAGATGGCAGCACTAGCATTTCACGGTATACAACGCATTTCGGGGGGAAGCGGAATACAGTGCAGCCGATGTCGTGATGCAGTACTGGAACGACGAATCTGATGTCCAAAAGGGTATGATCATTAGCTTTTGGGCCAAGGGCGGGACCATTTCGAGAACGGTTAAATTTATAATCCGTTCACGTGCCGCCATGGTTAAAGTAGGCCGAGCTTGGCAGATTGGCGCTTTCCAAAATGGCGCTGAGGGAGCCGTGGTGCACCATGAGCCAGAGATGACAGGGTCGAATGACGGTTGTTTAGATGTGTATGGGCCAACAGACGTGCAACTGTTGAGAATCTGACTGCCGGATGAACTAAGAGCCTACCAACGGTAACTCCTCAACGATAGTTCAGTGAACATAGCTGTTTATAGACATCTGCAGTAGGAGCTTTCTTCGTGTGTCCATGCTAGAATGCTGTTCACCGGCTACAAATGCAGGAATTTTGTACGCCAAGACCACAACTGGACGTCCACTGAATGGCGAATGGTATCTTTTTCAGATGAACCACTTTTTATGCTCCATCGGACTGGAGGCCGTTGGCGTGTACGTCGTGAAACGCCCCAAACCAAAGACCCTTCAAGAATCATAGGAAGCGTGACGACCTGAGAGCACGCCCTGGGTGAACTCATCATTCTGGAAGCACACTGTATGCACACAAGTAATCATCTACCCTTGGGTACCACGTCCACGCCTATATGATGTTTGTTTTTTCTCAACATGACGGCAGCTACCAGCAGGATAGTCCGACGTGTAATAAAGCTCGCAATATGCGTGCATATTTCGAAGAGCACCAAGATGAATTTAGCGAACTCCCTTGGCCACCAAACCCCCCGGACTTAAACCCAATCGATAATCTGTGGCACGAGCTCGATGGCGCTGTTCGTGCCGTGGACTGTCAGCCGAGAAAGCTAGCGCAGCCGATGTACTTCGGCACTACAGTTCGCATGGCTCCACACATCTGTCAGTACCTGGCAGAACCTCGCCGACACTCTTCCAACACGTCTCCTGCATTCCTCGCTGCGGTTCTCGCTGAAAGATGTGGCTATTCAGGCTTTTGACAGGTAGTCAGGTCAGTGTGAGTGGACAGAGTAAAAACATTCCGAAAACATCACGAGATCAGTTCCGACCTGAACTAACACTGCGTGTTCAGTGACTCACAGTGCTGTTGGTGAATTCGACGTCTTCCATCACTTGAAAAAGAAATAAAATCATGTCTCTTCTGACGTTATTTCACGCTTCCCCCTCAGTTGTAGTCGAGTTTGTGCGTTGTGTAGTTCACCCGAACACGCAGCTTTATGTGCCGCACACAGCAATGGCCTTTTACGAAGTAGGAGAGCGCCGCTCGAAGTGGTAAGGCAAAGGTATTTCTATATTCAAGCTGAGCAACAATACTCGAGAATGCATACAAATGAGTGACTATCGTTTACAACTACTGAACTGCAACACCTAATAGTTTAATCACCTTAGGATAAAATTAAGTAATGTAAACAATTCAATTTTCCCTATGTGGCGAAACGGCCACTCTGAGCGTCATGAGGGGGCACACAAAAACAAGAGATAAAAACCTGTTGTAAAAACAAACTGAGCGTGTTTTACTGTGAAACATAATGGAATTACGCTTTTCACAAATGAAACTCAAACTGTGTTCTTCAACTCCTGTACAGAGCTCGTGAGCCCAGAGGGAGTACTACTGGCGCTTATCCAGTGCTCTTCTGGCCTTGAATATAAAAACTTTTCTTCGTACTACATGCACACTGTGTCTTCATCGCTGAAATGATAAACAGGTCATCTAGCGATAAGTTTCTTACTCTTTCCAATTTTCTTTTTACTGACTTTCTTCGCTTGGTCTGCCTTCCGTTTTTCATTCTCTTTATTTTTCTTCTCTTTCTTTAGCTGCTGCTTCTAGGCCACTGTTACAAGGACCTGCTGCAAATATCGCCGCAATACCCTCATTCATACCGCCGCTGTTACGTTTTCGCTCTGTAGAAAGTGGCCAGAAGCCATCGCTAAGATGGCCACTTTGCCCGCACTGACGCCATTGAAAGGTGTATACCCTCTGATAGCATGACCGAACTTTAACTAAAGTAGGAATATTTCGTCAAGATAGGAAACTTTCAATACAGTTTCATTAAAAAGGCCTAAGTCACATTCCTTCTCCGTAATAAATACACAAAGTGACCACTTATCTTATATCACTATGACTAAAATCAACAAAAATTATTATAGCTCTGAGGAGCGGCACAGTTAAAGCTCATAGGCTGAGTGGACCCTCCCAGGGAATACGGCACCAATACTCACTTTGCCTCCCATTCCACTTTGCCTGGCTCTCCCCTACCTGACTCCAAATGTACATTGGAAATAGTTCTGTCCGTGGTGATAGCCTGCTGTCTGGTTAGGATGGACAAGCATACATCGACAGCGGACATTACTGTCGAGTTTGAAACTGATTGACATTTACATGCTGGCCAAAATAAGAACTGCCCCTTTTAAGTGATAAGCAGAACTGCCCATCACAGAAAATGCTGGAAATCGTGATTTCAGTTGGACTAATCGGTTGCTATGATGCCTCCACTTGCTCATCTCAAGCGTGCTGGGTCCCGTGTGCTTCGCTGTGGCATTTCGCTTGCGTTAGTGAGAGGAGCAGACGTGTTAGGTGACCAGCTGAATGCAATACAAAATGGCGTTCACTATAAAATAGAGCGTGGTCATTGTCGAGTGCTATGCGAAGAACAGTTCGTGGAAAAAACGTGCAGATCTCTTTGTCCAAGTGTTTAACACTGGGAGTGTTTTACAAAAGCTCCATCAAAGTCTTCAAAGTATACTTCAGTCGCCAAGTGGCTCGAAATGGCCTGTATAGGAAATGAAAACTGTAACTATCCAAAAAGATTTCGAACGCCAAAAATCGTAGCTCGAGTGAAGTGAAGCTTGCTAAAAATCCGACGAAACCTTAGTGCGATTCACCTGTGCGAATGGGAATGAGATACGTGGTGTCGAAGAATTTTTCAAAAAGGAACTATGTCTATATCCTTGTACACCAAAGAAACTGGTATAGGCATGCGTATTCAAAAAGATATATATATATATATACACACACACACACACACACACACACACACACACACACACACACATATATATATATATATATATATATATATATATATATATATATATATATATATACAGGCAGAATACAGTGTTGCCGTCGGCAACGCCTATATAAGACAAGTGCTGCATTCAAATACAGAGACATAGCAACAGGCAGAATACGGCGCTGCGGTCGGCAAAGGCTATGTAAGACAAGTGCCTGGTGCAGTTGTTAGACCTGTCAGTGCTGCGACAACGGCAGGTTAACAAAATTTAAGTGAGATTGGATGTGATGTTATAGCCGGCGCACGAGCGATGGGACACAGCAACTCCGAGGTAGCGATGGAATGGGGATATTTCCGTACGACCATTTTACAAGTGTACCGTGAATAACAGGAATATGTTAAAACATCATATCTCCGACATCGCTGCGGCCGGAAAAAGATCCTGCAAGAACGGGTCCAACGACGACTGAAGAGCGACGTTCAACGCGACAGTAATGCAGTCCTTCCGCAACTTGCTGCAGATTTCAGTGCCGGGCCATCAACACGTGTCAGCGTGCGAACCATTCAGCGAAACATCATCGTTATGGTCTTTCGGAACGGAAGGTCCACTCGTGTGCCCTTGATGACTGTACGGCACAAAGCATTACGCCTCGCCTGGTCCCGTCAACACCGACACTCGGCTGTTGAACACTGGAAACATGTTGTCTGGTCAGACGAGCCTAGTTTGAAATTGTATCGAGCGGATGTATGTGTAAGTGTACAGAGACAACCTCATGAATCCATGTCAGCAGGGTTCTGTTCAAGGTGGTGGAGGCTCTGTAATGGTGTGGGGCGTGTGCAGTTGGAGTGATATAGGACCCCTGATACAGCTAGATACGACTCTGACAGGTGACACGCACGTAAGCATCATGTCTGATCACCTGCATACATTCATATCCATTGTGAATTCCTACGGAGTTAGGCAATTCCAGCAGGACAATGCGACACCCCACAGTCCAGTATTGCTATAAAGTGGCTCCAGGAACATTCTTCTGAGTTTAAACTCTTCCGCCGGCCACAAAACTCCCCAGACATGAACATTATTGAGCATATCTGGTATGCCTTGCCACCCCCTCGTACTCTTACGGATTTATGGACAGCCCTGCAGGATTCATGATATCAGTTCCCATCAGCTCTATTTCAGACATTAGGCGAGTCCATGCCACGTCGTGTTGCTGCACTTCTGCGTGCTCGTGGGGAGCCTACATGATACTAGGCAGGTGCACTAGACGCTTTGGCTCTTCATTGTAGATTTAGTCTTGTGAATTAGTTAACGCGTCCAGACGAAAATCGCGATCTGTGTTTTTCCGATTGTTCTGTGGGAAGTTTCTCATTACCTCAGATAAAGTCCTATTTGGCCTGTCAGGATACATGACCTAATAGAACATGCGCCATTTCGCATAATAAAAGACTCATCAGTACTTTGAAGGGCTGTTGCATAATATCAAGATCCGTGTTAGGTAAGCAGTGTCCCGTGTCCTCATTCTTTCAAGAAACTATTAGTGCTATACGGTACGTCCAGAAACCGTTTAATACATATATGGACCACTCTTAGCAGATGAACAACTGCATGAATATTTTCAGCTAGGTCGAGCAACAGCACACGCCGCCTTGACAACCAGCGCTTTCTCTTGGTGGCGTACGTCTGCGAGCCACACCGACATGACATTACGACACCATAACGCTCACTCTGCAAGTTTCCTTCGTTGTGCATTTATGCAAGTCTTTGTGCCGTAACAAATATCTGATGACGTGGTACAAGAGCGGAGACATGTATTTATCCATTCCAAGACGACTGGAAGCGGTTTCAAGTGCCAACAGTGCTCATACACTGAATTAGGCTTCATGATGTGTTGTGTTTTTGGACTTTTCTCCACCCTCTGTGTGGAACTGTTATAAGATGATTTTAGTTCCATGCTCGTGATTTGGGATACTGGCAGATCAGCTGCAAGATCATGAACTCGTTTGTACAAGTTCAAGATCTCCTCTCAAAGGCCTGGATCAATATTAAGCCAATTTAGCAGCAGGCCTCACATATAAGAGCACTGGGGTGTTTATAGCCCACTAGCTCGAATAGGAGTGAAGATATGGGCAAAAAAAAAAAACTGTTTCTTTTCGGCCCCTGGTGTATAGGCTGCACTTGTCCAGTTGCATTGCATATTGTATGTGGACAGCATCTGTGAGCGAAATCTACCTGCATGGCAGGGCAGCCTACATGTCAGGGACAAGAAAAGGTATTCTATTAGGCTGGGATGGAAAGAGAGAGGGGGAGGAGCATATGATCAGAGGGAGGTGGAGGAAGGCATCATCAGAAAGAGGGAGTGGCCACAATGGACAAAGAGAGGTAGAGAAGGAAATGAAGACACGAGGAGAGTGGAGAGAGGGAGATAGACAGAGGTAGGAGGATGAGATGGACAGACAGAGAGGAGGAGGAAGAGGTGTGGTCAACTTATGTATCGAACGCGTACTGCGTCCAAGCCGTTGGGAAAAAGTTAGTTAAATAAATAAATGTAACGTCCGACAGTTATTGCTAACGGTGTAGCAGCTATAGTTAAAATGACACGACAGTGACTGTGCTAAGGCTCATGTTCGTCATTATGTTCTAAAATCAGTGCTGTTTAATAATGTTTCATCTTCAGCTACCAGCTTAGCAGCATGGTTAACGTCTAATGACAACCTGAGTACACCTGCTACCTTCCCAGCACCTGTTACTAATTAAAATACTACTTTGCTTTTTGAATACAGGAGGGGAGCAGCGCCTAGGTAGATACAGACGGCAGGTTTCGTACCTTCAGTGGGTGAAAGTACTCTCTGTTTGCAGAATGCATAATGCCGAAGGTGACTCTGCAAACAGAGCGTCATGCAGCGGCCTGTTTATCGCTGCGCTCATCAGCGCTCGCCGTTGCGCAGTCATTAGGCCGGTGCCATTACGCGTTATCAGAGAAAAGTTCTTCGGACAGAACGGAAATTAAAGCGAGGGTCCCCGAGGTAAATGATCGCCACCCAAATTTCCGCCTCAACTATCATCCCTGTACGAGGGATAACACGCTAAAAAAAAAATGCACGTTCGTATCTGTAAGGCCGACTCTAAAGCCAGGTCACGCGTTTACTTCGTAATTTTCATGAACCTGATAACGTCTCCATGTTTTACTATGATAAGGGAGCCTTTTGACTTAACTACTCAAAGCGCACTTCTTCCTTTCTGTTGCCATCCGGATGGTGATATCCATTGTGAATATAATGTACCAATGTCGGCTGGGGTGTCCACCAGAATTCCAGCAGTCTAATTAAGAATATGTTATTCCTTTCGTTCCAAATGAATCAATTTTCAAATGTATCAATACTTTCACGAGTACGTAACTGTGGAGCCAAAATGACAATGTCAAGTGCAACATGCCGCTTATGAGAGAAGAGATTAAAAGAGAAGTTGGAGGCTGAAACCTGGTGGCTGCGCACAGCCTCCTCCTATCGAATGGGCAGTGACGTTGAATGCCAGGGCACTACAGTCCTTTGAGTTCTGCTAGAGGACGAGTTAGTAGGTAATATTGATGAAAATACAGGCAGGTTAAAATTGACCTGTCCCAGGCTTCGAATCTGAAACCTTGCCATTAGCGAGCAACGGTCTTATCGACGGACCCGTCGAGGCACAACTCATGCCCCGCCATCTCAGTTTGCCTTCTGCCAGATCAACTCCCCTACTTTCAAAGTCTCACACAAGTTCTCCTGTATGTTTTGCGGATCTAGCGTTCCTGGTAGGAATGATATTATGGCTCTGAGCACTATGGAACTTAACTTATGAAGCCATCAGTCGCCTTGAACTTAGAACTACTTAAACCTAACTAATCTAAAGACATCACACACATCCATGCCCGAGGCAGGATTCGAACCTGCGACCTAGAACCGCTCGGCCACCCCGGGCGAACAATGATATTATGGATAAATGTCTTACCCAAAGTATAAAGTTGTTTCCAGAATGCTTCAGAACAGCACTTAGTCTATTGCAGAGTGAAATATTAATTATGGAAGTACTATCCTGTTTCTACGCAGAACTGCTTCTTTCACGAATGCTACTGAGAAATTTGGAAAGTAGAACAGAGGTCCTAGCAGAACATAAACTCTCAGACCTGGTCGTGACTATTTTCTGGCTAGCTAACTAGGTAAGAGCATTGTCCAAGTTAGGCAAAATTGCGAGTTCCAGGACTGGGCAGGTATAGAGTCTAAATCAGCCAAGAGTATCAAAATAGCTTACACTCGACTATATAGCTAAACTTTCGCTCTGTGCTGATGAAAGTTGGTGATAAGGCGATGCAGCTGTCATTTTCAACATGTACCGAGCAAAGGTTGCTAATGAACTTTTTGCCGGCCGGAGTGGCCGTGCGGTTCTAGGCGCTACAGTCTGGAGCCGAGCGACCGCTACGGTCGCAGGTTCGAATCCAGCCTCTGGCATGGATGTGTGTGATGTCCTTAGGTTAGTTAGGTTTAAGTAGTTCTAAGTTCTAGGCGACTGATGACCTCAGAAGTTAAGTCGCATAGTGCTCAGAGCCATTTGAACCAACCAAGCCAATGAACTTTTTCTTTCTGGGTGAAGGGTGGTGGGGGGGGGGGGGGGGGGACCGGTCTTCTTACTCGTTTGATGCGGCCCGCCACGAACGCGAATTCCTCTTCTGTGCCAACCTCTTCATTGCAGAGTAGCACTTGCAGCCTACGTCCTCAATTACTCGCGGGATGTATTCCAGTTGCTGTCTTCTCTACAGCTTTTGCCTTCTACAGCTCCCTCTAGCACCATGGAACTCAATCCCTGATGTCTTAACAGATATGCTATCAACCTGTCCCTTCTCCTTATCAGTGTTTCCCACATATTCCTTTCCTCTCCGATTCTGCAGAAAACCTCCTCATTCCTTACCTTATCAGTCCCCCTAATTTTCAACATTCGTCTGTAGCACCACAACTCAAATGCTTCGATTCTCTTCTGTTTCGGATTTCCCACAGCCCATGTTTCACTACCCTACAATGCTGTACTCCAAACGGACACTCTAAGAATTTTTTTCCTCCAATTAAGGCCTGTGTTTGATACTAGTAGACTTCTCTTGAGCAGGAATGCCTTCTCTCCAGTGCTACTCCGCTTTTGATGTCCTTCTTGCTCCGTCCGTCATTGGTTAATTTGCAGCATAGGTAGTATAATTCCTTAACTTCACCCACTTCGTGACCATCGATCTTGATCTTAAGTTTCTCGCTGTTCTCATTTCTGCTATTTGTCATTACTTTCGTCTTTCTTCGATTTACTCTCAATCTATATTCCGTAAACATTAGACGGCTCATTCCATTATAGAGACTGTGTAAATCTTCTTCACTTTCACTCATGATAGCAATGTTATCAGCGAATCGTATCATTGATGTCCTTTCACGCTGAATTTCAGTTCCACTCCTGGAACTTTCTTTTATTTCCATATTACTTCTTCGATGTACAGACTGAACAGTAGGGGCGAAAGACTACATCCCTGAGTTCTACCCTATTTAATCTGAGTACATCGTTCTTAGTCGTCCACTCCTTTTCTTCCTTCTTGGCTTTTGTACATATTCTATATTACCCGTGTCTCCCTGTAGCTTACCCCTACTTCTCTCAGAATATCGAACATCTTGCACCATTTTACATTGTCGAACTCTTTTTCCAGGTAGACAGATCCTATGACCTTGTCTTTATTTTTCTATAGCCTTGTTTCCATTACCAGCCGCAACGTCAGAATTGCCTCTTTGGTGCTTTTAGCTTTTCTAAAGCCAAACTGATCGTCTGATATACTATCTGATCAAAACTATAAAGACACCCCTATCTAAAGTGGAAATGGCCACTAGACATCACGAGCCGAGCACCCGCCATTGTGAATTCGAACATGGACCAGCCATTGGGCGTCATCTGAGTATCAGATCCATCAGAGAAAATTCACATTTCTAAAGTTGGCAAAGCCGACTGCTCAAATCAAATGGCTCTAAGCACTATGGGACTTAACATCTGTGGTCATTAGTCCCCTAGACTTACAACTACACTACTGGCCATTAAAATTGCTACACCACAAAGATGACGTGCTACAGACGCGAAATTTAACGGACAGGAAGAAGATGCTGTGATATGCAAATGATTAGCTTTTCAGAGCATTCACACATGGTTGACGCCGGTGGCAACACCTACAACGTGCTGACATGAAGAAAGTTTCCAACCGATTTCTCATACACAAACAGCAGTTGACCGGCGTTGCCTGGTGAAACGTTGTTGTGATGCCTCGCGTAAAAAATGGTTCAAATGGCTCTGAGCACTATGGGACTTAACATCCATGGTCATCAGTCCCCTAGAACTTAGAACTACTTAAACCTAACTAACCTAAGGACAGCACACAATACCCAGCCATCACGAGGCAGAGAAAATCCCTGACCTCGCCGGGAATCGAACCCGGGAACCCGGGCGTGGGAAGCGAGAACGCTACCGCACGACCACGAGATACTGGCTGCCTCGCGTAAGGAGGAGAAATGCGTACCATCACGTTTCCGACTTTGATAAAGGTCGGATTGTAGCCTATCACGATTGCGATTTATCGTATCGCGACATTGCTGCTCGCGTTGGTCGAAATCCAATGACTGTTAGCAGAATATGGAACCGGTGGATTCAGGAGGGTTATATGGAACGCGTTCTGCATCCCAACGGCCTCGTATCACAAATAGCAGTTGAGATGATAGGCATCTTATCCGCATGGCTATAACGGATTGTGCAGCCACGTCTCGATCCCTGAGTCAACAGATGGGGACGTTTGCGAGACAACAACCATCTGCACGAACAGTTCGACGACGTTTGCAGCACCATGGACTATCAGCTCGGAGACCATGGCTGCGGTTACTCTTGACGCTGCATCACAGACATGAGCGCCTGCGATGGTGTACTCAACGACGAACCTGGGTGCTCGAATTGCAAAACGTCATTTTTTCGAATGAATCCAGGTTCTGTTTACAGCAACATGATAGTCGCATCCGTGTTTGGCGACATCGCGGTGAACGCACATTGGAAGCGTGTATTCGTCATCGCCTTACTGACGTATCACCCGGCGTGATGGTATGGGGTGCCATTGGTTACACGTCTCGGTCACCTCTTGTTCCCATTGACGGCACTTTTGAAGACTGGACGTTACATTTCAGACGTGTTACGACCGTATCCTTCATTCGGTCCCTGCGATACCCTACATTTCAGCAGGATAATGCACGACCGCATGTTGCAGGTCCTGTACGGGCCTTTCTGGATACAGAAAATGTTCGACTGCTGCCCTGGCCAGCACATTCTCCAAATCTCTCACCCATTGAAAACGTGTGGTCAATGGTGGCCGAGCAACTGGCTCGTCACAATACTGGAGCCAGTACTCTTGATGAACTGTGGTATCGTGTTGAAGCTGCATGGTGTAGCTGTACCTGTACACGCCATCCAAGCTCTGTTTGACTCTTTGCCCAGGCGTATCAAGGCCGTTATTACGGCGAGAGGTGGTTATTCTGGGTACTGATTTCTCAGGATCTATGCAACCAAACTGTGTGAAAATGTAATCACATGTCAGTTCTAGCGTAATATATTTGTCCAATGAATACCCGTTTATCGTCAGCATTTCTCCTTGGTGTAGCAATTTCAATGGCCAGTAGTGTATTTAAACCCAAACTAAGGTCATCACACACTTCCATGCCGGAGGCAGGATTCGAACCTGCGACCGTAGCATGACTGAAGCGCCTAGAACCGCTCGGTTAGAGCGGCCGGCAAAGCCGACTGTTGGTGAAGTGATTGTCAAATGGAGAAGCGAAGGCACAACCACAGCTATACCGACCCCAGGAAGGTCTCATTTAGTGATGGACAGACGCCGCCAAACAATGCTGTGCGTGGATGCAAAAAATCACACGAAATCAGAGGCAGGAATCACTTGTGAGGTCCAATGTGGCACCAGCATTCCAGGTGGCACAATAAATGTGCGTGGTGAGTTAAAATGAATGGGATGCAGTGGTCAAGCTGCAGGTTCTCAGCCAAAATACTTCTGTAGTCAGTGCTATGCGACGCTTCAGACCAGGTCTGGCAAAGGTGTACCAAACTGCACACTTATGCGATGCATTGACGGCACGCGGGTCGAGACTCGGACTGCCTCGGTTTTGCTCGTTCCCTCTCGGCAGTACTCGGTACTGCGCGACGCTGCGCTGTTTCTTCCGGCACATACTGTCACGATCATTTAAACAGGGGTGGGAACTGCAGCACTTTTTTTCGAAGAGGAAAATGAAAACACCTAGTACCTTTTAAGCATCTAGTAATCGTCCAGCACCGCAAGTACGCTACAGAACAGAATTACATTTACCCCTGGCAGTATACTGTGTTTTGTGTCCTCTCGTTGTCACTGTATGCTTGTATCGCTGGATGGGATGTTGTTTCCCTAGACGATATCCTCTTTCTATACCACAACAGCATGCATTAATAAACAGGATTCTTTACCCATAAGAATAAGACAGCTACTTAACTTTAGCTAGTTGTTGTGGTACACGCCCTTCTGTAACAGTCCACGTTAGCCTCACTGCTGATGCGGTATAAGTCCACTATGTTCGCTACTCTGGTCGCTAGATACTGATTGACTCTGAGCTAGACGCGGAGCTAATTGCGCCTGATGACTCGACTCGTTGACTTATTGGATGACTGGTTGGAACTGACTGGAATTGATTGGAATCCACTGTACATGGAGGCAATCTAAACACTGGCGGCCGAGAGGGCGTTGGCGGCTCGTTTCTTGCGAGTCTTCAAAAATGACTCTGAGCACTATGGGACTTAACATCTGAGCTCATCAATCCCCTAGAACTTAGAACTACTTAAACGTAACCTAAGGACATCACACACATCCATGCCCGAGGCAGGATTCGAACCTGCGACCGTAGCGGTCGCGCGGCCCCAGACGGTAGCGCCTAGAGCCGCTCGGCCACTCCGGCCGACCTTGCGAGTCTGTCTTAGGTCTCTATCGATATTCTCGCAAACTCTTTGATGCCTGCTGTGCTGGCAACAGCTTTCGCCAGCACACTGTGGATGTGAAAATTTTTCTTATGTGGCCATCTCTCCTTTGTTACGCCTATGTAACTTGATACCAGGGTACATCTTAAAGTAATGTGTGCTCTGAAATATCAAGAACTAGCTGTAGTGTAACATTTCCCGTGCTGAGATAGCTTTATAGGTACTAATACCAGACGTAGTGCCAAATGTAGAAATAAAAGTTATACAAAACGATCTGCTAGGTTTTCTTACAGATCTTTGACCGTGAAAAATAACTCCAGGTATGTGCAATAACGCACTGACTATTCCACTTCATAGGAGAAGAGAAAAAAACATAGACCTGTACATCTCGTCTCTGTTACTTCTTTCTGTTTGTTTGGCTCATTAATTTCAGAAGCATTATAGACAGAAAAGTGGAGGTAATTGATTTCCAAATTATAGAAGCGAACAGTGAATATAAGTTACCACTTTGTCTGGATACATACCATATGTGGCAACTCTTAGTTCAGTTTCAGCAACGTTTGTACTGACAATCCATTACATACAAGGCATCGAGTATAGTGATGAATACATACATCAGTGTCACAGTTTTCCTTATAATTCATTAGCATAGTGAGATATACTGAAGTTCACGAAAGAGAGTCTGGTAAAGGACTATCCGTGACTGCACATTACAGGTCAGGAATATCTTTCTCTGTAGTACGCCATCTTTTGTTAAAAATTTTTGCTGTGTAAAGAAGAAATTGCGATAGTTGTCGATGAATTTGAGCAGTCCCGGTGTAAACACGAGACAAACGGCATACGCAACATGGCGACTATAATGTCATACCATTGGCGATATTTTAAAATATAGATAACGCTAGCAGTTTTGATCAGGTCACTTTACTCCGTAGCGAAACGAATAGTTCCAGTTACAAAAGTTACGTTCAATTACATATAAATAAGAGAAACATTTCTAGTAAAGAATTCGAATAGAGTATCCTGAGAGCAAGCTACACAGCAGCAGTGCCGATCACTGGACACTTTACGAACTAAAAAATTATCTTAAATGCATTTCTGACAAAAGAACTGAGCACCAAAAGACATGGTCGGATATCAATGTGACTTCATGCACGTGCACACCGCCAGCAGGTATCTAAATGATTAGAATTACATTTCTCTGTGGCAGGTAGAACAGCGACCAATGTTCATTAGTGTTGTTCATGTTTCGTGTTGTTAGCATGCCTGGTAGGGTGTATAAGGTGCGTGAACAACGTCAGATGATGGGTGATCACTCTGAAGGACAACGAGATTCCGCGTACTTGTGTGTGACAGCGTCGTCAGCACTGTCAGGGCTTGAAAGGGAGCTCATGAGGATACTATGTTGGAACGTGAGGGCAGGCCAACTCATCTTCTAAGTTCCAACGGATCGCGTCGGAACACGACATTGGAGGATCGCCATATCGTGCACCAAGCATATCGTACCCCTTCACATCTATACCTGCGATTCGAAAGCAAATAACGGGCTGCCTGAAACTTTCTGTGCCATCCCACACCATTGGTTGTAGGCTTAACATCAGCCAGACTATGCGTAGGCTGCCGTTAATATCACTGCACAGACAGATGGTTTTCGAGCGGAGGCGTCACTGGGAAGCATGCACTCTTGTGTTCAGCGATTAATCGCGGTTCTGCACTGCTCCGGATGATCGTCGTCGGCGAATATCGCGACGCCCTGGGGAGAAGTACCATCCTTCTAATGTTTTGGAGAGTCACATCGTTGGTACACCTGGCGACATGGTGGGGGAAACCATCGGGTATTATTTCAGGTCAGGACTGGCAATGATTGATAGAACTCTAACGGTACAGCGACCAGTCACAGACACTCTGCGCCGTCGAGTGTTACTACTCGTGATGTCATTTTTCAACAAGACAATGCTCCGCCGGCCGCTGTGGTCTAGCGGTTCTAGGCGCTCAGTCCGGAACCGCGCGACTGCTACGGTCGCAGATTCGAGTCCTGCCTCGGGCATGGATGTGTGTGATGTCCTTAGTTTAGTTAGGTTTAAGTAGTTCTAAGTTCTAGGGGACTGATGACCACAGCTGTTAAGTCCCATAATGCTCAAAGCCATTTGAACCATTTTTTTTTTTTTTTTGACAATGCTTCTTCACATAAGGCACATGTCTGTATGAATTGTCAGAGTGATATTGACGTAGTTCTGTACCCAGGAAGACCCGTTCCCGATAAAACATGCGTGGCATCACCTCAGATGCCAACCCCGTCCTAGTGTCAGTATGCAGGATATCGAGGAGCAGGAGCAACAGCTGTGGGTCAGCTTCCCTCAGGCGCGTATTCAACATTTTGTCACCCTTCCCACCCGAATCAGAGCATGCATCCAGGTGAGAGGGAGTCGAACATCATAAAGGTACGATGGACCATACTGCCACGTTCGTTGTAAATTTCACTAGGTTTATAGTACAATGAACATAGCTCGTGGTCTTGCGGTAGCGTTCTCGTTTCTCGCGCATGGGGTCCCGGGTTCTATTCCCAGCGGGGTCAGGGATTTTTACTGCCTGGGTGTTGTGTCGTTTTCATCATCACCATTCATCCGCATTACGGTCGGAGGAAGGCAATGGCAAACCACCTCCACTAGGACCTTGCCTAGTACAGCGCTGCGGGTCTCCCGCATCGTCCTCCTACGCCCCTTAGAGTATGGGACCTCATCATCACCATCATAATACAAATAAGAGCCAAAGAAAATGGAATACCTGCCTAATACAGAGAAAGGACCCCGCGAGTCCGCAGAAGTGCTGCAACACGACGTGGAGTGCACTCGACTAATGTCTGAAGTAGTGCTGGAGGGAACTGACACCATGAATCCTGCAAGGCTATCCATAAACCCTTGCGAGTACGAGGGGGTGGAGATAACTTCTAAACATAGCGTTGCTAGGAATCTCAGATATGGTCAATAATTTTCACGTCTGCGGAGTTTTGTGGCCAGTGGAAATGCTTAACCTCAGAAGAGTGGTCCTGGAGCCCCTCCATAGCCATTTTGGTCGTGTGAGGTGTCGCGTTGTCCTGATGGAATTGCCCATGCGAAACGGTTGTGAATGGATGCAGGTAATCAGACAGAATCCTTATGTACATGTCACCTGTCAGAGTCGTATCTAGAATTGTGACGGCTCTCATATCACTCCAACTCCACACGCCCCACACCATTACGCAGCCTCCACTAGATTGAAGAGTCCGCTACTGACATGCAGGGTCTATGGATTCATGAGGTTTTCTCATATCCGTACACGTCCATCCGCTAGATACAATTTGAAACGATACTGGTCCTGCCAGACGACATGTTGACAGCCATCAACAGTCCATGTCGGTGTTGACAGGCCCAGGCGAGGTATAAAGCTTCGTATCATGTAGTCATCAAGGCTACATGATTGGACCTTCGGCTCCGAAAGCCCATATCGATGATGCTTCGTTGAATGGTTCACACGCTGACACTTGTTGATGGCCCAGCACTGAAATCTGCGGAAGTTTTGCCCTTCTATCACGACCAACGATTCTCTCCAGTCGTCGTTGGTCTCGTTCCTGCAGGATCCTTCCCAGTCCGCAGCGATGTCAGACATTTGATGTTTTACCGGATTGGTGTTTTCACGGTACACTCGTGAAATGGTCGTACGGGAATATCCCCACTCCATCGCTACCTCGGAGATGCTGTGTCCCATCGCTCGTGCGCCGGCTATAACACCACGTCAAAACTCACTTTAATCTTGATAACCTGCCACTGTAGCAGCAGTAACTGATCCAAGAACTGCGCCAGACACTTGTGCTCTTATATAGGCGTTGCCGACAGCAGCACCGTATTCTGCCAATTTATGTATCTCTGTGTTTGAATACGCATACCTATAACAGTTTCTTTGGCGCTTCAGTGTGTAATAATAGCGGTAACGCCACATACCTTATCAACCCGTGCAGTTTCATTTCGATTTGTCCAACACTTCTGGGTACTTCGCATTCTTTTTGTCAGCAGTGTAAATCGTACCTGGTACTGGGAAACACACTTCAACTAAACAGCTAAACAGCTGAAGTGGAGCGCGCGACAGAGAGATTAGGATTATGTGCTTTTCAGTGGCCAATCGAAAACAGTTTGTCAAGAAGACATATAACTATCCGCCTGGAAGAAACCGAATAAAGTATCGTGAAAACGTTTATAAAGCTGTAACAGACATCACGACACACACTACGAACTAAAAAAATATTTATCGTGAATACGAGGTACTATCGAAAAATACACTCTATAGCTAAAGATCAAGTGGACACTGCGATACGTATTTCCGAATAAATTGTACGTACTTATTAACAGTAAACAGTCAAAATTTATCACAAAAGGAATTGTAAGTATTCATTGGGAAAACAATCCGAATCGAGTACCGTAGAAAAAGCTCTACAGCTGTGTTACAGACCTCGATACATAGTACGGTCTAGAATATAGTACGTATTTTACAAAAAATGGTTCAAATGGCTCTGAGCACTATGGGACTCAACTGCTGTGGTCATAAGTCCCCTAGAACTTAGAACTAATTAAACCTAACTAACCTAAGGACATCACACACATCCATGCCCGAGGCAGGATTCGAACCTGCGACCGTAGCAGCCCCGCGGTTCCGGACTGCGCGCCTAGAACCACTAGACCACCGCGGCCGGCACGTATTTTACAGAAAATGATGTTAGTACCAGGAAATACACTTTAACTATACAAATCAAGTGGAGGTACAGCTATGCAGCTACGAATATATGCACGTTTCAGAAATAAACAGAAACGATTATCACATAAGAGGAGAGTTAGGTATTAATCAGAAGAACAAAATTCGAGTGCCGGAAAAAAAGCGGCAGTTGCAGTGGGGATCACGATATGCAGTATACACTAAAACGAAATTAATCTGAAAGAAGTCGAAACTAGTATCGAAAAATCTTATTTAGCTACGTATCTCATGTGGAGACTGCGATAAACAGTTGGGCGTATGTATACGTATCATGAGTGAAATTATCACAAAATAAGCTTTGTCTTAAACAAAACGAATCAAGTATTTTTAAAAACACTACAGCAGCGGGGAGGACCTCGATAAACAGTACGAACTTAAAAAAGTTCTTAAGTTGTGAAAAATCGACTTAGTATTGTAACTCCCTCCGAAACAGAAGAAACTGTGGTTTGTTTCTCATACACAGCAGAGACTAAAAATTTAATTTCTTTAGATATCAATGAATCAACGAAAATATGACAACAAATAGCATTAGAAAGGACTGCAATTCAAAATGCGCATCAAGGACTGACATCACAGCAGCCATTACCATTACGTCACTAGTCACAGCAGATGCTTAATATCGCAAAGTCGTCATCAGCCATTTTATCTTTCTCATTTTATCTTTCTGGTTTAGTCCAACGCGTTTCGGTGTTGTAACTCCTTTTTCACATTTACAGGGACTACGACCAAAACAAGTCAATGTCGAACTTGAAATTGGAGGTGTAGCTTCGAAACGCGTTGCTTCAAAATAGGATAAAATTTTGTGAGTAAAGGTGGCGTATTACTAATAAAAATATTCCTAACATAAGGAAATCATCACACATACTATTCTCAGCGGTTTCAGGGTATATTTACTTGGCCTTCCACTAGGAGAGCGAAGAAGGAATATGTGTTAGTGGAACATATCTTAGCCAACTTCGTTTTGCTGAAGCTATCGAGCTGTTCGCATGTAGTAATATTAGTAAATTTTGCACAGTTTGAAGCACTGGAAGGTTGTTAACTTATCCAGATGCGAAATAGTATATAATAATAACAATCCATTAAAAACTTTATAAAGTAACTCAATAACATATAACTTACTTTACCATCGCGTTGCTTCCCCAAGGGAAGATTCGATAGGGACGAAATATATTCAGTTGTGTATCACCATCAATTTTACAGAGGGAATATACTCCTCCATTGTATCGCCGTCACACGTCTACAAGTGCAAAGTGAAATCTGCATGTTTAGTACAGATGCTGCGAACGACGGTCTTACGAGTGCTCGCTTCCAGGACTGCAACCAGACTGCGAGGTGTTGTTAGCAGCACACCGATATTTATACCCGAGTTCGTTTCCCAGCAACGGTCACACGCTTTGTTGCTTGTTTCGTTTCAGGTTTCTGGGCCGGAACCCGGCTGAACGTATATTTCCTCGGTGTTTTGTGCTACAACGGATCAAATGATCACGAAATCTAAATAAACCGACCCAAAAAATAAAAAATGAAACCATCCATCGTTGCGTATTAGGATTTATGACAGCTTTATTTCGCCAAACAACTTAATATCCGTGCCGTAGATACTGTGATAAGGGTGTATCATTGTGATCTTGTCTCAATTAATGATTATGTGAGGCCTAGAGTATCTGAAATATCAGATTAAAATTTCAAAGCTTCGGAGTTCCATTCGCAGTCCGTTATAGGATCTTTTTCTATGGTTTGACATATCTCTCATCTCTGGCGAAGTTCTGTTTAAGCACACCGAACAGAAAAATTATTCGCCTCCCAGGAAGCATTACGATAATGGAACGATTTGAAATCCAAAACAAAAACGTGCGAGCACTATCCACTCGTCGCCACAAAGAACGCTGTTTTGCATGTTGTGCTAAATTCCGTTAATAACTGAAATGAAACCTTAGTGTATTCACGATTATATGTGTTAAATAAAGGTTACCTAACCTTGCGAGAAGTTGTAGGAAGTGGGTTTCACAAAAGGCAGTCGATTTCATGAATTACCATACTTTTATTCCAATTTAAAAACTACGTGTCATATTACTCCGGCGTTCCTCTCGCGAAACAAAACCACGGAAAATTAATATTTGAAGTGAAGCTAATTATGGGAGGCTTCGATTAACATCGTTAGGAAACTGAAACAACAACAAATCAGAGTTCCTCACCTGCGCAACTTACATTTTCAAACAGACAGGGTAAATAACCCAATGAACTCTGCATCCAAGATGCACAAACAGCCAGATAAATGCGAGACGCTCAGAATGCAAACTCTGAGATACGATAGGAATACTTCATGCTATAGCGAAAAGCGACACTTCAGATCTTAAGACTCCACCGTCAGCATGGGACGGAAGCCAGAAGCGAATTGTGGTCGGCCCGCGGCGACTCAGTCTAAACTCAATAGGAGGAGTGTCAGAAGACATGTAGCCAATGTGACGAATAAAGATGTACCGCGAAACACAAAAGCAGATAGGAACGCTGAAAAAGTTTCCGTAATAGCCTACGGCTTAAACACTGGTGCCCAAAATTAAAGCAACAAACCCCTATTTCCCTGTCCTCTGTCGAGTTCATGATACAATCATACAAACTGTCAACAGATGCCTGTTCGATCGTGTTCTGCACAGAAGATGGGATCCCAGTCAACGGACAACGATCTATGCCTTCCAGACTATCTGCCGTGGAGGGCCGTAGGAAGACTGGAAGCAGGAAAGTCGCAGACTGGTGTGACCCGATGGCTTAATGTGAATGTTTCTGGGATATGGCGATGCTTTATAGAGACCGAAACTGCACCCCGAAGACAAGTGCA
The DNA here is from genome assembly GCF_021461385.2 of Schistocerca piceifrons. Taxonomy (NCBI): domain Eukaryota; kingdom Metazoa; phylum Arthropoda; class Insecta; order Orthoptera; family Acrididae; genus Schistocerca; species Schistocerca piceifrons. Next base: position 791,315,031 of record NC_060141.1, read on the forward strand.
GGAGCTTCCATGTGTGACATCAGAAAGAGAGGCCTCTAACTTGGCTGCAAGGCCAAGACGGTACCGCCTAGTACGGCACGGCAACTTGCATCTGACCCCGCAGCATCCACTGCACATATTGTATCGAGGCAAACGGTGTATAGGAAGTTTTGACAGTGTGGCCTTTATTGTCGTAGACTTGCTGTATGGCTACCTCTGACGCGCCTTCACAAAACAGAACGTCTAGAGTGGAGTCGTCAACATGCCGTCCGGATGGCTGAACAGTGGGCCAATGTTCTTTTCGCTGATAAGTCCCGATTTGGTCTGGAGAGTTATTCACGACGGATTCGCACCTGGAGGGAATGTGGAATTATTTCGGGATCCAAACACTGGGAAAGAGACCGACACCAAGGACGATCCATTATGATGTGGGCCGGAATTATGTTGACCACACGAACACCTCTTCACGAAATTGTACGCGTGAATCGGCAAGGTTTAACTGCTGTTAGGTACCGTGAATATATCTTGGGACCTCATGTGCGGTTGTTGTGCAATTGTTTGGGTGATAATGCTTTACCTCACAGAACACAGATGTTTGATGTTTTCTTAGAAACAGGGGAGATATGGCAAGCATGGCGTGTTCAGCTCGCTCTCTCAATTTGTATCTCATAGAGAATGTCTGGGTTGCACTAATGCGACGGGTTGCATCACCTCAGGATCCACCAGCCACTCTCCACGACTTGCGAACAGCTCCGCAGGAAGAATGGGCGTTATTGCCTCAGCATGACATGGAATACATTATTCAAAGCATTCCCCGTTGTTGTCAGGCCTGTACTGCTGCCAGAGGTAGTCACACCCCGAACTGAGCACATTAACCAGTTATCGGAACTTGTGTGCAAATCCGTTAAGTTGAAAAAAAAAGGAAGAACATCTTTGTGTACCATTGTACATGTTGCAGTGTTCTTTACATTGTTCCTACTTTACTATCACATGTATATACTGTTTTGTACAGAATAAACGCAACCGTACAAAATTTCCGTATGTGGCTTCAATTTGGACCAGTGTAAATATGCGTAGACGAAGTCCGCGTTTGGTGCCAAGTTTTAACGGTCTTTTGCTGTTGCCAAACAAAGAACACACTGAGCCTAGAAGGAGACGCAATGTAAAGGATTGGCTGACCTGAAGATTTGGGATATAAATAAAGTGATACAGAATCGTGAAGCGGGCTGTACAAGTCATGTCACCCTAATATCGTTGAACACAGCCTGTAGTCTCGTTAACGGCCTCAGTTCAGTAGAGGCAGAGCATACAAGTTTCTTGAGGTGTCTCGTACACAGACGAGGTGACTCAATTGGAGATTAGATTCTGTAGGGCTACCGAAATCCATTGATGCAGCCTGCTTCGTTTCACCAACTGTTCCATCAGTCCCAGATATTTTCTATCAGATTTTGATGGTCAGTTGAGGTGTGAAAGGCTGCCAGAGTGTTGATCAAACCAGGAACGTGTGCATACATGCATCTGAACACGGTTGTTTTCGCCTTGAAACACGAGAGTCGCCACAGCATACTGTTCGTGAAGCTATAGAAGAAACGACACGACTTGGTCACAGAGAGTGTTTGCATACACATCCTCCTCCGCGTTCACGGTAACCTGAATGAGTGCGTCCTAGTTACGGCACTACAACACTCCAAAATATCGCAGTACCATTTCCAGTCTGAAATACTCTCTCCACACACGCCTCAAAAATGGTTCAAATGGCTCTGAGCACTATGGGACTTAACTTCTGAGGTCATCAGTCCCCTAGAACATAGAACTACTTAAAACTAACTAACCTAAGGACATCACACACACATTCTTGCCCGAGGCAGGATTCGAACCTGCGACCATAGCGGTAGCACGGTTCGAGACTGCAGCGCCTAGAACCGCTCGGCCATCCCGTCCAGCACGCCTCATTTGGGTCTTGGTGAACTAGATATCTTACATTACTTCAGAAGAGGGCAAATCGGATTTCGTTAACCATCACACTGTACGCCTAAAGTTAGTTACCGCATTCGGGAGGACGACGGTTCAATCCCGTCTCCGGCCATCCTCATTTAGGTTTTCCGTGATTTCCCTAAATCGTTTCAGGCAAATGCCGGGATGGTTCCTTTGAAAGGGCACGGCCGATTTCCTTCCCACTCCTTCCCTAACCCGAGCTTGCGCTCCGTCTCTAATGACCTCGTTGTCGACGGGACGTTAAACACTAACCACCACCACCACCGCCACCACCAAAGTTAGTTACCGTCCATTTTGTGTATATATTGATCCACTGATGACATACTGGTTGAAGTGATAACAGTGAGTGATGGCCTTTATCGACGTATACAGATTAAAATGTATGTTGCATGTAGTTTCCCTGGCAATGTTCGCTCTCAAATTGGTTTCTGTAAACCTGAACTCGGTGACAAAAGCAATTCTATCGGCCTGGGAAGAGGCTGTCATTGGAAAGGTGTGGCACTAGTTGCAGTTGTGGCCGGTTAGTATTTTCTAACGATCATTGTTCTTACGCCGTGCTACGTGGCTCCGAAGGGACACACTGGATAGTCTGTGGCCATCTATCAACAATAGTTTAACTTATTATCGGTGTGGCCATGAGCATATCCAGACACGGTACCTCCCTTCTGTTATTTTGTAACGTCTTCTCGTATGCTCATCTAACTGTGACGATTCCATACAGTTGACAGGTACATGCACACCACTTCATTGTCATAACTCAGTTCAGCGATGGAGGCTTCATGACCACCTGGTGCCAGTTCTGCAGCATTTACAGCGCTCCAATGTGATCAGTTCGTCCTTTCAAGGTGTGGTTAATACTTCGTCTGATGAGATACGGATTCCATGTGAAAGTGTGTGTCCTGTAGTCTCCCTGGTAACTGAGCCCATGGTCCACTGAGAAGCTTGTAGTGTAGCGCAAACAGTGTTGTTTCTACTCTCATAAGGAACAATGGTATTTGAACCAGCCTTGGGGTGGACGATGTCTGTGATTTCTCCAGACAGTCCTTAGCAGAAGCTCATTCAGTTGGGTGCTTCTCTCGGATGCTATGAAGGGAAGGAAAGGAAGACACTAGCTGCCACTGGGCACTGAAACACATCAATGTTGAAAGTTGAAAATCTGTCGGGACTCGAATTCGGAACTTTCCGTTTCTCGCGAGTGTTGGCATTGACGGCATTGGCCATCCCGACATGATCCCTGAACGACTCAAATTTCAAGCTTATTCACACCTACTGACATAGTGCACTGCCCCTTAACCCTAACCAGTCGCTGCAATTCGCTAATTCCCATAAGAGTTCCAGCATGTTGTGCATCTGCACAAAAGGGAACATTGGGCAGCCCACCCTAATTATGTACACTTGTCTCTTCTTAGGATCATCATGCGCATCTTTCCTCGTGTTTCAGAAGGTATTTGTATTTCTGTTTTTGCGTTGTGTAGCTGGAGTCATCCCAAACAAATAGTGCCCATCACGTCTTTAATGTGACGCCTAGCGTCGACTGAGAGCGTCGATTTTTTCCCGTTACAAACAAAATTATTTTGAAAGCAGAATTTTACATGTCCATTCGATTGAGCCGTCCCTGATCAGTCTAGTACGATGTTTGTTTCATCGACATGTATTAACAGAGATAGTAAAACTAAAAGTTGTTTAGTACTCCAGCACCGAAAGCACTGCCCTGTCCCATGCTGACTGCTACCGCCAAGGATGTAGCGCTACTGAATTGCTGATGGACTGCTGTTTATTCTTCGTGTTTTACTGTCCCTGTTAATACATATCGATAAAAGGAATATCTGACGAAACTAATTTGGGAGTGGTCTGTCGAATGTGCACGAAAATTTTCGATTTAACATTAATTTTGTTTTTAATGACTAACAAACCGACGCTTTATGATGTTAATGGGCGTCGCATGAAAGACGTGAGGGGCAGTAATTGTTTTGGATGACTCCAACTACAGAAAGCAAAAACTAAATTTCAAATGTCTATGAAACACCAGAGAAAACGTGCCCAACGCCATGTTTGTGCGTTGACCTTTCGGACGCACTCGAGCGTGTACCGTCACGCCCAAATTATATATATATATATATATATATATATATATATATATATATATATATATATATATATGTCTATTCTGTCTGACGAGTCCGAAATGACAAACACAGCATATATAATTTTTTGCATTTGGGGTCAGCCAGTTAGGCAAAACACCGTTTTTTTCAGAACCCGTACATGTTTCGGCACCACTGTGCCATCATCAGTGGGTTTTCGTTTTTATTTTTATGCAATGTGAACATTTTTGTTACATGATTATAAAATTATGTGCGTTTTTAGTTCAAACAACAGATCGTTTCTTTTTGTAAATAAACTCAAAATGCACATAATTTTATAATCGTGAAACAAAAATGTTCACATTGCAGAAAAATAAAAACGAAAACCCACTGATGATGGCACAGTGGTGCCGAAACATGTTTGGGTACTGAGAAAAACGGTGTTTTGCATAACTGGCGGACCTCAAGTACAAAAAATTTTAACTTCAAACACGGCCAATACAAGGAGCTGCAAATCAAAAAGATGGATACAGCATATATATCGCGTATGGTACTTTCTCGTAAATAACAAACATAGCATCTTTCGTACATGATTTTCCTACCAATTATTTTCAAGTATGCTAGTACCCCAAGAGGGGCTTGTACCTACGATTTCTTTAGAATACCATGCTATAGCTTAATTTAGCTTTATTCGTTTTGTGCGTGATCTAATTCTGAATTACCGTCCTCCTCTGCTTATTTACTCTTGTTTTCCATATTAGCCGGAGTCTTTATTACCTTTCCCCGGAAATTCGAGGGCCGGTAGGGCGCGCCGTGTCGGCAACTGCAGGTTCGGGCAGAGGGCAAACAAGCCCGCCCCTAGTACCGGGGAATCCCTGGCGCAGAGAGGGGGCAGGAGCAGTGCCCGGAGAGGGGGGGGGGGGGGGAGTTATTACGGAGCTCGCGGCGGCCGCAGATCCGCCTAGGGCCCTGAATGGCAGATCCGTGGCGCGTGGGGTCGCGATGAAAGCGGACCAGCCAGCGGCCCGGCGTGCCAACAGAGCCGGCCTCTATACGGCGGAAAGCCGAAAGAGATGAAAGAAGTCAGCCGGCGGACTTTTCACAGCCCGATCCGGATCCCGTGTGGCGGCGGCGAATTGAACGCGTGGCCTGCGAAATTCTCCGCCGCTAAGGAAGCCCACTATACTGGGATGACGCTTCTGGACCCATTTCCGTCGCTCGTCATATGCTGGGTTCAGCGTACCACTGGCAAAAAATAAACAAAATGTTGTCCTCCTCTTTGATAATTCACAGACGGACATGGAATGCGTTACACACCATGAAGTACTAAAGTGCGCGTCATTTATGACGGCGGTCGAGTTTAGGTTAGTTCTGCGCATCTGACGTCACAAAGCGCAGTCATCCAATGAACAGATAACGACGTTGCCTGAGCTCGACTGCAGTGCAGGGCACGGACGAGTGTCTTCAGTTTTAGAAACTTTCAGTTATAAATAAAGTAATTGAACAAAAGCAATGTCTTGATAGCAGATTTTCTTTTATAGAAAGTTTGGAAAAATCATTCTTTATACCAACTGCTTCATATTCCATTAATTAATTAAACCAAACAAGCAATAAGCCTCCTAATTCAGGCGATAGCAAGGAAAGGTGTTTGTATCATTCTCACGAACTTTTCCGCAATACAGAACTGCGGTAATTGTTTATTTCCTATTGTACTTCGACGAAACGGAGTAATTCATAGTCATACCAACAGTGTTTGTCGGTATTTTGCGTCATATGGTTCAAATGGCTCTGAGCACTATGGGACTCAACTGCTGAGGTCATTAGTCCCCTAGAACTTAGAACTAGTTAAACCTAACTAACCTTAGGACATCACAAACATCCATGCCCCAGGCAGGATTCGAACCTGCGGCCGTAGCGGTCTTGCCGTTCCAGACTGCAGCGCCTTTAACCGCACGGCCACTTCGGCCGGCTTTTTGCGTCATATGTTATCATTCTCCAGGAGCTCTCTAGAAAGACGAACTGCGTTAGCGTAATGGTTAAGGTGTTTAGTTGCTAAGTGAGAGGATGTGGGCTCAAACCTAATTCGGTGCTTTATCTTAATTTAAAAACAATATCGACGTTTCATACTTCATGAATTTTATTCGTTTGAATGTAATTTTTTGAAATTTCTAGTGCTTTTGTAGGGATGCAGCCTACTCACGCCTTGTAAAATTCACATCAGTCTTTCCACTGTGTGCCAGCCAGTCCGCTGTAACTAGCTCTGACGTCATAAATACTGCGCAATACTTTAAAATGAAGTAAATAACCTGAAACGTTTCTAGCATGTCAGGAGTAATACAAAATCAATATGTATTGGATATCAGTTCAATAACTTTAACCATTTTCGAAATTTGGATGTTTTTCTGTAAAAATCATTGGTGCAACAGAAAAGAGCTAGAAACTTAAAAATTTATATTTAGATTCCTTTTGCATAATACTTTAGTAGAAACAGTATTCTAGATCTCACAAATTAAAATTTTAGTTGCAATTCATGATTTTCTGGTTTTTGTCTTTGAAATTAAGGAAGCAAGATAGATTAAGTAGGCAAATAAATAAAGCTAGGATGTTTAAATTTGAGTAGAAGGGATATCTGCTATAATCATAAAAATCTGAGAAGTTTCAACAGAATAACTATAAAACTATAGCTATATGTATCTCCAAAAAAGCAAGTTCAGAGCTCGTCTACCGTGTGTAGTGTAATTAAAATAATTCTCTCGCCCAAAATATTCGACTTAGCCACGTCAGACTTTTATTATGATTACTTACTTGTGTGCTGATTGCACAATTAAATTGAAAGCTTCATTGGCCATCAGCAAAGGAAGCAATGATTTATTCGACAACTTGAAGTGGTGCATTACTAGCACAGCGGCTAGTCGGGAGAGCAGATCTGATCAGGCGTTCCCTTAGGCGTCCGCACCGTGGCTTTTATATGTAAGAACGCTGCGCGAGAGAAGGAAGGCCCTAGTTCTCTCCAGAAGCTCATTAGCGCACCACCTGTGCCGGGAGTCGTGTCGCGTCGGTATCGTTGATATAAACAGCCTCGGATGCAGTAATAAGTACTCGGGATACGCGTAACCATGAAATCGTTTTCGAGTGAAGTATTAATTTTGGGATGACGTTAATGATCTATCTTCAGTTTGCGTATGTAGTATTTTCAAGTGCCGACGCAGGACAGACACTCTACCATTATTAGCGTGGCATTTGATGAACATTATCATCACATTACGGCGAGCATTCACTTAAAAATTTAATTTGAACAGTTATACTGGCATCAGTGCATTAGACTATGAACTGCTCTGGTTGTTTGATTGTGTGGAATCCTTTTTGTCTGTGACTTTCAGAATATAGTGAACATTTTAGAGAGAATGGTTTTTTGATTATGAATCCCAGACAATCTCCTAATTCCTCAGAGCTATAACCTGTAGCTTTAAATGGATTTCTCAGATGAAGTGGGCACTAGGAATTCTAATTACAGGCTTCACGTTTTGATAATCACTTTCTGGTTGCCAATATTGTAGCTAGAGAGCCAGTGTTGAGAACGGCAAACAACAGCATTAAATAAATAGTAGGAACATTAACAATCATTCCACCCGCCGCCCCACACTTTGTCTCTTCATTATAATCATAATAAGTGTTCGGTTTTTCTGATTTTGTCCTCCAATATTTCTTTTTACAGCAATTAAAAACAATGAAAAGGCACACATACAATATTCATGTTATCTGTTTTGTTTGTATATCTTCTCTTCCGCAGTCGCTGTATTACTATTCATATTGAAATATATTGCCACAGTATTAAAAGCATTATTTAGAGCAGAATTTCGGCTCGTACGTTGCCAAGCTGCTTGATTGTCGGAAGCAATTCTTTGCTTCGCTGCTTTGGCAACATCATATTCAATGTTTTCGTCGACTGATCTATGTCTTGGCAAGTATTTGCTGTCCGTTGTCACAAACACAAATTGTTTGCGCACTGTGGCTCACTGACAATATATTTTAGTTTTTTCTATGTTTTATTACATTCACAATTCAGTTTTGTACTTCGCCAAGTTTGTTTTAATCAGAACTTTTTAGAAAAAATCGAAATGACTCTGGTATAAATAAAACTTTTATTACAGTCAAGAAAGACGGAATATTTCTCAGTATTACATGCGACACCTATCTGGTACTTAAATTAAATGAGATATTGTTATACAATAAATTTAATATGAAATTTAGGTATCTCGTCCATATTTCAATCTCAACATTGTGGCAGCTACAATCGACCATACGGAAAGTATACGCTATGGAGTTTTACCCCTGCAAACTCTTCAAAATTTCGTGCAATGATTTACTACATTTAATGCTGCACAATAACTGCGTTGAACATCGAAAAAAAATTAAGTCATTTGTTGGGGGAAAGGTATCAGTCAAGAAGATGTGTAAAAATCAAATTTTTGGGCCAAATAGCTTTTGTGAAATCGAATGATAAGTGTCAAAGCAGTCGGAACACCATGTGTCAGCACAGGCGAGCAGTGCAGTGATGACAAAATCGCGCACAGCGCGGAATGCGGGGAGCACGTCTCTGTAGCAGCGAAATTGTTATAAACTGCGCGCTCCCCCCTAAACGTAAGTTTGTGAACTATACTATACTATGGCGCTGCTTCTCTTGGCGCGTGCGTCGTTTGCATCTGGCAACGCAGCAATCTCCCGCGTCTGGGCGGGCATGCGCGAGCCGCCAAGATAAAAGAATTGAACTATACTCCGATATTTATCACACTTTGTTATGTTTATCTCATAACGGATATTAAATTATTGAACTTTCATTCCATCTTCATCTCGAAGTGGCTAGGAACTTGGTAAATAACTTGCACATAAGTGGGTATTATTGTGATAAAAACTCATCGACTGCGGCGAATTGGATTGAAGATTGATAAATGACCTCACACATTTTTGCTATGAGACAGAGAGACATTGACTCACATGCTGACCCACTGCACGTTGACTTAGAAGGGTTTTGGATTCTTCTCCTACTGAATCGGCGTGTAGATATTGATGAATTAATGGAAGGCAGACAGTTGAAAGCTAAAGTCAGTGGGATGTCTTTTGACATATTGATTCGAATTATACTCTAACCAAAGAAACAAAAAAATTGAGGTAGTTCTATTACGGAAGTTATAACAGCGCCATCACGAATAGTGGCATAGAGGGCGAGCTTCCCTTCTGCTGGAGGCCAGGAAATATATAAGCACAAGCGAATTTCAAGGAAGCAATAAAATTGAGAACCAATACCGAGACACACACAGCGAATGATAATGAGAATTCCAACTAGATTATATTAAAAGCGAAGAACGGGAGTTGACGTGCAGAAGAGGAAGCAGTGGCAGCATGATGTAAATTACTACATTATTACTGCTGGAGTCACGGCACTAGATTCGAGCGTGGTACTTTGCGCAACGGCTCATGAGTTACCGCCGTTGTTGCTGCAATAACTGATAACAGCAGGGGCTATTTCAAGATGAAAAGTAAATCTTTAGTAACGTGGCGGCCGCATCTACGTTACTGCTATCTACCAAGCGGCACATCTAGCACCTTCGAACGACTGCGTACGATTGGAGTGAGCAATGGCCGCCCAGGACTTCTGGTATCACGAGAACGTGTTTACTGCGTACTATAGCGTGACGCGAAAAGGTGTCAGAGGCCATCGTAACTGGTGGAGGAGGAGCCAACAGTTCCTGTGTCCCGCCCGGGCTGTATACAGGGTGTTACGAAAAGGTACGGCCAAACTTTCACGAAATATTCCTCACACACAAAGAAAGAAAATATTTTGACTAATGTTCAGTCTTGATCACATCATGTATGTTTTAATGATATAGGTAACCGGTTTCGGTTCTTTCTACAAAACCATCATCAGACCCATGGCTCCCTTAGGATGGTAGGCGGAGCTCACCTCGCTGCTATGCAGAGTTGACTTCGTAGCAGCGAGGAGAGCTCTGCCTACCATCCTAAGGGAGCCATGGGTCTGATGATGGTTTTGTAGAAAGAACCGAAACCGGTTACCTATATCATTAAAACATACATGATGTGATCAAGACTGAACTTCAGTCAAAATACAACAATTAATTGATCACTGCTTTCTAAAAATGTTTACCAATATTGTGCAAAGAAAATATGTTATGTGGTCATGTGTCCGGAAACGCTTACTTTCCATGTTACAGCTCATTTTATTACTTCTCTTCAAATCACATTAATCCTGGAATGGAAACACACAGCAACAGAGCGTACCAGCGTGACTTCAAACATTTTGTTACAGGAAATGTTCAAAATGTCCTCCGTTAGCGAGGATACATGCATCCATCCTCCGTTGAATGGAATCCCTGATGCTCTGATGCAGCCCTGGAGAATGGCGTATTGTATCACAGCCGTCCACAATACGAGCACGAAGAGTCTCTACATTTTGTGCTGGGGTTGCGTAGACAAGAGCTTTCAAACGCCCCAATAAATGAAAGTCAAGAGGGTTGAGGTCAGGACAGCGTGGAGGCCATGGAATTGGTCCGCCTCTACCAATCCATCGGTCACCGAATCTGTTGTTGAGAAGCGTACGAACACTTCGACTGAAATGTGCAGGAGCTCCATCGTGTATGAACCACATGTTGTGTCGTACCTGTAAAGGCACATGTTCTAGCAGCACAGGTAGAGTATCCCGTATGAAATCATGATAACGTGCTCCATTGAGCGTAGGTGGAAGAACATGGGGCCCAATCAAGACGTCACCAACAATGCCTGCCCAAACGTTCACAGAAAATCTGTGTTGATGACGTGATTGCACAATTGCGTGCGAATTCTCGTCAGCCCACACATGTTGATTGTGAAAATTTACAATTTGATCACGTTGGAATGAAGCCTCATCCGTAAAGAGAACATTTGCACTGAAATGAAGATTGACACATTGTTGAATGAACCATTCGCAGAAGTGTACCCGTGGAGGCCAATCAGCTGCTGATAGGGCCTGCACACGCTGTACATGGTACAGAAACGACAGGTTCTCCCGTAGCACTCTCCATACAGTGACGTGGTCAACGTTACGTTGTACAGCAGCAACTTCTCTGCCGCTGACATTAGGGTTATCGTCAACCGCACGAAGAATTGCCTCGTCCATTGCAGGCTTCCTCGTCGTTCTAGGTCTTCCCCAGTCGCGATTCATAGGCTGGAATGTTCCGTGCTCCCTAAGATTCCGATCGATTGCTTCGAACGTCTTCCTGTCGGGACAACTTCGTTCTGGAAATCTGTCTCGATGCAAACGTACCGCGCCATGGCTATTGCCCCGTGCTAATCCACACATCAAATGGGCATCTGCCAACTCCGCATTTGTCAACATTGCACTGACTGCAAAACCACGTTCGTGATGAACACTAACCCGTTGATGCTACGTACTGATGTGCTTGATGCTAGTACTGTAGAGCAATAAGTCACATGTCAACACAAGCACCGAAGTCAACATTACCTTCCTTCAATTGGGCCAACTGGCGGTGAATCGAGGAAGTACAGTACATACTGACGAAACTAAGATGAGCTCTAACATGGAAAGTAAGCGTTTCCGGCCACATGTCCACATAACATATTTTCTTTATTTGTGTGTGAGGAATGTTTCCTGAAAGTTTGGCCGTACCTTTTTGTAACACCCTGTAGATGAGAAAGGTAGCCATGTAAGAGTCTTACGTTGCGGATTGCATACTTCACATACCAAGGCGTCACTGCTACGTCAGTGCCAACGGGTTTCATTCGTTCCGCTGCAGTTCCTCAAGTACCACGAGTTCTCGTACCTTGGCGCTGCGGCAGCTTCAAACTCGTCAACTCGTTCTTTATTACTGCAGAGGTGCAAGGCCAATTGTGACGTTTTGTTAGTACAGAAGATGTGCACACCATCTTGCTGCTGTAAAGTAGGAGCGACAAGGCGAAATGACCGATTGTCGCTATCAGAGGGCCTTTAACGAAGCTCTGCTTTCTGGGACGGTGGAGGCAGTCAGACGAACCTTAAATCATACGATGTACGCAGCTGCAAATGTGTTTCATTGAAGGAGGAGTGATATTTATAATAAGTTTCGCGCTATATTCCACACTTCAGACGACAAACGTACACGTTTTTACTGGTGCAGACAAACCGCTTGTATTCTTGTTTATTCCATCTCCATCCACGATGAGATAACAAATGTGCTGCGTCAAACGAAAACTGGGCACACGGCTACGTCACTGTTATATCCCTGCCACCAGAATAATGCTATTTCCGTATTTATTTGGTCATGGCAACTTGCTTCTGTGGTATAATAGCGAGTTGTGTAGCTTGTCATTCATTTCCGTAAGCTATTTTTCTTGTGGATTGGCAAGACAGACTATATATAAAACAATTGAAGACGTTGAAATGACCACCTCTGCCGCCGACAAGAAAAAGAATACGATCAAATCTGTTGCTGCACACGCTCTACTGGACGGACCTGCAGTCTTTTGTGGATGCAGACTGAACTTCAGCATTGACATCAATGATTCGTTTACCCACGGAAATGAATGGCTAACAGTCGCTGTTGTACGTGATGGAACAGGCGTACCCAATGTATCCGGACTGGAAAGCTTTGTTGATCGTGACATCATAGCATACCGAACATATCATGTTACTGAAAATGCTAATAAAGGCACGCGTTAAGCTCACGCAAGCTGGCGTGAAGTCTGGAGCAGGACAAGATAATTATACTAGCAAAAAACGTACGTATCTTCTGGAATACTTAACTTTAATCCATAATTGGTGAACATCGCTCTTGACGGTACATGTTTTACAGCATCAATAGTGACTGGTAATGGCGCCTTGCGAGGTCGTAGCAAATGACGTAGCTGAAGGCTATGCTAACTATCGTCTCGGCAAATGAGAGCGTAATTTGTCAGTGAACCATCGCTAGCAAAGTCGGCTCTACAACTGGGGCGAGTGCTAGGAAGTGTCTCTCTAACCTGCCGTATGGCGGCGCTCGGTCTGCAATCACTGATAGTGGCGACACGCGGGTCCGACGTATACTAACGGACCGCGGCCGATTTAAAGGCTGCCACCTAGCAAGTGTGGTGTCTGGCGGTGACACCACAATTTTGACTATCAGTTACCATTTAGACACGGCACTTCATTCTCATGTCATGTTTTCTGGTACTGCCGTTACAGGCCCGGTAACGTCTCGGAAGTGTGTGTATGTCAGTATAACCCTAAGACAATCTCGGAATCGATATCAAATACTAAAATAAAGTTACAACAGTCTTGGAAAAAGTTTTATCAATGGAGAGTGAACACTAATCAGACCGACAATGTCCAGGGAAGTCATCCTGACTGGAAATGGTGGAAAAAAAGTCCTATGAACATGTGCCCGGAAATGCATCGTTGCAACGGTAGATGGCGCTGACGAATCGCTGTTCTTCTGACGGCCTGCCGTGTGTTCCAAGTGGTAGGGGCAGTAGCGGTTATTATCTCAGGATGCATATAATCGTACTTTGGCTTACACCATGTTGGAGCGCCACTTGCCCGGAACTCATATTATGGTTCGTCTCAATATCCTGTAGGATCCTGTCCTCCAAATCCGATGCACTCACAGTCAGCCCCCTCCCTGCACTTTCATCTGTCTGAAAGCACCCACGATCACAAGAACGCCCAAAAAGGGCTTGAAGCGTTGTGTGATGTGGTCGGTGCCTGTCGACCGTTTCCATCTGCTTCTCTGTGCACAAACACCATCTCGGCTTGATCCCGACAGGAAAACCGAAATAATCTGGTGGTTGGAGTAGGCTGCATAAATCACACAGCCTACAACACACAAGGAAATCACGACACGTGGTCAGACGAACTCCCATTCGTCAGCGACATCTACCGTGTCAACGATGCATTTCCGGATACATGTTCATAGGATCTTTTTTCCTCCATTTCAAATTAGGAATCAGTCCCTGCAGTTTGTCGATTTTACTAATGTTCTCCTCGTATAAATATATGTATAAACACAATATTTGCTAACCGATCAGTCATTATATTGGTATATAACATCCTTCTGTCATTAGGCTGGTCGGACACTTTGTTCCACTTTAACTTGCACTTGAGAATGGCCGTAAGCCGGAATCGTAGTTGTATGCAGTACAAGAATAATAATTTACAGTTTAAAGGCGGAAATTTCTTTCAAAACTGTTGAGTGTAGACGAGAATGCCGCGAGTTCGCGGACAGACTTGAAAACTTGTGTATTCGCTCTGCTTTCTGCGCGAGTCGAGTCCGCTTGTACCCGAACACAGACGCAGGTGATGTGTCGGCTGCGGCGGGCACTCACGAGTGGGGTCAACGGCACACGGAGACGGTGACGTCACAGGAGTCACTTCCGAGTTCAAAGTGAGTATCTCAAATGGTTCAAATGGCTCTGAGTACTATGGGACTTAACATCTGAGGTCATCAGTCCCCTAGAACTTAGAACGACTTACACCTAACTAACCTAAGGACATCACACACATCCATACCCGACGCAGGATTCGAACATGCGACCGTAGCGGTCGCGCGGTTCCGGACTGAAACGCCTAGAGCCGATTGGCCACATCGGCCGGCGAGATCATTTCTGGTACCTACAGAGCTGGAGGCGCGGCCCAGCGTCTGAATATTAGGCTTCTGGGCCTGAACCAGTTCTCCGAAACGCACGACGAATTAGTGTCCGTGCATGACCGCTAGCCATCTGGTCGGATTAGAATGTAACGGCTGCATATTTTAAGAAAACGCTCCATCTTGATGGATTTTAATATTAATTAAACCGTGAAGAGAAAGAATGGTTAGTCCCCGCCACCTAACATTCTGATTCGAAGCCATGATATCGGTGTGATTTGACGGTAAGGTAATGGCCAAATCGAATGAGTCAGTTAAGGAACTTTTAAATACTTCTTCATCAACCAGCAGCCACCATCAATCGGCGTCAATAAACTCTTTACCTGTAAATTAATTTTACAACACTGCATCTTTTTGTCTCTCGCTCTGGAAAGGGCAGTGTCTGTGGGCATGCCAAGTGCCCACGAAAGGTCTGTCGGTTACAACCTCAGTACCACATGCGACCACCACAGGCACGAATACTCTCTTGTACTCGTACTGGCATGGAAGCAAACAGCGTCCAAATATCATCATGTGGACGTTCTGACCGTGTCTGAAAAAAATGCTATCAGTTCATGAAGACTGATGGCTAGACGTTGGTATTAAATTATACGACATGCCATTGTATTACAGACATGCTCAGCAGATGACAAATCAAGGCAGGCGTCATGCCAGTAAGAGATTTGGACATTTCTATACAGGTTTCTGGATGAACGTCAGTTTGGGGTCTTGGCGTTATCCTGCTGGAATACGGCATTTGGTACCCCAGTCATGAAGAATAAGACAACATGATTTACCATTCTTGCCACTTATTGACGAGAACCTGCGACCGTAGCAGCAACGCGGTTCCGGACTGAAGCGCCTAGAACCGCTCGGCCACAACGGCCGTCCCAGGAGATGGAGAGGTATGGGTAACTGAGAATAGTAACCTCCTGTGTCCATTCAACAGGGCACGCCAAAACTGAAACTACTCTCATCCCTGGAAACAAGTCAATGTCTCTCAGTGTACCTGGTTTACACCATGCAGGTCACTGTTGTTTCTGGTATAGTGTCGGCAGTAAGCGACGCTTGGCAATCCGAGAGCGCAAGCCAGCTTACAGTAATCTTTCCCCGCCTATTCGAACTGACACTCTACCAGGATTTCAGCTGTTCCCATCCATCTGTTCGCAAACCTGTTACAAAAGTCCCAATATTTCCTCATGATGTAGACACTCTAGAAGAACCTGCGCCTACTCTCGTTGCCACACAGTTGTCCTGAGTCCATGTAATCATTCCGTTTTTTTTACTTGAGTCAACAGTCCCGGCACTCTGTCGGTATAGTGCTTCTATGTCATTCATACCAGTGAATGCATCATCCTCAAAGTCCGTAAGATAGCGACAAGCACTCGGTCACTTTCTCAGAGCATGCTTCATTATCATCTATCGTTGAAATATTTTAGTGATGTCAGACACACCCAACCTTTATGTACCCACTTCATGCTTCTTCACCTGTACAAATATGTTTTTCTGCACTGAAAATAAGCTCGAATAAGGATGGAATTCATATCAACAAATGCCACAGTCATGGAAACACATGATTATAAGTTTGGTAGAGTTAAAGAGGATTCAACGAGTATAGACGGTGACAAATTTCAAGACAGGCGGGTGATTATCGGAGTTCTGCAAGTTGAATCATAGGTCCTCTACAAATTCTCCTGTGGTTTCTCATACTTTTGAGGACCCCATGTAATACACGAGAAGAGAGTGGCACAAGTAACACAATTAATCATAATGTGGCTAAAGCGACAGAAGACATTTTAAATCGTGTGTTTGACATGCAATGAAATGACGCAGAAGCACATGCAAGAGTAGAATTTCTAAACAGATGGTTCTATATCACTATTTCAATACCAGATCAGTAGCTCTAGTGCAGATCTTTAAATGAAGATCTGGAAGCAAATTACCGTTACATAATTAACATTTCCTGGCTCCAGGTAAACAGATTTTGAGTTAACTGACAAAACCCAAGATTTGCGGATTAAATGTAAAATGTGTTAAGATGTGTCATAAATTCACTGTGGTAATATCTCGAGGCTTCACCTTTACGCGAAAGTGGCTTCTTACTTTTAAGAAAAGGTTGTTAATAGGCGTATTCGTCATGTGTATTAGTACGACAATTTACAACAAATTGGATCATCCAATACTCTCAACGATGCAACCATGGTTCTGCTCGTTGGGAAAGCACAAAAAATATTTCAAAACTTAGTAAAATAATAAATTCAGTCACACAAACTGAAACAGAAGTGAGGTGAGGTGAGCTGAGGTTAGGTGAATATTAAAGCGAAGTAATTCTTGAAGAAGAAACAATCCGTTTCACTCAAACTTTGCTATAGCATTTCCCCTAACATTAATTATGAAACTTGGAATTTTCTGTACTATGACAAATCCGAATAGCTCAGTCATTCCTGCCACCTGTATGACGTATTCAGCATATAAAACACGTAAATATGGCTCTCTTTTGGACCTAAATTTGTCAAACTTTTAAACTACGTTCCCATAAAATGTTCGTTATAATTAGCAATTTTTCGTGGACTATGTGTTAAAGCAAATCAGCGAATGTGGGCCACTATTGTACATAGATTTATTTTTTGAATAACTCTGTTTGCTGTTTAGTGAAAATCTTTGTGTATGCGGAAAAATAATAAAAAAAGTTTAAAAATTGGTCTTAGCCAAGTCAAGGTTTTTTAATTTACTAACAATTCGCATCATTATTGTTTCGTGCAGTCGAATCTCCCCGCACTGTTCCTTACAAGCGTACATACATAGATGTCGCCAGTTGTAAATAAATTAATACCTTTTCTTAATTGAACCAGCTGTGTAATGCAAAACTTTCAATGAGGGATCTCGTTCATAATAGGAAGCAGTCAGGCTCTTCAATAGTTAGTCATTCATCTTGTGAGCAGACACGGTACTATCTGCGCTGGGAGACGGTAAAAGAGGCCGCGCCGAGTCAAGACTGGACACCGATTCAGTTAAACCACCTACGACGTGACACGAGCACACCCACACGCTTCGTGCAACGCCCTAGTGTGACCAGACAGGAGGAACTGCAGCGCCGCACACGGTCGCCAGATTCCGCCGCTGGGAATCCCAGTGCTCGCTCCGCCCCAGCCGGTACGCTGCCCCTGCGGTGTACCGCTGCAGGGTGGCCAACCCCCGAACCCCACACTCTGACTCCTGTATGCCATGCACTCTCGCCTGCCCTCCGTCCGACCACACTCACCCCTTCCACAGCCATTAACCGAAGCCCGGAAAATGCAGTCGCTGAACCTTTCCGGTGCCAAAATGATCGTATTGTGGTCGGCACGGATCGAAATACAGACCGACATCATTAGCCGAGCCTCATCATTAATGCGTAACGAAATAAATTATTGCAGAGCGCTTTAATGATGATCGATGCAATGCATCCGTCGCTTCTCTCCTGTTAACCGAGCGAGTCACTATGTGTAAAGCGCCAAAATGTCGCGGTTCTGCGTACGCTGCCCTTCCAGGATTTCCGACTTAGACTCTTATTTTACACCAGTTTCTACATTAAATATTCTGCATGCTAAGTGTCTCAAAATATGCCTCTCTGTAGATGGATCTCGAAGAAACAAAGTTCGTTCACTCGAAAGTATCGTTCACTCGAAAGTCTCTGTATATTGAAAAGCGATTTCGAGTATCACACACTGTAAACATATCGAAGTGCTAATCAAGAATACATTGATGGTACAGTTTCGTATCACCAAGGTTGTGTAAACGTTAACAGATAATTCATTAATACTATACAGTGCAACTCGAAGCTAACTGCTATCTTCTGGTTGAGTCAGTTTGAATTTTATCTGTAACACCTACATTAGTGTTGGTGTGGATGATGGTATGTAGTGTTATGGTAGGATGCACTAAATTTGCAAAACTCAATTGAATATCTCACCACAAACATGTTGAAACATAAACGAAGCATACTATAAATTTTAGTTACTCACCTCTAGATCCAGGTGCACAGATAAATTATTGGGAAACTATGGTTTTTCACATAGCTGTGCTGTCACTTTATTAAGCAACCAATTTCGATCACAAACAGAATATCCTAGAGTGTAACGTGACATCATTAATCATATGGATGACAAATCTTAACTATTAACGATAGTCATACTATAAAAAATGGCTCTGAGCACTATGGGACTTAACTACTGTGGTCATCAGTCCCCTAGAACTTAGAACTACTTAAACCTAACTAACCTAAGGACATCACACACATCCATGCCCGAGGCGGGATTCGAACCTGCGACCGTAGCAGTCGCGCGGTTCCGGACTGCGCACCCAGAACCGCTAGACCACCGCGGCCGGCAGTCATACTATAAATCGATATCTTAAATACAGTTATAATACCAGAGCTTATACAGCACACAGTGGATAACGTGGTGAAGCGCATGACAAGATCGAAGCAGCGTTTGATCTTCGGTCATAAAAACATCAACAGAACATGCAGCTGCAGTCTGTGCACATACCTCGCCATATTACCTACTGTGTGCTGCACGTACTCTATATTACAGCTGCATGTAACACACTCGTTCTTGGCATGACGCATGTTGTAGTTATCATCTGTCACGCATCTGATCAATGATGTCGCGCTATAAGTATAATTTAGTTTATGAATGGCGATTAGTATATTATGATTGTTTTTGTAACTGTTGTCACGAAGTTTTTGTATTTATAATGTTGTATAGATACCCGAGGAGGGTCCATTCCTCAGCACTCCCGG
Source organism: Schistocerca piceifrons (assembly GCF_021461385.2). Classification (NCBI taxonomy): domain Eukaryota; kingdom Metazoa; phylum Arthropoda; class Insecta; order Orthoptera; family Acrididae; genus Schistocerca; species Schistocerca piceifrons. Next base: position 791,334,521 of record NC_060141.1, read on the forward strand.
CGGAAGATTGTATCGCCATTAAAACAATTTCGAAGTAATGTTAAACAGCAGCAAAAGTACTCATTTACACTTGATTTTTAGCACATCTGAAAAGACAGTTAGCGTTGCAAAAGATTAAAAATTTTTGTGCATTTGAAGCTATACCTTTCTGCATATGGCTGGTGCGACACAAACACACACACACACACACACACACACACACACACACACACACACACACATACACACACACTCGCGCACACACAGAAAGGTGTTTGATTACTAACGGAGATTTATTAATTTCGCGTGTTCTAGTAATCAGAATTTCTCGAGTTTTTCGTTGTTGTGTAGGAGAACATGTATGAATAGTATCAATATTGTGTTATCCTAGTCGCATACTTGCCCTGTTGAGTGCTGTCAAGATAACATGTGTTTTGGTAACATTCGCGATTCTTTATGTCGTATAAAAATGTATCGAACAATTTTTACCAAATTTTTTCTGTTAGAAAGTGTGGTATCAATAAAACAATTGATACGAGCGTTTCTAAGAAGGTTGAGAAGTCTTTGAAGAAGAAGAGCGTCCTGGGCAACTTTAAGTCGTTAATGAAGCAGGTAAGAAAGTATTCCGGTGTATTGGGTATGAAACTTGTGACAGGAAAATCTGTTGCATAATGGTTGATTTTCGAACAAAAACAGCAACCAAAAAAAGTACTCGGTAGTCTCTGAATTAAATGTGGAATCTGTGCTTACTTTCTTTGTTTTAACAGCATACAGGTAGAGCACCACGAGTTCATGCCACAAGGCGAACGATTTCTAAGGAGTACTGCTTACAAGTTTAACATCGTTTGCGCGAAGCATCACATACATCCATGCCCGAGGCAGGATTCGAGCCTGCAACCGTAGCAGCCGCGAAGTTCCGGACTAAAGCGCCTAGAACCGCTCGGCCACAACGGCCGGCCGACCAAAGAGAATGCTGCACGCAACCGCATGCCACGGCTCTTTGTGGCTTTCGGAAAATGTAAAGAAACACTTAAAGGACCGTCGTTTTACTATCATAAATGAGATTAAAGACGTGTTGCTGAAAAGTTAAAGCTACTCAACAGATCGAATTCCAGATGTTCAAAATTGTTCAAATGGTTCTGAGCACTATGGGACTTAACATCTGAGGATATCAGTCCCATAGAAATCAGAACTAGAATAACATCACACACATCCATGCCCGAGGCAGATCCGAACCTGCGACCGCAGCAGTCGCGCGTTCCGGACTGAAGCGCCTAGAGCCGCTCGGCCACCGGGCCGGTAATTCCATATGTGTGTCAGGGATAGAAAAAAACGCCTGCATTAGTATATAATACCTAATGGGCATTATTTTAAAAGAGATAACAATGATATAGACGAACACATAAAAATTGGTTCCACAAAACAAAAGTCTTACATGCAAAAATACAGGTTTTTTATTTGAGTACAATACCATTCCTAAAATATATATATAATCTGTGGAGCACAAGGCACAAAAATATTTTCAAAATGAATTAGAGAACAGGATGGACGTGATACGTCTCTTGCGAGTCAGCCGTGTTAACTCCGCTGGCACCAGGATCAGCAGGTCCGTTTCGAGATAGGTCGGAACAAAGTATGGTCTTGTGGACGTACCTGGAATCATAAACTGATCTTTTGGGGCAACAGGTGGAACTGGTGGGGCTCACTGCCTATCAGTACGGTATCCAACCCGTTTATGAACCTCTCAGTCCACAGTTACCTTCCACGTAGAACAGACTATACCGGACACTGAAACTGTTGTCACATATCAGTTATTAGGTGTAGGTGCCAGTTATTATCAACTTAACAGGCGTATTGCATGTTTAATACGACAGTCGCGCGGTTCCAGATTGTAGCGACTAGAACCGCTCGGCCAACCCGTCCGACGAGAAACTGTAGTTAGGGACCCACTAATCAGGACTGAGCAGAGGTTCATTATTTCAAAAGTAGTCGCCTCAACTGTTAACACATTTATCCCACTGTGAGACAAAACGGTAAATGTCCTCTTGGAAAAATGTTTGCGGCTGTCTACGGACTCATGATTGTACACATGTGTCCACCACTTCCTCCGAAGCAAGTCGACAACCACGAATCAGGGCTCCAAAAAACGCATGGGAAGAGATCGGGACTGTACGGAAAACGTTTAAGGACTTCTCAACGAAAGTTCTGCACCGTAAGTTGAAAGAACCTTGGCAACATTTGGGCAGCCATAATTTTCTCCATCTCTCCCATTTTCATTTGACTGTCTCGACCTAAAAATTTCTTTCAAATCCTCCAAGTTTAGTACAGTATGTTTACGTCATTATTATATGTTGCTCTAACTTACGAACCGTATTGCTCAGATTCATCATAACTCGTATATGCTCGGGAAGCGTTACGTCAATAGTAAGTGTGCCTTGTGCATTTATCATATCAACCTGGATGAATGGCTCAAACAACGAGAGCTCATCATCTTTGAAACAAAAAAGTTGCGTAAAGAGGCATATGGTGTATTTAAAGATGGTGTAACAAAAGGTATAAAATTGCTCACGAAGTTCTACAAAGGAAATAAAAAAGACTTAAGTAAGCAATAAAAATATATGCAGATGGTTCTTCAATATGTTTAAAAGTATACATCGAAAGAAATTAAACTTTTTTATAAGACTGATGAATAGGATGAGTCTTAGAACTTCGGACGAATAAGTTGAATTATTGACTACTGTTCCAAAAAATTTATAAACGTAAGTAGACTCAAATGGGGATATTTAGTATGTAACAATTTATATTCCACAGATTTGATGGCTACATTATTTATCGATAACCCATTTCGGAAATTGAAATTATCTTCAGATCTGCTAATTACATATTAATGTAGTAATATGCCCTCCACGCCCTCTGATGCAGTGTGTTGACAGATCCTACCAAAAAACTGCTTACCTTTCTAATAACTCTGGTAATACGCAGATGTTAGACTTTGCTTAGGCTGGTGACAATACTGTGCACGTCTTTTTTGGGGATAATATGTTGTGTGAAATACCTATGGGAAAAGAAACACAATACCGCTAAAAATATTGACAAACTAAACTAAGCACCTCTTTCAAAATAATAAGACTTCTTCATAACATCGCTTAGTAACAATTATTCGCACTGTTATGACACTGGCATTTCTTGTTTCGCAACAATCTACATAAATCATTACACTGGGCTGTATTTTAAAACTATACTTCACTCAACACGACTATTTTTATGAAAGGCCCATTTTCAAGTGCAGCTAAAAACATAACAACACATTATAATGACAAGAAAGTTACAGTATAAAAGCCACACAGCTACACTGGATACAGTGTTTACGCAAACATAGCAGTTAGCTACACAGATGCAGATACATGAGTTACGTCTCGTCATACAAATGTCTCACTTCATTCCTAATTGTGCCAAGCAAGTCATTAACCTACATCATATAAAGTGCAAGGAATGAAAGTGGTTACAAAAACTGTAGCATTACCATTAAAACGGTACGTTTAACTAGTAATACCCAAAGCTCAACCATGATTTCCTTTCTTGTTTTGTAACGCGTTCTTGATAACAAGTCCGACGAGGCAAGCTGTGGTGGTTTTCTTTTCGTTCAGTAGCTGCCTTCAGATACGCAATTGGAGTGACGCCAGTGTTCGTGCCACACTGTGCACCACGTGAGTGGACACCGATTTCCAGTTGGGTAAGTGGGATGGTGTCACTTTCTGCCATTCCACTAAAAGTTTAAGTCGCTCGTACTTACGAGGAAACATTGCCAGCTTGACTTCATATTTTTAACTTGAAGCTTGTGCCAGAGATTTCGTTGCTTGAAAACTCTATTGATGCGTTTCATAAACGCACTTTCGCCAGCTTTTTCAAAAATCTTTGAAAAGGTTATTTTCAAGCGTCTACTTAAGCACTTTAGTGAAAATAACATACTGTCAAAGTCACACTTTGGGTTTCTTAAGGGTTCTGATATTGCGAAGGCTATTGACTATTTAAAATCACAGTGAAAATGTCCTTAGTTCATTAGACAACAAATTAGAGGCAACTGGCATATGCTGTGACCTGTCAAAGGCTTTTGACTGTGTAAATCACAGCATTCTTTTAAGTAAATTAAAATATTATGGCATCACTGGTAGTGCTGCAAAGTGGTTTCACTCATATCTTACTAATAGAAAACAAAGGGTGTCATTACGTAACACTTCAGCAGTAGGCAATCAGACATCATCTGACTGGGAAGAAATTACATGTGGTGTTGCCCAAGGCTCCATACTAGGTCCAGTACTTTTTTGTATTTGTTAATGACCTGTCATCTGTTACATTACCAGATGCCAAATTTGTCTTATTTGCAGATGACACAGACATTCCAATACATAGTAAATTAGATATAAATTTGTGTGCGTATAAAATACGATGACATTGAAATAGGAAAAGTTGAGAGTATAAATTCTTGACTTTACAACTTGATAATAAATTCAGTTGGGAGCGACATACTAACGAAATTCTAAAGCGCCTAAACAAGTCTGTGTTTGCAATGCGAATGATGTCAGACATAGGAGATAGAAACATAAAAAACTAATATATTTTGCTTATTTTTCACTCTATAATGTCATATGGTATCATATTTTGGGGTAAATCCACAAACAGAGAAAAGATTTTTAGAGAGCAGAAGCATATAATAAGAATAATGTTAGTGTAAATCCGAGAACATCATGTCGAAACCCATTCAAAGAATTGGACATACTAACCTCAGATTCTCAGTATATTTATTCCTTAATGAAGTTTATTGTAAATAATACATCTCTTTTCCGCCGAGCGGTTCTAGGCACTTCAGTCCGGAACCGCGCGACTGCTACGGTCGCAGGTTCGAATCCTGCCTCGGGCATGGATGTGTGTGATGTCCTTAGGTTAGTTAAGTTTAAGTAGTTCTAAGTTCTAGGGGACCTATGACCTCAGCTGTTGAGTCCCATAGTGCTCAGAGCCATTTGAACCATCTCTTTTCCACCTAACTGCTTAGTACATAGTATCAATACTAGGAATACGAACAATATACATAAAGATTTAAAATCACTTACTCTTGCCCAGAACGGAGTCCAGTATTAAGCAATGCGTATTTTCAATAAGTTACCAGCAACTATTATGAGTTCAGTTTCAGACAAGGCACAATTTAAACATAATTTAAAAGGATCTTTAGTGGGCAACTCTTTCTATTCCATCCATGAATTTCCGAACAAGTGCAGTAGACCATTTTAATAAAAATTTATTATACCCTAGTTTTTGACAATACTTGGTTGTAACAGCCAAGTAAGTAGCTACTGTGTGAATGATGGATGTATGGAAAGCAGATGTAAGTATTAAACTTGTAAATATTGGAAGTTTAATTTCAATTCATGTACACAATTTTACTGTTTATTGACTGAGGATCATTATAATTAATGAAACTCAAGTTTTTCTAATTACATTTTTGTAATGTGTATATCTGACATGTTCCGAGCCCAGGATGATCCCCTGTTTTGTGGGTCTACGAAATGAATAATTAATCTAATCTAGTCTAAGTGTAAATGACTAAAACAAATGAATGTGTCATTAAAGAAGTAGCGTAGTGCTATTTAATTATTGTCATTGCTATTGTACTGTATCTTTCTAGAATTTCAAAGCAGGCGCTGCTAAAGAGAATACAGTTACAGGAGATGGGTCATTCTTCAACGTCATTGGCAAGATTAAATTTTAAATCGAAAATCGTTGGTTTCAATTCATAATAACTATTCAGTTGATTAGACACATTTATTTTGATATTGAGGCATACGTATATCAGCTGAAAAATGCTCCTGTCGGAACACAAAATTGGCGAATATGCTCCTTTTTAAATGACTGACAGAAAATTGGGGTATGAGCTGCCTTAATCCCCATCCACCTTCTCCAACAAAAAAGATTTTTAGCGTGCCAGTATTTTCACCATGTTTTAACACAGAACATTCTAAATCCCTTTAGCCAGTCTCTTTTTGTAATGAGGCCTTCATACCTAGCACTTCTCTCCCACTGTGCCTCTTTCCCTCTGTCTTCATTTTCTCCCATTGGCGCTTTTTCCTGTCTATCTCTCACTGCCACTCTCTTCATCCCTCTCTCTCTCTCTCACTCTCCCTTGCCACTGTCTCCTTCGCAGGCCGGAGTGGCCCTGCGGTTCTGGGCGCTACAGTCTGGAACCGAGCGACCACTACGGTCGCAGGTTCGAATCCTGCCTCGGGCATGGATGTGTGTGATGTCCTTAGGTTAGTCAGGTTTACTTAGTTCGAAGTTCTAGGGGACTGATGACCTCAGAAGTTAAGTCGCATAGTACTCAGAGCCATTTTTGAACTGTCTCCTTCTCTGCCACTTCCACTGTCTCTCTGCCCCACTTCAATTTTCTTTGTCCTATTCTTTTTCTCTCCCATTACTACTGTCCCTTTCTTGCATATTTACAGTTCACTGTTTTCCTCTTCAGCCATCATTGTGTCCTCTCCACACATGTACTTGGGGATGGCTTGATCAGTATTTCGACCCCCTAGACAAGAAACTTTAACACGTCGGTGTAAGCAGGGCCGACTAAGGCGTGACAAACTGTACCTGAGCCTGCTGTGTTGGCCGCACACGTACCGAGGCTCGGCCTGTCTCGGCTTTTCTCGGTACTTCTCGCCAGTACCGGGTGTTGTTGTTGTTGTGGTCCTCAGTCCTGAGAGTAACATGGCTCTACTCTACACAGGATAGAGTAGAGCCATGCTACTCTATCCTGTGCAAGCTTTTTCATCTCCCAGTACCTACTGCAGCCTACATGCTTCTGAATCTGCTTAGTGAATTCATCTCTTGGTCTCCCTCTACGATTTTTACCCTCCTCGCTGCCCTCCAATACTAAATTGGTGATCCCTTGATGCCTCAGAACATGTCCTACCAACCGGTCCCTTCTTCTTGACAAGTTGTGCCACAAACTCCTCTTCTCCCCAATTCTATTCAATACTTCCTCATTAGTTATGTGATCTACCCATCTAATCTTCAGCATTCTTCTGTAGCACCACATTTCGAAAGCTTCTATTCTCTTCTTGTCCAAACTATTTATCGTCCATGTTTCACTTCCATACATGGCTACACTCCATACAAATACTTTCAGAAATGACTTCCTGACACTTAAGTCAATACTGGATGTTAACAAATTTCTCTTCTTCAGAAACGCTTTCCTTGCCATTGCCAGCCTACATTTTATATCCTCTGTACTTCGACCATCATCAGTACCGGGTACAGCGCTATATTTCATTTAGTACTGCGGCGTGGCATGTTTTGGTGGACACAACATTCTTCAGTCCGGCAGTCTCATGGTGTCCTGTGCGGCTGGTCCCAGCGGAGGTTCGAGTCCTCCCTCAGCAATGGGTGTGTGTGTTTGTCCTTAGGATAATTTAGGTTAAGTAGAGAGTAAGCTTAGGGACTGATGAACTTAGCAATTAAGTCCCATAAGATTTCACACACATTTGAACAACTCGTGGTGTCAGCGCTGTTTACCCTTCACTATTTTTTCGTAGTAGAAAGGACGTCAACAGATCCAGGGGCTTTTTGCACAAAAAGAGGATCCTAGAAATCTATCGTCACTAGCGTTTAAAACTGAATGGCTCGAAAATTCTCTCTATCTATTATGCAAGCACATAATCGTTGGGTACTGCAAATTTGCTATGAACCGACGCTACTACACTGCACAGAAAGAATTTCACGCTTCAGTCGATAATGAAACACCCTATAATTACAATGATCAACGGAAGGGGATGTCTAGTCTGTAAATGAAGATGCACTTTATGCTAAATTAGCAGGCTTGGGGCACGTGAAGAAAATGGTTGGAGGAACAGTGAAATTTCTGAAGTCGCACACGTTATTCTATTGTCACTTGCAACAGTTTTCGATGGAAGTAAACGAAAAGTATGGAGACTTTAGTCCGCAGCTCGTGTTCGTGCGGTAGAGTTCTCACTTCCCGCGCCCGGGTTCCCGAATTCGATTCCCGGCGGGGTCAGGGATTTTCTCTGCCTCGTGATGACTGGATGTTGTGTGATGTCCTTAGGTTAGTTAGGTTTAAGTAGTTCTAAGTTCTAGGGGACTGATGACCATAGATGTTAAGTCCCATAGTACTCAGAGCCATTTGAACCATTTTTTTATGGAGACTTTATATATTACTACAAAGTACATTGGTTAACTTAAGGTGCATTCCTGGAAAGCTTTTTCGATTTAAAACCCAGTATTGTTGAGTTTATGAAGGAAAGAGGAGTGCAGGAACTGAAGTGAGAACATCCAGAATGGATTGCAGTTCACGCACTTTAAGTGGACATGTTTGCAGTTTGCCCACGCTAAGACACTGCAAGGCAAGAAACAAATTATTTCTGATTTGGTGGGGATGCATTTAACAGGAAAATCGCTTTGTACAAGGGGCAAATTCTGAAGAACACAATCCAGTTTTCCATGCTAACTGCGTTGAAGGAAACACCAGGTTTGAAGACTTCATTGTCACCTTGAAAGAATTACAAGGTTACCAGAACGAGATTTTCACTCTGCAGCGGAGTGCGCGCTGATATGAAACTTCCTGGCAGATTAAAACTGTGTGCCCGACCGAGACTCGAATTCGGGACCTTTGCATTCGCGGGCAAGTGCTCTATTATCTGAGCTGCCGAAGCACGACTCACTTCCGGTACCCACAGCAGTATCCTTTCTTTCAGGAGTGCCAGTTCTGCAAGGTTCGCAGAAGAGCTTCTGTAAAGTTTGGAAGGTGGGAGACGAGATGCTGGCAGAGGTAAAACTGTGAGTACCGGGCGTGAGTCGTGCTTCGGTATCTCAGATGGTAGAGCACTTGCCCGCGAAAGGCAAAGCTCCCGAGTTCGAGTCTCGGTCGGGCACACAGTTTTAATCTGCCAGGAAGTTTCATATCAGCGCACACTCCGCTGCAGAGTGAAAATCTCATTCTGGAAACAATCCCCAGGCTGTGGCTAAGCCATGTCTCCGCTATATCCTTTCTTTCAGGAGTGCTAGTTCTGCAAGGTTCGCAGAAGAGCTTCTGTAAAATTTGGGAGGTAGGAGACGAGATACTGGCAGAAGTAAAGCTGTGAGTACCGGGCGTGAGTCGTGCTTCGGTATCTCAGATGGTAGAGCACTTGCCCGCGAAAGGCAAAGCTCCCGAGTTCGAGTCTCGGTCGGGCACACAGTTTTAATCTGCCAGGAAGTTTCAATTATAAGGTTAGTTTTCTAAATATTTTGAGGAAAGTGCCAATCTTACATTTGCCTTTTCCATACCGTTTGTTGTTTAGTTGAAAGCGCCCCTGAGCATACGCAGATGTAACTGGCGGAATTATAACGTAATTCCTGTTTTAAAGACAAAACCTTTTACATTCAAACTGTCCAGGACGTCTACATTGTTTTCTCGGGTTGTGTTTCCAGGTTGCAGATGTACTACAGTTGTAGATCAACGTATGTGTATGAACGATCTCTTTTCGGTTATGAAATTAAATAAGACATGAGTACGTTTGCAACAAGAGTATGGAAATCTTGTCAAATTGTAAGCGTCTGTCAATATGCCGACAGTACGTACACGATAAAAGATGATACTCTGGCTTTAGCACGGCAAAAATTATAATACTGAATATTTGGTTTGTTGGTGATTCATAGTGTTAAGAAATGAAGAATATAAAACCAAGTCGTATGTAGTGTAACTGTATTGCCATTTAAATGAGACGTTAAACCTCATCCCTTTCCTCATTTTCAGACAGCGAGCCGTGGCGGTGGAGGAAATGTGCAGCCACGCTGAGCGCTATGGCAGTCATGCCAGAACAGGGCTGCCCCCCAATCCTATGAGTGGTCTCCACTCACCTCCTTCTTTCGTTTCAATTGCCTCCTCTCTCTCTCTTGCTTCCACTGCTTCTATCTCCATAGATCTCTCTTACTCTTTTACTGCCACTGTCTCTCACTGGCCACAACTATCTCCACTCTCTTTGGCTCCCACTGCTATTGCCTTGATCCATCTTCCTTCCTCTTTCACTGCCACTTTCTACCTCTGACTATCGCTTTCCCCTCTCCCTTCCTCCCCCACTCCACTATTTCCTCGTTTTTCCACCAGCGCTGCCTCTCTGCTACTCTCTTTTAATACAAAAAAAGGGCGAAAAGTTGTTGGTAAGGAAGGCGGCGTAATAATTGAGAGACACAGTTCCCAAATTTTCTGTCAATCTTTTAACCCTTTTTCGTGCTCTGAATGTATTTTTCAACTGGTTCTCTTCTTTTATCTGTTACAGCAGGGTATGCTGCTAATATAAAACTAATTCTGTACATCAGTGAAGAGACGACAGTTTATTTGTGCACAACCACACATTTATATACTTTCACACAAATAAGCAATAATTACGTTTGTGTAATATAAGGTTAACACAAAATCGTCTTACATTAATAGCAAGTTCACATTACACTACTTTACATGAAAACAGTACACTCACAGTATACCAAAAAATGCGGTGTTCGTAAGTACGAAGTGTTTTGTACGACAAAATAATTTTTAAGGAGGTTCTGACGCCGTCAGGTAACACCATCGAGTAATATGCAGGTCAAGACATACTCTATAAGAGTGAACTGCACGTTAGTTATGCAGGGACGCTGGTTTATGTAGTTTTATTGATGAAAAAATATCGACTAAAAACATGTTTTGATGGCTTCAGAACCTTTGCCATTGGTTCACTACGTGAGTTAAAACTAGATTTAAGCCTCATACCGGATGTTACGTGCACGTTTTAAGTACATAGGTACGGCATCTTTGAACCTCTGGATCTCGGTAACGGACGATGATATCGAAAAAATTTCAATGTCCTTTCAGAACATCATCTAAAGAACGTATAGTAAAAATTTTCATGATATCTGATGAATAGAAATTATAGAAGTTGCCCTCCCAAGAATTGTATATTTTGGTATTAAAAATCACGGTTTTTCGGGTGTACCTTGATAACAAAGATTTTCGGAAACGTAAACATGGCGTTTGTAGATAAATGTCTAAAAATAGTACAGTTTAGCGGTTTTCGGCACAAGTACGGTAAATTCAACCTCTAGCTGTCGTTAACGGATGATGATACTGAAAAAATTTTGAATTTTTCCCAGAACATAATTTTAAGAAATAAGATAAAAACTTAGTCGATTTGCCATGAATGGAATTTATGGAAGTGGGCGTCCTCACCCTAAAAATCGTGGTTTTTCGTGGTTTTCTCAGGAGCAGCCTATGACCAAATAGTACACATACCACATCAAAAACGTTTTGCATCATCCCGGTTCCCGGAACTCCTGAAGAAAGAACTTGACTATGGATGTTGTATCACACACACAGTTTCTTTGACTGTTCAAGGGATATTACTAAACCCCCCCAAAGATGTAAACAGCCACGCATGAGCAGTGCCTATTAGACGGAGGGGCTACGCTGTACAGTACTGTACTTCGCGCTTGGGCATTAGTTCCAGTCAGTACACCAGGAAGGAGGTGTACGGCTCGTGTTGTCTGTAGTTCAACCATGCCTAGACGATCAATACCCCGGTTCAATCGCGTCTGCGTTGTTCCTTTGTGCCAGGAAGGGCTCTAAAAAAGGTAAGTGTCCAGGCGTCTCGGGGTGAACCAAAGCGACGTTGTTCGTACATGGAAGAGATACAGAGAGACAGGAAATGTCAGTGACACGCCTCGCTCATGCTGCCCAAGGACTACTGCTGCAGTGGATGACCGCTGCCTACGTATTATGGCTCGGAGGAACCCTGACAGCAACGCCACCTTGTTGAATAATGCTTCTCGTGAGCCACAGGACGTCGTGTTACAACTCAACTGTGCTCAATAGGCTGCATGATACGCAAACTTCACTCCCGACGTTCATGGCGATATCCATCTTTGCAACCAAGACACCATGCAGCGCGGTACAGATGGGCCCAACAACATGCCGAATGGAGCGCTCAGGACTGGTTCAAATGGTTCAAATAGCTCTGAGCACTATGGGACTTAACTTCTGTGGTCATCAGTCCCCTAGAACTTAGAACAACCTAAACCTAACTAACCTAAGGACATCACACACATCCATGACCGAGGCAGGATTCGAACCTGCGACCGGAGCGGTCACGCGGTTCCAGACTGAAGCGCCTTTAACCGCACGGCCACACCGGCCGGCCTCAGGACTGGCATCACGTTCTCTTCACCGATGAGTGTCGCATGTACCTTCAACCAGACAATCGTCGTAGACGTTTCTTGAGGAAACCCGGTCAGGCTGAACGCCTTAGACACACTATCCAGCGAGTGCATCAAGGTGGAGGTTCTCTGCCGTTTTGGGATGGCATTATGTGGGCATGTACTGTACGTACATGAATGCCATCCTCAGACCGACAGTACAACCATATTGGCAGCATATTGGCGAGTCATTCGTCTTTATGGACGTCAATTCGCGCCCCATTGTGAATTACTTCCTTCAGAATAACGATATCGTTCGACTAGAGTGGCCAACATGTTCTCCAGACATGAACCGTAACGGACATGCCTGGGATAGATTGAAAATGGCTGTCTATGGACGACGTGACCCACCAATCCCTCTGAGGGATCTACGCCGAATCGCCGTTGAGGAGTGGGACAATCTGGACTAACAGTGCCTTGATGAACTTGTGGACAGTATGCCACGACGTATACAGGCATGCATCAATGCAAGAGGTCGTGCTACCGGCTACTGCAGGCACCGGTGTGTACAGCAGTCTGGACAACCACTTCTGAAGGTCTCGCTGTATGGAGGTACAACATGCAATGTGTGGCTTCCATGAGCAATAAAAAGGGCCGAAATGATGTTTATGTTGATCTCCGTTCCAATTTTATATACAGGTTCCGAAACCCTCGGAACGGAGGTGATGCAAAACTTTGTTTGATGTGTGTGTAAGCCATCTATGGCCCTCCATAGTCCATACCTAATGCAAAAGAACCAACCGATTTGCTCGATTATCCTTGGTTGGAGGACTCGTGTAGTGTTTAAAATGGTTCAAATGGTTCTGAGCACTATGGAACTTAACTTATGAGGTCATCAGTCCCCTAGAACTTAGAACTACTTAAACCTAACTGACCTAAGGACATCACACACATCCACGCCCGAGGCAGGATTCGAACCTGCGACCGTAGCGGTCGTGCGGTTCCAGATCGAAGCGCGTTGAACCGCGTATTAGTGCCGTGTACTGTCGTGCAGATGTCAATAAGAGGATATTGCTACAAATAATGTTTAACTTATACGTGCATGAGACTGAGGTAAGTGCTAAAGAGCTTAATATTTTACGCGTAAAATAACGTGTGTTCTCGAACAGCATTTCAAAATGCGTTTTGCAGATGTGTCCACCAACCCCCTCCTCTATCCTGGTCTTCAACATCCCGCATACAAAAGGGCTCCACTGTACAGTACTGTATTTCGCGTTCGGGCATTAGACGGCTGAGGTCGGATGGAGCGAGTGACAAATAACCGGTGCGCGGATGTTTAATACAGTACTTTCAGGTCGTAACTGTGTACTATCAGAAAAGCAATTTTCGTGTGGGATCGACTGATATGCGTGCTTTTTTCTCCTTAAAATATGATTCCAAGCTGACGATTTCTTGCTAGAAAAGCCAGTAGCGTTTCCCTACCACTGAACAGCCGCATCCGAGTGACACCTGTTGGTTGATTTTCGAACCACCAGCATTATGTTATAGATTTCATTGAATGATTTCAGAACTGATACGTTCGATTTCAGGTTTTTTTCCAGTGAAGAAGCGTGCGAAAATTAGTCAGCAGGCATGATCGTAGTTTCGGAATTAAACGAAGAGCGATTTTGCTTACGGATCCAATGAAGAGTGTTGTATAAAGATAGTTGTCTGAAAGGATAAGCGCTACTGGAAATTGTGATGTGCATACGGGAAACACAAACGAGTGTGATGTAGCAGTTGCAAAAATAAACGAAGAGCGACGGTCTTTTGGATCCAATGAAGCGTGTTATATAAAGATAGTTGTTAGAAAGGATAAGCACAACTGGAAATTGTGAAGTGGTTCAAACGGCTCTGAGCTCTGTGAGACTTAACTTCTAAGGTCATCAGTTCCCTGGAACTTAAAACTACTTAAACCTAACTAACCTAAGGACATCACACACATCCATGACCGAGGCAGGATTCGAACCTGCGACCGTAGCGGTCGCGCGGTTTCAGATTGTAGCGCCTTGAACCGCTCTGCCACCGCGGCCGGCGAAATTGTGAAGCTCATACGGGAAACAGCAACGAGTGTGATGTAGCAGTTGCAAAACCAAAATTTAGAAGAATTCAAGGTGCACGTGCTAATGAATACACTGAAATAAAGTCGGAAGAGTGGTGGTTCTACACACGATATTTTCAAGTCAACTGTTGGTTTTCCATAGCAGACAGATTCTTTAAACATGTCGCGGAAGCACTTGGAGTATCACTCGTGGCATAACATCCCTCGTATAAGTTTTCGATGTTTCAATGTAGCTCGACTCAGAAAATACTCGAAATCGGATGTACTGATTCTCACGGGTCTTCGTCTCCAATTCTACTCCAGCGAGAAGTGAATTTTATTATTTGTTTTGCTTGTGCTTGACTCTTGCCTTAGCTTTAATACTATACACAGTGACATAAAATTAATAACCTCGAATGTGATTGCAGTAGACACCACCCTGAAAACTCTGCCAATACCAGATAAACCTGTGACGTCCTGTGTCAACGGTAGCTGATGGCAGTATGCCACGATCTGTGACTTTAGCTGCGTGTGTGTACGCGGCATTACTCATAACGAAGGTCTGCGGTAAGCGAAGGATGCTGGGGCAGTGTTTACGGGCCAGCCGTAGACGAAGGCGTAGCGAGGGAAATGCGGCGGCCATGTCCGCGTGACCCACTGCGGAGGGTGTTCCGGTGGCAGGGCGCCTCCCGTGAGGACTGACCTTTAGGCCCGCCTACGCAAAGGCCAGCAACTAACGGCCCGACACGTGCCGCATCCGGCGCAGCACGCGGGGGTCGTTACCCACCAACAAATTGGACCGCCTCACTAAACGAACCGCTTTCAAACATCTCAAAAATGTTCAAATGTGTGTGAAATCTTATGGGACTTAACTGCTGAGGTCATCAGTCCCTCCGCTTACACACTACTTAACCTAAATTATCCTAAGGACAAACACACACACCCATGCCCGATGGAGGACTCGAACTTCCGCCGAGACCAGCCGCACAGTCAATGACTGCAGCGCCTAAGACTGCTTTGCTAATCCCGCGCGGCTCAAACATCTCAATATTTCCAGTAATACAGTTATTAACTGCAAATGCTTTGTTTGAACGAAACATTTCAAATTTTATGGCGGTGAACAAATCTGCTTGGAAGGAATGGTTAACTAAATACACAGCTTGGAAGAAAAACCTTTTATACAACTACATGACCATGACTCGTAAAGCAATATGATTATCAAAATATTCTTATACATGATTAACGCTTTCATTTTTAATTAATTTATCCGTTTTGTCAACCTAGCTGGTGTAGGTAATTCAGAAGTGTCCTTTGCGTCACATGACTTGAAGACCGAGTGGATGCAATACATTCCCATAGTGCATATTACTTGTAGTCAAAGTACAGGCACATTCCCATCCTCTATAAAAAGAAGACACACACCAACCTCAAGGGAAAAAGGTAATAACGATGTTCGTAAGTCCCTATTTTGTGTGGTCTTAATTTTCCTTTCGCTGTCGTTTATGTTTGGAAATTGTACCTGAAATGTCTTGCCGTTTATATATTTTATTTTTGTATATATTTTATACGTCTGGTTCTATAGGACCAACCAGAGGGGAACATCTCCAAGGCCATGGGTCGTGCCAGTACATGAAATTATAACATCCAAAAATAACAGATAAAACAAAATGTTTATGAACCCAGAAAAAGACAAGCCATAAGTTTTGGGTAAAAGCAGTCAACAAGATAACACAGGAGTCAGCTCAATTTTTCAAGGAACTCCTCAACAGAAGACAAGGAGTGAAGTTTCGATTCGAAAGGTCGTGAATTATTGCTGAGATTTCTGAATTCTTGTGGTAGCTTATTGAAAATGGGTGCAGCAGTATACTGCAAGAGTTAAGGAGTTAAGGAAGTGCGCTCCAAATGCAGATTGGATTTCTGCCTAGTATTAAGTGAGTGATAGCTCCGAATTCTTGGGAATAAGCTGATATTGTTTACAAGAAACGACAGTAAATAATGTATGTATTGAGAGGCCAATGTTAGAATACCGTGGTTAGTGAACAGGAGTCTACAACTGCCCGAACTGCATGTTTCTGAGCCAAAGTATAATACCATACTCCAAAATATAATACCATACTGCAGAAGAGAATGAAAATTACTTGAGTAAATTACTTTACGTGTCCAACTATCACTTACTTAAAATACTCTTCGAATAGTAAAATTGGCAGCATTAAGGCTTTTCACGACAGTCTACTATCCATCTGAACACTTAGAAATCGAAACTGTTCAGTTTCACTAATCATATGACCATTCTGTGAAATTAAAACGTTGGGTTTTGTTGAATCGTGTGTTAGAAACTATGAAACTGAGTCTTGCTGTCATTTAGGGTTAGTTTATTTTCTACAAACCATCAAGTTATGTCATGAATTGCGCTATTTGAAACAGAGCCAATGTTGCACACATCCTTTACTACCAAGCTAGAGTCATCAGTAAACAGAAATATATTAGACTTACCTGTAATACTAAAGGGTATATCATTTATGTAAAGAAGGAACAGGCATGGCCCAAGCATTGATCCCTGGGGTATCCCCCATTTGACTGTACCGCATTCAGACCCCACATCGCAGCCAATCTCACACTGTGAATAATGAGCTTCTGAAGTCTGTTGTTAAAGTAAGAGGTAAACCAATTGTGGGCTGCTCCCCGTGTACCGTAGTGGTCCAGCATCTGGAGCAATATGTTGTCATCAACAGAATCAAACGTCTTAGTTAAATCAAAAAAGATGCCTAGCGTCCGAAACGTTTTGTTTAATCCATCCAATACCTCGCAGAGAAAAGAGAAATAGTATTTTAACTTGTTACACCACTTCTAAAGCCGAACTATACATTTTATAGCAGATTATGTGAAAAAAATGAACTATTATGCTTACAGAACTTAGCAAACACTGACAGCATAAAAATAGGTCTAAAACTGTCTACATTGTCCCTTTCTCCCATCTTATAAAGCGGCCTTACTACTGACTATTTTAATTGTTCAGGAAACTGATCATTCTTAAAGGAAAAATTACCAATGCAGCTAAGTACAGGACTAACATGTGCAGTACAGTAATATTCCACGAGTCTTCTGTGATTTTATTATTGACTCAATTTCTCCCTACTGCCCCCCCCCCCCCCCGTACCCTGTCAGTATCACAGAGAAGTATTGCAGACATCACTTTCGGTAAAGCATTTTCCAAGAAAGTTATATGATTCCCTATAGAAACTAAGTTTTTATTTCATTCACCACCGCCGGCCGTTGTGGAGCGGTTGTAGGCGCTTCAGTCTGGAACCACGCGACCGCTATGGTCGGAGGTTTGAATCCTGCCTCAGGCATGGATGTGTGTGATGTCCTTAGGTTAGTTTAAGCAATTCTAAGTTCTAGGGGACTGATGATCTCAGATGTTAAGTTCCATAGTGCTCAGAGCCACTTGAACCATTTGAATTCACCACCAATGCTCAGAAAATGATTGTTAATTATTGAACATATATCTCATTTATCAGTAAACAAAATATTTTTACTATTAACTGACTTTATATCTTCGACTTTGTGCTGCTGACCAGACACTTCCTACACAACTGACCATATGGTTTTAATTTTATTCTGTGAATTAGCTATTCTATCTGCGTACCACATACTCTTAGCCTTCCCAATAACATTTTTAAGCACGTTACAATATTGTTTGTAATGGGCTACTGTAACGTAATTGAGACTACTTCTAATATTGTGATATAATTCATACTTTGTTCCATATAATATCCTCATCCCACTAGTCAGCCACTCGGGCGGCCTTTTGCTGCTAGTACCCTGTTTAGAACGTTCTAATCAAAGAGCAAGAGAAATGTGTGAAGAAAAGCATTATATTTGTCATCTATGTTACCGGCACTATAGACATCCTGCCACTCTTGTTCCTTTACGAGGTTTAAAAAATTCTACTGCTGTTGGATTAACTTTTCTACATAGTTTGTAATTACATGTAACATTTGCTTGACTTCAAAATCCTTCCAGTGTTAAAATTTGTGCCTCATGGTCTGAAAGGCCATTGACCCTTTTACTAAGACAATGGCCATCTAGTAATGAAGAATGAACAAAAATATTGTCTATGGCTGTGCTACTCTTCCTCTGCACCCCGTTTGGGGAAAAAAAACACAGTCTGCATCAGATCTTATGAATTTAGGTGATCTTCTACCATCCTTTTTCTTGTACAATCACATTCGAAATTAGTACTGAAGTCACCACATGTAACTAATTTTAGATATTTCCTGTAAAGTGAACCAAGAACCCTTTGTAGCTTGAGCATCAATGTTCTGAAGTCAGAATTAGGGGATCTACAAACGACAACAATTAGAAGTTTAGTTTCAGAAATTCAACTGCCCCTGCACAACCTTCAAGTAGCCGTTCAGTGCAGTGCCATGATACATCTACGGACTCAAATGGAATAATATTTTTTACTTACATGGCCACTCCCCCACTCCGCAAAGATCTCCTTGAAAAACAGCCAGCTAATCTGTACCCTGGTAATCTGTACCTCTGAATTATCAAATTATTTAAGTGGTTGTCCGATATACCAATAATGTTAGTCAAATCTATAAGCAGTTCACTAACTATAACTAAAGTTCCTATATTTTGGTGAAATATGCTAATTCCTGCCCTACTTGGATACCTGACCTCCTCTGGTGATTTATTTGTTAGATGGACTTCCTTTATGCGGGGATACCTATCAGCTGACTTTAACCTAAAAAAGGTGCAGCTCTACCACCAACAACTAAAGGAATTTTTCCATGAATGATGCCACCACCGCCCACTACACTGTCACCTACATTCTTTGCCAGCCTCCCCTTCCCATACCTATTGAGGTGCAGGCCATGTCTAGTGAAACCCGATCTATTGATAGACTCAACTGGCGTCACTACAATGTGAGCCATGCCCTCTGCCATCAGTAGCTTCTGAAAACTCATGGTAACACGCCTAACAGCAGCACTAATATGAGACCTATCATGACGCTGAAATAGTTGCACGAAGTGCACATTAGTGCCACCAGTTTGAGCAGCTATATTCACCAGGTCACTTCCTACATCACACTTCCAATCCCTATCAAAACTATTCTCCGCCCTACCACAATCACTACCTGATCCTCTTTCGTAAAATTCCTTCATTGCTCCCGTTTGTTAAGTCACCTGAGCCAACCCTACACTAGGCATCACAATTCTGGTGACCTGATAGTCCCGAACACTTCCTGCAGCTGCTGGTCCACACATCTGCCATGGTAATTACCTAGCAACAGAACCTTCTTCTTTCTGTTACGATTTGCAACTGACTTAGGCTCCCTAACTGTTGATAACTGCTGCATCTTTCATACACCTAAAGCTAGAAGAGGCTCTTTTCCACTCAACTCTGACAGTTGATCAAATCTATTGGTTATATGCGAAGTACAACTATCTGAATATCTCCTCGTCTTAACTGCCTTCTTACCAATTGCCAGTTTGCACTCACCAGCGCCCTTCACCCTCCTCATCCTATCTGGTTACTCCTTTGCGTATTGTAACTGCACCTGAAGGGCACAGAGCTGAGGCGCCGCTCCCACCAGCGTCGGGCGCTCAATATCGGCTCAGTATTCGGACAGTATTAGCACGGCCTAACAGCGAGTGCTACGATAACAGTGACGTGTGATCCATAGCAACTGCTAGTATAAACACTGTCTATAGCGAAGAACATTATTGTTTTCATGTCGCCCATCGCTTACAGCACTTGTTGTAAATGCAAGTTAAGTATTGTCACTCTTCTTATATGTAATGAAAACTACTAATGTGGCTTTGCTTGAATTATTGTAAAGCATTCCGAGAACGGGGCATCGTTTAGGCGCCCTATACGAGACGAGTGGATAGAACAGCACATAGTGTACAATTAAATACTCTGTCATATACCGCTGACCAGTTAATTATACAGGAAACAGAAAATAATTTGCAAAGTGCAGTTTATATATTCCGCCATAATGCGATATATTACAACTTAAGTATATCTGTAAGTAAGACAGAGATAGTATTTTTCAAAGGAAAGAATCCAGAATAAATGAGAAAATTTTAGAACAAGAATCCCAGTTCAGTTATCTAGGATGTGATATTAATTTCGACTCTGACGAAGTCATCGAGAAGAAGGTTAATAAATATCTGCAGAGCAATTGGAAGAACTTTTGGAAGAAAACGAAAAATCAAACATAAATGAAATTCTATAAAGTTATGACTAAATCATGGGCAGAAAATATGAAAAATCACTTATACTGGCAGCAGATAGGAAATTCACAAGATATGTAAGAAGCTATGATGAAATAGATAAAATAAGGAATGAAACAACAAAATAAGATTTCAAAATCTTTTCAGTGACTACAACACCTGATCCTGGGGAGGAGTAATAATGATGATATCTTATCACCAACCTTCGGAATAGCTTCGCATTGGCGTTACATTCTTTTGACGAACTCTATTAATGCATCACCTACTCCAACATTATCCAATGGTGTCCGCGGTAAAATCAACATTAGACATTAATTCTGAAATTTCCCTCGTACAGCATTCTGAATTCGGCACCGGAGTGCCCGCGAGTACGCTATATTTTGTTGGTGGTGAGGGATGAGCGTGCGAGACACCTGCGGCGTTCGCTAGCGGCCGGGGGCCTGGCCGGGCAGTGCCTTGGCGTGATGTTGCGTGCCGCGCCTCTCCTTGGCGTGCACCGCAGATATTGATTGCCCGAGGCGGCCCCTTAGCCGTCGGCTGCCCGCCACGCACACCTGCCAGGCACCACGGCGCGGCTCACCTGCGGCGCGGGTAGCGTGCCGGTGTTGCGTAGGGGCAGCGCCGGATACACTGAACACTGTCGAAGGCTTAAAACGGAGGTCACTACTGGCTGATATACGCTTTAATCCACAAATTAAGTACACGCTACAGCACAAATGGTTAAGGAATGTCTATGACCTGTCGGTTCGATTTTCAGGAATAATGCGAAGTTCTCATATGCAGCACTCATAGGTTTTAATTTCCGTGTCACGATGTCACTGAGGTCGTCGATAACGATATGCGGAGTCTTCCACCACGTTTTTAGCGAACTAGTACGTAAAACATCGGCAGTGTTTGCTGTAGAGTCGAGGCCGAGGAGCATTTGCGTCGATGGGCGCATATCAGGTGAACGAGGAGGAGAGGAAAGTAGTGGTAACCTCCATATTCGAAGAACTTAAGTCAATTTCTTATGGTATGTGGTAAGTTTCTTATTGCTGCCTGTGGATTCGTCAGTAGCTGAACCAATACCCATGGCCTTAAAACCTCCCTGCTGTATTAGGGTAACGTTGAGAATGACCTCAAACTGTAGAAACCGTGGTAGCTGAGCAGGTCTACTGTCTACAGAGCTACTACAATTCCATTTTAATTAATTTCACTGACATGAAACGAATTGAGGCAATAGGGATGAATTCAATGACTGTATAATGATGTGAAATGGTATGATGTTGGAGTTGTAACAATCTTCTGAAGACTGGTCTGAAGCAGCTCTCCACGCTATACTATCCTCTGCGAGCCTCCTCATGTATGCTTATCGATTAAAATGTGGATTCATTGGAGCCTACACTGATGCAAAATACAATTTTTTACCACTAAACTCCCTTCCATTACCAAAGTGAAAATTTCTCGATACCGCCGTATGTATCATTTCAACCTAACCCTCCTTTTAGTGAAATAGTGCAATAAATACCTTTTTTCCACAATTACATTCAGTACCTCCAATTATTTAACCTACCAATCCACAACTCAGCACTCTTCTGTAGCACCACAGCTCAAACGCTTCTATGAGTATCATCCACGTTTCACTGCCACACAAGGCTACACTCCAGACACACTACCTGCAGAATAGGCTTCCGCATACTTCAGTTTGTGTTCTATATTTACAAATATATATTTTCCAGCTTTCCGTAGCCATTCTGCATTGTACATCGGACTTTGTCAGTTAGTTTGCTGCCAAGAAAAGTAAAATTCATCAGCTACTTTAGTGTCTCGCCCTCAGAAATACTAAACATCCATGTGCTGAACATGCTGTGACTCATCTCAGTTTCTTCAGAAGTAACAGAAATAAAGCAAAAAACCCAAGGACAATGAAAGACCTAAAGGCTCATTAAGGTAGCCCTGTGGTTAAGGGAAGAACGCGTAAAAAATAGGAAATCCAAGTTCTGTTGTGCTCTGGCATAAATTAGTCGCGGCATATTTATACCACACAGCCATTTGTCCGCTCTGCCACTCAGTACAGTAATCAAGTATATTCGGCTGACCTCTGATAAATATGTCGCTCATACTGTTAGCCAGACTCAAGCGGAGTTCGCCAGAAAAATCACGCAAGCCTGAGTGTTTGTGATTCCCGGACAAGAAATCGATAGAATGACGCCGTTCATCTCACACTGTTCTGTCACTGTGTGTTTCAGCACCTGCTTGTAGCGGCGTATTACTCTCTTCTGTTCGTGATTCCAGACACACAGTACTGTCCTATCAGTGCCTCCCAGAAAAATTACTTCCATAGAACCATAATTCTACCCCGTTCCGACTAAATCATACTGCTAATACTGCGCCGTTTGCTGTTGATGTGACGTATTGATCCTTGTTCACACGATTCCATTTCGTTTGATGATTGTTGGTAAGGTAAGCTGATGTAGCACTAATTCCTGTTATACTGTTATGGCTGCTACCTGGCCACTTCTCTGAAAGAAAATGCGTCATTCCTGATACCAAATACAGCGAATTAAATTCGGTTGTGTCCTTTCTAGTATACTTACCTGTACGTTAGTCCACATAAGAAGCTAATCGTCGAGTCAAATGAGGCCAAAACAGAGATTAAAAACAAGACTTTCACGTAGGGACTGGCAGTCGTCAATTTGGAATATTTTAATTGGAAAATTGTTACATAAATTGACGATGATTCGCTACTACACAGACATTCGTTTGAAATTCTGTAACGAGTGACCTGTTAATAACACTTGCCAGTGTTAACGTCTGTTTCCGAAGTTATTTCGATGGAAGAGATAACTGTTATATTTTCTCTTAGTTGTCGTTGACACTTGTAAGGTATTCGAGGAATATCTTTGTACGTGTAACAGCTGCAAACAACTTTGATCGTGCTGTATTTGCCAGCTAGTTAAACTGAATAATTACTTGCATCTATTAATTCCGTACGAATATCATCAGATGAAAAAGTGGCCCCATAGTACACTGAAAGGTACATTTGAGAATACGACCAGTACAGTGTTTCAGTACGTTGATTGTCCTTGATCTAAGCACAGGCACAAGTTGAGCACAGAACTATATGCAGTGTTATACAGCTTAGTATATGGATTGCGATATTATATCTAGAAAACGCGATTAATTGGTTGCCAGTAGGTAATTGGACTCAATATCTGAACCAGTCTATGGAACAGTTTCCTTTCAAGTCTACCATCGATTTCTGGCACGTTCCTAGCACGCCTGAGGGCATCGAAATGTTAAGTGAAATTTAGAGTTATAACTGTACTACTGCCCTGAGTGCAAGAGTACAATTTGTTGGTGCTGTTTTACATAGTGCTCCGCATCCCACATGTTTTAAGAAAACACCGTGTTCAATAAAACATCGATCAATTTAATACTTGTTTTGCCAGAAACTTATTCGTCTATGCCACAACGTTACAGAAGATTGGTATATTTTAGAAATAGCTTCAAAATAGTATAACACATAATGAACGTTGGGACTTCGTCCCAAAACAGTGATGGTTTATTGTATGCATCCAAGAAAAATCTAGCTTGAACGTGTGTTAAAATGCAAGTATTCATAACAGCAGATTCCATCCAAACTATGGGAATAACCAGAAAATTGAAAGAGTACTAACATAAATTAACAAAACTAAACGAAATTATCATAAGAAATAGTGCT
The DNA here is from genome assembly GCF_021461385.2 of Schistocerca piceifrons. Classification (NCBI taxonomy): domain Eukaryota; kingdom Metazoa; phylum Arthropoda; class Insecta; order Orthoptera; family Acrididae; genus Schistocerca; species Schistocerca piceifrons. Next base: position 791,358,735 of record NC_060141.1, read on the forward strand.
GCAATACTGTAGTTTCGTAAATACATCAAGAACAAAATTTTACAGGTGGGTATTTGTATATAGCACTACATTTACCCCAAATTACAATGAATATGGACACAGTTATACTATATCTTATTTGTCATAACAGTAAATATCTGTTTTTCATCAGGTAATGAAGTGCGATTACGTATTAACAAAGCAGTTTGGCCAAGTGTGCGTTTTCAGGTCTGGTCCATCAGAACGTAGTCTGGCTGAGTGTCGCAGCGAAGTACTGTCGCATCTAAGAGATCAGTTTAGTGTGCCTTATATTTAGATTATTGTATGTCAGTCACTTAACAACTCACCGCTAACCTTGTAACCACAGAGGGATAACTGACATTTCAAACCATGGTCTTGCTAGCGAGACACTTCCACCGTTTCATAATTATACAAACGTAAGCGGTGTAACCCATTTCCCTGTGCTTTATTCTTCTTAAAAGAACGCTGAGCACTTAATTTCGATGAAGATCGGTAAGATTCTGTCAATTCATTCAAGTGTTGTTTTTAGCTTTTTATGTGACCCGTTTCTCAGGTAGCACTATCGACTTGGATTGGTACGTCTCTGGAAAAGTGTGGAAAGCTACACAAAACCCATATTCTGGAAAATGGTGTTTGTTCACGTCATTCTCCTGCAGGATAGTGCTCCCTAAAATACTATTTCTTTGCCATCTATTTTGTACCAGATATAGTTAGTTCTTTAGTTGCAAGAAATCTACTTTTAAAAACGACCGTTGTAAAATGTTCTCTTATTTTCCAGAATTAGCAGGCATGTACTCAGAATATGACCCCTTCTTCTTTGCTTTATAGCCATAGCCGGTGGTAGAACAAATGTTTTGTTGCATGTCCTGACTTATTTTATCGTAGAACTGACAACAGTATACGGAATATTTGAAAATAACTATATTAAAAATCGACATTCGACATGACTCTCACTAAATCACTTGAGACGTGGTCCAGAACACGACGTCGTTACGGGATGCCTGCCATTCACTTATTGCTATGTTCAAAGCGGAGAATTTCACTTGTAGATAGCTGAGGCTATGCGGATGGCTAATGGCTCCCCTGGATCTGTTCCACTGGCAAGGAAGGGAGAGCGCAGAAATTGCCGGCACTTGTCTGTCAACCCGGCACAGCAGACGGCCGGAGTTTAATATCGCGTATCCTCTTCACACCCTCTATGTGCACACTCTAAGGCGTCTGCCACGCTTTTCATGATTCTCGAGGGCACTCGGAATTGAGAACACGCGGCTTGTGTCGACTCTCCGCGTCTGTGGAACGTGGCCCGCTGCCCTGACGATGCAGACTTTGCCCCGAATCACATTTGACATTATTCGATCTTCATATTCTCTAGGACTTGCACCGTTTATTTTCTACTTCCTTACAATGTTATGTTCTAACTTCGTTGTTCCAGACTCATCATCCTCAGTTCTACGTCAATATCCGATTATTTTTCTTACCGAAAATTTTCATCACCTACGACTGTCCGCTGCCGACCAATACGGTGTAATATTGCGTTGTTTATTATGCTTTGTATTCCTCATTGATGATGTTAGGTGACCCTATTCTTATGTCTACTGCTGTCCACCAACAGTATGGCATGTAACACAATCTTTTACGAAAGCTTAGGAAACGTAATAGTGTAACAATGTATTCATAAAGTATTTAGCCTCAATCAGTTCTGTTTATTGCAACAATCTGAAAAATATTACGAAGTGTAATCCACCATAAGAGGACGGGGTGTACGTGGAAAACGCCGCGAGAACCATATGATTCTAGTTAGATCTCATCATGGTCAGGCAGAGATTCCGAAATCAGATATTGGATTGTAAGGCGTACACAGCAGCGGATATCGATTCAGGTCACAATTTGGTAATGATAAAAACCAGTTTAAAGTTTAAGGGCCTAGTCAGGGAAAATCAGTGCTCGAAGAAGTACGATACGGAAGTACTGCCGTCCTGAGTGGTCGAGCGGTTCTAGGCACAACAGTCTGGAGCCGCGCGACCGCTACGGTCGCAGGTTCGAATACTGCCTCGGGCATGGATGTGTCTGATGTCCTTAGGTTAGTTAAGTTAAAGTAGTTCTAAGTCTCAATATCAAGCGATGTGTCCCGGCAGCCTGCTCTTGACGAATTGCCCTGAATCTGGAGCGGAGCTCGTAGATCTCTCCCGCTCCAGCTAGAGTGCGCTGTCGTCGGTGTCTGTCGTAGTGCCAACCTAGCAGAGCGCACCTACGTTGTGGCATCGTAGCTATCGGCACCACAGAAATTAAAAGAAAGGGTGACAACATTAAGAGAGCAATTGGAGTTTTACTGCTAAATGCAAAGGAGAGAGCGGATAGGCGGAAAGAGAACGCTGAAGGCCTCTGTAATGGGGAGGACTTGTCTGCTGAGGTGAGGGGAAAAAGAAGCAGGATTCGACAGGGAACAGATAGGGATTCCGGTAATAGAATCAGAATTTAAAAGAGTTTCTGACAACTTCAGATCAGATAAGTCAGAAGAGATAGGTAACATTCCACTGTAATATATGAAATTATTTGCGAAAGTGGTAACAAAACCTCTATTGTGAGTACTTATATACCATCAGATTTTCGGAGCAACATCATCCGCACAATACCGAAGATTACAATAGTCCAGAAAATGTTCAAATGTGTGTGATTTCCTACAGGACCAAACTGCCGCGGTCATCGGTCCGTAGACTTACACACTTCTTAAACTAACTTATGCTGAGAATAACACACACACACACACACACACACACACACACATCCATGGCCGAGGGAGGAATCGAACCTCTGACGGGACAGGCCGCGCAATCCGCGACATGTCGCCCCAGACCGCTCGGCCACAGTCGACAACTGCGATAATTATCGTAGAGTCGGCTTAACGACTCACGCATCCAAGATGTTGACAAGAATAACATACAGAAAAATGGCAAAGAAAACTGACGATTTGTTACATAACGATCACTTCGGTTTTAGGAAAGGTAAAGGCACCAGACAGACAGTTTTGACGGTGTAGTTGTTAATTAAAGCAAAACTGGAGAAAAATCAAGACACGTTCATAGGATTTGTCAACTTGGAAAATGTGTCTCTCACTGTCAAATGATGCAATATATTCGAAATTCTCAGAAAAGCAGGGTATGCTATAAGGAAAGATGGGTAGTACACAACATCTACAACAACCAAGAGGAGCCGTAACACGGGGACACCTAGAACGGAGTGCTACGATTAATAAGGTGTAAGACAGCGGTGTAGCCTTCCACCACTACTGTTATATCTATACAATGAAGAAGCAATGACGGAAATAAAAAGAAGGTTCAAGAGTGGACTTAAATTCAGAGTTGAAGGTTACAAATGATAAGATTCGCTGATTACATTGCTAACCTTAGTGAACGTGAAGGTGAGTCTATTGAATGTAATAAGCAGTCTAATTAGTCAAAATACGGATTGGAAGTAAATGGAAGAAAGACGAATGTAATGAAAAGTAACAGAAATGAGAATTTCGAGAAAATATCTGGATTGGGAATCACGAAGTAGACGAAGTTAATGAATTTTGCAACCTAGGCAGCAAAGTCATCCACCAAGGATAGAACAAGAAGTGCATAAATGCACACTAGCATTGGCAGAAAGACCATTACTGGCCAATAGACGTCTGTTAGTATCAAACATTGGCCATAATTTGAGAAAGGAATTTTTGAGAATGTACATTTGGCACAGAGTACTGTATGGTAGTGAAACAAGGACATTTTGAAAACCAGAACAGAAGGCAATAGAACCATTTGAGAAGTGATGCTACAGAAAAATTCTGAAAATTAGGCGGGTTGAAAAGATACTGAATGAGTAGGTTTTCCGCCTAATAGTCTAGAAAATGAATGTATAGAAAATATTGACAAGAAGAAGAGACAGGATGATAGTATATCCGTTAAGACATTTAGGTGTAACGCCCATAGTGGTACAGTGAGCTGTAGAGGGCGAAAACTATAGAGATAGAAAAAGATTGGAGTACATCAGAAAATAACTTAGGACGCAGGTTGCAAGCGCTACTCTGAGATGAAGAGGATGTGGCGGTCCTCATCAAACCAGTCTGAAGAGCCGAGCGGTTCTAGGCGCTTCAGTCCGGAACCGCGCTGCTGCTACGGTGGCAGGTTCGAATCCTGCCTCGGGCGTGGATGTGTATGATGTCGTCAGGTTATTTAGGTTTAAGTAGTTCTAAGTCTAGGGGACAGATGACGTCAGATGTTAAGTCCCATAGTGCTTAGGGACATTTGAAGCAGTCTGAAGACTGGTTAGTGTAAAAAAAAAAAAAAAAAGGAAAGAAAGGGAGTGAAAGTCACAAAAATCATTATTGCCATAAGCTTCATAGCATGGTTTCAGGATATGAGGTATTCTGGACTGATGAAGAATCGATGTGTTCTTGTGTGTTATGAAGGGAGTCGAAGGTAGAGAAAAGTCCGTGATCAAGGTTCGGACGGTAATGATATTGTCAACCATCACTTTTCGCGCAAACGAGAGAGAGAGAGAGAGAGAAAGCAAAAAAAATTCTAATTGGTTATGTCTCTCCTTACTTTGCATTTCCGTCATTACTATGGGTAATGTCAAAAATCGAATAAAAGTCAGTGTTCACATTTATTAATTTAGACCGGTTGAAGTAAAACCAATATAGTGGCTGTAGGTACACAGAGTTGAAAGCTGTGATGGCATAGATATGAGTACTGACTTTCTCTGAACTGGAATTGCAACAACGCTGCAATGGAGTCTTAATGTTCCAGAACAGGAAGCGCTAGAAGCTGTTGGAGGAAGATTACAGTTTAATGTCCCGTCGACGACGAGGTCATTACAGACGGAGTGCAAGGTGAGATTAGGTAAGGACTGAGAGGGATACTGACCGTGCCCTTTCAAAGGAAACATCCTGGCATTTACCTCAGCGATTTAGGAAAACTATGGAAAATCTACATCTGGATAGCTGGACGGGAAATTTAACCTCTGTCTTTCCGAAAGTGAGTCCATTTGTACAGCAGAGCCTTTTCTCTAAACTATCAAAAGGCGGGCAGGAGGCACAACTGCAGCTCTGTCCGGCTTCCTGACAAAGAGAGAATGAGTAAATAAAATACAATTTAAATTTCCTCTAGTAACTTCCGATTGTGTGTAAAACAACGTGTCGACTAACGTAAATCATGGGTTGACCTGATCATTATTTCCAAAGCCGGGGGCATTAATTGGTAAATGAAAGGTATAAAACAAAATTTCCCCAGCATTTAGAGACCACCGTAGGCCTAATCAGAGGACTGTCGTCTTCTGGAGTTGGAGTAATTTTCTTATCCCTCATTAATTTTGGAAATCCACAAATCTTTTCCGATCCGTTACTTCTAAATACGTGACAAGGCTACTTCACGGTGGAGGGACACTAGAACGTCCCGCCTTTGTCATAATTGCCATCACTCCAGCACCTTAAACGTCTGAGCGACGAGACCTGGTTTCGTTGGCTGAAACAAATTGTAACTGACACCGTGGTTAGGTTGCCACAAGGTCCTCTTTCTGCTGGCAGAAAGAGGTGCGACGTCTGGGTCATTAAAAGTGTCTAGAGCTGGGCTCACCACCTCAGTTGGTGGTAGTTGTTGGCTGAGGAACGCCGTTATTCTTACTAGCGAGGATGGTGCAGCCGTTTGCATGTACACTGATGAGCCAAACATTATTACTACTGCCCACGCTGTGTTTGAACGCTGCCTCGTGGCACTAAGGGCTCGAGACGCGTTAAGAGAAGTATATGAACGGAGCAGAGCCGAATGGAGAATCATTCTAGCGACGGTAAGTGGCGCAAACCCGGAAATGCGCCTACTTAAGCGACTGACAAAAGTCAGATTGCTATGCCCCAGTGCCTGGGAACGAGCAGTCCAAAACGGCAAAGATGGTCGGCTGTTCGCGTGCTGCTGTCGTGAGCATGTGTGGAAAGTGGATAAAGAATGCTGAAACCACGAGTGGGCGACAAGAAATTGGTCCTTCATACTTCTAGGTCTAAGGGCGCCGGCACGGTACCTCAGCGCGTTTGGTCAGAGGGTCAGCTGCCCTCTGTAATAAAAATCTGAGTCAACGGCTGAATACTGATCTTGAACCCGTGTCGTGGGGTATCCGCACCGAACAAATGCAACGAACAGTATCGAACAAAATGAGAAAAAAAATGGGGTAGCGTCTTTGATTCGTTATCAAATCATCATCGGTCCCGGGTTCAAATCCTGCCGCTGCTTAAATTTTAATTAATAATCAGCACTGGCGGTCGAAGACTTCCGGCATAAGAAGTCACCCTCATTCCGCCAACGGCCTTGTCAAAAAGTTTGCAAAAGCAGACATAATGTCTTATGGGATAACAGCAATCAGTGATTTTATAATGTTACTTGAAATCCGTCTTGATTGCAAATTTTTTTACTCATATGACCGGTTTCGGTTCATTCAGAACCATCTTCAGATTTGATATTTCAGTTACAGGAGTAACCCGTCCAAATCCAGCAACTTTCACATGCTACGTCACATCAAAAAAGGCGGAGGCTCAGGGCACTCTCTTGTCCTAGGGGTAGGAAACTGCCCCTAAAGGCGGAACCAGCAACAATGATCAACGGCAGGAGGATGCAGAAGGCAATGGAAACCACATATGGCCTGTAATTGAAGAAGTGTCATGATGATCTCTCTATTGGCAAAAGATTCCGGAATAGTTCCGCATTCGGATCTCCGGGAGGGGATTACCAACGGAGAGGTTACCATGAGAAAAAGACTGAATAATCAGCGAATGGATAGCGTTCTACGAGTCGAGGCGTGGAATGTCAGAATCTTGAACGTGGTAGGGAGACTAGAAAATCTGAAAATGGAAATGCAAACGATCACTCTAGAATCAGTAGGAGTCAGTGAAGTGAAATGGAAAGAAGACAAGGATTTCTTCTCAGAAGAGTGTAGGGCAACATCAATAGCAGCAGAAAATGGTATAACAGGAGTAGGATTCGTTATGAATAGGAAGGTAGTGGAGAGAGTGTGTTACTGTGAACTGTTTAGCGACAGGCTTCATATCAGAAACGACAACAAACCAACACCGACAACGATGGCTCAGGTATATATGCCGACGTGGCAAGCTGAAGATGAAGAGAGAGAGAAAGTGTATGAGGATATTGAAAGGGTAATACAGTCTGTAAAGGGAGTGAAAATCTGTCATGGCAGAATGGAATGCAGTTGTAGGCGAAGGAGTAGAAGAAAAGGTTGCAGGAGAATACGGGCTTGTGACATGGAATGAGAGAGGAGAAAGACCAATTGAGTTCTGTAATTAATTTACCTATTAATAGCGAATATTCTGTTCAGGAATCAGAAGAGGAGGAGGTATGCTTGGAAAAGTTAGACTACATCATGGTACTGGATTGTAAGGCGTACCCAGGAGCAGATATAGACTCAGATCACAGTACAGTAGTGATGAAGAGTAGGCTAAATTTTAAGACATTAGACACGAAGAATCAATACGCAAATAAGTGGGATACAGAAGTACTAAGGAATGACGAAATACGGCTATAGATACAGCTATAAGGAGTAGCTCAGTAGCCAGTACAGTTGAAGAAGAATGGACATCTCCAAAAAGGGCCATCACGTAAGTTGGGAAGGAAAACATAGATACAAAGAAGGTAACTGCGAAGAAACCATGGGTAACAGGAGACATACTTCAACTGATCGATGAAAGGAGGAAGTACAAAAATGTTCCTGGAAACTCAGGACTACAGAAATACAAGTCGTTGAGGAATGAAATAAATAGGAAGTGCAGGGAAGCAAACAGGAAATGGCTACAGGAAAAATGTGAACACATCGAAAGAGAAATGATTGTCGGAAGGACAGACTCGGCATACAGGAAAGTCAAATCAACCGTCGGTGACGTTAAATGCAAGGCTGATAACATTAAGAGTGCAACGGAAATTCCATTGTTAAATGCAGAGGAGAGCGCGGATAGGTGGAAAGAATAGATTGAAAGCCTTTATGAGGGGGAAGATTTGTCTGATGTGATAGAAGAAGAAACAGGAGTCGATTTGGAAGACATAGGGGATCCAGCCTTAGAATCAGAATTTAAGAGAGATTTGGAGGACCTAAGATCGAATAAGGCAGAAGGGATAGATAACATTCCGTCAGAATTTCTAAAATAATTGGGTAAGTGGCAACAAAACGACTATTCACGTTGGGGTGTAGAATGTATGAATCTGGCATCATACCATCAGACTTTCGGAAAAGCATCATCCACACAATTTCGAAGACGGTAAGAGCTGAGAAGTGTGAGAATTACCGCACAATCAACTTACTAGCTCATGCATCCAAGCTGCTTACAAGAATAATATACAGAAGAATGGAAAAGAAAATCGAGAATGCGCTAGGTGACGATCACTTTGGCTTTAGGAAAAGTAAAGGGACGAGAGAGGCAATTCTGACGTTGCGTTTAATAATGGAAGCAAGATTAAAGAAAAATAAAGACACGTTCTTACTATCTGTCGACCTGGGAAAAGCCTTCGAAAACGTAAAATGGTGCAAGATGTTCGAAATTCTGAAAAAAAGTAGTGGTAAGCCATGAAGAGAGACGGTTCATATATGGAATAGTAAGAGCGGCCGACCAAGAAGGGTAGCCTTTCACCCCCATTGTTAAATCTGTACATCGAGGAAGCAATGATGGAAATAAAAGAAAGGTTCAAGAGAGGAATTAAAATTCTAGGCCAAAAATGATACGTGTCACTGATGACATTGGTATCTTGAGTGAAAGTAAAGAAGAATTGCATGATCTGCTGAACAGAATGAACAGTCTAATGAGTACAGAGTATGGGGATTGAGAGTAAATCGAAGACAGACAAAGGTTAAGAGAAGTAGTAGAAATGAGAACAGCGAGAAACTTAACATCAGGATTGGTGGTCACGAAGTAGATGAAGTTAAGGGATTCTGCTACCTAGGCAGTAAAATAACAAATGATGGACGGAGCAAGGAGGACATAAAAAGCAGACAAGCAATGGCAAAAATGGCATTCCTAGTCAAGAGAAGTCTAATAATATCAAATATCGGCCTTAATTTCAAGAATAAATTTCTGAGAATGTACGTTTGGATTACAGCATTCTATGGTAGTGAACCATGAACTCTGGAAAAAACGGAACAGAAGAGAATCGAAGCATTTGAGATATGGTGGTACAGACGAATGTTGAAAATTAGGTGGACTGATAAGGTAAGGAATGAGGAGGTTCTACGTAGAATCGGAGAAGAAAGAAAGACGTGGAAGACAGTCAATTCGAGAAATCGTGCACGCATACATTGATGAGCCAAAACATTATAACCACATACTGAAAATAATAAATGAAAAGCACCAGTTTGCTTTTGTTCTACAATATTACTTTTATTGCTATCCGGTTTTCGGCTTACAAGGCCATTGTAATATTGTAGAACAAAAGCAAACTCGTGCTTTTCATTTATTATAATGTTTTTCTACCAAGAACCGACGGAAGATTCTGTTAATACATACTGAAAAGTTTGTTGGTCCTCGTCTGGAAAGGAATTGAGATGTTATTCTTCGTACCAGGGATTCGACAAGTACTTGATAGGTTTCCAGAGATTAGTGGCACAAAATGCCTGCACACAGGTCGCATTTCCGGTAATATACGGGCGCTTGGTTTGAGGACACGGAGCTAGTGTTCGATTCCGTCCCGGTTGGTTTCCATCGGATTCACATAAGCCGAATTTGACGGCCAAGACATCAACCGGAGTTCACTATCGTGCTCCTCAAACCACTGGAGCACGATTCTCACCTTGTGACACGGACAGTTATCCTTCTTGTACCTGTCGTCGCTGTTGGGGAAGACATCAAGCATAATGGCTTACAGGTGGTCCCTAAAAATCTTCACGTAGTCCACAGCTATCACGGTGCTTTCTATTACTGCCGCAGGTCCCATGGAACCCCAGGTGAATGGCTCCCACAACGCAATACTTCTCCAAGCGGCCTGCGTTCGTGGCTCGCTGCATGTGTCAAGTAGCCGTTCGCCTGGGAAAAACGGAACAGAAGAGAACCGAAGCATTTGAGATATAGTGCTACAGACGAATGTTGAAAATTAGGTAGACTGATAAGGTAAGGAATGAGGAGGTTCTGCGTAGAATCGGAGAGGAGAGAAACATGTTGAAAACAGTGATAGGGAGAAGGGACACGATGATAGCACATCTGTTAAGACATGAGGGACTGACTTCCATGGTACTAGAGGGAGCTGTAGAGAGCAAAGACAGTAGAAGACAGAGATTGGAATACGTCCGGCAAATAATTGCGGAGGTAGGTTGCAAGTGCTACTCTGAGATGAAGAGGTTAGCACAGGAGAGTAATTCGTAGCGGGCCCCATCAAACCAGTCAGAAGACTGTTGACCAAAAAAAAAGAAAAAAAGTCTCATCACGAAACATAGGGATCTGAGGCTTGCTCGCTCTCTAAAGCAGGATAGGCGACGACCTCTGACAGATATGACGACAGAGTACAGTGCTGGCGCAGGCACAAGTGTTTTGGAGTACACCGTTCAGCGCACAGTGTTGAACACGGTGTTCAGCAGCAGAGGACCCCCAGCGTGTTCCGATGTTGACCCAACAACATCGACAATCGTGATTACAGCGGGCATAAGATTATTGAGATCTGACCGCGTATCAATGTAATTGTGTAGCCTGGTCGCACGAATTCCGTTTATTGTTGTACCAGGTCGACGGTCGAGTCCAGATACGCGTCGCCGGCCGAAGTGGCCGTGCGGTTAAAGGCGCTGCAGTCTGGAACCGCAAGACCGCTACGGTCGCAGGTTCGAATCCTGCCTCGGGCATGGATGTTTGTGATGTCCTTAGGTTAGTTAGGTTTAACTAGTTCTAAGTTCTAGGGGACTAATGACCTCAGCAGTTGAGTCCCATAGTGTTCAGAGCCATTTGAACCAGATATGCGTCGTTCAGGCGAACGGCCACTCGACACATCCAGTGAGCCACGAAGGCAGGCCGGTTGGAGAAGTACTATGTTATGGGAGCCATTCACCTGGAGTTCCATGGGACCTGCCGTAGTAATAGAAAGCACCGTGGTAGTTGTGGACTACGTGAAGATTTTTAGGGACCACCTGTAACCCATTACGTTTGATGTCTTCCCCTACAGCGACGACAGGTACAAGAAGGATAACTGTCCGTTTCAAAAGGTAAGAATCGTGCTGTAGTGGTTTGAGGAGCACGATAGTGAACTAACTCAGGTTGATGTCTTGGCCATCAAATTCGGCTTATGTGAATCCGATGGGACCCAAACGGGACGCAATCGAGCGCTAGCTCCACACCCGGAAATCAAGCGCCCTTATATTACCGGAAGTGTGACCTGTGTGTAGGCATCTTGTGCCACAAATCTCAGGAAACCTATCAAGTACTTGCCTAACCCAGAATCACATCTCAATTGCGTTCCAGACGATGATCAACACGCTTTTCAGTAGGTGGTTGTAATGTTTTGGCTCTTCAGTGTATGCGTGCACGATTCCTCAAATTGATACCGGCCATTTGCTGCGCAGCTTGTGTTGGTGTAGCTTTGATCAGTGACACAAATGCGAATTTTGCTGTTGTGATTTCATAGTGATGCAGCCGTTAGCGTCCCGGCCCTTAAGCACGCTTTCTCTACAGATACACTGTGCTGCCCCTTCCTAGCCTCCAGTCGTCTCAGTTCTCTTGGATGTCAATCATTCTCTTGGCTACTAATTGTTCTCACGTAATTCTCAGTGTACTCTATCTCTCCACACAATGGCTGTACGAGCTATGCAGACTCTCATTTATGTTCCAGTTAATCATTTTCTATCTCCACGCTGCAAGATGTTATCATGCCAGGTTTGATTTAAACGTGGTTGGAGTAACCGTTTTATATTGTAAGATTCTACCTCGCATTTCACATAGTTTTTGGAACAATGTATTTACATTTTTATCACATCTCTTTCTCTTCCTTTGTTGCCTTCTATAAATGTTGTTTTTAACTTTCAGAAAGCCCTGCTAGACGGAATGGAGTCCTTTGCCGGTCACGGTCAAGACAACATCAGACTGGCAGGTGAGATAAATGTTCCAGCTAATTGGGAATCGTGGGTAGACAGCTTTAATAATTCCTCAATATTATCGCTACGTTCAGTTAGCTAAAACAAGTGTGCACTGTTCCAAATCGCTCGGCAGGCTGTTGGCGATGGTGTGTGAACATTTTGCAGCCTGAATGGTGGGTGCGTATGAAGGGAGAGATTTCGGTTTTATGGCAGAGGCCAAGACAAATAGTTGGAGACGGAAAGATGCGGATGGCGGTGGTGATGTAAACGATGGTGGTGACAGTGGTAGTAATTGTTAGCTCGGGCACCCACACTACATTGTTACAAGACGAATGACGTTAAAAAGTTCTGAGACAATAACTGCGTACTACTGACCATCAAATTCCATACATTCACTCCCTTCGATTGTCGTACATCTGCACACAGTGAGTCATTTACGATATAAACACTGCTAACTTGACTTATTCTTAAAATAAACAGTTCAGATAACTAGTAAGGAGCTACACTAGTTTTTCAGACTTTTATAACCGGATGATCAATAACATAATAGATTGTTTAGACAGCTACAATACTGAAACCTTATGGCTGACATTTTATCTAGACCTTATGACAGAACGCAGACATGTAACACGTGTACCCCTTCGTCTTTGTATCATCTAAAATGTAGATCAACTGATGACCTGGATTTTGCCCTTTTCTCGTCATATAAAACGCTCGTTGTTAAAATGTAGTGACAGAAATTTCCATATCACGGATGTCATGCAATAAAGGGTCCACTTGCCAGAGAATGCGAGAACGGTCCGTCAGGGGGTACTTTAAGATTACGTCCTCTTACCCAAAACACCCGAAAGGGAATCACACAGCCGGGCTGTTGGTTTGACTGACTCCACTGATTCATGCATTGTCTTCAGCCTCGACACTGCAGATGAACTATGTAGGGAGAAAACACTCTTACCACTGATGTATCAGTTGCTGCGCCATTTCCCTGGATTCCAACGTGCCCTGATGCTGTGTTGATTTCCACCTCCTTTCGCTGTCTCCAAAAGCGGAAAACGTAATACTTGATGGTCTCTAGTGACTGCTGCGAGCACGCGCTGAATAGGTTGTACGTTTAGGAAGCAGATAGGCAATTTCGTAACTCGAATACGTTTCATTTCACCCAGTGTCCCCTAATTCTCATTTCTGCACCGCAGACTGTCTACAACTTCGCTCAATGAATCCTGAGGTCCATTTCAAGGAATACCACAGCCTGGCCGATAGAGTCCTCCCGGTTTCCATCCATCGGCATGTACAGTTACATAGTTGCGTAATGTCCTGTTACATCTCCTCCTCCGACAATGTAAATCAATCATTTTGCTTTCTTGACCCACGACAGCGTTAGTTTGCTCTTGAGGGTTTGCCAATAGATTAGCAACCCTATGTCTTTGCTCCCTCAAATGGTTCAAATGGCTCTTAGCACTATGGGACTTAACATCTGAGGTCATCAGTCCCCTAGAACTTAGAACTACTTAAACCTAACTAACCTAAGGACAACACACACATCCATGCCCGAGGCAGGATTCGAATCTGCGACCGTAGCGGTAACGCGGTTCCGGGTTGAAGCCCCTAGAACCGCCCGGCCACACTGGCCGGGCTTTGCTCCCCCTTTTGTTTTCCGTTCAGGAGGAGTAAGAACACAAATGAAAGCTATTTGGGCTCCGTACTTAAATGAATGCAGATGTTATTGTTTGCATTTGTATTAATTTTGTGAATACCAGGTGAGACATTTAGAAAAGTATAAATGTGAGCTACGTGAAGTATTTGAGCTCGTCCACATTGTTTCGTACATTATTTAAACTGTTTTTTAGAGGATAAAATAAAGTCAGTGTGTAATACCTGACTCTCGGGAATAGTAAAAGAGGGCTTTAAATCGAAAGGCAAATGAGAAAATAAGAAACAATAAGAATTGGAGGACAGGATCTAATAAAGATGCTTGGCTAAAGTACGAGGGTAAGTCAATTATTATCCACAAAGTAGTTATAAAGTTTTATTGTAATCCAATAGGAAACGTACAAGAACATTATTTTTCGACATAGTCTCCATGAATTTCAAAGCATTTGATCCATCGTTGTACAAGCTTCCTGATGCCCTCATAAAAGAAGGTTCTCGGTTGAGCTGTGAGCCAGGAATGCACCGCTTCTTTCACTGCTTCGTCCGAGGCCTTCTTGTCAGGGACTGTGACAGGTGATTAAACCTAGTTGCACCATTTTGAGTCAGAAATAAAATGAGAACCGATGGAATGGTGCCATTCCCACTCCCCACAGAAGAAGAAGTTCAAAGCAACTGCTTCCGCCGGTAAGGTCGTGATCACCATTCTCTGGGACTGTGAAGATGTGACTCTCACTGATGTGATGCCAAGAGGTGGTACCATTAATTCAGAGGCATATGTCAACACATTAACAAAACTCAAGACGCACTTCGGCGCCACAGCAACCCAGGATATGTTTTGCTGCACCACGATAACGCTAGGCCGCACACAATTCTGAGGAGTGCTGAACACATCACAAGACAGGGTTGGACAGTGTTACCTCAACCACCCTACAGCCCTGACATAGCCGCCACGGACTTCCACTTGTTTGGGTCATTAAGGGGTGCTATTCGTAGTAGATTTTTTGAGGACGATGGGGATGTGATTCACACGGTGAAGCAATGGCTCCGTCACCAGGACAAGGATTTTTACCGACAGGGCATACACGCCCTTGTTTCGAAATGGGGGAATTCCATAGAACGGGATGGAGGGATGGAGATTACGTAGAAAAATAGGGTGTGTAGATAAAACACCATCATTTCGTGTAATTCTCATTATGTTCAATAAGGAATTGTTGAAGAAAAAAATGCGGTGCATTACTTTCTGGGAAACCCTCGTATAATCATTTTTGAATGTCGTTTGCAGTTAAACAAGCGATCAGAGTGATTCTATGCCTCTTGCAACGTAGAAGACCCTCTAATATTAGAAAGCACTGCAGAAAGAGAAAGAGCTTCAGCGGTATTATCAGCCATTTTAAAGGGTTTCCATACACACTGGTGCTGGTGACAATACTAGTTGCATTGTTTAAAGGAGATGAGCAACGAAGGACCTACTACCTTCTGAAGAACGTCTGGGCAGGCGGATACGGCCGTTTTTATAGCAGCGACGATGCGTCCGCTGTCCCCAATCGGTGAATGAATGAGTACATTTGTCAGCTTCCCCCTCGCTCCTCGCAGGTACACGTTCCGAACGAACTGCATAGAGATAAATGTAAGCGAAAGCATTGCCAAAAGACTAATAGCAGCATGTGGGCGAGCACATTCTGAGCGTCGGCAGCAGCATTATTGCACCATAAATCAAGAGTAAGGCGGTCGGGGAAGCGTTTATGATTAATGTTGGGTTCGCGGGGGTCTACCGGGGGTGTGCGCTGGGGTCTTCGGTATCTCGCTTCAGCAATCGGGCCAGGCACTTTTGTTTCTCAGCAGCTGTCCTCCATCACTTCTCCGCTTTATTCTTTCAGTGATGTTCATTTTTTAGCAGATAAGGTTCCTCTAGCGTTATCTTTTAAGGAGAAGAAGGAGTGCAGTAGTGATAAAGCGCAAGTGGTAAGACAATTGAACTAGGGCAGCTGACGTCTACGAAACTAATTCGCACGAGAATATGCGATGAAGTCAGTTAGTTCACTGTTCTGTAGGTCATGTTCACAGTAAACTTTACGGTGTGAAACGTGTCGACCGAAAAAAAGATGTAGAAACACATGTGGGCTTGTCATTACAGAACTTGCTAAGAAGAAACAACATTTAATCTACATCTGAAAACGCTATCTGTCTGTCAGACATTTTACTGCAGTGGTAAGATGATAAGTGAATTTCGTAGCTGAGTACTTCTTTCTATGCCGAAGTTAGACTCACTAGAGGCAAGTGCAGATAATATTCCTTCAAGGACAGTATTGTCGAACACCTGTATTACTCTCAAAGTGCATCGGATTGTCGACATCAGAGGTGTGTGTGTGTGTTTTGTGTGTGTGTGTGTGTGTGTGTGTGTGTGTGTGTGTGCGTGCGTGTGTTAGTGAGTGTTTTACTAACATAACTCGTCCTTTTCAGCCAAGTATTATAACAATGTTTGTGTGCGTTGCTGCATGTGTTTTGAGTGAATATATTTACAGTGAGGCTCTGGTTCATACCGCGATAGTTCGAACAGATGTCTGCAGGATGTAGGGCCTAAATGTGTGACGGCCACATACAATTCTGCTTTAAATACTTTCAGTGTAAGTGAGACGTTACCACAGAATATTTCCCCGCAGAACATTGGTGGATGAATGACTAAGGCCACCAAAGGGCTTGTAGAGACATTCAGGACACACTCTTACCGTTGAGTTGCCGAATTACCCTTAGAGACACGAGGATAATCTGTGATCAACTACATAGAGATGCATAAGGCACCGGAAACCAAAGCGATAAACATTATAAAGGTTGATCAACAGGAGCATCAGTCTAGCAAAGCACTGTCATGACGGCATTTGTCGACTAATCAAAAGGGAATAACGTTAGAGAGTAAAAAATAAACAGGAAAATAAAACAAAATAGGAAAACGAGAAGTGAAATGTAGAATTTTTGAGCGTTAATGTTGTGGGCAAACTGCATGAAAATTTGTGGTAAGGTTCTATGGGGTCAAACTGCATAGGTCATCGGTTCCTAGGCTTATACACTGCTTAATCTAACTTAAAGAACTTACGCTAATGAAACACACACACACCACACATACACATCCATGTCCAAGAGAGGACTCAAACCTCCGACGGGGGGAGCCGCCCGAACCGTGGCAAGGCGCCCCAGACCACGCGGCTACCTTGAGAGGCGCAAACTGCGGACCAAGAAAGAAGAAACCCTAGTGATGGTGTTAGATTTTCACTGTATAAAGCCTTATCCACACGCACTGTTTTGTCGTCAGTTCTGCAGGATCATGCCAGATAAAACGTTACGTGTGGACGAAAGTTTGACTGTCTTGCATGAACTGATCGGCGGGAGCTTTGTGTACATGCAAGACTGCCGACAAGTCTGTACATATATATACACGTCAGTCTTATCTCACAAACCTAGCTCCGCTGCCAATCTACTATTTGTCCACGATAATGCCGAACAAATGTACTAAACGAACTCATAAACATACGTAATTGGCAAAACCAGCCACGTAAGTGCGACATGAATTTACTAATCGATTTGTTTCATCAGAGGGAAAAATCGAATAGCAGTACAGACGTCTTTAAATTTTGGGCATTCTTTGATGTTACCGTAAACATTTTGGAATACTGTTATCAGATATTGGATTGTACAATAGACAAGAAATGTTCGAAATTTCCTTACGACAGCCCCTGAAAGTTTTTAATCTAAGTGAAGTCCTCTAATTTTAGTTCACTCAATAGCCATTCTTGATAACATCAATGTGTGCTCCATTGTATCCATTTCTTCTACCTAACGTTCCTTTTTTCTGTTTCTTATTTTTGTGTTACACACCGACTTTTATTCATTAATAATAACGCAGATGCCCTGGTTTTTAAGCACAACATTCTAAACTTTTACTTGTCTGTGCAACTAATACTTACAGCAAGTTCCTGAAATTAACTTGCTCCAACGGTTTCAAGAAGTAAGCCTGAGTAAGTATTTGTTCTAATGTAAACACCTCAGCAAACGCTTGTAGAAGTTATTTGCTAGTGGACACAAGCCTTTCGATGTATACAGTTAATACTACGCTTCTAGGGGCGGTTTAACGTTGGCAGCGCTCAGAGACAACTGGATCATCTTTCAGCTAGTGCCGATTTGCTCCGCTTCTGGCAGCACCAGCGAAATAGCCAAGTTATTGTGGAAGAATAGTACTCTCGGTCGCGCTAGGATGTTAACGACAATTATTTTATTGTATGTAGTGGCGAAAGAAACTGCCAGACTTACGACACTGGACTCACAAATTTTTTACTGAGTTAATAGAGCTGTACAAAAGTTTCCTTTCTTGCCAACAAATAAAATCTAAGGATTACAGCAAACGAGACAAGAAAAACCAGACCTACGTCGTTTTGGTTAATAAGTACAAGCAAGTGGATCCTGAAGCAACAAAAGAATTGGTCAGCACAAAGCTAAACTCGTTTCGAACAGTTTACCGCAAAAAGAGTGCGAAAGCAAAAGCAACTGTGTGATCTGTAGCTGGAACGGAAGAAATTTATGAACCTTCGTACGGTACTTTGATTTACTTTCCTTCTTGGATGTCGGAGATCAACACCCGAGAAGACCACAGTCAAACATAAAAATTAAGTAATAAAAATCACTTGTAATTTTCGTGGCCAACAGCCATTATTTATTGCGTCCTCCGTACAAAATAAGGCAATGTGACTTTTTATATGTACTGTTAGAAGTATTATGTGTACTATAACTTTTTATAAGATATAATGAGATTCTCACATATTTTCACCACAAAAAAAAAAAAAAAATAATGTGCAGGGTAGTTAGCAACACGGTGCAGACAAAATTAATCTCCGCAGCGGTCTATATGTTTAATGCACAATACGTATATTTTTACGATGTGGCGTGTAAATACCCGTTTGAGGTACACCGTTTCATGTACATTCTAAATTGTCCTGCCAGGGTACTGATCCTTCAATGTTGAAGTTTTTAAAGTTGTTCCTTACCATTCTTGCACTTTCTAAAATCAGAGCACATTTGCCGGGTTGTAGATCATACATAATTTCGGGGTTACGTCTCGGAGACCCATCTTCTCTACTACCTGCATCTAGTATCTCAGGTAATAACAAGTTTTTAGGACACAGTCTTCTTAAAGGATTATGCAGTAGACAAGGAGGCAGCACAACGATTTGAGTATTTTTTACTTCAAAATTAATGGTAGTATGCAAAATTCGAAAACGAGATGCCATTATCCCAAATGTGGTTTCAAAGACACGTAGAGCTCTTGACAAATGATAGTTAAAAACTCGGGTGCCTCGGTTTAAGCTGCTTCTACGATATGGTTTAAGAAAATCAGATCGCACGTAGCTCATCACATAGGCAAATGCTGGCCGCTGTGGCTGAGTGGTTCTAGGCGCCTCAGTCCGCAATCGCAGGTTCGAATCCTCCGGCGTGGATGTGTGTGATGTCCTTGGGTTACATATTTTTAAATAGTTCTAAGTCTAGGGGACTGATGATCTCAGATGTTAAATCCCATAGCGCTTGGAGTCACGTAGGGAAGTACTTGATTCCTACTTGAAACTTTCTCTGCTTTCGGAATCTTGAGGCTACCTTGTGACTATTTTTCATAAATCCTTGTTAGCGATGACCTCTCCATCCGAAACCCGGCCTTTTTTCCGACATCACAGTAGATAAATTGGCTACTAGCGTTGGCAGTTTGCATAAGTACAATGCTGTGAGTGTTTTTGTAATTAAAAAAGTACGATTCCTTGGCGGTACGATTCTCGCATGCTTCCCGTTAATTGCATCAAGGCAATGAGGAAACGGCCATTTCGTGTTGAAATCTTCAGCTATGTCTGTCCATTCTTTTTCGGTCGCAGGGAACTGAAAAGAGAGCAAGACTGATGATGATTTTCCCCCTTATCTAACAACACGTGAATGAACAGTGGAACCTGCAAGAAAACGTGTGACAAGCTGCCACCGTCCAGTGACCAATCTTCTATCAATAGAAGGAGAAATCAGTTTAAAGGCAATGATCCAGTGTGGCCGAGCGGTTCTAGGCGCTTCAGTCTGCCTCGGGCATCGATGTGTGTGATTTCCTTAGGTTAGTTAGGTTTAATTAGTTCTAAGTTCTAGGCGACTGATGACCTCAGAAGTTAAGTCGCATAGTGCTCAGAGCCATTTGAACCACTCATTCTGACGACGAATTTGATGTTTAAGAGAAGTATATAGCACATAAATTATGTGTTCTTAAAGGGAAAGATGATTAATGATGTTATTCTTGAAGCTGAACTGAAGAATTAACAAAATACTATGCAGTTGTTAACTCTGGTGGTGCTTCCGAAGGACAGAGCTTAATGCATCAGAGTTTTCCTTATAATTAGCAGTCAAGCACCCCAGTAGCACAACCCAGTGACGTTGTTCAGCCTATTACTAGCTGAAACCCTAATTTAATATAGACAATTCCTCAAGCTTACCAGGAATTTCGGAGTACTTTGCAAATTTCGGGAATTTTTCTGTATATTTCATTTTTTAGTTTAATTTTACAAGCAGTGAAGGTTTACTCAAAATTTTTGCTCGAAACCGTAAGGTGTTAATACCATTCTATTTTTGTCGAATCTCCCTTAATTTTCATTAAAGTCTTTTCTTTCAGAAAACAAAACAGTCGTACTTTCATTTACTTACCTTCAAATACCCCTTTTTCGGAAAGAAGTGTATTTACGCTGAAGACCCAAACAAAGTAGTACATCTGCCTAATGTCGTCTAGGGCCCCCGTGAGCACGCAAAGTGCCGCAGCACGACATGGCATGTACTCGACTAAGGTGTGAAGTAGTGCTGGAGTGAACTAACATCATGAATCCTTGCAGGGCTGTCCATAAATTCATATGAGTACGAGGAGGTCGAGAATTCTTCTGAACAGCACGCTGCAAGGCATCCCGGATATGCTCAATAATGTTCATGGCTGGGGAGTTTGATGGTCAGCGGAAGTGTTTAAACTCAGAAGAGTGTTCCTGGAACCACTTTGTAGCAATTCTGCACGTGTGGGGTGTCGCATTGTCCTGATGGAATTGCTCAAGTCCGTCCGAATCCACAATTGGCATCAATGGACGTAGTTGTTGAACGAGGGTGGTTACGTACATGTCACCTGCTGAAGTTGTATCTTGACGTAACAGGGGTCCCACATCAACTGCATACGCCCCACACCATTACAGAGCCTCCACCAGCTTGTACAGTCCCGTGCTAAGATGTAGGGTCCATGGATTCATGAAGTCTCCATGCCCATACACGTTCATCCGCTCGATACAGTTTGACTCGTGCGATCAGGCAACATGTTTCCAGTCAGTAACAGCCTTGTGTCAGTGTTGAAGGGGCCAGGTGAGGCGTAAAACTTTGTGTCGTGCAATCGTCAATGGTACACGAGTGCGCCTTCGGCTCCGAACGCCCATATCGATGATGTTTCGTTGAATGGTTCCCACCCTGACAGCTGTTGATGGGCCAGCTCCGAAAATTGCAGCAATTTGCGGAAGGGAACGATTGTCTTCAGTTGGTCGCTTCTTGTGGGATCTTTTTCAGGCCGCTGCGATATCGGAGATTTGATGTTTTACCGGAATCCTGATATTCACAATACACTCGTGAAATGGTCGTACGGGAAAAATCCCCACTACCTCGGATATGCTGTGTCCCATCGCTCGTGCGCTGACCTTAACACCATGTTCAAACTCATTTAAATCGTGGTAAGTTGTCATTGTAGCTGCAGTAACCGATCTAACAACTGCGCCAGATCCGTTGTGTTATATAGGCGATGCCGACCGCATAGCCGTATTCTGCCTGTTTACGTATCTCCGTATTTGAATAGTCATGTCTATACCAGTTTCTTTCATGCTTCAGTGTAGCTCCATAGACTTCTCGTATGATGCGGCTCAAAGCTTGTTTCGAAATTATAGTTGTAAACTCAAGGTCATTGTAGCTCCTGCCAGTCCCTAAAAACCTTAGCGTTGCTGTGAGTCTCTCGTGGGGCCTGATAGTCGCCCTCGTACAACTGCCTTCTTTTTCAATTTTTGGGCTTCTAACAGTTTACAGTATGTTGCTGTGTCCACGTGTCCGCGCGTAAGTGAGTGTGCCAGTCTTCTGGGTCCTGCCGTAGTTCTCGGAGAAGATTCACGTTTGAGAATGTTTCTATCTGCAATAACAAACTTCGGGATCACCGTCAACAACGAGCTGCCACCTTCCTCAGATTATTAACACCATACTGCAGCCGGCCGAAGTGGTCGAGAGGTTCTAGGCGCTACAGTCCGGAATCGCGCGACCGCTACGGTCGCAGGTTCGAATCCTGCCTCGGGCATGGATGTGAGTGATGTCCTTAGGTTAGTTAGGTTTAAGTAGTTCTAAGTTCTAGGGGACTGATGACCTCAGGAGTTAAGTCCTATAGTGCTCAGAGTCATTTGAACCATTAGCCATACTGCAATTGAGGTCACTAGCACTAAAATTCTCCTTAATGATTTCAGGACGGTTCAGCTTATATCCACGAGAAAGTATAAATACCGTACCTGCTCATTTTCTGTCTGATCAAGTAATTGTTATTAATTTTGGCAAATGCTTATCATGAGACAGTTTGTTTATACGCTTGCAATATAAAACATGAATGTTATCAATACACCCGCAAGAGAGTTGGTTCAAATGGCTCTGAGCACTATGGGACTTAACTTCTGCTGCGCGGGATTAGCCGAGAGGTCAGGGGCGCTACAATCATGGACTGTGTGGCTGGTCCCGGCAGAGGCTCGAGTCCTCCCTCGGGCATGGGTGTGTGTGTGTGTTTGTCCTTAGGATAATTTAGGTTAAGTGGTGTGTAAGATTAGGGACTGATGACCTTCGCAGTTAAGTCCCATAAGACTTCACACGCATTTGAACATTTTTGAACTTCACTTCTGAGCTGATGAGTCCCCTAGAACTTAGAACTACTTAAACCTAACTAACCTAAGGACATCACACATATCCATGCCCGAGGCAGGAATCGAACCTGCGACCGTAGAGGTCGCGCGGTTCCAGACTGTAGCACCTAGAACCGCTCGGGCACTCAGGCCGGCTGCAAGAGAGTTCAGCGCTCTTTCGACTGCTCCGTTCATTACTAGAAATGATGATTTTACCAAGAGGAACATCCGTCTTGCAATTGGAACAAATCGGTGAATGTATCTCGCCAAGGTTCTTTTGTGTGATCTAAGCACTCTTGCCAAGCACTGTACGATTTAATTGTCATAGAAATAGCGTTCTGTAGTCGAAAAATCCCACTGCACATTACAGAATCTAATTTACTTATTATTCAGTAGGTACGTTGGCGTTTTAGTTGAACAAGGCAGAAACTCCTGATTATCAGATCCTTTGGCGATTCACAGATCGTGCAGATCCTATCGATACGTTATAGCCGAGACTGAAATGTCCCGTGCGACTCATAAATTTAATTTCTGTGCATGCATACGCGTTTCGTCTTGCTTTAGTACTATCAACTACTCTGAGCTGTGTGTCAAAATAATCGTCCCCATTACTGTTACCTTCCGCACATTGTTGCCTAATGTCCTTTGTTTGTACCATATATCATCTGATATTTGTTCAGTTTATTCTGTATATCATTTTCTGTTTGATTGTTTACGTCGCAACATACGAAATTAAAATATTGAGTCTTCATTAAAAAACATGACCATTCCGCACCATTTTTCTTTGGAATATATTTTTATTTTCAAGAACTTTTTATCATCTACGACGATTAGACGACTATCATCCACTTTCTGGCGGAAAGATGGATTTCTTGTGATGAAGGGGTAGTAATGTATTGTTTTAGCTCGTAGCTTCTGAACGATGTTGCAGAACCATCGCCGAAAGTGCTACTAGACCTCTTCAAGAAAGTTCTATGCAACTCCTGAAAACTTAAAATATAGTTGTAAATGAATTCACTAGGAGCCAAGTATCGCCGTAATCGTTTTTCACGTGTGCTCTAATCAAAGAAAATATCTTTCATCACTTGTTATTATTCAGATTTTTTACAACATCGCATTTTCCGGGTTTATGTTTACGGATATTTCATTAGGTATAACTATGACGGAATAATTTAGTGATACGAGCAAGATCTCTGTACCGATTACTTACAGTTACGCGAAATACGTAGCGTGCAATGTAGGTACTGAACAGAAAAAAAGCAGATATAGGTTTATATTGGCTCGCTTAAGTCGTAAAGACGACATGCAATTTAAAACAGTGGAGCCTGGAGCACTCAAGTTGAGCAACACATTTGATTTATTAGAAGCCACTACCAGTAAGACTACTGTCAAAGACAGCATCAAATTTTAACTGTGGTTCACAAACAAATAACGTTCCACAGTAGCCCTAATGTTAAACAAAAGATTTTGATCACTATCTGTTATAACCTGAGGAGGAGCTAAGTTTGTAGAACAAGTTCATGTTTCACTCTCCCGAAGACGTCTTTAGCCGTTGTCAACATCGACTGAGGTTCCCTCATTTTCACTACTGCGCTGTACAAACCAAGTATCGAAACTCGTTAGAAACTTTTGTTTGCTCGGGGCTAAAGTGTTTTCTTGGCGCAAGTCTCCTGTCAGCTGTAAAAGTAACAGGACGAAGGCATAAGCCAAGATGGGAGAACAAAACACGACGAAGGTACACGTGCAACCGATTAAAGCTGGCAAAAAACTTAGGTGAATAGAAGTATAACGCATCAACGGAATTGTCAACATTTCAGCCAACACCTCCAAACAAGGAATTGCGCACTAATTCACGACGTCGCCCTCACCTTGACTTTATGTAACGAATTCAAAAAATGAGTGCTTTTGACCTAGCCTGTAGACGTACTTTATGAATTACCATAGAAAGACAGGGTGTCCTAGAACTTAATAAAGTTAAGAGCCTGTATCACGAAACAAAAATCATTACAGAACGGGCAGAGAGAAGACTGGAATTATAGCAGTTAGTAGAGGAGTGAGACGTAGCTTATCTCCCCAACTTTTAAATATCTGTAGTGACGACATTGTTAGACAACGGGAAAGGAAGATTGCCCAAGGTGTTACAGGAGGACCACATAACTGGACATACAACGCGCTGTTCATAAAAATTTTGCAGCAGCTTTAGTACGATCTTCGAAGCGTAGACTAGAAATCCAAGGACAAAAATTTTAATATTTGCCACAAAACACAAGCATTACGTTTTTTAAAGTCAAAAACCCTGTACGCTTCAAAATGGTGCGGAGTGGTCATGTTTTTCAAAGAAGACTCTACATTTTAATTTCATATGTTGCGACGTAAATAACCAAACTGAAAATGATATACAGAATAAACTAAACAAATATCAGATGATACATAGTACAAACACAGGACACTAGGCAATAATGTGCGGAAGGGAACAGTAATGGGTACGACTATTTTGATACACAGCTCCGTGTAGCTGATATTACTAAAGCAAGACGAAACGCGTATGCATGCTCAGAAATGACATTTATAAGTCGAACGGGACATTGCAGTCTCGGCTAGAACATATCGACAGGATGCCAGGAGGAAAACCATCGGAGCAAGTAATGAACTACACACTTCAACGGAGAAACGAGATCCCCAAAGATCACGGAAAAGATTTCTGTTATCGGTACAGTTGAAGGCATGTGCCTCGAAGTAAAGAATAAGCCGTCAACAATTGAGTTCAATGTACTAAATCACTCTGATGAATCATTTCTTAGCTACACATTACAACATAGTTCCGGTGTATTCTATGATGCTTGCAGTTGCGCCAAATCGAAGCAGTCATCAACCGTGACTTGGTTTGAACAACACAGTATCCTCACAGAGGTGTCATGCTGTTATTTTCGTGCAGCCCTTGACCTAACTCATCTACTGTTATTTGCCGTGGGAACTACAGTTTCAAGCGGAGTCGAAACTGTGGTTCACCATTGGATTGTGGGTAATGACGGTAGGTCTTTGGCTTCACAGTGAACGATGTTTATTGTCGTAGTCACCTTTTAGATTAATGGACACTGTAGGTCTATAGTAATCTTGTAGTTAGTATATTTCACCCATCATGAGCAATTCTGGAAGGTCTGTTGCAGTTGTCCACACCTGCTGTAAGCCATAAACTGCTTTATATGTGGAAATAATTCGAGCTAACAGCGTAACAAATGCGACGACAGAAGGTTGGTTCCAACAATTCGTATTTTAGACTGTTTCTATCGCCAAAATAGGCACATTAGCCGCTCCCAGGTAGCACTATGCCATTAACGTGTAACCCAGACTCTGGCCTTGATAACGTCCTTAAATCGTGGAGGAAGGAGACCATCAGTTACCACAAATATGCCGTATCAAGCTAAAGCCATTCATTGATCAACAGATCCCAAAAAAGGTACCACATTGCGGAGAATTTAGTTTACTATGTTTCACCTGTTTTTCAAAATACCGCCGGCCGCGGTGGCCGAGCGGTTCTAGGCACTTCAGTCCGGAACCGAGCGACTGCTACGGTTGCAGGTTCCAATCCTGCCTCGGGCATGGATGTGTGTGATGTCCTTAGGTTAGGTAGGTTTAAGTAGATATAAGTTCTAGGGGACTGATGACCGCATATGTTAAGTCCCATAGTGCTCAGAGCCATTTGAACCATTTTTCAAAATACCCCCAAAATTTTTTAACAGGATTAAGATCGAATGGGATTAAGATCGAATGATTCGGTGGGCCAGTGCCTAGCGTGCCTTAGTGTTCGTCAAATCAGAAATGTGTTCGTACAGCCCTGTACAGTAGGTCACCGAGATATGACTAAAAATTATAACCTACTTTCACGGTATCCTTGAGACACTACAATACAGTGCGTCACATTTTTCAGATCTTTTCCCCTTCCTTCCTAGTTTTTCCTATATTGTAATCTCATAGTGAATTCGAATTAATTGTAATATTTTAACGCGAATTTACCATGTATCAATGAAAAACAATATTTTACAAATGTAGTAGAAACGTTGACAGAGTCAGTGTTTTTGTTATATATAACAACAATCTCTGACCAAAATAACCTCAGCGTGGCACTAACAGCGTGCGTAAGCGAGAGAGCGCACTCAGGTAGCTGCGAGTTGATAGCGAGTAAGACCGGACATGAATAACAGCGACATGAGTAAACAGAACTTAGTGTATGAACTTCGTGGCTATAAAATGTCAGGCAAGGCATTATGAAGACAACGAGCATAGTGTGGGCTACCGTATACCAATCATTTGGAAATAGTTTCAAGAGTAGTAACGGAGGAAGTGTTCCGTGTGGTCAGATGTATTCCATTCTGCTCGTAAATGGAAGGAAGAGCCTGTTGGTTAACAACTGCTACCATAACACTATCACGCCGCGACTGCAGTAACACCATCTGAAATTAAGATCATGCCGTTTGAGATATTAGAAATGTAAATGACTTGCCAGCGGAGTACAGTCAGCTGCCAGTGATAATAAATGTCCTTGTCATCATTACCAGCAATCGGATTCTGTTCCTATCGTTGTTAGTAAAATTCTCGTCAAGTGCTCAAAATAAATTAACACAATTACGTATTTTTTTCGATTGATGTTAGCGCAGCGTATTTCTTTAGCGTAATATATTTCTGTAGTGTTCTAAGACGACTGTTTCCTACACCAACCAGATACCAGAATACTTGTTATTTTTTCTGATGAGACTAAGAATAAAAATTATTATGAATAATTTCAAAGCTGTCTGTTTCATGTTAAGATCACCTGGCGAAGTGTTAGTTACCCCCTTAAAAAAACATTATGGTCGATTTGTAGCACTCTATAAAAAGTACCAGCGCTAGATCTCCTCGTGTACTAAACCATCATACCGGTAAATATTTCTCATTTTAGCCACGAGTCAGTAGAAAGTGGAATAGGCCCAGTGCAGAAGAACTGGCCGTTCCTCCAAAATTAAAGTCAATACTTTCTTGGAATAACCAAGTGAACCGGCACTTAGAACTCCCTCATATCTGTTCAGTGTCTTGCATACTAAGTCCCTCATAGCAAATCTCGTAACACAGTTAATTGAGTCGTGTGAAGAAGAATTCTATGTGGCCATATATGATTTACCCGTAAATAATCTACTTTAA
Organism: Schistocerca piceifrons; assembly: GCF_021461385.2. Classification (NCBI taxonomy): domain Eukaryota; kingdom Metazoa; phylum Arthropoda; class Insecta; order Orthoptera; family Acrididae; genus Schistocerca; species Schistocerca piceifrons. Next base: position 791,386,589 of record NC_060141.1, read on the forward strand.
ATAATATTCCGGATGTTATCACGATGAATTTAGTGACAAACGCCGTAAACTAATTCACAATCACCCACTCTGATGCAAATAAATTGAAAAAATAATAGTTTAATGTGAAATTTAAATTCGTGTTTGCAAGTGTCAAGTTGGTGTGTGACCAATGTGTAAGACTTTTTTCATATCAAAATGCGTTAATCTCGGCGTAGGGCAACAGGACTACGTGAAATTTAATTTTGAGCAGTTTATTTATTATTTGAAATTGAATATAAACAGCAACAAACACAAATTTTTAAAAAATTATATAAGGTTAGCGTTCGTGGAGGTGTAGCGCCTGCTCCGTTCACAGCCCCCATCTGCATCATGGTGTGGGTCTGAAGATGGGCTAAAACAGACCGAAACCGGTAAACTAATATAACAGAAAAAAGGTTTATTGTGGTTGTGACAGTTTATTCTCAATTTTAAATGAACATAAAACTTAAGGCACCTGATATTCGGATAGAACTGCATGAAAAAAAAAAAAACACAATATAGTATTTCTTCTACTGGCATTAAGCTTCTAAATTGATACGATAATATTTTCACAAATACGCTCTGACAATCATTGTACCTTAGAGCGGACATAAACTTCGATAGTAATTACAATTATCGGGCTGCCTGTGCGCACGGAACGCTCATCTGCCCTGCAGTTTGTTGCTATTAGGAATAATGATGTGACTGTCAAAAATAAAATTTCATTTCCGTACTTGCGATGTGCAATGTAAGACGGTTATCTTATCAATTTTCATAAAATGCTCGTCAGTACACACTCGCGATGTGCAATGCGAATATTCATACATAGTCATGAAAGGAAAAATGAAACTGGGGAACTAAACTTAACGGGTTATAAGTGACAACAAAGACAACAAAGTATAACTATAATTATTAAGCCATGAGAGCAATACACTTTTTCATGGAGTTCGCCCACCTCCACAAGTTACCAAAAATTTTTCCTAGTAATACTTTTGTGTACAATTGCCTTCGTTGACAGTTGCTTCAACTATAAGACAAAACCATAAGTATCTTATTTATTGATATTTTCCTCTATACAAAGGTTTTTCCCCAACAGAACAAATATCTAGAAATTATTACATCTTTTAAATAAGATCTTAATGTATCTCCTCAGGGCGTCCCGCCACGTGTTCGGATCTTACACGTCTTTTTCCTCTGCGCCAAGTCTTCTAATTGTTAACAGTTAATTTTGGAGCCAGATGGTCATACGGTGTCCTCTTCTTTCCCTCTGGTTCCAATGCCAGAATCATTTTCGGAATTCTGGCTTCCCGCATTCTTCTTACATGCCCGTACCACTGTAATTTCCTTCTATCCATCATGTCATGCATTCTTTCTCTTACTTCTATTCTCTTTACTATTTCGTCGATTCTTACTTTCTCTTCCCTAGAAATTCTTGCTGATCTTCTTCAGAAGTCCATTTCTACTGGTAGCAGTTTTTTTAGGTGTTTCACTCCATACATAACAACGCTCTCTAGTATCGATTTGCATATGATGTTTATGGTTCGGTTTATTACATTTCTGCTCCAAAAGATTAGCTGAACATCCCAATGACCTTCCTTCCCCTGCTAAATCATTTATTAATTTCTAACATTAATTTTCCCTGCAACTCTAAAATGGATCCGCAATAACAGAAAGTATTGACCTTAATTTTCTTTCCCTCTATGTATAAGTAGTCTCGATCATTAGGGAAGTATTCTGTTTTCTAGTAATTAATCTTCAGTCCCCAGTATCTACACTCCATTGCTAATTGGTTGTGTTAAATCCAGCCTAGTCGTAAATATGGGGTGTCTAGGAAACCTGCTTTCTCGGATCGCTAGACAACATTGAAACAAATCGTATTAATGAGTTTTATTGCCTAAGGAAAAGATAACAACACTTAACTTTGTGTTACACAGAGGTGCCACAAGCAAAGGGCGACAGACAAAATAAGAAATCTCTTCAGTATATCAATTCCCAAGTCGGTGTTACATAGTACAAGCAAGAGATTAGAGTTGACGCTACTAAAATGGTTCAAATAGTTCTGAGCACTATGGGACTTAACATAGGAGCTCAACAGTCCCCTAGAATTTAGAACTGCTTAAACCTAACTAACGTAATCACACACATCCATGCCCGAGGAAGGATTCGAACCTGCGACCGTAACGTTTGCGCGGTTCCAGACTGAAGGGCCTAGAACCGCTCGGCCACACCGGCTGGCTTCGACGCTACTATCCAAGTCACTATTCTTGAAGCTGCTATTAAACTGGGCCGTCACCAGTCGGTCGCGGCGCTTATGTCCTCTTCACATAGAGGCCGCTGCTGTTGCGTTGTCGTCCTGGAGAGGGGTCGGTCAGCGTGCAATTGGCTGACGTCTTCTCACAGCCGTTTCTGCTCTATCCTTCCCGACTGGCATACCGGCGCTTGACTTTACGCTGCAACAGGTTACACATTTGCATCCTCCTCATCTTGTGCTATAACTACTTGATCATGTCTTAAGACTAATATGTGCGTGTGTGTGAAATCCTAAGGGATCAAGCTGCTTAGGTCAGCGGTCCCTAGTCTTACACACTACTTAAACTACCTTAAACTAACTTATGCTAAGAACAACAGACACCCACGCCCGAGGGAGAACTCGGACCTCCGGAGGGAGGGGCCGCGCAGCCCGTGACATGACGCCTCAAACCGCGCGGCCACTCCGCCCGGCGACTAATATCTACACAGTTTTTAAATAATGTTCGTGACATGGGGCAGCCTTGTAACCGATCTTTGCTTGTTCTAAATTTTCGTGAAAGTGTACTACCAATTTTCACTTGAGAGATGTTATCTTTATACATTTCTTGTATTATTTTAATCAAAGGATCCTTTGTGTTTGCCAAATGTAATGCTCTCCGATGTAGTTATCCCGGGAAACTGCCTTATGCTTTTTCTAAATCTATGAAAATTAACCCTATGCTTTTGGATTTTCCCCTATGTTTTTCTGAGATCTGTCTAATGTGAAAATATGGTCTACGCATGATCTACTAGCTGTGAAGCCACATTGTTCTTCCTGGGTTGCAGTCCGCCCCTGGTAGCTGACTGGTCAGCGCGACAGAATGTCGTACCTAACAGACCGGGTTCGATTTCCGGCTAGGTCTGAAATTTTCTCCGCTCAGGGGCTGGGTGTTGTGTTGTCCTTATCATCATCATATCATCCCCCTCGACACGCAAGTCGTCGAAGTGGCGTCGACTCGAAAGACTTGCACCAGGCGAACGGGCTACCCGACGGGAGGGGGGGTTAGCCACACGGCATTCCCATTTCATGGGTTTTAAAATTTATTTCCAGCTTATTCTTAAGTATTTTCCCAAAGATTCTAATTGATGTGTTTATAACACAAATTCCTCGGTTGTTCGAGCAGCTTTTGCGATCCCCTTCCTTTTACAGTATTAATATAGCCCAGCTTCAATTCCTTGGGTATTGAATCTCTATGTAACATTTTACTGAATAACAGTTTATTAGTTTCACAATTTTGGCACCACAGCATTTTAAGAGCTCCAGATCGATATTGCCTGGTCTTAATACCTTACTCACCTCGCTTTCTTCAGCTTGAATCGCCTCCTCTTCCTGCTTCATTTCTTCCACTGTTCCTTCCTCCAGATCCCTTCTCTATATTCTCATTTAATAATTTCCGGAAATATTCTCCCGTTTTTTTGGTGTTATCAATTGAAGATTGGTTTTGACTTTTGTCTCTTGTCGAAGTCGTTTCAATACTGACCAAGCTTGTTTCGCTCTCCCAAATCCTAATTTGCTATTGAAATTGGCACATGTCCTTTACCATACTTCATTCTTCGCTATCCATATTTTTTATCACTTTAATCTTCTTTTCCTTGTAGATTGTTCTCGTTACTTCCGATTTATCATTCGGCCACCGCTTGAATTTGTTCCTCTTTTCTTTAACTACCACTTCTATTTCTTCCGAACACTATTTTGCTGTACAGCTCTGGTTGTTTCCTCTTATGCCCAGCACCTCTGTTGCACAAAACTTTAAGTTGCATCATGCAATTCCTACAGCCAACTTCTACCATACGCAATGTCCTAAGAATAAGAAGTTACACAGTTACAAATATAAAAGAATGGATTGCCCTAAAAATTGGCTTCTGTTATTCTTCCATTAAAATTTGCTCAGTACATGTTATGAAATCCTTTTTAAATAATGCTGCCTGCACTACACCGGGGGCGAGCTTCGATCCTTTTCAAACAAAGCGAGTTCGACACACACTGCTACTGTCTGCCTTACTCTGACCAACATGTCAGGTCTCAAACGCAGTCTTAGAAAGAATAAGAGAGTATCGATACTACAGAGTTTGAGTACATTTCTCTAATTCACAACTTCATTTACGTTTACGGTGAAAATATACCGAAAATCTTCGTGTCAAATAGGACAGACCCTTTCAAAATACGAGAGGATGTTCGACACAGAGATCAGATCTGGAGGGCAGTTTAACGTGAAGTGAAGTGCTTGATGCGAAACAGAAGTCTCTAGCACATTTCGTATGACAACGGGGCCTTTCTTTCATTGGCGGCATGCATTTTCATTTATTCCTTCATATAGAAAGTGTAAAGCGTAGCGAAATTATGGTAACAAAGCCTTAATGACACCCAGGCAGTCATTGCCGTTTATTATATTTAATGTGGATGCCAGCTATTAATATTTGAAAGAGAATAAGCCTTTGTTTGGCGTCTGTAGTTCCCCTTTCCTTAAGATCTCTTAGAAAAATCCAATCCCACAGCTTGATCGGGCTCCCATCCTACTGGCGCTTTTAAAAAAGTTTATTTATCGTACCACGTATGCTGGTTTTTACTCGGAACGTATTTCACCGTTTTGTACTGCTCAGATTCTGGCCAGGCAAAGCGATGCAGTCTTCCCCTTTGTCGCAGGTCAACCTCATGGGCGGAGACACAGGACGAGCACATTATATGGTTGCTACAGCAATCGCGACATCATCTGCTTCAGTTTTCGCGTAAAGGGCGTATGCGATAACGTGGACTGAGAGTTTATTCCCTACTACTTCCAGTTTCAGACGACAGACAGGAAAGCAGTGGTGGTTGTGCGCGTGGAACACGCTACCATCCTGCGTTTAGTGCTGTATGGTTCAAATGTGAAGCCTGCTTTGGATACAGTGTTTATGTTATTAGAAACACCTTCTTCGCGTTGTATCGAACCTTATATTACGAAATTTTGTATCAGGTTTTGGAGGAAATGAATGAGAGATTTTGCGATTATGAAAAGGTTCAGTTTCTTTGCATTGCCAGTACAACAAAATTTGAACAATACCGCACATGGTTTCCTTCTAGTGCCCTTGAAAGCATACAAAATTTGTTAAAAAATGTCATATGACTACGGCCCCTCGTCGGGTAGACCGTTCGTCGGGTGCAAGTCTTTCGATTTGAAGCCACTTCGGCGACTTGCGCGTCGATGGGGATGAAATGATGATGATTAGGAGAACACCGACACCCAGTCTCTGAGCGGAGAAAATCTCCGACCCAGCCTGGAATCGAACCCGGACACTGAGAATTGACATTCTGTCGCGCTGACCACTCAGCTACGGGGGCGGAAAACAAAATTTGTTTGGGGCTGTATGGTACAAAACACAAGCTTAAGAAAAGAACTCCCTGTTTTGTCACCATGAAACGCAGTCGATAAAACAGTCCACATTCATCTGAACAGTGGAAAACATGTCACGTTACCATTTTTTGCGGAATATTTGATGATTTCAAGGACATCATCTACTGTGTACCTTCTTTCCTCATTCCACCAACATGTCCTGGACTACTTATTTGTACTGACAGATTTTCACCGGAAAGATGTTTAAAGTTCTTAATGAGGATAAGGACATATTTTGAACGCTTATAAACTGCCGTAAAGATTATAAGTTTATTGAATTATCTTTAATTAACGTCCGCTGTGTTACCACACGTGACGTATCACTGATCACATGGGTTCTGAGAGTGCATTACACGCGCGATGCCTCGTTCTTTCACCGCCCTGAGTGAAATACAATAAGTTCTGTTACGTTCAAGAATCCTGCAATCTTCTGAAGATGTCCGAAAACAGAACTTAATACATAGGTTCATCGAATTGAGGCTTAATGGACTGTTTCTGAGGAAAGTTACCAATACAACTGGTTTGTTCAGTGTTTAGGGATGCCACTCGTATTTATTTTAGCAGATCACTAGGAACAGCAAGTTACAAATTTTATCCATTGTCAATTCAACAAGTGAGACATTATTAATAAATCCCAAGCCTTCTCTCTGTACATATGTAACTGATTACTCTTTACTCATTCTGAAACCATTCTAGACTTAACATTTCTGTGTAAAACTGATATACGACAGAGCGCTTCAGCCTACATGTCTAAACCCCATGACTGCCCGTTCCGATTTGTTTACACAGCCTGAACAACTTGGCTTGGGCACGCAGTTTATGCACGTTCCGGGGATATCCAAAGAGCTCCGTTTGACGTTTGGTTTACCTTTTGTTTTTAGTTTGACTTATTTTTATTACTGTCGAAAAAAGTGAGCGATAGCTTGCTATTTAGAGATACCTATATTTAAACGTCAAGGACACTTAACGCGTAGTTCATAAAATATTAACAATCGAGAGTTATCGTTTCGGCTCGCAGCCTCCTAACACAGCAGACAATCACATTGATAGACTGCAGTTGCGGCGGCCTTTCCCAGGGGAAGCATACCATCTGCTAGTGGTACCTCATACCACTTATTACGTGCCGCCCGGAGTGGCCGAGCGGTTCTAGGTGCTACAATCTGGAACCGCGCGACTGCTGCGGTCGCAGGTTCGAATCCTGCCTCGGGCATGGATGTGTGTGATGTCCTTAGGTTAGTTAGGTTTAAGTAGTTCTAAGTTCTATGGGACTGATGACCTCAGCAGTTAAGTCCCATAGTGCTCAGAGCCATTTGAACCATTTTGATCTTATTACGTCAGAGGCATAATGCTGCTCTAAGAATCTTGCCGCTAAAGCCAAAAATTTCACACAGTCCCCCTTTTTTTGTTCGTTTCTTCTACTATAGCTCATCAAGTGTGGAACGAAGTTTTTCTTGCCTGAAGCATACAAAACATATTTGAGGAATGGAATTTCGTGCGAGTGGGTGTCTTCTCCCCAGCGAATATTTCAATTCGCAAAGAACCTTTGTTTTGTTTTTTGAGTCATCAGTCTTCTGACTTGTTTTGATGCTGACAACCACGAATTCCTCTCTTGCGCCAACCTCTTCATCTCAGAGTATCCATTGCAACCGACGTCCTCCGTTATTTGTTGGATGTAAACTGAACAGCCCAAACATTATGACCACTGCCCATCGCGACGTTGAATGCCGCTTGGTGGCGCTAGGAACATAGGATGCGGTAACAAAAGTATCTAACCGGAGCAGACACTCACGAGGGGTCACCCTAGCGACGACATGGCTGAAAATGGGGAAATCCATTGAGATAAACGACTTTGACGAAGGGAATTTGATTATTACGCATAACCTGTGAACGAGTGTCTCGAAAATGGCGAAGCTGATAGAATGTTCACACGCTACTTTCATGAGCGTCTGCGGAAAGAGATAGAAGGACATGAAACTATCACTAGGCGCTAAATGATTGGACGTCCACGACACTTCACAGCACGTGGGGTTCGAAGGCTTATCTGCTCTGTAAAGTAGGTTACATGGCGATCCATGGCGTTTCTGCCAAAAGAGTACAGTGCTGGTACACGCACATGCGTTTCGGAACACACCGTTCGGTGTAGGTTGTTGAACATGGAGTTCCACACCAAACCACCCCTACGAATTAACAAGCTGATCCAACGACATCGTCAATTACGACTACATTGGGCACGGGACCATCGGGATTCGACCTTCGATCAGTGTAAACTTGTCAGCTCTTCGGGTGAATCAGGTTTTTACTGCACTAGGTAGCTTATCGCCTCCACAAACGTCGTCATCGAGGTGAACAGCGGCTCGAACGTCAAGGCTGGTGGGAGCAGTATTATGCTATGGAAGACATTCTCCTGAGCTCCCGTGGGACATGTAATCGAGGACGCGCTATCGGCTGAGAACCACCTGCATCCCTTCTTGCTTGGTGTCCTCCCCCTCGTCGACGTCGTCTTTCAGCAGTAGAGTTGTTTGTCTCCAAGCCAGAACCGTAACGCAGTGGTCAGCGGTTTGAGGAACATGGTACGAAATCCGCCATATGTAAATCGTATGGAACCCGTCTGAGTCGATATCGGGCCCACTATCGCGTACACAATTCAGCGTTCCGTTATTTACGCGAATCACATCACCTGTGGGTAAACATCTAATACCACATACCTCCACAAACATGCCGCCAAACTGTTGGATCCCTGATACGCAGAATCAGTTATGTATTTCATTCCAAAGGCGGCCAAACAAGATATTAAGCAGTTGGTCATAATCTTTTCCCACATCATGGTATTCCAATCTCTGTCTTCCTCCGCCGTTTTTACCCCCTACAGCTCCCTCTAGTACCACTGAATTTATTCCTTGATGTCGCAACAAATGTCCTACCATCCTGTCCCTTCTTCTTTTTCTCAGTATTTTCTATACAATCCTTTCATCTCCGATTCTGTTGCAGAACCTCCTCATCCTTTACCTTATCAGACCACCTAATTCTCAACATTCGTTTGTTGTTCAACATCTCAAATCCCTCAATTCTCTTCTTTCCTTGTTTTTCCACAGTCCACGTTACACTACCATATAATGATATACTGCAAAACGTACATTCTCAGAAATTTCTTCCTCAAGATACCAGCTGACTTCTCTTGCCCAGGAATGCCCTCTTTACCAGTGCTAGTCAGTTTTTGATGTCCTACTTGCTCCGTCCGTCGCGGTTATTTTGCTTCCTAGGTAACAGAATTCCTCAATTTCGTATACTTCGTTACCGTCAATCCTGACGTTACACTTCTCGCTATTCTCATTTCTGCTACTTCTCATACTTCTTTCTTCTATTTACTCTCAGTCCATATTCTGTAGTCATTAGACTATTCATTCCATTCAACAGATCCCGACAGAGCCCGTAATTCTTCTTGGCTTTCACTGAGGACAGCAATGCCATCAGCGAATCTTATGATTGATATACTTTCATTTTGAATTTTAATTCTACTCTTGAACCTTTCTTTTATTTCCGTCATTTTTTCTTCGCTGTATACATTGAACAGTAGGGGCGAAAGACTACATCCCTGTCTTACATCCTTTTTGATCCTAGCACTTTGTTCTTGGTCTACCACTCTTATTATTCCCTCTTGTCTCTTGTAATACACATGTTGTGCATTAACCGTCTCTCCCTATAGGTTACCCTTGTTTTCCTCAGAATTTCAAACATCTTGCAACATTTTGCACTGTCGAACGATTTCTCCAGATCGATAAATTCTATGAACTTCTTTTAATGTTCTCTAGTCTTGCTTCCATCATCAACCGTAGCGTCAGAACTGCCTGTCTGGTGCCTTTACCTTTCCTAAAACGGAACTGATCCTCATCTAACACATCCTCGATTTTATTTTCCTACTTATAGCTCAGTTAATAAAAGCACATTCATCATATGAGAACACCACAGACAAGTTTTCAGCCTTAAACGACTGAAGGATTGACTTGGTGCACAAGAAATAGTTTAGCTCAATTATTAAAACGAACTTTTGCAAAAGTAGCTATATTTTTCTTTCCTACTAACTCTTCAACTAACTTCCCTGTCACAAGCCGCCACTGGATCGTTATACCACTGCTTGAGAGACTGAGTCACTCATGTTAACTGCAGCTTTCCAATTCACAGTTAAAAATAATAAGTAAGTGGTGTCCGAATTTAGGGGAACCTCACACCAGGAGATTATCTGAACCTCCGCCACGGATGTGATTCATAATGATGAGATCTCGATGACGAAATGTTGTCCTTTTGTCTACACCTTTATGGTGAGTTTGCTGTGGACATTCCCATCTGAACCCAGACTTTCTTGCTCTGATGAACACTCAGACATCCTCTTGCACCTTGACGGTCTTGCTAAATTTACTTATCTAAACCCATAGTAAATGTCTGGGGCTGTATGAACCCCTTACTACAGAACGGCAGTACGTCCACCATTGCAACTTTAACACAGAGAGCAAAAGTGAATAAAACTGGTTTAATGCTATTTATCGCCTGACATGTATTTATGGTTTCTTGATGTAGGTATAATTGCTTATTACATAAATGTAAAAGTCAAATATGACATAAGAAGGAAGAGAGGGACGATGTTTTTGGTGTTGAACATATTCCCTTCCTTACTACAGTACGATGGATTTTCAAACTGATTTTAGGCTTACATAACTTGTATTATGAGAGAACAGCACATACGAACCTCTTTTATTGTAATAAAAATTGTTTAGTACATATTTCTGGTTAATATTTGACGTTTTACATTTCTGCATTTTTCAAATGGTTTCATCTACATCACGAGATACCGTTGTTGCCACCAAGATGTGACAGAATTCGAAAACTGTATCTTGTCTTGATGTTGACGCACCAAAGAAATATTTTCATTTTGTTATTATTTATAGACAGTACCGATACGTCGGCTTTATTTGAAGGGACTTTCAACTGTTGCACAGCTTTTACCAGCCTGAAAGTGTCCGTCTTCAAGCCAGCAATTTTCATGTTGCACCTAACACTATGCGGATTTTTTGCTGAAAAAATCATCTCATGATATCTTGAAATACTGAGAATTCTTTTCAGATGTCTAGAAACGAGTTTACCCTACGAATCATCGTTCAGGCAGATTCTTTTATAGAATATACACTCCTGGAAATGGAAAAAAGAACACATTGACACCGGTGTGTCAGACCCACCATACTTGCTCCGGACACTGCGAGAGGGCTGTACAAACAATGATCACACGCACGGCACAGCGGACACACCAGGAACCGCGGTGTTGGCCGTCGAATGGCGCTAGCTGCGCAGCATTTGTGCACTGCCGCCGTCAGTGTCAGCCAGTTTGCCGTGGCATACGGAGCTCCATCGCAGTCTTTAACACTGGTAGCATGCCGCGACAGCGTGGACGTGAACCGTATGTGCAGTTGACGGACTTTGAGCGAGGGCGTATAGTGGGCATGCGGGAGGCCGGGTGGACGTACCGCCGAATTGCTCAACACGTGGGGCGTGAGGTCTCCACAGTACATCGATGTTGTCGCCAGTGGTCGGCGGAAGGTGCACGTGCCCGTCGACCTGGGACCGGACCGCAGCGACGCACGGATGCACGCCAAGACCGTAGGATCCTACGCAGTGCCGCAGGGGACCGCACCGCCACTTCCCAGCAAATTAGGGACACTGTTGCTCCTGGGGTATCGGCGAGGACCATTCGCAACCGTCTCCATGAAGCTGGGCTACGGTCCCGCACACCGTTAGGCCGTCTTCCGCTCACGCCCCAACATCGTGCAGCCCGCCTCCATTGGTGTCGCGACAGGCGTGAATGGAGGGACGAATGGAGACATGTCGTCTTCAGCGATGAGAGTCGCTTCTGCCTTGGTGCCAATGATGGTCGTATGCGTGTTTGGCGCCGTGCAGGTGAGCGCCACAATCAGGACTGCATACGACCGAGGCACACAGGGCCAACACCCGGCATCATGGTGTGGGGAGCGATCTCCTACACTGGCCGTACACCACTGGTGATCGTCGAGGGGACACTGAATAGTGCACGGTACATCCAAACCGTCATCGAACCCATCGCTCTACCATTCCTAGATCGGCAAGGGAACTTGCTCTTCCAACAGGACAATGCACGTCCGCATGTATCCCGTGCCACCCAACGTGCTCTAGAAGGTGTAAGTCAACTACCCTGACCAGCAAGATCTCCGGATCTGTCCCCCATTGAGCATGTTTGGGACTGGATGAAGCGTCGTCTCACGCGGTCTGCACGTCCAGCACGAACGCTGGTCCAACTGAGGCGCCAGGTGGAAATGGCATGGCAAGCCGTTCCACAGGACTACATCCAGCATCTCTACGATCGTCTCCATGGGAGAATAGCAGCCTGAATTGCTGCGAAAGGTGGATATACACTGTACTAGTGCCGACATTGTGCATGCTCTGTTGCCTGTGTGTATGTGCCTGTGGTTCTGTCAGTGTGATCATGTGATGTATCTGACCCCAGGAATGTGTCAATAAAGTTTCCCCTTCCTGGGACAATGAATTCACGGTGTTCTTATTTCAATTTCCAGGAGTGTAGAACACCGGGAACCGCAGTCGGTAAAACAATCCACATTCATCTGAACAACGGAAAACACGTTACGTTACCGTCTTCTGAGGAATATTTGATGAGTTCAAGGACGTGATCTACTGTGTACCTTCTTCCCTCATTCCACCAACATGTCCTGGACTAGTTCTCTGTCGGCAGTATATGGAAAACTGGCAGCGTTGCCAGACCTGTCTTGTCGTGCCAACAGGTTTCCTTTTTGCGGTAAATAATGCACTGATCCACTCAGAAGCATACCAGTGAAGTACCACTGCAGTTTTTAGCTCTGCTGTATCGAATCTTCAATAGGTCGCCTGTTTCGGGCCATGTTTTTTGTTCAGTCTACTTGCAACAGATAACAGGACTTCCTGAGGGACTCCTGCAAAATTTTATGCGCCGCTGTAAAGGATGCACTGAGACAAATAGCACTAACTTTGAACCGTTTCTGTGTGTTGTAAAGTACAAGCTGATAACGGAAATATAGACCAAACATCATTTCGGATCACTAGTTCCTTATCTCACTCAGTCTGACATCCTCTATCATCGGTATAATTTTGACCTTCGAAATCTGGTAGCCTAAGTAGACATCATTTACATAGAAGGACGATGGTACTAATAGCTGCCGAGCGGTGGTAACAGTTTAACCTGAGCTTCGAGGTGAAATTTATTAGCTTTTTGAAGTGGAGTTGTAGGTTCTCTGTAAGAGGTAAGGTGGGCATGACATTTTGACTTTTGTAAGTTGTCGACGTGCACGTCGGAGAGAGAGCAGATTATATTACCATTAAACAATCTCTGTTCACGTTGTGGCACAGTCTTTTCCTCTGTGCAGTCTGATACATTCTTAGTTGAAATGTGGTAAGTGGTCGATGTTTTCAGTAAAGTTGTGTTGACTTGTGATTGTATCTGTTAGATGGTAAAAGACTTATTGTAAAGGACAGCACGGATAAATATGATGAATATATTGAAAGGTGTGTACGTGGTAACAGGTAATAGTGCTAAAAATATTATTGTATTCTTCTTCCATAATGTTGACTTAACCTCAGGCAGTGGCGTGAGCAGTTGTGTAAATTACTCCGCAGTACTTGTGGCTGGCTCCCACGCTATTACACCGAGGTATGGACACCACAGAGGTATTGATGAGTGAGAGACGCCAACTTTCTGCCACACGCCCGCCAATGGGAAGACCGGATGCCGTTAATTAAGGTACGCAGGAGGGATGGCGTGGTAGCGGCCGCAGCAGCGGGTCGCCCTCTTGCCTGCCGGCTTCCTTACCCTCTGGACGTGTCTACCAGAGCTTCCTATTGAGGGCGAAATGCTCTTTCCGCACCATGTGTGATTCTCTCTCGTAGCCAGTTTTCATGAACATTGTTTCAGTGAATCATTTTACGAGTAGGAAAAAAAATCGAGGACGCCCACCTGCTACAATCCTGACACGTACAGGTGAAAAAAATATAAACTTTGTATAGGTTTTTTTTTCATTTTGTAGTTTGAGGTAAGATTGCAGCACTGCACAGCTAGTTGTCGGAATGACTACCGTCAGCTGGTTAACTCTGCTCACTCGCTGACAGCCAAGAGAAAGATCAACCCTCTTCCCTGAGCCATCCATTAATATATCAACTGATTCAGCTGTTTGATTTTTATAGAAATTCTCTGTCAACATTGTACCGTTTTTAAATCAGTGTTCACTTCGTTGAGCATAGTATCGTTGAGACCAATGTTATGTGCGAAGATCACTCGAAGTTTTACTCTGTCCTTTTGAATACATATTTCATTCTAAAATCGTTGTCTTGGAATATCATTTCATACGAGCAGTCACTCTCCCCACCCACTGTTGAAAGAAGGTTTATCATTACGCATTATCACTTTGCACCACATGGCATGGAACAGTCTGAATACTGTTTGGAAATATTATTTTAAAATATCCACTGTCGGCTTGCTGTTTTCTGTTGTGCTTTCAAGAAAACTGCAATAATGTTGTCAAGATGCGAGGTAAATGGAAACTTTATTGGGCCAGATAATTGTTTTACTGCAGCTGAGCATTTAATATAAAGACAAGTTGTATCCAGACGACCTACAGTTCTATTCAAATTAAACTCTTAGTAGTGAAAGGTTAGCATACGAGTTTAAACTGAATAACAGTTTGTGGGCACATAGTTTTGGCAATACGGAGACACTTTGAGCGGGTGTTAAGTTTGAGCTAAATTTCATACAGAAACACATAGTGGGGAACTAACAAAGTTTTTTTCTGTTTCGCATAAGATTTTACCTGTTTGCAGATGATGTTTGCAGTTTTCAGGAAGATGTAAATTGAAGAATAAAGAACATCCATCTGCCTTGTCCACCGTAGATACTGCACTTTTCACGAGGGCTAGTAAGGGATACTGTGTGGAGAATGGCCAGACTGTCAGTTACGCAGGCGCAAGCTGCGATAAGCCGGAGACGCAAGCATTTTGCTATGGTACATCTGCTCCAAATTCTTCCGAATTCTATTTTAGTATTTCACACTGTCATACACATGTTTAAAAAACTCTGTATCATATCCCTCCCGTTTATCAGGGAAATCATTCCCTATCTTGTCCATTGCATTACAATATTTGTTCTTTTTTTATCTACCATATATTAACCAACTATGCTGTTTATCTAATGGTAATTCGGCCTCCAAAATGTGCGCCTCACTTAACTTTCCTTGTGTAACCTATGCTAGAATATTATATTTAGAAGCCCGACACATCTACCCACCGATCCATCTACGATTTCCCTACGTTCATCACTAACGAACATTCCGTTAATTACCCTCACGCATGATATCTCCTTCACTTCTCATTCAGTTCTCTTCTCAAATTTGGTTTCGCCTATTGCATCGCCTTCCTGGTATGAAAGTTTAAAATAAAATTTCGCTGCGCTCTTTTGGCCTCTGTTGTCACTGAAGACTAAATATCTGTCTGTTTTCATTAGTTTGAACCTCCTAAGAATGTCCAAGACCAACGATTGTTGCTTCAGCCTAAATACAAGCGACCAAGAGCGTAGGAAAATTCTTTCTGTTATGTTGATGATTTAGTCTGTTGCTGATTAAACTTTCCAAAGTTCTCATGACTTAAAATTTTGTACGTACCGTGCAATTTTAGCTTACAAAAGGATTGTACATGAAAATGGCAGAATGGCGTAATCACAATACCATCTAGTAACATATAGGTACAAAAAAAAGGAAATGAGGTCTTTCAAACGACCTATACTGGTTGCAGACCCGTTCCTAAAGAAGTTAATAGATTTGTGCATGTGAAGAAGCGCGTGAGTTAGGTACATAAACTAAAGGAAGAATTAAAGAGCGTAGGTTTTATGTTACATGGTAATGTTGATATTTTATCTTTGAATAACGTTGTGACTTATTTGACCATCTCTAAATGTCGCACCATATGAAAAAATCACAAAATAAAAATTAGATTTTGGTGTTCATTGTTTACAGTACCTCAAGGTAACACTTAATTCTTGAAAAAATACGTTCTTGTTTTCAGTGAGTTGTTGTTTCTGCAGAAGTCATATTTGCTGCTGACCAAATTATAACAAACCATTCGTTATGGCTGGTCTTAAGTCTCTCTCGTGTATTTTTGTGTCGAATGCACAGCCTCACTTTCAGTGCATAATATCTTCCGCTAGATTTATTACTTCCGAGATATTAATGAATCTACATACATCACCTTGGATGCTATAGTAATTTTATAGTATATTCGATCGAAAAAAATCAGATTCTACCTTTTCGGAAAGGAAACGCTAAAAGTCAATGGAGGAAGCAGATGTCTTTTTAAATACCTTAGCAGGACTTGACAAAGAGGAGCAAAGTATCAGCAAGCTACGTGCCTTCAGCAGCGGACGAGTAAAGTGTCGCGCGTAATACAGCACACCACAACTTGCGGATGGAGATGAGAGTGACGGCTTAGAGCCCGGACCATATCCTCAGAATCCTGTCCCTAAGCCGCTCGGGAGTTACTCTGCTTATCCCGTTTCTTTCGCTCTCCGCGTCTTACGGGACGCGGCTGAAGTTTATGGTCTCGCTAAGATCTCCAGATTAAACAATATTTTACAGACAACGTACTCTCGCGCTCGTTTCGCCAGAAAATACGAACCACTTTATAGTATCAAGGCAGAGATGCGCTGGAGACTGAGAGGAAATATTGACTCCATACACTTTCTCAAGCAGGTGGCACGTAAATATAACAGTGAGATTATGTTTCAAGAGCACTGCTTTCCTTTTCCAAAGGTTTGCGCTCTCGTTTCTAAGCATATGACAGGCGAATGCTTCGGTTATTTTATTGTTAGATATCTGTAGCAAAAGGAGTATATTACTATATATTTATATATTAAGGTAATGTTTGTTTTCGAAAGAACAGTTACCGTTGATGACCATGCAGCTTTCGTTAGAATGAAATGATAATTAAATGGACACTCTAGCAGCAAACAGGCGTTGATACACTTAATTGGTGACATGTTGAAAATGTGTGCCCGGACCGGGAGATCCCAGGTTCGACTCCCGGTCTGGGCACACATTTTCAACATGTCCCCAATGAAGTATATCAACGCCTGTTTGCAGCTATCGTGTCCATTTAATTATCATTTCATACATATTTATATTCCATCTGTATTCTCCTTAGAGTCTATATAGACGTTATGTTCTGCAGAAATGGGAAAGGTACTTGACAGTGATTCTTTTCGAAAAATCATCCCGTCAGTCGACACAGGTGATGAAGAGATAGCATATCGAACTAAAATCCGGGTGATGGTAAGGAGATTTAAATCATGTGGCTTCAGAATTACTGCTGTGTCTCTTTACATACGAGGGATATTCGGAAAGTAAGGTCCTATCGGTCGCGGCGTGAAAGCCACAGTGAAAATCAAAAATGTTTTATTTGCAACCGTTTACTGCACTTTCCAGATATTTATCTTCACAGTAGTCGCTCCGACTTCCACATTTGTCGTAGCGTTGTACCAGCTTTCCGATGTTGTCGTCACAGAAGGCAGCCGCCTGTACTTACTGTCACTTCTCTACACCGGTCTGAAATCCGTTGTCTGAGCCGAAATGTTGTCCTCAAAGTCAGCGGTTCATGTGAGCTGGGATGAATATCAGAGGGAACCAAGTCCTGGCTGTGTAGTGGGTAATCAAACACATCCAATCAAAGGCGCTACAGGGACGTCCTCATTGCCCATGCAATGAATAGCCGAGAATTTTCATGGGGAGGGAAATACACGACAAGTACATTATGTAGGGTTGTATGAAATCAGGCGAAACAACGCAGCGAGCACGCATGCTGGGCAGGACACACTGTTGTCCTAGACATCTTTACGTGCTCACTGTGTGCTCGCAACTGAAAAGAGCAACGTGCGCGATCAACAGGCACAATAGAGACACTACCCAAGAAATGTGTGCAAAGCTTCATCGGATTTTCACTGTCGTTTCCATTTCGCGAGCTATCGAATCTTACTTTCCGAACAGCCCTCGTATTTTCCAACAGTAGCATGCCCCATTAACCATTCACGACCATCTGACTATCACGTCTTAAAGAAGTATAGCACATGAGATTCAAATAAATTTTGTGGAAAAAATTGTCTGACTTTCTGAAAAGAGTAATTAATTATATCCAGTTTCGCAGTACCTGATGAGAAAGAATTATCACCAGCTGTACAGTTTACTTTTGGCTGGGAACCTGATGAATTATGTCACAATAAAATTTTTCGGAAAGATATCAAATGATGTAAAGGACTGGACATATAGCAAATTAAGTACAAAAGCGAACAGGATATGCTTGTTCTTGACAGCTGGTTGTACTTTATTTAGAAATTTGTGGTATACATGAAAGAAAATATTGTGCTTCGTACATTGGACGTCAAAATAAACAATTTTTGTAACTCTGAAGAACGTACTCACTTAACGAAACGCATTTCAACAAATAAAACGCCCCGCATTTTTTTACGATTATACAAACATGGGAGAGTAATAAGTTTGATGACACAGTCCACATTGTGCCACTGGACCACAACTTCAAGAAGATAGCCTGTTAAATCAGTATTGCCACCCTTCTAACGTCTTGATGTAGCAAGATAGCCGATATGTGGCAGTCAGAGACCTTAATGCGGTGAGTGTTAGAGAAGGAAGGGAAATTTTGAAAAATAGGTAACCTACGTTCCATTAGAATCATGGCCAGCTTTACCAGTCAGTTTCCCATTCTCGTAATTCCGAGACAAGCTTCCTTGTCAGCTCGCCCAACTCATACTGTCCACACACTCCTCACTAGTCCCTCCTCTCCTTTCCCACTGATTCTTCTACCTGTGCAATTCTGGACATTAGATTTCTCGTTGGTTGCATCAGTTCTGTGCGGACCCACGCACCCACCCACCCACCGACCCACCCACACACACACACACACACACACACACACACACACGTACACTCCCTCACTCTCTCTCACACACACACACCCACACACACACACACACACACATATATATATATATATATATATATATATATATATATATATATATATATATATATATATCTGTGTGTGTGTGTGTGTGTGTGTGTGTGTGTGTGTTTTTGTGTGTTTTATTGTATATTTACTAGATTTACAATACGATGAAGAGCCAAAGAAACTGGTACATCTGCCTAATATCGTGTAGCGTCCCCGCGAGCCCCCGGAAGTGTTGCAGCACGACGTGGCATGGACTAGACTGATGTCTGAAGTAGTAGTGGAGGGATTGACACCATGAATCCTGCAGGGCTATCCATTAAATCCGTAAGAGTACGAGGGGTGGAGATCTCTTCTGAACAGCACGTTGCATGACAATCCAGATACGCTCAATAACGTTTATGCCTGGGGTGATGGGCAATGGAAGTGTTTATACTCAGAAGAGTGTTTCTCGAGCCACTTTGTAGCAATTCAGCACGTGTGGGGTATGGCATTGTCCTGCTGGAGTTGTCCAAGTCCGTGAATATGCACAGTGGGCATGAATGGATGCAGGTTATGAGACAGGATGCTTATGTACGTGTCACTTGTCGGACACGTATCAGTGGTCGCATATCACTGCAACTCCACACGTCCGACAACATTACAGAGCCTCCAACAGCTTGAATAGCCCACTGCTGACATGAAAGGTCCATGGATTCATGAGGCTGTCTCCACATCTGTACACGTCCATCCCTTCGATGCAATTTGAAACGAGACTCGTCCGACCAGGCAATATGTTTCCATGTAAGTCTGAAGACGTTCTTGGTCATTGTCACGTAAGTTAAGATAATCTGGGTTAGCCCAGAAAATTTTAATCTCAGGAACATGTTTCCAGTCATCAACAGTCCAATGTCGGTGTTGACGGATCCAGGCGAGGCGTAAAGCTTTGCGTCATGCATTAATCAAGGATACATCCGTGCGCCTTCGGCTCCGAAAGCCCATATCGATGATGTTTCGTTGAATGGTTCGCACGCTGGCACTTGCTGGCCCAGCACTGATATCTGCAGCAGTTTGCGAAACGGTTGCACTTCTGTCACGTTGAACGATTTTCTTCAGTCGTCGTTGGTTCCGATTTTGTAGGATCTTTTTCCGGCCGCAGCGATGTCGAAGATTTGATGTTTTACCGAATTCCTGATATTCACTGTAGACTCGTGAAATGGTCGTACTGGAAAATCCCCACTTCATCGCTAACTCGGTGATGCTCTGTCCCATCCCTCATGCACCGACTATAACACCACTTCCAAACTCACTTAAATCTTAATAACTTGCCACTGTAAGAGCAGTAACCGATATAACAACTTCGCCAGACAGTTGTCATCATATATAGGCGTTGCCTATCGCAGCGCCGTATTCTGCTTGTTTACTTGCCTCTGTACTGTATTTGAATATGCATGGCTATACCAGTTCCTTTGGCGCTTCAGTGTATATGCTTTATTGCAAAAACCGACGCGTACCTACAAACAGCGTAACATAATTCCAAGGCGAGATGAGATATCAGTGCTGAAATATATGTATCACTTCTCCGCAACCTGGCGAAAGGAGAAAGAAAAGGTGCAAAGAATGCATCCCCAGAAGGTATACGTCACCGTTATTCCTTTTCTGTGCGTTATAAAATCTAAAGCTATATTTCAGCACTGTTATCTTATCTTGCCTTGGCATGAAGTTCCACTGTTTATAAGTGCACGTAGGTTTTAGCAATAAAATATTCACGCTCTTGGTACCAGTAAGCACTGCAGTCGTCGAAGCTGTTCAATTTCATTGTGAGGTAGTGCACCTTGTATGACTCTTTGACTGGTCCGAATAGACAATAGGGAAATGACGTAATGACTGGAGATGGATTATTACTATTATTTTTATCATGAGAGAAATCGACCTTTTGGAAACATCAGTCACAGTATCCTAACCATTCTTCTTCCTGTAGGTCATACGTTGTATGGTGTTGCTCTACGTTTTCAGTCGCTTAGCGGTTATGTACTGCATTAGAGAGTGATGGGACGCGTTCAGTAACAATACAGTTACGTTGCTTTTCCAGTGGACGTTGTATTTAAATACTTAGGTTGTTCAGCAGGTGCAGTCACAATATTGCAGGTACTAAGTTTATGCAGTCATTATGAAGCAATCAAATGTCACAGGATAGATGTTTTTGTTAGAAGCTGATTTATTTTCGCGTTTGTCAAGAAATTCATAGTTAGATTGATATAGGTCAATTTTACTGGTGCTCTACGAAAGGTTCTTCGTAAATAAAATACGTGAAATGCATACATAAGACAAATGAAAGGAGGATCCACACGAGCAGTGCTTGGGTGCGGTCTTGGATTGCGTTAGAGGAGTCTCCACAGATGCAGTGCTTGCTGCGGCAGAAGATCGTTAATATGTCATTATAACAACCTCCACATGTGTGTACTGCTGAATGATCTCCATGAAGTGGCGAGACAGTAATGCGGTATTTCTATAAAGATGTTCGAACATACAGATAAAGAAACTATAAAGGTATCCTCCAAAATAAAGCACAAGGCAGAACTTTCTATGCGATGGAAGTATGGGGAATTGCGCTGATCTTATTTAAATATGTTGCAACGTACCGGTATAGAAAAGGAAAGCGTAGATATGAATCTTCTTGGCACATTAAAACTGTGCTCCGGACCGAGACTCGAACCTGGGAAGTTCTTTCTGGAAGCAAGAGATGTGTCCCCTCGAAGATTAATCAGAAGTCGGGGTTTTCTGCATGTTGGAACTGAAAGAAAAATATGTTGGTCTGCCTTATTGAGAGAATTTTGCATAAGAAGAAAGCAAAATTTCGGTGAGTTTTGTTGGCTTTATAACATATTTATGTCTCTTCTGTTACTTCAAGAAGCAGATGGATGTTTTAAGACTTGCAGAGTGAGAAGGAGCAGCGAGAGAGAATGGAGGGAAATGAGGAAAGCTAGATCAAATGTTGATAGACTTGGTGAGATGGTTTATCTCAGAACTGGAAACTGTATTGTCATTCGGAAAGCTGGCAATGTGTCTATAACAGTGCCATGTAACTGGCTGTCTTTCGTGTCCTCTTCTCAAACTTGCTGGAGCAAACACTCTGACTGATTGTTACTGTGACGTGATGGTTCTGCCGTCACGTTATATCAAGTACCTTGGTTAGTGGCCAACTTATTTTTCAGGCAGTCATCTTGAAACAAGAGAGAGATATAACAGTTAAGTCCACGATAGGAAACTCACGATCCTCCACTGGTTAACTTTGAAATAAATTGCACTGTTTGGAACTGAGGGAGCTCAGATATGTTCTAAAACTGTTCTCATATACCATGGAACCAGACTATGGTGATCTATATTTCGTATGGTAATGGTGTATCAATTACAAATGAATGGCGAATATTTGTTTCCACATGTTCATTATTCGTGACGTCACTGGGATATTAAGCAACACACTCCATCCTTTGTTCTAAGATAAGTTAAAAACTGACAAGAATTACTTTCTACAGTCGATTTAATTTATAGCTATGGCTCATACAGACTATTGTGATCGCTGTTTTTTTTTTTTTTTTTTTTTATCTCCATCTTTCTGGATGTAGTGATGTCTTCATTTGGATAAGGAGTTTGCATATACTTTAATGATCATACGACAATATTTGCTATTAATGCGATGTTAAAATACACGGCTATATACCAGATGTGACTTAAACCTGCTGGTTGTAAGTTCTGAGACTCTGGTGCTACTCTGGAACCACGGTGACCAACATTCAGGCACAATCCAGTCCTGGTCCTGTGTTACAGTTCAACTTCGACTGCGTTGTGCATGTGGTGAAGTTTGCATTTCAAATGGCTCCTTAGAAAGATACTGCAAACACAGATTCATAGGGCAGTGAATTCTCCCAAAGAGGGAACTCATCTTCCAAATATTTAATGAAAATTCTA
Source organism: Schistocerca piceifrons (assembly GCF_021461385.2). Taxonomy (NCBI): domain Eukaryota; kingdom Metazoa; phylum Arthropoda; class Insecta; order Orthoptera; family Acrididae; genus Schistocerca; species Schistocerca piceifrons. The sequence continues at coordinate 791,409,262 of NC_060141.1, forward strand.
TAAAGGAACACAGTGTAATTATTGTCAACCGTTATCTGTGTTAGTCCTCTTGCATCCTCAAGAGTTTCCTGACCGAGAATGCTATCTGTGAAGTCACTCACCAAATATTAAAAACCTTAAATAGTACAGTATCACTAGTTGGCATTTTCTTGTGTATTCTGTCCAAGGTGCATCTCAGAAAGATTTGCATTTTATACAGTTTATGACTTCAGAAACAAGTGGTTTGAATTATGTGAATTTGGTTTAACATTCATCAGGCAGCATTGGTAGTTTTTGTTTACGATGCTACTGTGATAATAAATCCCTTCAAGGAAAAAGCAACAAAAAAATTGTTAATAATACTTTTCTAGAAAATAGGCTGTCCCTTAATTTTGATAAAACCCACTATATTCAATTCTGTGTAGCAAACATAGTCACACAAAGTGTTTACATAATACATGAGCAGGAGTCGGTAACCAGATGGCACGTTCAAAATTTTCGGGTGTACATGTTAATGACAACTTGAAGTCCTCAAACAACTACATTCAGCTACTCTGCTGTTCGTGTAATTGCTAGCCATGGAAACAAACTGAAGCAATTTCCTAAGACATTTTATACATCTCCACTCTATAATGTCTTGTGAAATAACTCATTACTCAAAGGTAGGCAAAATATTGGTTGCACGAAAGCGAACAGCAGGAATAATATGAGGAGTTCACTCACAGTCGTGTTATAGGTACATCCTCAAGGAGTTGGGCATTTCAAGTGCAGCTTCACGATACAATAAAATTTGTCAAACATTTGAAAATAACAGAATTGTCATACCTACAAGACTAAAGAAATGAGCCTTGTTAGCCATTACAAAGCTGTCAGCTTAAAGCTCCAACATAGGCTCGGAAGACCGAAGATAGGAAATACGTCAGACAGATGCCAAATAGTTAAACCGGCCATGACCCCGGTACTCGGAACAAGAAACATGAAACGTAAGAAAGCATCCACGGCAAACGAGATATAAGACTTGCCATACCGTGTCTAGGTAACGGACTAATGTTGTCAACGAACGGCTTGCCCATCAGATCAATCTCTCTCGTTGATGGCAAAAACCGTTTCCAAGGGCTAGAATTAGGCTTGGTTATCCTACAACCGTGGCATTCACCCACTAACATCGAAACATCTTTGTAAAAAGTGGGCCAGGTGAGGTGATCTCTAACCTCTGAAATTGTTTTAGCTATCCCCAAATGACCTGATACTATAGAATCGCGCGAGTAATAGAAAACAACAGGAATCAGTTCACTGGACAAGCAAATCTCCAAGTACTTGGCACACCTGGTTTGGTTGCAAACGGAGCCATTCTTCATACTGTGATCTGGCACCTGTTTACCCTCCAAAAGCCGCTGTTTAATCTCCTTCGAGGAGAGGCCCTGGCTCTGCTTTTCCCTCAAATTACTAAACAGCTCAGGGATCTGCGAGAAGACCCCCATTACTCAGATAGAATTCTCCAGTGGCAGCTGTCTCGATCATTCCGGTTACCCTTATTGAATATCCGACTTAAGACACCGGCTACCGAATTGTCGGTGCCCCTTATAGTTTTACGGTGAAACAAAGGTTTATGTGCCGAGCGCCCAATGGACAATACGTTTGGTCATCCTGGGCAAGGCCAGTACCCAAATTAAATCTTGCTCGTCGGTTTCAATAACCACATTCCGATGCTCAACATAAAAGCGGAATCTTTCCAGGGCAAACTTCACAGCCAAGGATCCCACTCGTACACAGAATATTTTAATTCAGCAGGGGACGCCGTCCCAGATGTATGAGCTATAGGGCACCACTCATTCTCATCTTCCTGAAACAGCACAGCAGACACACCTGAAGTTGAAGCATCCGTCTGCATAATAAAAGTATTTTTTTTTTTAATCAGGGACAGCCAGGACCAGTGTATTAGCCAAGGAAATCTTAACGGCGTCAAAGGCTGGCTGTTGAGATTCTCTCCACCTGAACAGCTCGACCTTGTCACGTAGGTGGTTCAATGGATTCGACAAATGAGCGAAGTGGGATACAAATTTCCTCAAAAAGTTGGCCATGACGATAAACCGAGAGAGTCCTTTCTTGGTCTTAGTTGGGTGAAACTTATGTAAATCTCTTGTCGTTTCTTTCAGTATCAGCTGATACTAAAAGTCCCAGGAAAGAAATTTCCTTGTATGCAGGTCTTTATTTGCATGGCTTAACAGTGAGTCTGGCAACACAAAATCGGAGTAGCAACTGCTTAAGATGCTGAAGGTGTTCTTAAAATGTGCCATTGTAAGCTACTAAGTCGTCAAGGTAATAACAATCTCTTTTATATTTCAAATCGACCAAAACATTATCCAACAACCGGGAAACAATGGCTGTCGCTGCGGGCAGGCCAAATGGAACTCAGTCACATTCATATAGATGCCTATCAGTATAAAAAGCCAGAGTGGCCGAGCGGTTCTAGGCGCTACAGTCTGGAGCCGAGCGACCACTACGGTCGCAGGTTCGAATCCTGCCTCGGGCATGGATGTGTGTGATGTCCTTAGGTTAGTTAGGTTTAAGTAGCTCTAAGTTCTAGGCGACTGATTACCTCAGAAGTTAAGTCGCATAGCGCTCAGAGCCATTTGAAGTACAAAAAGCAGTCATCATGTTGGAATCTACCGTCGACTTGATAACAGCCCTGGCTAAGATCTCGGACAGCGAAAATTTTAGCAGCGGCAAACCAGAAAAAATATTGATGTAAGTCTGGCAAAACAGAATAGATTTAAAAATGTCTTTCTGGTTCAACTGCCTGTAATCCATGACCAGGAGATACGCTTACTCCCCTTAAGCGACTAAAAACATGGGAAGGCCACATGAAGAAGTAGACAAACTCCTTCCTTCAGCATTTTGTCCACTATCGGTCGTACGGCCTCGATTCGTGGAGTGAAAACCGATAGGGAGGTTGCTGAGTGGAACATCATTGGTCAATCGTACTTCATAACGGATACTCTTCGCGATGCCTAACATATTTGTCAAAACATCTGGAAACCTACAAGAACTTTCAGAAGGACCTTCGCCTCCTGGCTAGAGAACTCTCCACATACACATTGTTAAATCCGACTGCACACTCCAAATTTCCTGTAGGACAAAACTTAAAGGAAAGGATCTTACCGGCATAACGTAATACCAACTCCACCTGCTGAATCCAGTCACATCCCAATAACAAACAAACCAAAAGCATTTTAACAACCACTATCTGAATCGGCTACGAGAAGCCTTGTATGGACACACGCCCTCTACAATACCCATCGGAGGTAAAATCTGCCCATTAACAGTACGATACCTTGTGATGTAGCTTACAGGGAGAAGGATTACAAAAGGAACAGGTGTTATGGAGTTGCTGGTAATCCAACAAGGAAACATTACTCCCACAGTGAACCAAAGCGCAAACGGGTTCACGGTTCAAGACAGCAAAGACAAATGGGAGGGACTGCTTAGGTATCGACCTCATGAGATTATATCGCATAATCGGCGGTTTCTACCTAACCTGCTTCCTCTCTTTAAGCATCAGTTGTTCGGCTGAGGCTACCGCTGTGCACTGCACTCACAGACCAAATGTTTGGCACTCTCTGAGTGAAAGTACCTCTTACCTCTTATCTCTCTGAGCCAAAGTTCATACGTGTATTTGCTTTCCGTCAGCAAAACGCAACCGCTCAGTCCTGACGACTAATTTATCGCCGACCGCGGTGGCCACGCGGTTCTAGGCGCTACAGTCTGGAACCGCGTGACTACTACGGTCGCAGGTTCGATTCCTGCCTCGGACTCGGACATGGATGTGTGTGATGTCCTTGGGTTAGTTAGGTTTAAGTAGTTCTAAGTTCTAGGGGACTGATGACCTCAGATGTTAAGTCCCATAGTGCTCAGAGCCATTTGAACCATTTTGAATTAATTTATCAAGATCATTGAAGGTAGTTGATTTATGAGTGAACATTATCTGTGACTGATCCTCAGGCTTAATACACTCCAAAGTATTTCTATGGCCTCCTCCCTCGTTATATCTAAGTCAAGGGCTAGGAAGGTAACCCGAATCTCCGCAGCACACTGCTAGAGAATCTGTATAGGGCTTATCACCCTTTATCCAAGGGGTAATCCTGACCTCAACAATTCTGTTCCGCAAATCGCATGAACTGATTTTGGGGGCTAATACCTGAGCTACAATAGAATTAAAACTCCTTTCGTCAATGGGTAAATCAATTGGAGAAATGTTCAGTGAGTAACACCAAATTCATTGCATGACTCTCCAAATTCACCAGAAACCAAAGGAGGTCGATAACAAATGGGAACTCATCAACAGTCAGAGCTCTCAGTTCCTGCATAAAGTCAAATCCTGGTTTATAGAGCTTAGTAAAAGTTTCTGCCGTGAGATTGTAAGGGGTTCACCACCCTGCTGGAGCAAATGTAATTTCGATGTATTGCTCACTGCGCTGTACCAGCGACAGACTACAACTGCCCTGTAGCAGCGAGCGACTGCAACAACTACCAAGACTGCTCTGACCTGCGACTCTATTGTAGCAAAGATATTTTCTGTCGCAGGCAGCGCTTGAGCAATATATCGAAATTACATTTGTTCCAGCAAGGTGGTGAACCCCTTACAAGGTGACTTCCCTTCCAACAGAACGTAGTAATTCCCCTGTTCTGATGCTGAGATGCCTCCGCCTACTGCATTATTCTCCCCCGATATCCTACTGCGTTAACATCTGTTTGCATACCTATCGCATGCTGGAAAAACTTCCTGATGGTCATAGTCTGCTAAGGAGTGAAATCTGTCTGCTCTAAATCCAACAATCTATAAATCCAGTTTGAACTCTACAGATTTGGGTATTGGAGGGACTATCATCACGCTTAAATTCAAGTTACCTCCCACAGCAGTAAGAGACGCAATGCACAAAGTCAATGCAGCACCTATCTCAACAATGCATTCAGCACTGGGGCTCACCAGCTTGTCCAAGACTCCCTGCAAGAGCGCGCTAGGCACCATCATTGCACCGGAGCGTACCTCTAATATTTAATTCTTAGATTAACTGCTCTCTACTAAGATGGTTCAAACCAAGAATCCCATCCCCCCCCAACATAACTGAACGCAAAGTCTCTTCGTACATATTAATAAATCTTTATCTAGATAAAGTAAACTAACAACTATGCTGCTACAGCTAAGATTGGGACACGGAACACAACTGTGCTCTGATCCAGACTGGTGCATCCCTTTGGGTTAAAACGACGCAAGTTCTGGTGCAAGTGGCTATGGAATGGAAAGCTTGATCAGTAAAATATGCAAGAGCAGCAGCGGTCATAGATACATACACTGACTTTATTTAAATCGTATTACAATTAACAAAAACATGTCTAGTTGATTAGAGAGCCGCTTTAACCAGTGAAACTTTTTTTGACTCCAAGACAAGGTATCGAATCCCAAAGTAATTAATAACAATGTAAGTCCTTTTAAATTGGCAAATGGCCAAAGGTTATCTTCATAGTAAATAGTTATATCCCACAGCAATATATGACATACCTTATTCACAACATTAGATTTTAAAAAGTTAAAAAAATTATCCCATAACAATAATAATTATAAAATGGTGGAAATGACTCTGAGCACTATGGGACTTAACATCTGAGGCCATCAGTCAAATGGTTCAAATGGCACTGAATACTATGGGACTTAGCTTCTGAGGTCATCAGTCCCCTAGAACTTAGAACTTCTTAAACCTAACTAACCTAAAGACATCATCCACATCCATGCCCCAGGCAGGATTCGAACCTGCGACTGCAGCGGTCTCACGGTTCCGGACTGAAGCGCCTACAACCGCTCGGCCTCAACGGCCTTCAATAATTATAAAGTTGCCTTAAAAAGCGGAGGCTCACATCACCAATAATTTTACCCCACACAATAGCAATAACAAAGTGTAGGCAAAACAAATTTTAAACAATAAAAAGAATTTTATCCCAGAACAATAATAATAAAGAAGTTGCACTTAAACAACAGGGCTCAAATGAGAAAATCTTATACAAAACAGATCTCAAATAGTTAAAAAAATATTATCCCAGAACAATAATAATAACATAGCAGGACTCAAGTAATTAATGAACTCAGTCCATACAATAACAATGACAAACATGTAGCAAATCAGTTTTAAAATAGTTGAAGATTGAAATTGTGAACCAGCTAATCATGGGGTATTACATCAGGTGAATTTAAATACGACCTGTGACCCCATCAAATGGCACACCAAGGTCCTCACATCCAGCCAAGATACACATCAAAGGGCCGCTTAACAAGATAATGACTGGAAATCACAAGTGGAGCCACATCTATAAAGCACTAAGACTGCCCATGAGTGACACATAATTGAACAGATACAATTCAAATTTAAATTTACATATAGGCTTTAGAATACGGCATCAAGCACTTTCCTTTCCTTTTCTCTTCCAGTTTCTTTACGACGTGGGTGGAGAAAGGAGGGTACAGAGTGGACTGGACACAAGATTTAGCGAGCACAGACATGGCGCAACCAAATTTATGATAAACTATAGCGATATTAAAAATAGTAGTGCTCATGGCAGGGCACAAGGACTTCACTTCAGCAAACCGACCAGTCCACAGCAACTGATATTAACATTGCCCCAAAAGCAGCAAGTATATATATATATAGAGCCATCAGCAGGCTTCTGTATGTATCTTACCCACCAAGGAAAAATTCATAACTTATGGCAAGAACGAGGCCACCGTATTCTAAACCAAATTTAGCCTTCAAGACAACGTTATGACGCATATTAATTGTGGTGTCACCGCCAGACACCACACTTGCTAGGAGGTAGCCTTTAAATCGGCCGCGGTCCGTTAGTATACGTCGGACCCGCGTGTCGCCACTATCAGTGATTGCAGACCGAGCGCCGCCACACGGCAGGTCTAGTCTAGAGAGACTCCCTAGCACTCGCCCAGTTGTACAGCCGACTTTGCTAGCGATGGTTCACTGACTACATACGCTCTCATTTGCAGAGACGACAGTGTAGCATAGCCTTCAGCTACGTCATTTGCTACGACCTAACAAGGCGCCCTATTCAATTACCATCTTCAAGAATGTATTCTGAACAGATAATATTGTGAATCATGTACCGTCAAAAGCGACATTCATCATTAATGGATTAAAGTTAAGTATCAAACTAATTACGTCCGCTTTCTGAATTCTCATTCCTTGTCATGTTCCAGACCTCACTTCAGTATAGTCCTTCCCTCCTGACGCCAGCCTGCCTGAGCTGAAACGCGTGCATTTCGGTCTCCACTCGTAACACGGTGTTGGCTCTTCTGCTAACACAAAATAAATGACGCACTAGGCAGATACATTGAAGCGCCACAGAAACTGGTATAGGCATGCATGTTCAAATATAGAGACATGTTATCAGGCAGAATACGGCGCTGCGGTCGGCGACGCCTATATAAGGCAACAAGTGTCTGGCGCAGTTGTTAGATCGGTTACTACTGCTACAATGGCAAATTACCAAGATTTAAGTGAGTTTGAACTTGGTGTTATAGTCGGTACACGAGCGATGGGGCACACCATCTCCGTGGTGGCGATGGAGTGGGGATTTTTCCGTACGACCATTTCACGAGTTTTCTATGAATATCAGGAATCCGGTAAAATATGAAATCTTCGACATCGCTGCGTTTGCGGCTGGAAGAACGGAAGCAGCGACGACGAAGGGAATCGCTCAGCGTGAAAGAAGTGTAACCCATCGGTAAATTGCTGCAGATTTCAATGCTGGGCCATCAACAAGTGTCAGCATGCGAACCATTCGACGAAATGTCATTGATATGGGCTTTCGGAGTCGAAGGCCAACTCGTCCACCCTTGATGTTTGCACGACACAAAGCTTTACGCCTCGTCTGGACCCGTCAACACCGATACTGGACTGTTGGTGACTGGAAACTTGTTGTTTCGTCGGACGAGTCTCGTTTCAAATTGCATCGAGCGGATGGACGTGTACGGGTATGGAGACAAACTCATGAATACATGGACCCTACTTGTCAGCAGGTGACTGACTATTCAAGCAGGGGCCAGTTCAACCTGCTGGAGGCTCAGTAATGGTGTGGTGCACGTGCAGTTGGAGAGATGTGGGATGCCTGATACGCCTAGTTACGACTCTGACGGGCGACACGTACGTAAACATCCTGCCTGATCGCCTGCATCCATTCATGCCCATTGGGCAATTCCAGCAGGAAGATGCGACACCCCGTACTTCCAGATTTGATACATTGTGTCTCCAGGAACAGTCTTTTGAGTTTATACACTTCCGCTGGCCACCAAACTCCCCAGATATGATCATTATTGAGCGTATGTGGGACGCCTTGCAACGTGCTTTTCAGAAGAGTTCCCCACTCCAGCGTACTCTTACGAATTTAAGGACAGTGCGACAGGATTCGTGGTGTCAATTCACTCCAGCACTACTTCAGACATTAGTCGAGTCCATGCCGTGACGTGTTGCGGCACTGCTACGACATTAGTCGTGTGTAGCAGTTCCTTTTGCTCTTCAGTGTATAATGTAACCTTTTAAGGCAGATACTTGAAACACCAATCAGCAGTGCCTGCTCTTAAATCCACAAAAGACAATCGAATCTGCATTGTTAAAGAATGTTAAAGAACCGTGAAACCACCTCCACTAAAGAACATTAACAAAATTTAAGGGTCTTACTAATGTTGCCTAGTGTATCCTTACAATATATTTACCCATTAATTCAAACCATTTCGGTGGAACAGACATCCAATAGCCAGACCGACTTGGTGTAGCTGAGGAAGCAACAAATTCACACAAAGAGGGCAGCTAGTCCACTACCAGTGCTTCACATGGAGAGTTCACTTTCAAATAGGGAATCGGCAATTTTCAAAGTAAGGATCATAGTAAAAAGATGCTTAAAAGGTGAAGCAGTGTATCAAACATGTGTCTCACAACCAACACCAATGGTCTCACCCACTCTCACTTGAAAGAACCGACCATCAGCAAATTCAGGGTTACGAGAAAACCGTACCAGTAGAACACACTAGCCACTCCCCAGAAAACTTTCACACAGATCACAACGGACCTCCACAACACAGCCAAGTGACTCGGTCACACAAGAGCCCCACTCTGGCTCCACGTGAAACCCGTGGAGAATCAACACCCAGTGCCATCCCGAAGAATCTGGAAGAAGGAAAGCATCTGCAGCTCATCAGTTTCCACCCCCTGTTCTATTCCTCCCTCCTTATGATCTGGAGACACTCCTCTCAGCTGTGCAAGATGGCCAGTGCTGTGGCCCAAGTCAAGTGCACAGTTGAAAGATAGCCATAGTGCCCGTATCAAAATACTGGATGTGAACCATACAGCTCATACGGGGCACAATGTGTTAGTATTAAAAGTAAGTGCGAGGTCTCAGTCAGCTTCACTAATCTGAACTTTAAGCTGGAGAGGTCAGATTTGGAAAGAAAAGATTAGGTTAGTTTAATACTTACTCCATAAATCACAATACAGCATCTCAAACTCAAGTGGTTCATGTCAGTTTAGCAACTTACCGATATAGCAGTTTACCGATATTTTTATCACCAAAATTTGCAATGCCCTTATAGCACAAGTAGCTGTAATCAAACGTTTCAGTTGATCATCAACGCATTACTTCCAATTCAGTCTCTCATCATTGCACACATACAAAATTTTGGAATATTGTACCTTAGCTACAGAATTCTGTCCAAACTCTATATTTATTAATCGTTTTATGTCATTTACTGCAATGAACTTTACATTCTTCGTTTGCTTAAATTTTTGTGGGATTCAATTTGCAGAGAAAGACATTATTTCCTATACCGACAGCCAATTTTTGTTCGTTAGGTGTGAGTACTATACTTCTATCGTCAGGAAAATAGTCTAGCTGCATCAATACAAAGTGGTAAGTGAGCAATATGCATTAAGAACAATAACGAACCGGGACTGAACTCCGTGGGATCTCATTTTCGCACATGTCGCACCTATAGCCACAGTTTCAGACAGATACAATTGTTATGGTTTGAATATAACCGTTCAAGAACCATTCTTACTATCCAAGAATTAACTTAATAGATTTTCCGCAATTTAGTACAAATGTGCAAAATCATGATAGATCCTTGTAGTACAGTCCATTATTTAGTAATAGTATTTGTTGTGCCCAGTGTAAAATACTACCCGCAAAGAAGTAACAGTTTGACATATAACGCACCGTGCGCTTTTCAACAGCTTAACAGGTATTTGAACACTGACGCGGCTGCAGACGGATGAGGCGCTGGAGAAACAACCTTGATGCTGGAACTTGGCTCGGGTCCCGCCAATTAGTGGAGGCGCCGGGGCGGACGTTTGCTGGTCGATCGTTAAGCGACGCTATAGGGCGCTCTGCCATCAGATGGAAAGACAGCACAGACAACACTGCATACTGTTCCTCGCTGCTACGGCGTCTGCTTGAGACCGCGAATTTTGTCCGCAGTGAAAAGAGCATACAGTATTTTCGGATTTCACAACTCTAACGAGAGGGGAGCTTATCATGAAACGAAATCGGATCATTTAGTAAGGTAAGATAATTATTTAACGGAAACTGAGTTATTCTCCAAGGACGTGACTAATTTCAGCAACCTTATTACTTTTGTTTCCGAATTCCTTCTGCAACTGTGGCAAATACTTGGATGTTAAAATTTCAGATATCAGGTAATTTCTTACTTACTTGGTTTAAAATCTGGTTTCGACCGATTCTTCGTCGTTGTTAACTAAACAAAGTAGCGATATATTAAATGAATACATTGTCATTGATTTGATAAGGAGGCTGGACAGAGTCACTAATTGTGCCCACCGTGACTCGTTCTAGCGGCTGTTACCGTAATAACACTCTGGGAAAACAGGAGAAGTGCAGCTAACATCAGGTCACAGATGCATTATTTCTGGTGTCGCCTTCATCAATAATTATCATACATTTTTGGGACCATTGATCTCCCAGTTTGTTTGCTGTGAGTAGGCACGTCCTTCTCTTCTATGGCAACCTCTTTATCTAAGAGCAGCACTTAACACTCACTATTGTATACAGGGTGTTACAAAAAGGTAGGCCAAACTTTCAGGAAACATGCCTCACACACAAAGAAAGAAAATATGTTATGTGGACATGTGTCCGGAAACGCTTACTTTCCATGTTAGAGCTCATTTTATTACTTCTCTTCAAATCACATTAATCATGGAATGGAAACACACAGCAACAGAACGTACCTCTTTGTTACAGGAAATATTCAAAATGTCCTCCGTTAGCGAGGATACATGCATCCACCCTCCGTCGCATGGAATCCCTGATGCGCTGATGCAGCCCTGGAGAATGGCGTATTGCATCACAGCCGTCCACAATACGAGCACGAAGAGTCTCTACATTTGGTACCGGGGTTGCGTAGACAAGAGCTTTCAAATGCCCCCATAAATAAAAAGTCAAGAGGATTCAGGTCAGGAGAGCGTGGAGGCCATGGAATTGGTCCGCCTCTACCAATCCATCGGTCACCGAATCTGTTGTTGAGAAGCGTACGAACACTTCGACTGAATTGTGCAGGAGCTCCATCGTGCATGAACCACATGTTGTGTCGTACTTGTAAAGGCACATGTTCTAGCAGCACAGGTAGAGTATCCCGTATGAAATCATGATAACGTGCTCCATTGAGCGTAGGTGGAAGAACATGGGGCCCAATCGAGACATCACCAACAATGCCTGCCCAAACGTTCAAGAAAATCTGTGTTGATGACGTGATTGCACAATTGCGTGCGGATTCTCGTAAGCCCATACATGATGATTGTGAAAATTTACAATCTGATCACGTTGGAATGAAGCCTCATTCCTAAAGCGAACATTTGCACTGAAATGAGGATTGACACATTGTTGGATGAACCATTCGCAGAAGTGTACCCGTGGAGGCCAATCAGCTGCTGATAGTGCCTGCACACGCTGTGCATGGTACGGAAACAACTGGTTCTCCCATAGCACTCTCCATACAGTGACGTGGTCAACGTTACCTCGTACAGCAGCAACTTCTCTGACGCTGACATTAGGGTTACCGTCAACTGCACGAAGAATTGCCTCGTCCATTGCAGGTGTCCTCGTCGTTTTAGGTCTTCTCCAGTCGCGAGTCATAGGCTGGAATATCCCGTGCTCCCTAAGACGCCGATCAATTGCTTCGAACGTCTTCCTGTCGGGACACCTTCGTTCTGGAAATCTGTCTCGATACAAACGTACCCTGCCACGGCTATTGCCCCGTGCTAATCCATACATCAAATGGGTATCTGCCAACTCCGCATTTGTAAACATTCCACTGACTGCAAAACCACGTTCGTCATGAACACTGACCTGTTGATGCTACGTACTTATGTGCTTGATGCTAGTACTGTAGGGCAATGAGTCGCATGTCAACACAAGCACCGAAGTCAACATTACCTTCCTTCGATTGGGCCAACTGGCGGTGAATCGAGGAAGTACAGTACATACCGACAAACTAAAAAGAGCTCTAACATGGAAATGAAGCGTTTCCGGACACATGTCCACATAACATCTTTTCTTTATTTGTGTGTGAGGAATGTTTCCTGAAAGGGTGGCCGTAACATTTTGTAACACCCTGTATATACTAATCACTGTCATCATTCATTGTTTTTCTCCTGTACACATCCCTCTAGTAGCGTGGAAGTTATTCCCTGGTATCTTAAGACATATCCTGTCACCCCTTTCTTTCATTTAGTCAGTGCTTCCACGCATTCCTTCCCTGGTCAATTCTTCGGACAACCTCTTCGCCCCTTATCTTACCGGTAAACCTAATTTTCAACACCTTTGCATAACATTACATCTCAAAAGCTTTGTTTCTTTTCATTTCCGGTTTCCCGACAATTCATGATACACTTCGATACAACAATGTACTGCAAACGTCCATTTTAAGTTTCTTCCTCAAACTGAGACTAACCTGGCCGAGCGGTTCTAGGCGCTATAGTCTGGAACCAAGCGACCGCTACGGTCGCGGGTTCGAATCCTGCCTCGGGCATGGATGTGTGTGATGTCCTTAGGTTAGTTAGGTTTAGGTAGTTCTAAGTTCTAGGGGCTGATGACCTCAGAAATCTTTTCCCCGTTTGCATCATTAATTGTGTGGTTTTTTATTTGCTGTCGAACCATATTGTGTACTCATTAGACAGTTCATTCCATTTAACAAGTCTTCTACCTGTTCCTTACATTCAGAACAGCAGTGTTACCACCAAATCTTGTCACTGATGTTTAATCCCACTCCTGAAACTTCCTTTTCGGCCATTCATTGGTTCTACGCTGTAAATATTATATATTACTCGAATTCCGCTGTAGCTTGTACCACATTTTATGAGAATTTCAAGCATTTACGCCATTCTAAGCTGCGAACGATTTTGGTAGATTGACAAATCCCACCAAAGCAGATTTAGTTGTCTTTAGTGTTGTTCTGCTAATCAGGCGCAATGGTGATATCAGAAACTTCCACATACAAGAGATAACTGCACAGAATACAACAGCAAACATTCATCTACGAAAAATCCTCAGAACAGTGTTACTGTATAAAGATGAAGGTGGGAAAAATTACGTAAAAGTCTTTTTAAAACGCAGTCCATCGATTTGTGCTGAGCGAGAACGTTGCTACCGACACAGTGCTAAAAATTTGTGGGTACCGTCTCTTCATCAGGAAAACACGTCCGGACGTTAGGCAGAACACGAGAGTAATTTTAATTCGTGGCTGTGTGAATGAGCTTAAATTTCAGCTTTCGAAACTGAACCTTTTCACTGGGGGCAAATTACAGAGTTAATTATCCGAAGAAGCAAAGCTCATATTCACTTGCACTAGCAGGTGGCAAGCGCACTATTGAAGAAACACGAAAGAGAGTGGCTTTATCTTGAAAATAAAGTGAAATGAATTGACTTTGAATTGAGCTCGCTATGGCACGGGTACAGTTGCCAGTATCACAGTGTTTGAGCTAGATGTGCGCACTTTACCTGTATGAAGCAACACGTCGCCTGGCCTTTCCAACACCTTCCCAACAAGTGCCGAAAGCGTGTCCTAATCGTACCTCTTTGCTTGGCTGATGGGAGTTCGGCGGTATCACATTCCACATGCAAAGCATATGGGGAACATAGCTAGATCTTTGCCAGATATCGACTCATGCTTCAGCAGTTGATCTCAGGAGGAAGAGGCATGATAAATATATATGTGGAGCAGACAGTCAAAAACCCTCGACGGTGTACTAACATGGCACTCCCGTCTACTAACCATCTAGCAAAAGTCCCATACTACACTATAATTACTAAAGCTATTAAAAGACCGTACATAGGCATTATAACATCCCACAATCCTCTACAACTACAAAGTCTTACCCATCCCATCTTCGCATTAAGCAACGTGGTCTGGATCTCCACACCCCAATATTTTACTAAATTTTACTAGTACTAGACTAGCAAGCACTCGATTTGCCTTCCGTGTTCACTTCTACTGCCCTACGTGTATCCTCCAATAGTTGATAAAATTCCCTCCTCCTCTTAAATTCCTCGAATTCCTTCAGTACTCTTGCACATGCTGTAAACTCGATGAGCATACCCCAACTCTCTACCCTACACAGCACAGTCCACGGCTACTGCCGCACCTATACCAAGACATCTCACCTCCCCTCCACCTCCACAAGCTCCACATTCTATCCCGAGGCAACTTCGACAGGCTGCCTGATTATGACGCACAAATCCGCCCTGACATGTGCCATCAGCTACAGCTATGGTCCCCATATCCTTTCCTCAGATAACTCTCCCTGCTTCCATCATTGGTCTCCATTTGTAGATAGTGTGGAAAATAAAACTGTTCTGGGAAATATTGCATATATCTTAACATAGGCAACCCAACGAACATCATAGGGTTGCCTGTCTTAGGGAGCTTGAAATATTTTCCAGAAAACTTGGTTTTGCCTGTCCTGTTCATCTATGCCCACCCTCCAGACATAGCAACCATTTATCAGTATCTACCTTTCACCTTTCTTTCATTTTTACATCTACTAAGGAGGGACTTGTTGACTGTGTCCCCAACTGAGCAACAGACACACCAGAGTCATCTCAGTTTGAAGGAAATCATCAAATACAGATATTTTACTGTATTTCAAACCTATTAACTTAATCTTTGAACTGTAAAAACACGATAGGTATACCTTTCGACGCAATTTGTCTGAAGGACTGTAACATGGCTGCTGCCATGCCAACCCTCTACACGAGAGAGGAATGAAAGTAACTGTAAAGGTGGAAAAGAACTGCAGGCACAAACAGTAATCTGCTGACTGCATGGCAGGTGAGATGACTGAAACTCAGCACATTATACGGCCACCTTTCAAACATAACTAAAGTTAGCAGTGTCTTACCGTGAAACAAAGCAGGAAATTTAGCATACCGTTTTCTTCGAAATTAGAGTGTGATTTTGCAGTTGAAAATCTGACACGGCGGAAAATCGGAATGAGAGCGTTTATTGATGAAACGGAGTGACAGTGTCTGGCTATGTGGTGTTCTGTGTAGTTTTCATTTCTTACCTTTGTTAACACGGTGATTTGCTCAGTGGTTTGTGAATATTTTGGGTATGTATGCCAATATACGGCGCGTTGTATTTGAGACGGGCAAGCAGGGAATAATACGGCCATCTTGAATGGCCGCGAGCAAAGACCACCAACTGTATAGTGGATTGTTAGAACTGAGGTGGGCCCAGGCAACCTGAGAGCTTTGTCCACCTATACGACTGCATAGTCTAATGTCCAGCTGGAGGGCAGTGCGGCGCCAAGAGCAGCAGTCGGGGCACCTTTCCTTGTTTTGCTTACCACCTTTGAAGATAACCATCTACCGCTTGCAGAAAGCATTAACTACGGGAAACAAAGTCTAGCCTCATAGCATCTCTTTCTTTACGTATCCCTCAGTTCAGAGGTTAACGGTATAGGCGGGAAAAAGCACGGTTCGTGTAATGGTGTACGACATCAAGAGAACAGCACTGAAGTCTAAGTTGTTTAGCACTAGTGGAGATTTTTGTGTCGGGATTGGAGTCTGAAAGAGAAGCGCTACTCTGCTGGGACTCTATAGCTCGAGGGGAGCCCCACGACTGCTTCACCGTGTTTATTAACTTTGTAACTGGCATAAGGGACTGTGTGGTGAAGAGGAAGTAGAAGGGCTTAAGGGAGACACTTGGGGTTAGGACGTGGAGGTGTCTGCATGAGCTTCAGTTGAGGATGTGAAGGAGTGTGCATTGAATCCGTGTACGGTGGCAGTAGAGGATGGACTAAATTGGTGCGGTATAGTCTTCAAGTTGCAACAGGGTGCTGTCGACACCGTCTTCACGAAAGGGCCAGCACATCTGCAGCGTATAGCTGGGTGGAACACAGTCTTATCTATGGTGAGCATAATTCGCAGCACTGACAAAGTAGCTCAGTTTGATATCACACACGTGGATTCCAGGACGATCGACTGTATCAAGTTCATCGCGCGTCTGCTGTATGTGTGAACTTCTGGTTTTATCTCATCTCGTTGCCACTGTAGAGGCTTGTACCATGGGAAACAAGGAGAGGATGTTGTTTGATGGCCGGTATCCTCTTTCTACAACATAACTGCACACACAAATTAACAAGGTTCTTAATTCATATGAACAAGAAGTTACTTTTCTTAAGTTGTTACGCTACAAGCTCTTCCGTTGTTGTTGTTGTTATGGGCTTCAGCCCAGCGACTGGTTTGATGCAGCTCTCCATGCTACTCTACCCTGTGCAAGCTTCTTCATCTCCCAGCACCTACTGTAACCTACGTCCTTCTGAATCTGTTTAGTGTTCTCATCCCTTGGTCTCCCTCTACGCTCTTCCGTTAGATTCCACATTAACCTCAGTGCCGGTGAAGCACAAGTCCTGCTAAGTACACTTGCACTGGTCGCTAGATACTGACTGACTCTCTCTGCGACTGTGTCGACTGTCTGTGACTGACTGGCCTTCAGTCGACGGCGGCGGTCTAAATACTGGCGGTCGAGAGACCGTTGGCAGCACATTTCTTTCGAGTTTGTCTTTGGCTTCTCTCCTGATAGGCTCGCTCGCTCTGGAGACTACTATGGATCTTCTCACAGCCTCTTTGCTGACTGGAGTGCTGGCGACGGCTTATGCCAGTACACCTGGGAATGGTCGCCAACTCTCAGTCACTGATTCGGTCAAGAATTTGTAGGATTATATAAATTTCAGTTATCATTGCACTTTAGTGAAATGTAAAATCTCAAGAAGGCAAGTATTAAATTCATAGATGCGGAAGGAACACTGCTATCCACGTCAGCTTCCACCTGCATTTCGATTAGCTCAGTTGCCACAGTTTTCATAGTAGAATTTTATTTTGTTTGCATAGATGTTTGTGAATAAATTTGGGTGTTTAACTGATCAGTGTTTCTGTTTGGTACTCTAACTTAGATTAAGTTATACTCAACCAAGCAGCGTTCAGGTATATATTTAAAATCACGTTAACCCTCCGTTACTAACGCCAAAAGTTCGTGACATCGTCACTCGCGCGAATGAGTGGTGTCATCCACAAAGCAAGCGGTCTGTTTGTATACTTTGACCGGTCTTTATGAGTGGTTTTATGATTTTTTATTAAATCTAAATATAATACATGTAATATTTGTACACGGTATAATATATTCTAACGTTTGAAACAGTTTGACGATTCGAAGAACAATATCTTCAGCTGGATTACTGGCATTACATGGTCCCTCCTGTTGCTTACCGACGTACGGTTCTACATTCAAAGTGTAAGCTGTTTTTACATCAACCAAAGCAAACACTTTTAACCCATACTTTGCTCGTTTGCTAGGAATGTATTGCCTGAACGGGCAGTTTCCTCTAAATGCCAAAAGCTGTTCGTCAACAGTAAGATATTCACTAGGTGAAAAATATTTTTGGCAATTGTTCGTGAATAGTTCAAGTACCTCTCTGATAGTTCTGAGAGCAGCCAACTTGTCAGTCTCTCTGTGAACACATCTATCATGGATATTATCAAACCTCAGACATCTCAACAGAAATCTGAATCTGTTTCCACGTATGCATAAATGATTCAAGTCCGTTTCCCTTTCAGTTATCCCACAACTTCAATATGCTCTTCCTCGAACATCTGAAAGATCCACACAGATATAACAAACCAATGAAAGCTTTGATCTGTATGGCATCTGGTTCTTTAGCGTCCCTTTCCCTAGAGAAGTTACCACGAACTTAATTGATGTATATAATAGTGCATGTTGCGATAATGCTTATTATGTTTTCATCCAAGAACAAATTGAGAATTTCTGTTTCTGTCTTTTTTTATACAAGCTTGATATTTTTGGTCCGGGCCAATGCGTAATAAAATTACGAGATCTGCTTGTAACACTGGTAGGATACTTATTTTTCCTCCGTTCACTTATTCCATCTTTCCCTGAATAAAATGCATCCTCTTGAGTTACTTCTTCCTGTGATTCATATCCATCTTTTTCTGACACTTCCTGTTCTGTTCCTGAATCATGACCGCTTTCATAAACAGAATCATCAGTCTCTGAGTCAGCGCTATAACTGTGAGCATCTTCATCACTCAGCTCATTGAACCACTCCAACCGTACATTAGGATCTCTACTAAACTCTGCCCGATGTTTTTTGCCTTTCACATTTCTTCCACAATTTAGAAATAAAGAGACTACTAGGCAACATGGAAGGCAACTGCAGTCAGTTTCAATACGTCTAAATTTACTCACATGGAAAATAGGTTGAATCTAGGAAAGCAATAAAGTAATACAGACTTACTTCGTTTCAGATTGTGGCCGCAGAGCTCGCGCGGATGACAAGCTTCCTCCAGATTAAAATAATGTTTCATAAACAATGTATCTTTCGTAACTGAAAGCCAACAATGATTGCAGCTAACAGCCGGAGGGTTAACAAAAAGGTACCGAAAATGGTGCGAACTCAATCCGGCTTTGTCAGATAAAACTGAGCTGGAAAGTCAGGTGTATGACGAGTGTCATCTGCGCGAGCAAAGGAGGGTTAAATCATACGCAAATAATTACTGTTTCAGTCAGATAGCATCAAGTAGATTAACTTTTTATGCAAATTCCTCATTTGAGGATGCATGCCTAGGGCAGTAATTTCGCGTTACCCACCTAACTTTGCGCAGAGTTATGTTTTTAAAGACAGATCTTAGAGGGGTGGCCTGCTCACAGCTGGTACTGTTGGACAGGGGATTTCGCAGCCTTGTTTTGGATGCCTGTTCTCCCCTGTGCGATGACGATCCGTCATTAGTAGGCCAGGCGCTGTACCGACACTTCTGAAACAGACGCGAGCACAACAGGTATGGGGCGAGTACCGCGGGGAAGCATTTTCGGAATACTTGGCCGCAGTAATCCCCGCGGCGCACAAAACACGCTTGCCGGGGGAGGGTGCGGCGCGGCGCAGGCAGCGTGCGGGCAGGTATGGGGCTAAAGGAGGAACGTGGCTAGCGTGTACAAAGCCGGGCCGCATTCCGCCGGCGCTGCAGCACGGCGCATTCCTGGCGGCAGAGATTAATGCCCTGGGCTGCCGGGAAGGGTGTGGCGTGTGGCGTGTGGCGTGGCGCTCCCGAATACCGGCCGCGGGTTTCCTCTGATGGCCGTCCGCCGCCCGTCGATGAACTCGGCGCAGGCAGCGATCCACCTGCTGCAGTGGTCACCGCTCTGCCTCGTAGCGATTCCCGGGCATCGACAGCAGTAAAATATTTGTATTTGATGATTTCCTTCAAACCCAGATGACTATGGTGTGTCTCCTGCTCAGCTGGGGACACAGTCAGCAAGTCCCCTCTTAGTAGATGCAGAAAGGAAAGAAAGATTGAAGGTAGATAATGATAAACTGTCGCTATGTCTGGAAGTGTGGGCATTATGGGCTGGAGAGTGAGATGAACGACCCCTTCCCCCAGAGGTTCGAGTGCTCCCTCTTCCATGGGTGTGTGTGCTGTTCTCAGATAAGTTAGTTTAAGTAGTGTGTAAGTCTAGGGACCGATGAGCTCAGTAGTTTGGTCCCATAGCAATTCAGACACATTTGAATGAGATGAACAGGACAGGCAAAACAAAATTTTCTGGAAAATATTTCAAGCACCCTAAGACAGGTTACCCGACTTACATCGTTTTGCAAGGGTAAGGATAATGTTCGTTGGGATGCCTATCTTAAGATCTATGCAATATTTCCCAGAACAGTTTTATTTTCCACATTATCTGTAAATCGAGACTAAAGATGGAAGCAGGGAGAGTGATCTGAGGAAACGACATGAGGACCGTAGCTGTAGCTGACAGCACATGTCAGAACGGATTTGTGCGTCCTGAACAACAGGAAGTTGCCTCGGGATAGAATATGGAGCGATTTCCAACACGAGCATTTCACGAGTGTACCATGAATGTCAGAAATCCGGTAAAACCTCAAATCACCGACATCGCTGCGGCCGGAAAAAGATCCTTCAAGAACGGGACCAACGACGATTGAAGAGAATCGTTGATTCTGACAGAAGTGCAACCCTTCCGCAAAATTGTTGCTGGGCTGTCAACAACTGTCAGCGTGCGAACCATTCAATGAAAAATCATCGATATGGGCTTTCGAATCGGAAAGCCTACTCGCGTAACCTTGATGACTGCACGACACAAAGTTTTACGCCTCACCTGGGCTCGTCCACACCGATTTTGGACTTTCGATGACTGGAAACATGTTGCCTGGTCGGACGAGTCCCGTTTCAAATTGTATAGAGCGGATGGACATGCACGGGTATTGAGACAACTTCATGAATTCATGGACCCTGCATGTCAGCAGGGATCTGTTCAAGCTGGTGGAGGCTCTGTGATTGTGTGGGGTGTATGCAGTTGGAGTGATATTGTACCCCTAATACTTCTAGATAAGATTCTGTCAGGTGACATGTTCGTAAGCGTCCTGTCTGATCACTTCCGTCCATTCACGTCCATTGTGCATTCCGACGGACTTGCGCAATTTCAGAAGGACAATGTGACACCCCACACGTCCAGAATTGCTACAGAGTGGCTCCAGGAACACTCTTCTGACTTTAAACACCTCTGCTGACCCAGAAACTCCCCAGACATGAAGATTATTGAGCATATAAATGGTTCAAATGGCTCTGAGCACTATGCGACTTAACTTCTGAGGTCATCAGTCGCTTAGAACTTAGAACTAATTGAACGTAACTAACCTAAGGACATCACACACATCCATGCCCGAGCCAGGATTCGAACCTGCGACCGTGGCGGTCGCCCGGCTCCGGACTGCAGCGCCTAGAACCGCACGGCCACTCCGGCCGACATATTGAGCATATAAGGGCGTCTTGCAACGTGCTGTTCAGAAGGGATTCCACCCCCTCGTACTCTTACTGATTTATGGGCAGCCCTGCAGGATTCATGGCATCAATTCCTTCCATTACTACTTCAGACATTAGTCGAGTCGATGCCACGTCGTGTTGCGACACGTCTGTGTGCTCCTGCACGATACTAGGGGGGTGTACCAGTTTCTTTGGCTCTTCAGCGAATTTCAGGCTTAAAACAAGAGATACTGACAAATTGTTGGATCACAAACGACCAAACGCTAGTCGAATTCTCCAGTGGTATATTTGTTTGAATTAAACTAAAGCGTCCATGCGATACTTGTGCAGATCAGTCTTCAACAGCTTACGTAATAATTTTCGTAAGGATTTAGTAAGTTCATCTTTCACCTGCCGTTTAACAAACAAGTTTCAGTTCGCTCAGTGGTATAATAAACAAATGCGAAGAGGACGCCTTCGAGGTAAAAATTTACTAAGTGCTTGTTAATTGCCTCTTCTTTATTGAGGTTAAACTAAACATTAACCACTATTCTAGCCCCATCTACATCTACATCTACATGGATACTCTGCAAATCACATTTAAGTGCCTGGCAGAGGGTTCATCGAACCACCTTCACAATTCTCTATTATTCCAATCTCGTATAGCGCGCGGAAAGAATGAACACCTATATCTTTCCGTACGAGCTCTGATTTCCCTTATTTTATCGTGGTGATTGGAATTTCGTGAGAAGTTTCCGTCGCAACGAAAAACGCCTTTCTTTTAATTATTTCCAGCCCAAATCCTATATCATTTCTGTGACAGTCTCTCCCATATTTCGCGATAATACAAAACGTGCTGCATTTCTTTGAACTTTTTCGATGTACTCCGTCAGTCCTACCTGGTAAGGATCCCACACCGCGCAGCAGTATTCTAAAAGAGGACGGACAAGCGTAGTGTAGGCAGTCTCCTTAGTAGGTCTGTTACATTTTCTAAGCGTCCTACCAATAAAACGCAGCCTTTGGTTAGCCTTCCCTACAACATTTTCTATGTGTTCTTTCCAACGTAAGTTGTTCGTAATTGTAATACTTAGGTATTTAGCTGCATTTACGGCTTTTAGATTAGACTGATTTATCGTATAACCGGAGTTTAACGAGTTCCTTTTAGCACTCACGTGGATGACCTAACACTTTTCGTTATTTAGGGTCAACTGCCACTTTTCGCACCATTCAGATATTTTTTCTAAATCGTTTTGCAGTTTGTTTTGATCTTCTGAGGAGTTTATTAGTCAATAAACGACAGCGTCATCTGCAAACAACCGAAGACGGCTGCTCAGATTGTCTCCCAAATCGTTTATTAGATAAGGAACAGCAAAGTGCCTATAACACTACCTTGGGGAAAGCCTGAAATCACTTCTGTTTTACTCGACGACTTTCCGTCAAATACTACGAACTGTGACCTCTCTGACAGGAAATCGCAAATCCAGTCACATACCTGAGACGATATTCCATAAGCACTCAATTTTACTACGAGCCGCTTGTGTGGTACAGTGAAGCTTTCTTCCCCGTAAAAACAATTTATTTTTTAAAAAAAGTAGTGCTTCACTTTGTTGCTTGGTCAATATATAGAGTGAATAACATCGGGGTTCAGCTATGTCTCGCTTCCTTCTCAACAAATGCTTCCCTTCCATGTCCTTTGACTATTATAACTGCAGGATGGTTTCTATGCAAGTTTTTTTAATAAGCATTTGCCCTCTGTACTTTTCCCCTGCTACCTTGTAAACACCAAAGTGTGTGTTTCTGAGAAGATTGTGAAATTAATTCTATAAATTTATAAATGCTATAAATGTATGTTTACCTTTTTTCGGTCTCTCTTTTAAGATAGGACGTAGGGTCAGAACTGCCTCGAATGTTCTACACATCTCCGGAACAAATCACAAAACGTTTTAAAAAATCCAATTAACTGGAGTGATGTTGTTGTCCAAAAATTAACTGAGTAGTTGTTGCGTCTAGTCTATTTGTGTGAATGATAACAAGTTTCGTGAGTCTTGCCTCACAGTCGTATTAGAAGTAATGCGCTGGAAACGAGAGGGGGTGCAGCATTTCTACGAATCACTGGAATGCTGCCACACGATCTGGCCTTAATGCGGTGGAATGTTCCAAGAAGCCGGCACAACTGCCCCAGTTCCAAGAAAAGTCGTCTG
The DNA here is from genome assembly GCF_021461385.2 of Schistocerca piceifrons. Taxonomy (NCBI): domain Eukaryota; kingdom Metazoa; phylum Arthropoda; class Insecta; order Orthoptera; family Acrididae; genus Schistocerca; species Schistocerca piceifrons. The sequence goes on from NC_060141.1 coordinate 791,432,838, forward strand.
GTCTAGAATTAAAACAGAGAAATCAACGATCACAGCCGTCACAATCGAGTCAGAATATATCATCACAGTTAATGTCATCAGATTTGACAAAGTCGTTCATTAATTAAACAAAATAAACATATGAAACTAGTTTGCATTATTAATGTAACTAGTCAACTAATGAAGGGACGAGAGAGAAAAGAAAACGATGGAGACTGCCAGTAAGGCAATAGTTTTTATAACCATCGTCTGGCTCAAATGGAAAGTGTGGGAAACTGATTCGATTACAGTTCCTTTAAAGAAATGTGGACTGTCTCAGCCACTATGTCAATTTGTTAGGTGTCTTCAGCACAGTAACGTCACAGTAGGCGTCTGGGGAGGCTGTATGCTAATTACGAAAATAAAAATAAAAAAATTCATAAAAGTGTAGGTACAGAGACGAATGGTGATTATGAAAAGAAGTTTACTTTATGTTTACATTCAAGTTATGAGAGCAATCATGTGGTAGCATACGGATCCCAGGCTCGTACAGAGCTGATTTCACTATTCCAGTCGTATATGGTTCGCGGGAAGAGCGACTGCTGCGCTAAGCCTCCGTGTAGTGTCGAATTTCTGTAATTTTATTTTTCTGCACTTTTCGCGAGATATACATAGCAGGAAGCAATATATCTTCTAGGAATGTATGCTCTCGGAACTTTAACAGTAGACCATAACGTGATGCAGAACGCTTCTCTTACATAGTGTGCCATGGCAATTGGCTGAGCATTTCCGTGACGCTTTCGCGCTTACTAAATGAATCTGTATCGAAACGACCAGCTATTCTTTGGACCATCTCTTATTTCCCCTATCGCTCCTATCTGCTGCAGATTACATACTGATGAGCACTATTCAAGTATTGGTCGAACGAGTGTTTGGTAAGTTATTTAATTTGTTGATTAAATTTTCTGACGAAACTTCAAATGAATTTCAGTCTGGAATCTGCCTTACTTGTCATTAATTTAATGCCTCTTCAAACCGTTCGGTGTCCATACTCCTAGATATTTTATATAAGTATCAGCTTCCAGGGATTTTTCTGCCATTTTTTAATAGTTCAGTAAACGTGTTTGTGTCACTGTATTCACAATAAGTTACATTCGTGTGCGTTGAGGGCCAATTGCCACTCCCTGCGCCAAGCATCAATCCACCGCAGGTCGTTTTGCATTTCGCCACAATTATTAGCGTCGCGGCTCTTGTGTATACAAGAGAATCATCTGCAAAAAGGTTGCTCCCATGGGGCACCCCCAAAATTACTTTTGCGTTTGAAGACTTCTATCCGTTTGTTCTGTTTGCGAGAAACTCTTCACTCCTGCTTGTCGGATATTCCATAAGGCCGTATTTTATCCATGAGGTGTTAAATCCAGCCTAGTCGTCAAATATTGAGTGTCTATGAAACCTGCTGTCTCAGGTCGCTAGACAACATTCAAACAAATCGTTACAATAGGAAAAAATACAATACTTATCCTTGCGTTACACATATGTGTCGCAAGCAAAGGGCGACAGACACAATAAGAAATCTCTTCAGTATAACAGTTCCCAAGACCGTGTAACATAGACAGTACATGCAAGTGATTAGAGTTGACGCTTCTATCCAAGTTGCTAGTCTTGAAGCTGCTTTAGTATTCGATGCGACCAGTGGGGCGCGGCACTTTTGTCTTTACGCTTAGGGGCCTCTGCTGTCGCGTTGCCGTCTTCGAGAGGGGCCAGTCAGCGTGCAATTTGAAACGTCCCCTTTTTAACAAATTATACACGACTGTGCTTAACCTGACACACAATATTTTTAGCGCAACGCAATCTGACTTTCAAGAATCCCTACAAAAGAATGGCCCTGACTACATTAAACTATATCTTCCAGAAATCACTTACCTCACAAAAATCTTCATTACTCGAACTACTGCAATACAGCGAGCGCCACAACTGCCAGCTAAATAAAAGATTCAAACTACTGAAGGCACTAACTACTGATAGGGATAGTTAGCAAATGAAAGATATTAATAGAGAACGAACAATGTATTTACCTTGATATCATCATATATAAATATAGCAGTTCATGACAAATTACAAACCTCCGCCATCTCTCTCCCCACATCCACCACTGCTGGCGGCTCACCTCCAACTGCCCAACGCTACGCGCTGTTCACAGCCAGCTGCCTAACACTACAATGGCGAGTATTACAACAATGCAAAGCAGCCACAGACTGCACACAGCACAGCCAGTGATTTTCATACAGAGTTGGCGTTACCAATAAAAAAACCTAAACAGCCTACTTACATAGCCCCCATGCTCCCCACAAAAAATTTTACAAATTGGATTGGGCAGTGGCCAATACAGATTTGAAACAAATTTTCATAATTACAATAACAAAAAAATCAAATGCACACACTTATTGATACAATGTTGGTCAAAAGCTCAAATTTTCTCACAGTCCATAAAGACAGCCTTGATCGTTCATTACGGTAAAATAGTAGTGTTTTTCTCAAAGTCTGAGCAGTAGAAGAAAATGCACACGGAAGTAGTGGATTTCCATGCAGTCTTGAAGAAGTAGAGTTGTCCTTCGAACGGAAAGACAGTGCTGACTCTTGACATGCATACAGGTAATGGGCCACAACAGAGCAAACCCACAGCAGTCAGTCGAAATCTTGAAGAGTATTGGTAGGTAGGTCATCACAGAGCAGACCCACTGTAGTCCTGTTAGAGATTACGGTATTGGTGGGCCACCAGAGGTGCAGACCCACTGTAGTCCTTGTAGAGACGGCCAGCAGCCATCTGTTGCGACTGTGCAGGTGCACAATCACCATTGAAGAGTCTTGCGGATAATATAGCAAGTCCATAACCACCACTTGTGCACTCACAAAGTTTTTGGAATTGTCCTAAGAACCAGCAATGCTGTTATCCAGTCCCTTGCAGAATTATTAACACACGTGCAAACACTAACAGTCCCTACTTCTCACAGATTGTCCATATACTATGACCAACAGAAACGTGTGCAGTGAAATGGAACTGACAAGTTACTTAATTCGATGACCTGGCGTTAATTACAATTTTATAACATAAGAATACAATTACAAAGGAACAAAATACAGATAACATTTGTAGTAAAACAGGCTTTACAAAAGAAAAGAAATAGACATATACATCAGTGTTACAGGAATTATGACATGAGTACATACATAAAAGATCAGAATAACTTCCGAAACATCAACTTCACACATGAGCATTAAAACAAAACAGAATAAATAATGTCTAAGCATCTTTACAAGATAAATAACATAGTATTTGAAAAATTCTACAACGTAACTCATATCAGCTAAACACATAAAGACAGGAAACACACAAATATACAAGAGTACACAAACACATAGCAGAATAACACAAGAGGAAAGGACAGGGTTTGTTTTACTGCAGTATTTTGCAAACAAAACTTTCTTTACTTCTTGGAGATCTCCCTTCATTCATCATTATTCCCAAAAAGTCCTATCTATACCTGCTTTCTGTATTCTATTCATATTTCTTTCAATATAATTATTTCTCAGTGTACAATACTCATTTGGGCCCAAATCTTTTCCATATAACTTCGCAATGCAATCTTTACCTATTCTCCATAGTCAGTTTCTTATATAGTCTACCCCCTCTTAAGCTAACTTAAATCTACTGAGCTCAGATGCTAAACTAAGGGACGTGGCAATGCAGCAGCACAAAACAACCAACAGAAACAGCAATAACAAAAAAATGGAAATTTGCAAAGCAAGCTACAGTAAATCTAAATTACAAAGCAATGCAACATCACAACTAATATGAGCCAATGTGCAGCAACAAGAAAAATAAATGAGTAGTAAAACTGGCTTAGCAGAGTAACACAAAGTCAAATTCAGTAACACTATGGCTGGCAAACAGCAGCTTATATCTAAAAATGACATAGCTCAAGCAGGAAAAATAGTACACTAAAGATAACAATGCAGATAAGGGAAATGTATAATCACATCTTAATGTCTAAGTAATTAAAGTGGTGCACCACAACAACTTATTGTAAAAGAAATATTATCATGTACTTCAAAAGAATATTATGTATGCAGTTACTGTTACTAGTCCCTTCTTATTGTTCTTTCCTTTCCAAGTGCTCCTTTTTTGAAGAATGTGGATCACAAAATTATTATTTAATAGATCTGTTGACAGAAAGTGTTCACATTAGCAAATGCATTTAATTTTATTTTATGAAACCAATGCTGCAACACAGCTGGAAAACAGATGTCAAATGAAATAAGCAATTACGCAAACCAAAGCATAAAAATATCATTCAATAGTCATGTGACATTTCATAAGTTAGTAGACATTCTCTCAACTCTCGTAGAAAGACGCTTGTCGTAATCAGGTGTGCAGATGTAAAAATATTTCTCGTCATTTCATTAGGCATTTCAGTAAATATCATAAATTACGAGCTCCATAGTATGCTTTCAACAAGGAAATGTCAATAGCGAGGATGATGGCCTCCCCTTTTTTTTTTTTACCTGTGCTTCCGGAAAGGCACACCCTAATGGCTTGTTCTCCAGGTGTCTGACACAGCGGTGTGCCAACGACGCACGTGCAGGTGGTCACTTAACTTTCTTACGGAAATATTTATGACAGCAGTTTCCGCTACAGTGACAGTCTCATATAAAAATTTCACAGGTCGAGAATTTACGTTGAAAATGTGTAGAAACAAAATCCTATGAATATAACAGTGTCCAAAAAAATTTTCGCCGGCACTGTGATACATTCACGCATTTACACACATTTCATAACTCTTAAAGTACGATTCTTGGTTTCCAACATCCTGTTTCACAAGTCAAGAGTCCCTAACTTCTACTCATTATTCCTTACCATATTCGTCGACACTTCTTCAATATTTCATCATAACAGCTACGTGGCTTAATCAAATAACTCATATAGCATCAGCCTATTAATCATAAACATACCTCAGCAGCATAATACACATCGTCATCGTAATAATAACATCATAACACCTCAGTCAAATCTCAAAATCGTCGTAGCTTCCTCCAATAATTTCAAAACCTAAAAAAAATTCTCTGCACATTTCAATAGTGTCATCTACCTCAAACGTACTTTAAAATCATGCTCCCTTACCAAATATATCATTCAAAGCTCTCATAGTATCACAATGGTTCCGAAAAAATATGAGCATTTCACAAAGTACAGACAAAATACAATTTCATAAGTGTGAAGTTATCCAACTGTGTAATTGCGTAAACATCTGTCACTGATGTAATAAAAAAAGTTTATCTCTCAGTTACATGATCAGATAGCTGTGTAATTTGTGTGTTAGAGAAATATGGTACCGATGTGTAAAGTTGTATAAGCAAATACCATATTAGCTAGGGTTCCTTGTGGTTGCCACACACATGGTACACAAAGTAGGCGTATACCCCCCTGAGGATTAATGTAATTATACCCTCAGGTGTTACAGATTACAGCAATGGAATGAAATGTATCACAGAAAACTTTCTTTGTAATTCAAAAATCTTTAAAAATAAATGTTTTAAGTGTGAAGTTAATCACTCAAAAGCGTGTCCTGTAGCACTAAATGTGCGTCTTGCTGTAAGAAAATCTCTGTGGAAGTGTCGTAGTTATCGTCCTCCGAAAGCTAAGTTCTGCAGAAGTCAATGTACTTACCGCATCATAAACGAAAGTGAAATTCCTTGCTTATAGATATCGTAGTTATTACGTACCTTACCATGATCAAGAAAGGACTATAACGTAATGTATTGTTGTGCTACAGAAAAGGCTGTCTCATTGTAGCTGTACCACCAAAGTTACTACTTAAACATGTTTTACTTTCCAGAAGAATTCAGAAAAACTGTGCAGATATAAAACAGATACACCGCAAAAGCAACAAGGTAATTTGTGTCACACATTAGTAGCGTCGTGATATAATTGTGTAGCTGTCAAAGAAACCAAGTGCTAAGTCATCTTTAATCCCACAGAAAGTACTTCAAATAAAGAATGTCTTTTCAAGTAAACCAAAATGTTGCATGAAAATCTCATTAGCAGTGCCGGTATATGTTCTAAGTATGTGAGCCTTATAGTCGTTACGTAATCGTGCAACTAACAAGCAAGAATGTACACACACAATAACACTGTGACGTCTGTTCACTATAACAATGCATTCGTAATTTCTGTTTAAAAATGTTACCTAGGTTATAGACTGGATATTTAACTGCAAACATTGTTGCTTGTTAACAGTTTCTTAAGTCTGACAAAGCATACTAGAAATGTGAAGTGAAAAGTTTTATGGCAAAGACGAAGTTAAAAAGCAGATTAACTCTCAATAAATGGTTTTACATGTGAAATGTGGTGTAAACCTTTATTCTTCCTAGTGCACAGGGTTTCAACTTCAAAGCAATTATCATGTTGTATACATCGGTAAAGAATGCTAAAATTTTTCTCAAGGCTAGAGTCTTATGTTATTTTTCTCGGAGCCAGCGGGCGCACGCAGCTGCCTGCTGTGCGAGTCATTGTCTGTCCCTTTGTTGCCGCGCGCCGTTATTGGGATTAGGAGACCTAACTTCTACAAATTCACTCTGACGAGAAGGCCCTGCCCTGTTTGAATCCCGCCAGTTCTGATGAAATTCAGGTCTGTCGTTATGATTATATCGTCTGTCGTCATGTCGGTAGTTCCTGTAGTTTCTTGTCTGTCAGTCATGTGGTGGCGAATTTCTCCCGGAATCGTAACTGCACGCTGAACTGTAGCGTCTGAAGTTATTCTGTCTCCCTTGATCGTAATTGCTTTTGTTCCCATATTGTCTGTTTCTATGGTAGTCTCTGTCATATTCATTACTATGGAAATGCGATCTTTCTCTGTAACTAGTATTACTCTGCCAGTGGTTGTCATACGGGTGGTGTCTGTTTTGGTCACGATTTGCATTGTAAGAATAGACTTGTCGTGTCCAGTTATTGTTTCTGTCGTCACGGAATTGTGATGGATGTGACCTGTAGTGATTGTTTTCCTGTTTTCGCATCCGGCGATTGTCTGTGTCAATTTCTAGTTCTTGTAACAGTCCCTGAAAAGCTTCAATGTCGTCTCTGCAACGTCCTGCCAAAATAATATGTCGTAAATGTTCAGGTAATTTGATTAAGCAAATGCGGATGAGTTCTGAGGGGCTGTATGGGTTTGAAAGATACTGATTCTTATGCAAGATGTCTTCAAAATATTTGACAAGACTGGAAAATTCAGATTGTTCAAAGTGTTTCATCATCATGATGCTATGTTTTACTCGGTCTTGTGTAGCTTGAGACCAATATGCTGAGAGGAAGGCATGGTAAAATTCTCCTTCACTGTGACAATCGTGAATGACCGATCGCATTCTTACAGCTGGTTCATTCTCTAAGTAGCCACACATAAATCATATTCTGTGTTCTAACGACCAGTTGGGAGGAAAACAATGAGAGAATTGATGGAGCCACGCTTGTGGATGAATGTCGTTGGCAGAATTCTTAAACGTTTTGAATTTACATGTAGTAATGAACAGCTTATAGTCAAAATCATCGTGTCGGCGAGTAGCATATCGGTCATTGGTTCGTCGTGTCGGCGGTTCCATCTCAAAATTCGGTGTACCTTGCCAATTTCTTTCATAATTTCAGAAGTGCCCTGAGTTATTATTTTGTGGCTGTTCCATATTTCTATGTCCCTCTTCTCGTGTTGGAGCGCGAGTGTCCTCTAAAATACGTAATTCTTGTACTACTTGTGCCAACTGATCTTGCACTTCTCGGATTTCTCTTTTGTACTGTGTATTGATTTGATTTTGATTTTGTTTGAATTTTCTAGTTTCTACATACTCTTCAGTGTCAGTGAAGGCTACAGGTGTTGTGTTATTCAGATCATCATCTACCTTTGTAGATAAGTTAGTGAACTGATCTGAAAGTTCGGCTACTTTCTCCGATAGTGAAATTATTTCCTCTGTATGTTTTTCTGAACCAAGTTTCAGAGTATCTGCTGTGTCCTTTAAGTTTTCCTGAGTTTTTGCAAGTTGCGTAACCGAATCGGTAGATGCAACTGAGTCAATTTTAGCTTGCAAGGTGTCGTGATTTTCGTGAACAATGGTTTGCAGTTCTTTTATGGCTGCTTCGTGATTCTGTAATACATTTTCATGCCGCGAAAAAATTGGTTGAAAATGCTCACAAATTTGTGTTTTTACGTCATTACAGACTTTTTGACATTTCGATTCAATGTTATGTAACTCACTAGTTAAATCTTCACGTCTTTGTTCAAGTGTGGTGTCTAACTTTTGAAGATTTTGTCCCATTGCGTCTAACTGTTGCTGTGTTTGTCTCTGGTGTTGTTCCATTGTGTCTAACTTTTGAAGCTTTTGCTGTGTTTGTTTCTGATTTTGTTCCATTGTGTCTAACTTTTGAAGATTTTGTCCCATTTGTTGCATTAATTGTAATAACAATGCATTAGTGTCTGGAATCTGTTCCTCTGTTCTTTTCGGCAGTGAATTTGCACCGGCAACATTCACATTTTGACAAGTGGAAAATGTGTCTTGACTCATTTGAGAAAACGGTGAGGACGCAAAACCTGAATCTACAGTATTTGTAAAATTGTGTCCTGTCATTTCGAATTCCTGAGGCGAGCTGTTGCCGACCGATCGATCGATAATGCTTCCCTGTTCACTACCTGTTTCACTGTCTACACCATTATTTGACGCCCGATCCATTTCCCTGTGCACAGT